>NC_092741.1:30688964-31339191 GCF_047496795.1 Chiloscyllium punctatum
GAGCTATATACCGGAGGTGAGAGTTGATGAAGATGAGGCAATAGCAAGAGGTAGCACAGCCAGTGGGAAGGAATTTCCTGGGAAAGAACCAAGGGATCAGTTAAAGTGTGTTTGCTTTAATGCAAGGAGTATCGGGCATAAAAGTGATGAGCTTAGAGCATGGATCAGTACCTGGTGCTATGATGTTGTGGCCATAACAGAGACGTGGGTTTCTCAGGGGCAGGAATGGTTGCTGGATGTTCCAGGGTTTAGAACATTTAAAAAGAATAGGGAAGGAGGAAAAAGAGGAGGGGGTGTAGCACTGCTAATCAGAGAGGGTATCACAGCTACAGAAGTTACCATTGTCGAGGAGGGTCTACCTACTGAGTCAGTATGGGTGGAAATTAGGAACAGTAAGGGAGCAGTCACCTCATTAGGGGTTTACTACAGGCCCCCCAATAGCAGCAGGGAGATGGAAGAAAGCATAGGTCGGCAGAGTTTGGAAAAATGTGAATGTAGTAGGGTAGTTGTAATGGGTGACTTTAACTTTCCCAATATTGATTGAAACCTCCTTCGAGTAGATGGTTTGGAAGGAGCTGTTTTTGTAAGGTGTGTTCAGGAGGGTTTCCTAACTCAGTACGTTGACAGGCCGACGAGGGGAGAGGCCATTTTGGATTTGGTGCTCAGCAATGAGCCAGGGCAGGTATCAGATCTTGCGGTGGGAAAGCATTTTGGTGATAGTGACCACAACTGCCTCACATTCTACATAGCTATGGAGAAGGAGAGAAGCAGGCACAATGGGAGGATACGTAATTGGGGAAAAGGAAACTATGATGCTATCAGACGTGAGTTGGGAAGCATGGACTGGGAGCAATTGTTCCATAGAAAGGGCACTATAGACATGTGGAGACTGTTTAAGGAACAGTTGTTGCGAGTGATGCACAAATGTATTCCTCTGAGACAGTCAAGAAGGGGTAAGATAAAGGAACCTTGGATGACGAGAGCGGAGGAGCTTCTCGTCCAAAGAAAGAAAGCAGCTTATGTAAGGTGGAGGAAGCAAGGATCTTGCTCAGCTTTAGAGGATTACAGGCAGGCGAGGAAGGAGCTCAAAAATAGTCTGAGGAGAGCCAGGAGAGGGCACGAAAAAGGCTTGGCAGGAAGGATTAGGGAGAATCCAAAGACATTTTACACTTTTGTGAGGAATAAGAGAGTGATCAAAGAAAGAGTAGGGCCGATCAGGGACTGCATAGGGAACTTGTGTATAGAGTCTGAGGAGGTAGGGGAAGCCCTAAATGAGTTTTTTGCTTCTGTCTTTACTAAAGGACCTTGTAGTGAATGAAACGATTGAGGAGCAGGTAAGCATGCTGGCATGGATAGAGATTGAGGAAGCTGATGTGCTGAAAAGTTTGACAAACATTAAGATTGACAAGTTGCCAGGGCCAGACCAGATTTGTGCTCGGCTGCTTTGGGAAACGAGAAATGTGATTGCGTCGCCGCTTGCGAGGATCTTTGCATCCTTGCTCTCCACCGGAGTCATACCGGAGGACTGGAGGGAGGCAAATGTAATTCCTCTCTTCAAGAAAGGCAGTAGGGAAATCCCCGGCAATTACAGACCAGTCAGTCTCACGTCTGTCATTTAGATTAGATTAGATTAGATTACTTACAGTGTGGAGACAGGCCCTTCGGCCCAACAAGTCCACACTGCCCCGCCGAAGCGCAACCCACCCATACCCCTACATCTACCCCTTACCTAACACTACGGGCAATTTAGCATGGCCAATTCACCTAACCTGCACATCTTTGGAGTGTGGGAGGAAACCGGAGCACCCGGAGGAAACCCACGCAAACACAGGGAGAACGTGCAAACTCCACACAGTCTGAGGCGGGAATTGAACCCGGGTCTCAGGCGCTGTGAGGCAGCAGTGCTAACCACTGTGCCACCTTGCCATCTGCAAGGTGTTAGAAAGGATTCTGAGGGATAGGATTTATGACAATCTGGAAGAGCATGGCTTGATTAAATGCTAGTGTGCTTCCAATTAAACCTGTTGGACTATAACCTGGTGTTGTGTGATTTTTAACTTTGATTAAATGCACAGAACAGGCCCTTCAGCCTACGATGTTGTGCCAACCATTGATCTTCATGTGAGGTAAACCTAATGTACGAACCCTCAAATTTCTGTGACCATATGCATGTCCAGCAGTCTCCTAAATATCCCCAATGACCTTGCTGCCACAACTGCTGCTGGCAACGTATTCCATGCTCTCACAACTCTCTGCGTAAAGATCCCACCTCTGACATCCCCTATATACTTTGTGAGGTGCAGGTCATGCCTCACAAATCTTATTGAGTTCTTGGAGGATGTTACTAGACAAGTTGATGAGGGTCGAGCGGTGAATGTTGTGTATATGGACTTCAGTAAGGCATTTGATAAGGTTCCCCATGGTAGGCTCATTCAGAAGATCAGGAGGAATGGGATACAGGGGAACATAGCTGTCTGGATACCGAATTGGCTGGTCGACAGAAGACAGCGAGTGGTAGTGGAAGGAAAGTATTCTGCCTGGAAGTCAGTGGTGAGTGGTGTTCCACAGGGCTCTGTTCTTGGGCCTCTACTCTTTGTAATTTTTATTAATGACTTGGATGAAGAGATTGAAGGATGGGTCAGCAAGTTTGTAGACGACACATAGGTTGGAGGTGTCATTGACAGTATAGAGGGCTGTTGTAGGCTGCAGCGGGACATTGACAGGATGCAGAGATGGGCTGAGAGGTGGCAGATGGAGTTCAACCTGGATAAATGCGAGGTGATACATTTTGGAAGGTCGAATTTGAAAGTTGAGTACAGGATTAAAGACAGGATCCTTGGCAGTGTGGAGGATCAGCGGGATCTTGGTGTGCAGGTACATAGATCCCTTAAAATTGCCATCCAAGTGGATAGGGTTGTTAAGAAAGCATATGGTGTTTTGGCTTTCATTAACAGGGGGATTGAATTTAAGAGCCGTGACATCTTGTTGCAGCTCTATAAAACTTTGGCTAGACCGCACTTGGAATACTGTGTCCAGTTCTGATCGCCCTATTATAGGAAAGATGTGGATGCTTTGGAGAGGGATCAGAGGAGGTTTACCAGGATGCTGCCTGGAATGGAGGGCTTATCTTACGAAAAGAGGTTGACTGAACTCGGATTTTTTTCAGTGGAAAAAAGAAGGAAGAGAGGGGACCTAATTGAGGTGTATAAGATAATGAGAGGAATAGATAGAGTTGATAGCCAGAGACTTTTTCCCAGGGCAGAAATTGTCAACACGAGGGGTCATAGTTTTAAGCTGTTTGGCGGAAAGTATAGAGGGGATGTCAGAGGCGTGTTCTTCACACAGAGATTTGTGAGAGCATGGAATGCGTTGCCAGCAGCAGTTGTGGAAGTGAGGTCATTGGGGATATTTAAGAGACTGCTGGACATGCATATGGTCACAGAAATTTGAGGGTTCGTACATTAGGTTTACCTCACATGAAGATCAATGGTCGGCATAACATCGTGGGCTGAAGGGCCTGTTCTGTGCTGTTCTATGTTCTATGTAACCCTTTCCAACATAACCCCCAAATAGTCTCACTCCAATTTTAAATTGTGAGAGGTTAAAGATGTTGCTCAACTTCCTTGTAGCAGCACCTTACGAGGAAGTTCCACTAAATGGTTCCATTCATCTGAGCAACACCCTATAAACTGCTGTAATCATCCCCTAATATTCTAACCTCAAGGGAATGGAAGCCTAGTCCATGCTTGGTCTCAATATGTTGCATGAGTACCATTCCAGGGAACTTCATTCACTGAGATCTTCCCTTTAAATTCTGGGTCCCTGAGGCACAAGGAAACTATTACCCAGAAAGGGTGAGAAATCAGACTCTTTGTCAAGCCCTCAAGGAGAAGGGGTTTCAGGGTAGCACATGTTGTAGGGTGGAGGAAGTAAGGGGTTCGGCACTGACCGTGTCTTTTTATGTCCTTTGCTTAGAGACAAACATACCAATCCTACAACAAGGATTGGTAGAGTAATGGGGATGCTGTATTTGAAGATGAAATGATGTACAAATGATATCACGGAAGCTAAGAATAGATGTCTGATTCCTACTGTTCACTGCTATAGACAGAACATAAGTTATGAGCCTTCGACCTTACACCCTGGTGAGGGGTTTGTGGTTGATGCACCCTGTAATGTATATATCCATCACTTCATAACCTGTCTCAATCATTGCGTCACCATGTGAAGGATGTGATTGCACTGATGGGGGGTGCAGAGGAGATTCACCAAGATGTACCCTGAGATGGAGCATTTTAGCTACAAAGGGAGGCTGGATAAGCTCAGGTTGTTTACTTTGGAGCAGATAAGTCTGAAAGGGGGACCTAATAGCACAATAATGAGGGGCACAGATAGAGTAAATTGAGAGCAGCTGATTTTTTCCTGCTGAAGAATCAATAACAAAGGGGGCATCATTTTAAAGTGAAGGTCAGCAAGTTTAGATGAGGTTTGAGGAAAATTCTTTTCAGCCAGAGGTTGGTGGGTGCCTGGTATAGCAGTAGCAGTTGAAACAGAACACCTCACACACTTTAAAAAGTATGTGGACAAACGCTTGAGTTGTCATAATTTTCATGACTATGGGTCAAGTGCTAGAAGGTGTGGCTAGTTTATGTAGGTTGGCATAGACTAGATGGGCCAAAGGGTCTCTTCTGTCCTGTATGACACTATGATGATATATCTCAGACACAACGTTTCAAAAGTGGTTTGTGCTGAATGCTTTCTTCAAGAACAAACAGTGGAACATCAGAATTTGCCTTTGAGAATCTCTAATTGATGTCCAGAGGTTTTCCTTATTGATTGAATTAAGCAGAAAAAACAATTGAAGAACATCAGCTTGCAAAGTGGTTCCTTTATGTTTTGCTGACATCTACATATGTTCATGTACAGAGACAAGTCTTCTGCAGGGAAAGGGAACACGTCCCAGCATTATGGCTTTTATGAATTTATCAATGACACGGGGGTTCATTCTCCATGGCAACACCTTGACCAAAAACAGTCAGCTGCCAACCAATCAGTATTCTTTTCTTATGTGTCATAAATTGTTCCTCCCTCTGAAATTTGACATTCTTGTACTAGTCCTGATGAGTGTGACAATTAAGACCTTTAGCACCAGCTTTCTTTTCGCAACAATATTCCTTGCTGTTGTAACCAATTTATGAAGCGCAGGATGTTTCATTAATAGCCCCATCCCTATTAGCCTACCCTGCCACCTCCAGCAGTTTGTTCATATATACACCAAAATCGGCCCACCACCCCACACCCCCCCAAAATAAATCCTGAATCTTTTCAGGATTTTTCCCTGTTATTTCTCTTGTTGGGATGCCCTTGTGTAATGTTCTGCATTAAAGTTGTGTGTGCCTGCTCATTTCACCAACTGTCCTTTTGCAAGTCCCGTACTATCCTCCTCACAGTTCACAACTCTCCCAAGTTTCAAATCATCTGGAAATTTTGAAATTGCTCCCTGTGCTCCAGTGTTTATTTCATTAATTTGTTTCAGGAAGTACTGTGGTTATAGAATCGCAGAATTGCAGAATTGTTAAAGCACGGGTGAATGACATTTGGCACGTTGTGTCTGTACTGGCTCACTCTGCATTTTAGCTCAATGCCAAACTCCTCCCTTTTTCCCCACAGCCCTGCACATTGATTTGAATTAAAATCATCGAATTCCTCCATTAATCACTCAATTGAACATGTCTCTTTTACACTTCCAGGCAATGCGGTCTACACACTAACAGCGCTCTGTGTGTTAGAAAAAAATCTCGCTTCCCATTTAATTATTTTGCAAAACAAGCAAAAGCAGGTTCTTCCTATTTGTTCTATTCAGCCTGCTGAGGATTTTGAAACCTTCTTTTGAATCTCCTCTTAGGAAAATAGCCCCAATTTCCCCAATTGTTCCTCATAATTGAAAGTGTCTCATCTCTGCAACCGTTCTCATAAATCTCTTCTGCACACTCTCTGGTGCATCCCTCCTAAAATGTGTCAAACAGACCTCCAGCCGTGATCTAACTCATGTCTTATGTATGTTCAACAAAACCTGTGTGCTCTTGTACTCTATCTTCCTATTAATGAAGCTTAGAATACTGTTTGTGTTATTAGCAGATATTAACCTGTCCTGCCACCTCTCGTGACTTATGAACACATACACCCAGTTATCACTACCCTTGTACACCCTTTAGGTTTATACTGTTGTCTGTGTTCTTTGCACCAAACAGACTACCTTAATCTCCTCTGCATTGAATTCAGCTGCCACAATCAACTCCACCAATGTGTAAATTTCCTTTCAAAGTTTAACTCTGTTCTCCTATTAGTTTAAAGAACACCCAAATTTTGAGTTGTCTGCAGACTTTGAAATTGTCTGCACAGCAAGATATATATATATATAAATAAAATATATATGCACATTGGGAAAGCAAGGATCCCAATACCAAACTATGGGGAATGCCACTGAAAACCTTAATCCAGCCTGAAAAATGCACATTAACCATAGCTTTCTGCTTCCCACCACTCTGTTAATTTTGTATCCACATTGCTACTGCTCTGTTTATTCCATCATCTATACCCTTCCTTGCAAGTCTGTCATTTGATACTGGAGAGGATGCCTTTTGGCAGTCCATGCACAATACACTGACAGATTTGTCCAAACCGACCCTCTCTGTTATCTCTTCAACAAACTCCAATAAGTTGGACTCAATCGGTCTTTTTCATTGTAGATTTCTATGACTCTTAAGTTGGTCAGACACGATTTTTCCTTAACAAGTCTATCCTGTCTTTTCTGAATAAGGTCATAGATTAGGTATTAAGCTAATCCTTTGTGTACCTAACTGTTTTTAAAAATTAACCCCCACCAAAGTTAAGCTGACTGGCCTGTATTTCCTGGGTCCTCGCGCTGATCCCTGGAGAACTCCAGCACAAACTATGTTCCAGACTGACACCCAACTGTTTTTTCACCATTGCTGCAGTTTGTTCGTCATTTCATCAAATTGGTCTCTTATAGACTCATAGAGTTGTACAGTACGAAAATGGACTCTTCAGTCCAATCAGTCCATGCCAACCATAATCCCAAAGTAAACTAGTCCCAACTGCCTGCACTTGGTGCATATCCCTCCAAATCTTTCCTGTTCCTGTACTTAGCAAAATGTCTTTTAAAAGTTGTAACTGTTCCCACATCCACCACTTCCTCTGGCAGTTCATTCCACACACAAACTATTCTCTCTGTAAAAACGTTGCCCGCATGTCGTTTTTAAAATTTTCTCCTTTCACCTTAAAAATATGCCCCTAGTTTTAAACTCTTCCACCCTTTTGAAAAGACCTTTGCTATTCATCTTATCTATTTTATAAACCTCTATAAGATCACCCTTCCACCTCCACAGCTCCAGCGAAAAACATCCAGCCTATCCAGCCTCTCCTTATAAATCATTCCTGACAACCTTCTGGTAAATCTTTTCCGAATCCTCTCCAGCTTAATAATATCCTTCCTACAACGGGATGACCGGAACTGGGCACAGTACTCCAGAACAGGCCCCACCAACATCCTGTACAACCTCAACATGACATCCCACCTCCTATACTCAAACATCTGAATGATGACGGTGAGCACTGAGCAACAGGAGGACTTGGATCAAGCCATATTGCTGCTCAATCTTCAGTGAGACTGATCACTAAAGAGCAAAACCCTGACGTTGATTGATATGATGCAAATACAATCCTGGGGCAAAAGACTGAAGTCTTTGCTTTGGTGTTAAACTCATGGAGGATATGTAATGCAGGCAGTGAAGCGAGGCAACATCTGAGTTGGAATAAGTTACTTTACAAGATAGACTTGTCTGATGAGGCCACAATCAATGAGGGAACAATGGCTAAGCAGGAAAGCCAGGAATCACTAGCCTTGCAACCCCCCTGCCACTACTGTCAAGGTTCTGCACAAAAAGAGAACAGAGATAACTTGCTCTTCACTGACAGACTACTCAGAGTGAAGATCACAACTGTAACAAGACGGCTGAGTGGGATACAGCTCTGAGCTCCGCAGTTCCACTTGAAGTGATAAGAAATTGAATTCTGTCCAGTCACTATCTCTGCGTTGTGCCTGTATAATCAGGAGGAAAGGATTTTGTTTCATTGCGGGGTGGCAGCTGAGACAGAGTGAGATGTGAATTTGCAATCCTGTCACTGCATAATGCATTGTTAGAAGGATGGCAAGCCAATGCTGCTGACACGGTAACCATGGGTTTAGTGAAGGGAATGAGAAGGTGGGAGAGAGAGAGAGAAAGCAATAAAGGGAGGGAGGAGGTGGACTGAAGAAATGCGGGAAGGGAGAAGAGAAAGGGGGGATGGACGGAGAATGTGAGAAAATATGTCAGGGGAGGAAAAAGGATTGCGTATTTCAAATTATTTCAATCTTTCTGAGTTTTTCCAGCTGATAAATTGTTTTCTTGAAGGGCCAATGGCTTCCTTCCACACTCCAAAGATGCGTAGCTTGGATGGATTGGTCATGCTAAATTGCCCACAGTGTCCAGTGACGTGTAGGCTTGGTGGATTAGCCATGGGAAATGCAGGGTTATGGAGATGGGGTGGGTCAAGACAGATTGCTCTTTGGAGGTTCAGTGTGGACTCGATGGGACGAATGGCCTGCTTCCACACTGTGGGGGATCCTGTGATGCTCTCGAAATCTCCCACACATCTAAAAACCAGTCATCAATCGTCTTTGTTTCATGTGCAAAACGTTCTGTTTCTCCAACATAATGTTGAGGGTAAGTTCCCTCTTTTCTGGTAAAGTCTGCTCCATGCTAGCTCAAGAATCATCACATTTGCCCTAAAGCAGGGCAACTTGAAGTCAGCACCATATTCTAATTGTGGCCTAACCAGGGCTTTACCACAGCTCAGGATATCTCGCTTTTGTTCTCAATATCTCTTATTATGATCCTTATGAAGGCTACAAACTTTTAAAAGATTTAAAATCATGACTAAATATCTCAGCGTGTTTTCCAGTTTTTAAGATCTTTATTCGGAGAAAGGAAACTAAAATCAACATCAGATAAATATTACTTAGTGGGAAACTGTTACTATGAACCACAGAACAGTCATTCCACATCAGTTTCTTAACATAACCCCATGCGATGCTTATAAATTACGCTGCAATTGAAGCAGAAATGTCATCTTCTTTTTAAAATTCCAAACCCCTGCTGGCTTTTTAAAAAATTCTTTTCTCCTTGCAGGTTTCTCAGAGTCGTTTTGAAAGTTCATTTATTTAATCCTTCTGAACTTACTAGTTACCTAACAATAGGGTGGGTCAATGGTTAGTGTGACTGCCTCACAGTATGAGGGACCTGGGTACAATTCCACCCTCAGATGACTGCCTGTGTGGAGTTTGCATGTCTTCCCTGTGTCTGTGGGGGTTTCTTCCCACAGTCCAAAGATGTGAGGTAGATTGGCTGTGGGGCATTCTGGGATGGGGTTGTCTTTGGATGGTTAATGGGTCATATAGCCTCCCCCTGCACAGTAGAGGTGGATGGTTTAATGGTACTGTCATTTGGCATGTAAGGGGATTGCATCAGGTTTGTGTTCAATTAAATCTGAAGCTTTTTTTTCAAAGAAATGAATCTAATGACAATAATGTGATTATTGTTGTAAGAAGATCGACCTGATTTGCTCATGTTCTTAACAGTAGGAAATCTGTCATCTCTACCTGGTCTGATCTACATGTGACTCCAGACCTACAGCAATACAGTTGACTCTTAACAGCTGTATGGGCAATAGGCAATAATGCAGATACCCATGAATCGATTTTTTAAAAAAACACTTTCTGTGTTTTTTATATCTGTACAAAGTCCATTTCATTGGATTGGGGAATTGAGTCTCACCAGCATTCTGCACCGACGGGAACAGCTGGCCTCTGTGTTCTCTCGATTCTGCAGCATCTTTCTGACCATCACAGTCTTCAATCTGCCTGCCTGAGAAAGCTCTATCACTGCAGGCAGCAGGAATAGCCACCTCCCCCTTTATGTTCAGCTATTAATTACGGCAGTAACTTCAAATCGGACCTTCCCTGGGCTCCTTTGTCCTGACAGCAGCCACGTTACTTCGGTTTTACCACCGACCAGAGCTAGCGGATCCCGTGCTTGTTTTGCCTTGAATTTGAAAAGAGACAGTTTCTGGCTTTTTTAAACTTCCCATTCTATTTAAGAAGCCCAGGATTCTACATGTTTTGCTAACCACTTCCTCAATACGTGCTGCCATCTTCAAGACCTAAGATCCATTATACCCGTGCCCTGCATACACTTTAAAACTCTGCTATTACCTCCTCATTATCCTCTCCTATCCAGTCTACCAAACCTCAACTGTTGTTGGTCCTCCCTGTCTTACATTCCATCAACCACCTGATTATCTCTTTCACTGACTTGTCTATATTCTGTTGCAATCAACTAGTATCATTTTCATTGATTGCCACTCATCCATCTTTTCATTTCCAATATCCAAGTCATTTATATACATCAAAAGGAGAAGTAGCTCTTACACTGACCACAGGGAACATCATTGATTACCATTCTCCTCTTTGAAAAAAAGCCTACTGACCAGGATGTACTACTGTCTGCCCTGAATTCAAATTATTTTTTTGATACGATTGGACAGTGCAGAAGAGGCCAGCAATTATTGCCTGGCCCTAGTTGCCCTTTCAAAGGTGGTGGGAGCTGCCTTCCCGAACTGCTGCAGTCTATTTAACGTAGATAAACCCACAATGCTGCTACCGAGGGCATCAGATTCCACAATTCTGATTCAGTGACTCTGAAGGAATGCCAATGCATTTCCAAGTAGGGATGGCATGTGGCTTGAAGGGGTAACTTTCAGCTGGTGGTTTTCCCATGTACCTCCTGCCCTTGTCCTGCTCGAGGCAACAGGTTTGGAAGGTATTTCGTGAGCATTGTTGAAGCTGCCTCATCCAGGCAAGTGGAGAGTATTCTACCCTACTCCTGACTCGTGCCTTGTAGATAGTGCTCAGGCTTTGGGGAGTCAAGATGGGAGTTACCTGCTGCAGGATTCCAATCCTCTGATCTGTTTTTGTATGCACTGTATTGATATGACTAGCTCAGTTTCTGGTCACTGCTAATTCCATGATGTGGACATTGGGGGAATACATGATGGTATGCCATTGAATATCAAGAAGCGATGGTTAGAATTTCTCTTAGCAGAGATGGAGATTGCCTGGAACATGTCTGATGCAAATGTTACTTTCCACTATTCATCCAAACTAACAGTGACCTTTTTATTCCACGAGCTCAATTTTGATAGCCAGCACTTTTTTTTTGTAAAATCTTGTAAAATTCTTTCTTCAAAATAATATAAACAGCAGCAACTACAATCTCTTCAACTTTCTGTGTTACTTAATCAAAAAGTAACCAAGACTTTTTCAAATCCATGATGGTTGTACTGAACTCACTCTCCAGTGCCTATTGATGCTTACTTTCGGATTATTGTTTCAAAAACCTCACTCACTCCTGAATTTCAACTGGCCAGCGTAGGGTTAGATTAGATTCCCGACAGTGTGGAAATGGGCCCTTCGGCCCAACAAGTCCACACCAACCCTCTGAAGAGCAACCCACCCAGACACATTCCCCAACACTTACCCCTGACTAACTCACCTAACACTAGGGGCAATTTAGCATGGCCAATTCACCTAACCTGCACATCTTTGGACTGTGGGAGGAAACCCACGCTGATACAGGGAGAATGTGCGAAGACCACACAGACTGTTGCCTGAGGTGAGAATTGAACTCAGGCCCCTGGCACTGTGAGGCAGCAGTGCTAACCACTGAGCCACTGTGCCGCCCCACAGGATTACTTGTAATCTCCTTGTATACTTTCTCAAGTAAACCTATCACATTTATTACTCTCTGTTCCTTTGAGTCCTCTTCCATACCTGGGAAGATCGAAAGATTGCCCCAAGCCCATTGGCTCTCTCGAAGTTGACTTCCCTTAGAAATCTGAGGTGGAAGCCATCTGAGCCAGGGGACCTATCTATCCATAACACAGGCAGCCTTTCCATGTCACTCTGCCGAACTGTAGATCTTCCACGCGCTTTAGCACCCCCACTTCTCTTGGTATTTTGTCAGTGTTCTCTTCTTCAGCAAACACTTCAGTCAGAGCTCTGCGGGTTTAATCTCTGGCGAAAGTGAGGATTGCAGATGCTGGAGATTAGATTCGAGAGTGTGGTTTTGGAAAAGCGCAGCAGGTCAGGCAGCATCCGAGGAGCAGGAAAATCGACGTTTTGGGCATAGACCCTTCATCAGGAATCAGCAGAAAATTTAAGGTCATGCTTTAGCAGCAACATGAATTAGCGTGACAAAATGGCACCAAGACTGTTCACAGGAACTTAATCGTGTGAAAACTGACATTGAGCCAAAGGCAATCTTGGGATAGTAGATTATAAACTTGATCAAAGAGTTAGGTTTGAAGAAGAAAAGTTTCAGGAGAGAATTCCAGAGTGCGGAGCGTGATGGCTAAAGACATGGGGTAAAATAAAGTGAAGCAAAGAGGAAATTCAACATTGTTGAGCAAGGGCAGGAATTTCTCTTCAGGTATGATCATAATTCTTCCTTTAGTCTACACCAGCTGTACCTATCATACATACGTCCTGGTCAACATTCCCCCCTCAGTCAAAAACATCATTAAGCCCTGCTGTATTTTGTAATTCATTAGCTATTTGTGAGCCCTGCTGTGTGTACATTGGTTAATGTTTTTGCTGCCATGACATTAACTAACACCTTTCAATAATCCCTCGGCTGTGATGTTCTTTGAGATGTTCAGATGCCGGACTAGGGCACTGTATAAATGCGAGTTTTCAGTCCTGACACACTTGAGAACTCAGTGCCTTGTACTTGGCAAGGAGCCTAATCCAACTCTGGATTGTCAATTTCATTTGATCCGATCTCACCACAGCCCACTGAACTCTAATAGAGGGCCAAGGCTTGAAATTCACTCTAACTACATTGAATACTGGTTCACGGGGAACATAGTTGTTTGGAGAGACACAGCAATCGAAGACTTTGCACTGGCCTAATTGAACTTGTTATTTCCAAATAAACAGTCTAGATAGTGTGGTAATGCAAGCACTTTGCAGCAGACTCCTCGAACTGCAACATTCCAGTATGAAGAGTGGACCCTGTATTGCAGTGGATACAACATACTTGTTCGTATCAATGCACCTTTGGCTTAATTACATCAGTTAAGAGCATGCAAGTATAATACTATCAGAATCATAGAATCCCTACAGTGTAAAAACAGGCTCTTTGGCCTGACAAGTCCACACTGACCTGCCGAAGACTATCCCACCCAACCCTTTCCCTACCCCATTACTCTACATTTACTCCTGACTAATGCACACAGCCCTAAACACAATGGTCAATTGAGCACGGCCAATTCATCTCACCTGCACATCTTTTGAATTGTGGGAAGAAACCGGAGCATCCGAAGGAAACCCATGCACACACGGGGATAATATGCAGACTCCACATTTGCGGTTGCCCAAGGCCGGAGTCAAACCCGGGTCCCTGACACTGTGAGGTAGCAGTGCTAACCACTGAGCCACCGTGCCACCCAACTCAGCAGGCTACAATGGTTTGATACTTTGATTTAGTCATATCAATTTCCGAGGCTACAATTCTATTATTTGTGGGGCATAATTACATAAATGCCAATAATCCACATATATAATTAGTGTCGATAAAATGTGGAGCTAGAAAAAGCACAGCAGGTCAAGCAGCATCAGAGGAGCAGGAGAGTCGACATTTCAGGTAGGACCCCTCATCAGGACTAGGAAGGGGGAATGGAGCTGAGAAATAAATAGAAGGGGAGTGGGGCTGAGGGAAAGTAAGTGGATGACGATGGCTGGATGCAGGTCGGAGGTGATTGTGATTGGTCAGTGGAAAGGATGATGGGTGGGTAGGGTCATGTTAAGGGGGCGGGGTGAAGAGGGAGGACTGGGCCTGGGATGAGGTAGGGGGATGGGGAGATTTGGAAGCTGGTGAACTCTATGTTGAGGCCGTATGGTTGTAAGCTCCCAAGGTGGAAGATGAGGTATTTGTCCTTCAGTTTGCGTGTGGCCTTGTGTTGATGGTAGAGGGGGCCCAGGATGGACATATCATCAGGGAAGTGGGAGGGGGAGTTCAACTGGCTGGTAGACAGAAGGTGGGTTTGATTAGAGCATGCGGACCATAGATGGTCCCTGAACCAGTTCCCGAGTTTCTTGGTCTCTCCGTTGTAGAGGAAACCACATCAGAGCAGTAAATCAGGTTAAAGGAAATGCAGGTAAATCTAACCATTATGAAAATTTCAATGCAGTTTTCTACTTTCATATAATATCTATGGGATGCTGCCGAGAAAGAGAAACCATGTGAATGATTTTAAATAATAGCATTTTCCAAATGTGAAGTTGTCTGTGCAGAAGTGCCTACAGTCTATCTCCTTAACAATCCCTGTACTCACACGTGCTCTCATATGCTGCAGTGCACTCACTGGCCCATTATATACAGTCACTGTTACTGTGGTTTTCACAAATTCCAACAAAACTATGTTTCTTCAGTGATGAGAAACCAGTGGCTTTAACCAGAGTCATCTCCATCTATCACATGATTTCAGGAGAACTGATCAGATTGTTCTTGGAGATGGGACAGGAAAGACTTGCAATGTAATGGGAGAAAACAGGATAGTGGGACGAATGGCATAACTGTTCGAAAAATTTCGGGAGTCTCATGATGGGCCAGACAATCTCCTTCTGTGTAACCAGTCATGTTGGCAACCCCTTAAGGATTACTTGCAGGAATATTACAGCAGATTAAATTGAAGAGTGATGGGGAGAGTGCTATGAAGATGTGGGTGTACTGAACCTTTAAGAGATTTAAAAGCTAGCGGAACTACCTGACAGCACCAAGCGTTCTGAACATGATGAAATGTAACCTTTTGGTCAAACAGCTTGATTAGCTGGGTTGTCTGGAGACAACAAAACAAATGCAAATTCGGCCCATCAGTTTAAATTACTTCCCCCCCAAAAAATGAAGCTCCAATTAAGTTTGAATTGAGTATATTGGCAAGCTTAAAAGCCAGAGGCACGATCCGATGCTTTGGGGTGTATAAGACTGGGGAAAATTGAACAGTTAGGGGAGAACTGCCAAAAGATCGACAGATGTAGACTGCAAGTCAGGACCCTCTGAGAGGTACCTGTCTAAGAAGCAGTTTGCACTTTGGAAAACACCAACACCAACACTGACCTGGAGAGCAAATCTACAGAGGAAGATATAAAGCTGGCTGGTTTTGAAATTTGAATTTTTGTTAAATTTTTATTGTACTAGTATTATAGAAGGGAAAGTAAAAGATAGGTTAGAGGAAGGAGTTGTAAATAATTGTTAGTTAATTATTCTCTGTTATACTTTAAGAAACAAAATAGTTAATTTTTACTTTAACTAGTTCTTGGCCCCTCGAATTTTCACAGAGTACTACATCTTTTCTGTGTTGCTAGTTTAAATTAAGCAGGAGGGTTTACCCCGTGTTGTAACAAGAGGAATCAATAAGGTATACTCCTGCTCACAAAGATCAGGACTGTAGTCACCTCCCTCCAGTCGAGACCCCATAACCTTCTTTACAGGATAGTGTGGAGGTTAGAGAGGACAGTGTGGAGATAAGGGGACAATGAGGAGACAGAAGAAGGATGAAGGGACAGTGAGGGAATGATGAGTCAGTGAGGGGATGAAGAGGTAGTGAGGAGGTGTGGGAAAACTGAGGAGGTGAGGAGACAGTGAGGGGATGAGGAGACAGTGAAGAAACTATGGGATGATGAGGGGATGAGGATCAGTGAGGGGATGAGGAGACAGTGAGGGGATGAGGATCAGTGAGGGGATGAGGAGACAGTGAGGGGATGAGAATCAGTGAGGGGATGAGGAGACAGTGAAACAATAGCGTGGGCATGAGGAGATGTTGAGACAGTGAGGAGATGAGGGACAGTGAAGAAATGAGGGGTTAATGTGGGAATATGAAGACAGTGAAGGGATGACAAGTCAGTGAGGGAATGAGAGGACAATGGGGAATTGAGGAACAATGAGGGATAAGGGAATAGTGAGGGAATGAGGGGACAGTGAGAGAGTGACAGGATGTTGAGGACATGAGCGGATACTGGGGGAATGAGGGGATAGTGAGGGAGTGACAAGATGTTGAGGACATGAGGGGATGAGGGAATGAGGGAATAGTGAGGGGATGAGGCGATACTGAGTGGACGTGGGGACAGTGAGGAGGTGAGGGGACACTGAGTGTTCCACTGCTTGAGTTGTTTGTTTTTTTTTGACACATTAGGTTGAAGGCCTGCTCTCATGTGAAGGTAAATCCCTAGGACTCCATTTGACGAAGAGTTAGGAAACTGACCCCTTGATCTGGTCAATAATACTCCTTCAACCAGCACCGTTCCCCTTGGACTGTGCCAGTAGGAGGGCCCCCAGTCCAAAACCAAGGAAGAGATGAACCCTGGGGGATTCTGATGAAAGGTCATTGACCAAAAGGTCAGCTGGGATCTTCTGACCACACCTGGAACTTTTAAAAAGATGGGGAGACCTTAATTGGACAGCACGCAAAAGTTCAGTTTCCTGAGGTTAATGTGTTGTTGTTAAGTTCTCACAAATGTTAGGAAGATTGGTTGAAACTCTTCTGTATTTGTTAGCATCCCATGGGTAGTCATTACCATCCAGTCCACTAGAATCACTCTCTCTGGCACAATGCTATTCAGCAAAATCATGTTGTATTCACAAATCCAACTCTGTGTCTGAAGCGTGGACCTAGTATTGTATATTGCTTCCTCCCAGCTTTAGAGTGTGCAAACTTCTTCCAATTAAAAATTGCAAGCTCTTTCTTTGCACAAACACTTACAACTTTAGACCACTGTTGGAATATTGAGTGCAATTCTGGTCTCCTTCCTATCGGAAAGATGTTGTGAAACTTGAAAGGGTTCAGAAAAGATTTACAAGGATGTTGCCAGGGTTGGAGGGTTTGAGCCACAGGGAGAGGCTGAACAGGCTGGGGCTGTTTTCTCTGGAGTGCGGAGGCTGAGGGGTGACTTTATAGAGGTTTACAAAATTATGAGGGGCATGGATCGGATAAATACACAAAGTCTTTTCCCGGGATGGGGAGTCCAGAACGAGAGGGCATAGGTTTAGGGTGAGAGGGAAAAGATATAAAAGAGACCTAAGGGGCAACTTTTTCATGCAGAGGAATATATGTGTATGGAATGAGCTTCCAGAGGAAGTGGTGGAAGCTGGTACAATTGCAACATTTAAAAGGCATTTGGATGGGTATATGAATAGGAAGGGTTTGGAGGGATATGGGCTGGGTGCTGGCAGGTGGGACTAGATTGGGTTGGGATATCTGGTCAGCATGGACAGGTTGGACCGAAGGGTCTGTTTCCGTGCTGTACATCTCTATGACTCTATGAAGCGTCCACATGTCAAGCAGCATATGGGGAGTCTCAGTCTTATGCAGTCATGCTCGTTGATCTTAAATAGAGGGGTGAAGCTTCACCAAGTTGACGGACCCATGAGACGCCCCAGTCTTATGGGATCTTCCTTGTTATAGTCAATGCTCACAGTATGTGGGCTAAAGGTAGACCGAGCCCGATTAACCTGCCCGATAATAACAGCTTCATTGGTGAGGATCTGAAATCTGAATACAGGCTGAAGTAACTAGTTGTAGTCAGGAACATCCATTTAATACATGCTCTTACTAACATAGGCAGCAATAAAATGGCTTCTTAATACAAATAACACGACAAAGTGGCTTCCAGGCTGCAAATTGACAATTTGCTTAAAACTGCATAAAATGGCTTTTAACCCTGCTAAAAGCTCAACTGACCATGTAGTCTGTCTCAACAAAGATTAGCAGACAACGCTTCCTTTACAGCATATAAATAACTAGATGAGGTAAGACATTACTGGCCATCCTGGCTGACCTTGCAAGTGCAGGTGCAGAGACTAGGCTTGTGATATAGGATTACTTGGAAGGTGGAAAACAAGGTTGGTTCCCAGGAAATATCATTGGGCTAAGTTGCTGTCAATAAAGTCATTTCATTAAAATTGATTGGTAATTGTCTGAATGTCATCTGTAATGATGGCCTGTACTTCTCTCAAATAAGGTATAAAAAAGGTCTTTGTCTTAAGCCATGTGTGCAGTTTCTCCGAGGAACACAGAAGTGCTTAACCTCTGTGTTATTGGACAACCTGTGCTTGGCCGAGATTGAATGAAGTGTGAAATCTTACTGAACCAGACCGAATTGCTCGTGTTTATGTGACCGATCGCGGAACAGAGAGACCCCTCCCCGGGGGGGTCTAGATCTCCATTGTGCATATCAGTGACCTTAACTGGGTTCAAATGAATAAGGGCATATCATGAAAAGAGGGATCTAGAGAATAGATGAATTCACAGAAAAAAGGAATCAATAGGAAAGCTTCACTGAATGATAGAGATTGGAACTTCAAGGATGTGATCCCTAGGGACTGCTAAAGACCCTGGGGAATGGACTGAGGAAACCGGGACATTAATGGGGAGAGTGACAGTGGGAGAAGCAATGGGAACAAGGAAATGTGGGAATTCAGAGTCGGGAATCCAATGGGGTAATTTGGTGCTCTGGGGCAGGAGAACAAGCTGGTGAACTGTATAAGGTGAACTGCTGTGAGGGTGAGGCTCTGCAGAGGGATTTGGATGGGATTGGGATTGGGGAACAGCAGGAGAGGTAGTGAAAGGGCCAATAGTCATGCGAGATGGAAAGAGGAACAGAGGTGATACCGGAGGAAAGGAGATGGCCATCTATGGAGCGAAGGAAGTGTACTCTAAATAGGGAAGGAAAGAGGTAAAAGAAAGATTCATGACCATTTTCTTTCTCAGGATCAGTTTTTAAAATAACTGAGAATGAGCAGTGCAATAGGAGGTGCCTGAGAGCTCTTGCATTTGATGCTGCACACCTCAGGCAGATCCAGCTGAGGGAATCCAAACAGGAAGGGAAAATTACAATCTTACAAGCACTCAGCTCAGGGCTGTGGGCTGAAGGGGAGTACTCACTGTGGAATGAACACCAACATCCCAACTACACCACAGAGTCATAGAGATGTACAGCACGGAAACAGACCCTTCGGTCCAAATCATTCGTGCCGACTAGATATCCTACAATCATCTCGTCCTATTTTCCAGCATTTGGCCCATATCCCTCCAAACCCTTCCTATTCGTAAACCCATCCGGATACCTTTTAAATGTAATTGTGCCAGCCTCCACCACTTCCTCTGGCAGCTCATTCCATACACACAGCACTTTCTGCATGAAAAAAGTTACCCCTTAGGTCCCTATTAAATCTTTCTCCTCTCGCCTTAAACCTATGGCCTCTAATTTTGGACATCCCTACCTGGCAAAACAACCCTTGGCTATTCACTCTATCCATGCCCCTCAGGATTTTAGAAACCTCAACAATATCACCCCTCAGCCTCTGATGCCCCAAGTAAAACAGCCCCAGCCTATTCAACCTTTTCCAAAAGGTCAAATCCTCCAACCCTGGCAACATCCTTGTAAATCTTCTCGACAGCACTTTCATTTTAACAACATTTTACCTATCGCAGGGAGACCCAAATTGAACACAGTATTCCAAAAATGGCCTAACCAGTGTGCTATACAGCCACAACATGAGCTCCCCACTCCTACCCTCAATGCACTGACCAGTGTACTGTCCTGCCATTTGTTAGCCTTAGTCAGGAATGATGAAGGGCTTATGTCCAAAAAGTTGATTCTCCTGCTCTTTGCACATTGCCTGACCTGCTGGGCTTTTCCAGCACCATACTCTGGACTCTGATCTCCAGCATATTCAGTCCTCACCTTCTCTATTGTTTAGCCTTAGACAAGAGGGGAAGCTGAGAATCCCCAGCAGTAGTGATGGTGTGGGGTTGGTGGGGCTTTGGGGGTATTTGTGGGAGTTATTCCACATTCAGTTGCTCAGGGGCATTCAGAGACCAGTGTGTCTGAAACTTAAGGTCAAGGGGATGAGACGGTTATGTAGAATGTATCCATGAAGGGTCACCAAGGGTCAGATTGAGGTAATTGTCACATCCAGGCAAAGTAATGCAAAGATCAAGGCCACAAAGATAAGAAATGATGGCGGCTGAGAGGAGATAGAGGTCTACAGAACTATGAGAGGCATCAATAAGGTGGATAGTCAGAGGCTTTTCCCCGGGGTTGAAGTTTCGATTACAAGGAAAGTTCAAGGTGAGGGGGGAATGTTTAAGGGCGATGTACAAGGGAAGTTTTCCACGCAGAGAGTGATCGGAGCCTGGAATGCACTGCCAGAAGAGGTGGTGGAAGCAGGCACTTTGGTGGCATTTAAGAGGCATCTGGATGGTTATCTGAATAGGCAGGGAATAGAGGGATACAGACTGAATAAGGGCAGAAGGTTTGCTTTTCAGTTTAGTTCGGGCCTGATGATCGACAGAGGCTTGGAGGGCCAAAGGGCCTGTTCCTGTGCTGTACTTCTCTTCTGTTCTTTGTCCTTCTTTGGAAAGCGTCACAGCATGAGGAAAGGGAATACCAGTCAGAGGTCATGTGGGAAGCACCCGGCCAGTTAGAGATGAAACAAAAATTGTTGGAGAAATCCAGCAGGTCTGGCAGCATCTGTGGAATGAAAGCAGAGTTAATCTAGTGACCCTGTTTCCAAACTGAGATGGGTGTAGGACAGCCTTTCATCCAGCAACCTGGTAAGGGTCCAAAGGGGAGATCAATTACTAGAAGCCGCACATCTCTCTCGTGATATTTCTTCACAGAGAAGTACTTCAGTTAGGGTTGCTTGACCCATTTAACCCAGCAGCTGTACTGGTTTCGCTGAGGTTAAGCGGGAGGAGAGGATGAGATGAACGACACCAGGACCAGCAATAGCTCTCAGCACCCAGCGAACACTTGGTACAGAAAGGGACTTGCAGCCACTGTGAAAAGCAGCCCTCCTTTCAGCCAAGCTTCCACAAGGGCACAACTTTCTGCCGGCTCGCTGTTCTCCCGATCCCAGCCGCTCGATTCCCAGCGTTTTCCGATTTGCCAGCAGTAATTTTTTGTCCTCCTTCTAAACTCTCAAGTAAAGTTCCAAACAAGTGTTTAAAGCTCAAATTCCCTGATGCTCGATTCACTGGCTCATCTCAACCCTGAAGCTCACCAGAAAATTAAAACTCTATCCATCAATTCCAAATCACCCTTTACCTAAAGCAGAGCAACATTCTCCCTTGCCTATTCTATAGCCGTGATGATCTCACAGTGGAATATTGCTATCCTGGAATTATTTACTTCAATATCTGATGCAATTCATAAGCACAGTGATTTGTTATATTAATCTTTCCTGTGATAGTGACAATAATAACCCACTCGTAAATTAGTCACCGCCAGGATATTACGCTATGAGCGGATTATAATCATCTGCCTTCTCAGCTAGTACACGTTCTGTATTCATATATTGCAACGTCTTCACAGAATTAATGTGGCAAAGGATTTCACAGCTGAGTGATCCTGTGAGCCACCAGTGTGAATTACCATAGTCCCTTTATCTAAGGATCATCTGAATTCAAAGAATCAAAATCGTTCTCTTGCTGGTTAACCCGGATACCTG
This sequence comes from Chiloscyllium punctatum, assembly GCF_047496795.1. Classification (NCBI taxonomy): domain Eukaryota; kingdom Metazoa; phylum Chordata; class Chondrichthyes; order Orectolobiformes; family Hemiscylliidae; genus Chiloscyllium; species Chiloscyllium punctatum. The sequence continues at coordinate 30,710,654 of NC_092741.1, forward strand.
CGGCAAAATGGGGAGAACGAAAGAGCTGCTTTCGGTTTTTAAAAGGATGAATTTTCACAACAGGCAGAGGGTCAGGCACGCTTGTACCCTGGCACAAGCAACAATGAGGCTTGGAGATTTAAACGGAGATGGGGAGGGGGTGGGTGGTGCGGTGGTCTGCGCAGAATTCCCACAATGTGGGAGCCCATCCCCATAACCCTGCATTATCCATGGCTAACCCACCTAACCTACACATCCCTGAACACTGTGGGTAATTTAGCATGGTCAATCCACCTCACCCACATGCCTTTTCGACTGTGGGAGGAAGCCAGAGCACTTGGAGGAAACCCACGCAAACACAGGGAGAATGTGCTAATTCCATCCAGTCACCTGAGGGTGGAATCGAACCTGGGTCCCTGTAAGGCAACAGGGCTAACCACTGAGCCCATAGGCCACCTTAGGAGGCCTCAGTTACGAGGAGAGACTCGTGGGACATGCGTATTGTTGGCTGGGCCCAACATTTATTGCCTGTCCCTAGTTGCCCTTGAGAAGGTGGTGGTAAGCTGCCTTCTTGAAGCACTGCAGTCCACCTGATGACAGTACACCCACAATGCCTTTCGGGAGGGAATTCCAGGTTTTTGACCCAATAGCAGTGGAGGAACAACTATATATTTTCAAGTCAAGATGGTGGTGGTTTGGAGGGGAACCTGTAGCTGGCAGTGTTCCCATCTCGTTAAGAGTGTGGAGGTTTATGGAAAGATTTAGCCAGCGTTAAAAATGGAAGGGTTTCAATGGTTCAAATTCTGGAAAATCTATAGCACAAGGATTTGGAACCAGGGGACACAGACTTAAGGGGTAGCATGGTGGCTTAGTGGTTAGCACTGCTGCCCCAGGGTCCCAGGTTCAATTCCAGCCTCAGGTGACTGTCTCTGTGGAGTTTACACATTCTCCCTATGTCAGTGTGGGTTTCCTCCCACAATTCAAAGCTGTGCAGGTCAGGTGAATTGGCCATGCTGAATTGCCCATAGTGTTAGGTGCATTAGTTAGAGGGAAATTAGACTAGGTGGGTTACTCTTCGGTGTGGACTTGTTGGGCCAAAGGGCCCTGTTTCCACACTGTAGGGAATCTAATCTAATTTAAGATCATTGCAAAAAGAAAAACATAAAGGGGAACAGAACTGTTTTCTTGTTATGATCTGGAATACCACCTGAAAAGTGGGGTGGAAGCCAATTCAACAGGAACTTTCAAAACGTTATTGGGAACATACTTAAAAAGGAAAATAAAACTACAGGGGAAAGAGCTGGGGAGTGAAGTAATTTGTACAGGCTCTTTCAAACAGTCAGACCAGGTCATGATGGACTGAATACTTCTCATTCTGTAACATTTTAGCCAGACTTCCATTTCTACCGCAACATTGAAGTAACACATACCATAGTTAGAAATGATATCCCATGTGACTGGGACAGTGATAAATGATCCCATCTCACCTTTTTCAGATAAACATATTTGATAAGTCAGCACCTTCAACCCAGACATCAGCCCAGTGACTATCTTTCAAAGTGAGTACAATATCAGTACGTCCTTTCTTCAACAGGGAGATTAAAACTATACACAGTGCTCCCAGTGCACCCTCTCTAATGTCCTGCCCTGTTGTAACATGACTTCCCTGTTTTAAAATTCTAGCTGTCTTGTAATAAAGGTGAAAATTTCATTTGCTTTCTTAATTGCCTTCTGCACTTGCATGCTTACCTTTTGTGTTTCATGTACAGGAACACCAAGATCCCTCTGCACTGCATTTTGTTGATGTCTGGCTCCATTTAAATATAGTCTGACTCACAGTTTCCTGCATTAAACTCCATCTGCTAAGATTTTGCCCACTTACTCCAACCAATCTATATTCCCTTTCAGATTCTATGCACCCTCATCACATCGTCCTCTCTAAGTCTTTTGTGCCATCAACAAATGAGGGCCCATTATACTATTATGACACAGCTGTGAACCCTTCTGTTAATTAACCCAAACACCCAGAAAAGCTCACCGAACCTCATAGTCTGCTAAAATGTGAGTGACAGAGAACTCCCAAATTCTACTTTCTAAAGTAAATAATATCAATTTATTCTTTAACTCTAAAAGTGAACATTAAACAACAACTATTCACAACTCTAAGTCCCCTTTTCTCTTAACTGCATAATTACCTGCCTCCAACTCTATAACAATATACTGTTCCAGTAAAACACTTATTAAAATTACACCAGCTTAATTTCAAAACCATACAGTGGCTCTCATCTTTGGTGTCTTTCTGCTTCCGGTTGAAGATCTCCCTGGGTTGTTTTCTTTCTTTTTACTGTGAAGATTTTGCATATGAAAAGGTACTTTCGATAGAGAGTGCTTCAATGTCTTGGGTCTCTCTCAATGGCAGTTGCTCTGGCTGATTTTCAAAATGTCTGCCTTTTATATCTCATTGGTTCCATGTTGACAAAACAATAAATTCAGTTTTTTAACATCCTGGGGCATAATTTAAAATAATTAGTTAAATTCAAATTGTTGTCAAACAGCAACCAACTCAGGTATCTATTTCTCTGCCAAATGTTATATATTTTCAATTTTCCAGCACACTCTGAGATTGCTCTTGTAAGCTCCCAGTGCAGAACAGCACTCACTCTCACGTAAAAGTACAGGTGGCACCTTCAGCTTCATAACAATACTCTGTCCCTTCCTTCAAGTAATTAAGATAGGTAGGCCCTCAGGTTGATCCTTGTTACATTGGTTTGTTGATTCCCTTGGTTATATCATTGTGACCGGAAGAAGACTCATTCATCCCGACTCTCTATCTTCTCTGTGTTAATCAGTTCTCAATCCATGCTGATGCATGCTCCCTGAGCCTATGAGCCTTTATCTGGCATTACATTGAATGCCTCCTGGAAATCAACTTCAATCTACTTGTTCCCATTTACTACTCTACTTGCTACATCTTAAAGAACTCTAGCGAATTCAAAAACAGATGAGTTGACATTCACTAAGCCACGGTGACCCTGTTTGTTCGCATCCTACATTTCTAAATACCCTGCCATTTCTTCCTTCATAATGGACTCTTGCATTTTCCCAAGGACATACGATAGGGCATCTAGTCTATAATTTCTTGCCTTCTGTCTCCCTTCTTTCTTGAACATGAGTGACTCCTTCACAGTTTTGCAATCCATTTGAAACCTCCTGAAATCCCCAATCCACTATCTCTGCAGCCACTCATTAAGTCCTGACAACCAATTAGACTTCAATGCAATTATTTTGTCAAATACTTTGTTCCTCAGAGACTGTTAGAAAGGGTAGGATTTCAGATGGGGTATGAATGTCGTGGGCTGTTTTGAACAGTTTTGGTAGAATCACATAGAAAGTCCAATGAGGCAGATCTCAACGTCGGGAATAAATTGCTGCAATTTTAAATTAAGTAATGGGCGAGGAGGTGAAATTCCCCAAGTCAATGGAAAATTGCTTATTAAGGGGGTTTCTTTCTTATTAACAGCTTTATGAGCTGCACATCTTGCCTCATTAACATGCAGCTCTCTGTTATACCATGAGCAAAGCAGACACCAAGAATCCTGGGTATGGAAGCCAGAGAGACTACCTGGCAACTTCATCACTTGCTCCAAAGGACCACTGTGTTGGCACCCACATGTCATGGGCATGGCTTCAGGGGCACAAGCCACATGCACACCCCACGTCCTCAGACGTTACCAGCGTCTAAGCACCTGAAAGGCACTTCTCTAATATATTTGTGCATTTCAATGCTGCACCTTGGGCTACCCAGATAACTGTCATTGCAATGCTGCAGCAAGGGCACCGTACATTAAGGGGACATGCACTCAGTTTATAGGCTGGGACCAGGCTGCATCTCCAGTATAATCACTTATTCTTTGATTGCTCACTCGGTTAAAGCCGAATGGAATAAACAGAGTTTCCCTGCTTTGCCTTCTGCACTTTGTCCCTTCAGGCAGAGCTACCTGCATTGTATTGTGCAGAAGCCAAGCCAGTTAAATGACCATCGTTCACAGTCCCTCAGTCAAGCCAAAGGAGACACACAGCGAGGGGGACCCTGGCATGATATGCCAAAGGCATCTTCTAATACCAGCCTAGGGGCTTGGAGATGGTCGCGGTCAGGTCCCATTCCTTATAAGCAGTGAGGACCAAAATGTTGGGCTGCTGAGCCACCATATTGGCTCTTCCTCTCCTGTTGTACGCTGCTTTCTCCTGAAATGAGAAATAAGGAAGCTGTCAAAAGTGAATGGAGTGTCTGACATGGCTTTTACTGTTGGCGTGGCTGGAGAAAGCTGGTGAGCCATTTCTGAGGAGTAAATAGCCAGTGCAGAGGGCACAAAGGGTTCGTGTTTATGGCAGCTGGCATGAGTGAGGGTGAGCGAGGGAAGAGCTTGCAGGCCATTGTAAGAGTGGTGCAGATTCAGGCCTGGTGGGAGAGAAGATGGTGGCATTTACACTGATAGATTGGCCAAGGTCATTGACCTTCTTGCTAGATAGCTGTATATCTCTCCAGGTGGCTGAGACTGCACTGACCTTGGTGGTAACCTGGGACCAGCCTGGCATGGTCTGTTATGATGGTCTTCATGGCTGGTCTCCATATCCGGCAACCTTCCCTATCAGAGTAGAGCCCTACCCTGTTCACGGGACTTTCAGATCCCTGCCCGCAAAGCCGGCACTAATTTTCTTCACTCTGCCACATTCGGAGCAAATATCAAGAATCATGCAGAGTAGTTCCAGACTGACAGAGTTTTTCCAGGTAAACAACATTTTTAAAATGGTGCTGGTGCCTGGGATACCAGAACAATTTGGGATATCCAGTGAGTGGAGAGTTCGTCCGTGTTGGGCAAATTGTAGAATGGGGCCAGAATTGAATGGCTGGAGTGCCATTAGGATGGTTGAGGTAGTTAATGGGGCAAATTTGGTAGAATATGGTGGGAAAACTGAGAGAGAGAAAAACGCTTCATGAGACTTGACACGAATGATTCTTAACCAAAGAAAAACATTCCAGCGCAAGATGTTTGCTCCTGTTTGCAGTACTAATCTGTTATTGTTGGGATGTTCATAGCATTCTCCACCTTGAATCCAATGTGAAATATTGGTTTAAGTTATCGATCATTTCCCTGTTCCCCGTTATTAATTCTCCTGCTGTATTCTCCAAGATTCCCATTCTTACTTTAGCTACTTTATCTCCTGTCATGTACATGTAGAAGCTCTTCCTGTTTGTTTTTATATTTCTTGAACTTTGTTTTCTTAATCAATTTTCTCCTTGTTTGTTAGTTTTTTTTATTACATGCTGCTGTTTCCTCAAAAGAAAATTCCCAATTCTCTGACCTGCCACTAGTTTTCATCACTTTGCAAGTCTCAGTCTTACTGGACTGCCATTGTTAATTATAGGAGGTTCGGTGAGATAGACAGATTTCAAGATTGAGATAGTCAGATTATTAATCAGTAGCAGAATAAAGGGTTATGGGGGAAAGGTGGGGAATTGGAATTGAGGATTATGAGATCAGCCTTGAATGGTGGAGCAGGCTTGATGGGCTGAATGGCCTATTTGCGCTCTTACATCTTATCATTTTTCCTGTTCGTTGAGTCTTTCTTTATGACCAGTATACACTTTTGATAAAATATCTGCTTAAATGTCTGACACTGCTCATCCACTAACTTTTCCTTTAGTCTATTTTCCCAGACAGTTTTAGACAGCTCTTCCTTATCAGCTCTTTAATTCACCTTACTTACACCAATAAGGATATTGTGTTAGGCGTTGGTGTCCCTCAAACACAAACTCGACTGAGGTTTATGAAGAATTCACGAAGAGGGTTGATGAGGGAAGAGTGGTGGGGGTGTGATCAATATGAACATCAGTGAGGTAAGTTTCCTCATGCTAGACTAGTTAGCAAGCTTAGATCACATGGAATAGGGGCAGAACTAGCCATTTGGATACAGAACTGGCTTGACGTTAGAAGACAGAGATTTATATCACTGATTTGGATGTGAACAAAGGAGGTATAGTTAGTAAGTTTGTAGATGAAACCAAAATCGAAGGTATAGTGGACAGCGAAGAAGGTTACCTCAGATTACAAGAGGATCTTGATCAGACGGGCTAATGGGCCAAGGAGTGAGAGATGAAATTTAATTTAGATAAATGTGAGGTGTTGCATTTTGGAAAGGCAAATCAGGGCAGGATTTATGCACTTAATGGTAGGGTCTTGAGGACTGTTGTTGAATAAAGAGACCTTGGAGTGCAGGTTCATAGCTCCTTGAAAGTGGAGTCACAGGTAGATAGGATAGTGAAGAAGGCGTTTGGTATGCTTTGCTTTATTGGTCAGAGTATTGAGTGCAGGAGTTGGGAGGTCATGTTGCAGGACATTGGTTAGGCCACATTTGGAATACTATGTGCAATTCTGGTCTTCCTGCTACAGGAAGGATGCTGTAAAACCCGAAAAGGCTCAGAGAAGATTTACAAAGATGTTGCCAGGGTTGGAGGGTGTGAGCTATAGAGAGAGACTGAATAGGCTGGGGCTGTTTTCCCTTGAGTGTCAGAGGCTGAGGGGTGACCTTATAGAGGTTGAAAAAAATCATGCATGGATAGGGTGAATAGCCAAGGTCTTTTCTCCAGGGTAGAAGGAGTCCAAAACTGGAAGGCATAAGGTGAGAGGGGAAAGATATGAAAGAGATCTAAGGGGTAGCGTTTTCATGCAGAGGGTGGGGCGTGTATGGAATGAGCTGCCAGAAGAAGTGGTAGAGGCTAGTACAATTACAACATTTAAAAGGCATCGGGATGGGTCCGTGAATAGAAAGGGTTTAGAGGGACATGGACCAATTGCTAGGACTGGATTAATTTAGGATATTTAATCAGCATGGACGAATTGGACCGAAGGGTCTGTTTCCGTGCTGGATGTCTCCATGACTCGAGAATTTGAATATTTATCTGTGACCGTAACAGTGATTTCTCAAATCAAGTAAGGTTCCACTAGTATAATTAAATGCAATCAAACCAAAACAACATCCTGATATCTTGCGTTTGTTTTTGAACTCTCTCTCTGAAATGCATTGTTGCATGTGAATGAGAAAGGTTCATGTATCTCCACTCAATTAGAACAAATAACTGCAAGGAAGGGAAAGCAAGGCAGAGTTTGGCAGGTGAAGTTTTACTGACACTGGTATCTCTCATATCAGGTTGGAAACATCAGTATCTGTGTGCAATCATTAATTAGTAGAAAGGGGAATCAGTGCTGTTACATTGTCCACCTTAAATGGAGTCTGACATTTTCTGGGCATTATCTCTTGCAGAGTATCATCATTTCCCATTTCTTCAACTGCGGCAGTTTCATGCTGTATTATACCAGCCAAGTCCTGTTCTGTTATGTATGATGGTTGAGCTGATGAAACACGCTGAATTAAAAATAAAGTCACGCATCTCTGAGTGTCTTCAAAGAAGATGTAGTGACCTCTAACGTAATATGCAAATTATGTCAGTGAGTTGCCAATCAGTTTGCAGCTCTGAAAGATAAATCCTCAGTTAGCTCCAGCTTTGCTGCTTTCCATATCAAGTGCCTGTTACCTGCTTATCAAGTCTATTGAAACAGGGGAATGGAGAATAGTCAGTCTGATTAAAAAAAAAACTGACTTTCCTTAACTCCCAGTTGTTTTGATTCACTTGAACATGAATTGGTAAATCCGACACGTTGCTCAAATCCCAACCGGACCAGCCGCTATCTCTGGACAAGCTGACCAAGGCCCTCGAGTCCTTCGAAAAGAATAAAACTCCCGGAAGCGACGGCTTACCGGTCGAGCTCTATTCCGCTCTGTGGGACTTGATTGAGACTGCACTGACAATGTTGGTGTAGAGCAGTCTGATCCAATTGCAGATTCCCTCCCCAAAGCCCATTTTGGAGAGAACATCTCTCATATACATGTGTGATATCCTGTCAAAGGCTTTCTCCTGGTGTATGTCAGTATGCTTCGGGCAGGTACCATGAGTGAATCCATGAGGAAAGGCATCATCACCCTCATCTACAAGCGGAAGGGGGAGAGGGAGGAACTCAAAAATTGGAGACCAATCTCACTGTTGAATGCTGATTACAAAATTCTGTCAAAGGTAATCGCCAACCGGGTCAGGTCTGCTCTGGGGTCGGTGATTCACCCCGACCAAACCTGTGCTGTGCCGGGCAGGAAGATCGCTGAGAGTCTCGCACTCCTCAGGAATACGATCGCCTACGTGCAGGACAGAGGGTTGGACACCTGCCTGATCAGCCTGGACCAGGAGAAAGCCTTTGACAGGATATCACACAGGTATATGAGAGATGTTCTCTCCAAAATGAGCTTTGGGGAGGGAATCTGCAATTGGATCAGACTGCCCTACACCAACATTGTCAGTGCAGTCTCAATCAATGGGTGGGAATCAGATAGCTTCCCAGTCAGATCTGGAGTCAGGCAGGGCTGCCCTCTCTCTCCTGCCTTGTTTATGTGCTGCATAGAGCCATCAGGAAGGATGCGAGCCTGAGAGGGGTGACTATTCCTGGCAGTGGGGGCCTGCAGGTTAAGGCCTCCCTGTACATGGATGATGTTGCTGTTTTCTGCTCGGATCCGCTGTCCGTGCGCAGACTCATGTGCATATGTGACCAGTTCGAAAGGGCCTCGGGGGCCAAGGTAAACTGAGGCAAGAGCGAGGCCATGCTCTTCGGGAACTGGGCCGACCAATCCTCGATCCCCTTCACTGTCAGGACCAACCACCTGAAGGTGCTGCATATTTGGTTCGGGGGGGGCTGGGGCGTGCGCCAAGTCTTGGGAGGAGCGTATCAGCAAAGTGAGGCGGAAACTGGGCAAATGGAAGCTATAGTCGCTCTCCATCACGGGAAATAACCTGGTCATCAGGTGTAAGGCACTGTCATTGCTATTATACGTGGCACAGGTCTGGCCTATTCCCAGAACCTGTGCTGCTGCAGTCACCTGGGCCATCTTCCAGTTTGCATGGAGGTCAAAGATGGACCGGGTCCGAAGGGACTCGCTGTACAAAGATCTGGGCAACGGGGGAAAAAATACACCCAATGCCACCCTCACCCTGGTGGCCACCTTTGTGTGTGGCTGCATCAAGCAGTGTGTGGATCCCCGGTACGCAAACACCAAGTGTCACTACGTACTGAGGTTCTACCTGTCCCCGGTGTTGCGAAGGATGGACCTGGCCTCGCTGCCGCGGAACGCTCCGAGTAGTTGGACCGTTCCGTATCACCTGTCCTTCGTGGAGAAGTTTATGAAGAAAAACACCTTTGATTACAAGTCCATCAGGAAGTGGTCAGCATGTAGTGTCCTTGAGAGTCTTCGGGAAAAGGAGAGGGCGGATCCTGTCGAGCGGTTCCCTGAGCAGACTGTCAAAGCCATTTGGCAGAATGCCTCATCGCCAGAACTTTCCAACAAGCACCAAGACATGGCTTGGCTGGTGGTGAGAAGGGCTCTGCCTGTGAGATCCTTTCTGCACGCCCGGACTCTCAGCCACACCGCACGCTGCCCTTGAAGCGGCTGCGGGGGGGATGAGACTGTTGCACACCTCCTTCTGGAATGTGCCTACACAGAAGAAGTCTGGAGAGGAATGCAGTGGTGTTTGTCGAGGTTCGTCCCAAGCAGCGCCGTGACGCGGGACTCCATGCTCTACGGCCTGTTCCCTGGGACACACACTGAGACGAACATCAACTGTGCCTGGAGGATCATCAACTCGGTGAAGGACACTCTCTGGGCGGTCCGAAACCTGTTGATCTTCCAGCTGAAGGAGTTGACCCCGACTGAATGTTGCAGACTGGCACATTCCAAGGTCCAGGACTACGTGTTGAGGGACATGCTGAAGCTTGGGGCAGCTACTGCCAAGGCGCGGTGGGGAAAGACCACCGTGTAACATCTGCCTGCCCAAAGGAAAACAGGGGGCCCACGCAGTCATTTGGGCTCTGCTGATGCCTCAGCTAAAGATGTAATCGTACAGACCTGTAAATAGGAATGATTACTCTGTTTTCGGTATGCAAACAAATGGAATGTTTACATATGTATGGCATGTCCAGTTATACAGATCATTAAAGTATTTTATGAATAAAGTATATTTTTGAAATAAAAAAAATCTTGCCTTGAGATTACAATGTGACACACTAACAAAAGCTGTTCTTGAATTGAACAGCTGTAGGACCTTTAGCTCCTAGAACCTATCCCACGATTCATTTAGATCAAATCTATACCTCAGACCAATCTGAGGGTGGTCATTATGGGGAACTTTAACTTCCCCACCGTTGACTGAAAATGCTATAACTCTAGTACGTCAGATGGATCAGTTTTTGTCCAATGTGTACAGGAGGATTTCCTGACACAGTATGTCGAAGGGCCGACAAGAGGGGAGGACACACTGGATTTGTTGCTTGGTAATGAACCAGGCCAGGTGTTTGATTTAGTTGAACACTTTGGAAAGAGCGATCAGAATTCAGTTAAATTTAGTTTAGCGATGGAAAGGGATAGGTACATGCCACAGGTCAAGAGTTATCAATGGGGCAAGGGCAATTATAATGCGATTAGGCAAGAATTAGGATGCATATAATGGGGTAGCAAACTGCAGGAGATACAGACAATAGAAATGTGGAGCTGGTTTAAGGAACAGATATTGCGTGTCCTTGATAGGTATGTCCCTGTCAGGCAGGGAGGAAGTGATAAGGTAAGGGAACCGTGGTTTACTACAGAAATTGTATCTCCTGTTAAGCAGAAAAAGGAGGCTTGTGTGTTGATGAGGCAAGATGTTTCAGATGTGGTTATTGGAGAGTTACAGAACAGCTCGGAAGGATTTAAAGAGAGAGTTAAGAAGAGCAAAGAGAGGACACGAGCAGTCTTTAGCAGATAGAATAAAGGAGAACCCTAAAGCTTTCTATAGATATGTGAGGAATAAAAGGATGACTAGGGTAGGAATAGGGTCAGTCAAAGACAGAAGTGGGAAGTTGAGTGTGGACCCTGTGGAGATCAGAGAGGTGCTAAATGAACATTTCTCATTGGTTTTCACTCAGGAAAAGGGGAATATTGTAGAGGAGAAGAATGAGGTGCGAGATATTAGACTAGAAAGGATCGAGGTTAGTTATGAACAGGTGTTATCAATTCGAGAAGGAGTGAAAATAGACAAGTCCCCTGGGCCAGATGGGATTTATCCAAGGATTCTCTGGGAAGCTAGGGAGGAGATAGCAGAGCCATTGGCTTTGATATTTGAATCGTCATTGTCTACAGGTTTAGCACCAGAGGACTGGCGGATTGCAAATGTTCTGCCCTTGTTCAAGAAGGGTAGTAGAGATGACTCAGGTAATTATAGACCAGTGAAACCTTACTTCTGTTGTAGGAAAAGTTTTGAAAAGATATATAAGAGATAAGATTTATAATCATCTAGCAAGCAACAATTTGATTTCAGATAGTCAACATGGTTTCATCAAGGGCAGGTCGTGTCTCACAAATCTCATTGCATTTTTTGAGAACATGACAAAGCGTGTAGATGAGGGTAGGGCAGTTGATGTGGTGTATGTGGGCTTCAGTACAGCCTTTGATAAGGTTCGTTTAAGAAAGAGTTGGATAGAGCTCTCAAGGATAATGGAATCAAGGGTTATGGAGATAAGGCAGGAACAGGATACTGATTGAGGATGATCAGCCATGATCATAATGAATGGTGGTGCAGGCTCGAAGGGCAGAATGGCCTACTCCTGCACCTATTGTCTATTGTTCCACATGGTAGGCTGTTGGAGGAAATGCAGAGTCATGGATTGAGGGTGATTTAGCCATTTGGATTAGAAACTGGCTTTCTGAAAGAAGGCAGCGAGTGGTGGTTGATGGAAAATATTCAGCCTGGAGTCCGGTTACTAGTGGTGTGCCACAAAGATCTGTTTTGGGATCACTGACGTTTGTCACTTTTATACATGACTTAGATGCAGGTATAGGTGGATGGATTTGTAAATTTACAGATGACAGTAAAGTCGGTGGAGTAGTGGACAGTGTGGAACAATGTTACAGGTTGCAGGGGAACTTGGATAAACTGCAGAATTGGGCTCTGAGAGGTGGCAAATGGAGTTCAATGGAGCTAAATATGGGGTGATGCACTTTGGGAATAATTAACAGGAAGGCAGAGTACTGGGTCAATGGAAAGATTGTTGGTAGTGTGGATGTGCAGAGGGATCTTGGAGTCCATGTACATAGATCCCTGAAAGTTACCACCCAGGTTGATAGTGCTGTTAAGAAGGCATACAGTGTGTTAGGTTTTATTTGTAGAGGGAATGAGTTCCGGAGCCACAATATCATGCTGCAACTATACAAAACACTAGTGTATTGTGTACAGTTCTGGTCGCCATATTTCTGGAAGAATGTGGAAGCATTGGAAAAGATGCAGAGGAGGTTTACCAGGATCTTGCCTGGAGGGAAGGTCATATGAGGAAAGGCTGAGAGACTTGGAAAGAAGAAGGCTAAGAGGGGATTTGATAGAGACAGGATGATCAGTGGATTAGATAGGGTAGACAGTGAAAGCCTTTTTCCTAAGATGATGACGTCAGCTTGTACAAGGGGGCATAACTACAAATTGAGGGGTGATAGATTTAAGACAGTTGTCAGAGGCAGGTTCTTTACTCAGAGAGTGGTAAGGGCGTGGAATTCCCTACCTGCCAATGTAGTCAACTCAACCACATTAGGAAGATCTAAACAATCCTTTGATAATCCATGGATAATGATGGGATAGTGTAGGGGGATGAGCTGAGAATAGTTCACAGGTCGGCGCAACATTGAGGGCTGAAGAGCCTGTTCTGTGCTGTATTGTTCTATGTTCTATGTTCTATCATTGAACTTTAGGTAGAAAGGAGAAGGACACACCCCCATCTACATCAAGGGAACTGAGATGGAGAAGGTCAACAGCATCAAGTTCCTTGGAGTGATGATAACTAGCAACCTGACGTGGACCTCCCATGTAGATGAGCCAGTCAAGAAAGTACAACGCCTCTTCTTCCTCAAGTCGCTCAGGAAATTTGTCATGTCTAAAGAGACCCTCAGCAACTTTTACAGATGCAGCATAGAAAGCACACAGTCCGGGTGTATTGCAGCCTGGGACAGCAACTGCTCTGCCCAGGACAGGAAGGTTGTGTGCACAGCCCAGACCATCCCGGAAGCCAACCTCCCATCCATAGATTCCATTTACACTTCTCGTTGCCCAGAAAGACTGCTAACATCATCAAAGACTCCTCCCCCCCCCCCCCACCCCGTGATAATGGTCTCCTACAACCTCTTCCATCAGGTAGAAAGGCAAGAGCTTGAACACATGCACCAACAGGTTCAAGAACAGCTTCTCCCCTGCTGTTATTAGACTGATGAATTAACCTCTCGAATATCAAATCTAACGTTGATCTTGCTTTATGTACCTCCTGTGCAGCCGTAACCTTGTAGGCCTCACTCTGTCTAAGCACCTCTGTGTGTCCTTGTTTGGTATGATCTGCCTGTACTGCTCACAAAACAAAACTGTTCACTGTACTCAGATACATGTGACAACAATAAATCAAATCAAATCAATAAAATCAGACTTTGAACAAAGTGGACTCTCTCTTGTCACCTCTTTGCTATTGGCCTTTAGGAATGTAGCATTACTTCCACTCTCAGCGGGAATGGGGGCCACTCTATGGGAGTGATATTAGAAGCACAAGTAGACACACAGAGCCCAATCTGTCCAAAGACTCCCCTGTCCCACAAGGGGTCTTGTTTTCCCACAATTCCAATCCTCACTGAGCTCCAGTGGCATCCCATTTCCCCAAGAGTTGCTCATTTCAAAGTCTTCCATTTCCTTTCCCTCATCACACTTTCTTCCGGCTGGCTTGACATTCTGACTCACGTGTTCAGTTTCTGTGAGTTTGGACTCCACCTTCCCTCTGATTGATTTCAACTTCCCACCATTATGACTCCTTCAAAAATTACCCTTCCAGAAACCTCTTAATTTTGTGACAAGGCTCCATCTTTCACGATCTCTTCAAAACTCACTGTTGCAGTGCGTTGACTGCTTTCCTAAGCCTTCTTCTGTGTGATGTTTTACCACTTAAAAGCAACTCTGCATAAATTGTAATGTCCAGGCGAGGGTCCGCCCTTAACATATCTATCGGCCAGTAGTTTCTGTGCAATTTTTGAGTGTTTTACAGATGTTTCAAACCTGTTGACCAAGCTGTCATCTCTTGACAGTCAGGCTGCCAATCATCGCTATGTGTAAGTAGAATAAAATCAGCTCAAGTTAACTTTAACAGAAAGTGAAGCTATTCTCCTGACAGCAAAGGTTAGAAGGTGATTTGATAGAGCTATTTAAAAACATGCTCACATTTCAGCTAGAGTAAACTGTTACGCCTCACGGGGGTAATGGACTGAAAATCAGGTCCTGGATTAGTCAGGCAAGTTACAGATTTTTAAAACTATGTTGAATTCCCCAATTTATCTGTCTTTTAGATCCAGGTTGATAGAAAGTGTGGACCTGGTTCGTATATCTAACAAGAACGACTATTTTTTGCAAGTAAATAGACTTTTGCTAAACAATTATAAATCATTGGCAAATAACTCTACCGGCTTAGACTGTAAACTCTTTCGAAACTTCCCCTCGCACACCCATTAACAGAGACAAGAAAGAAAATTGGATTGAAGTCAGAGTAGGAAAACATTTCAGTGTTCACAGCTGCTGAGATGGTTTGTGTGCTGATCAGAAAGCTACTTTACTGGATGCTAGTTTGCAGAAGACACAGAATTCATAAGTCTCTAAATTATTGAGTAAAAGCCGTAGCTTAAGCCAGTACAGTTAGAAATAATGAAATGGTTTCCTTTCAGGCTTTTGTTGCATCAAATAGATTGAGTTTCTGGGCTGGTGGAGATCAGATAGTTTTTCCCATATTGTTCACTGCCTAAACTGTACAGCTTCTTTTAAAAATAAACTCCCAGGCTTTGACTATCACTGACAGACCAGTATTCATTGCCCAGAGGTTAAAAGTCAACCACATTTGTGGTTCAGGAGTCACACATTGGCCAGACCAGGTAAGGATGGTCGATTCTAGATTAAAGTGGTGCTGGAAAAGCACAGCAGGTCAGGCAGCATCAGAGAAGCAGGAAAATCGACGTTTCTGGCAAAAGGCCTTCCTGATGAAGGCCCGAAACGTCAATTTTCCTGCTCCTCGGATGCTGCCTGACCTGCTGTGCTTTTCCAGCACCACTCTAATCTAGACTCTGACTTCCAGCATCTGCAGTCCTCACTTTTGCCTAAGGATGGTAGATTTCATTCCTTGAAGGAGATTAGTGAAGTTTTTTTTTGCAACAGTGGTTACTTAGAAGCCAATGACTTGCTTTCTACTTCAGATTATTTTTCAATCTGCCATGGTGGGATTTAAAAAAAATTATTCATGGGATGGGGCTGTTGCTGAATAGGCCAATTTTTGATACCCATCCCTAATACCACATTGCTCTGGGTCTGCAGTCAAGTTTAGGCCAGACCAGGTAAGGATAGCAGATTATTTCCCTAAAGGACATTGGTGAACTCGATCAGTTTTCACTGACAACCAATGATGGATTCATGGTCATCATTTGCCTCTTACTTAACAGTCCAGTGATAACACCACTAGGCCACTGCCTTCCTTATATTTGAATCAAAGTCACCAGAAGTAACCAGAGGATCTGGATTACTAGTCCAGTGGCATGAACAATGCCCCATTGCCGCCCCAATCACAGAGCCAATCACGTTGTTGTTGGCAGGCAGAAGGCTTTTGTTATCAATTTTGTCACTACTCCATAGACCAATCGACTACTTGATGCCAGCGGAATCTTCATTTGTACGTACCCCTGGCTCCAACTTCTCTGCAAACTACATTTCAAGTACTGCTTGAACAAGCAGCTTTGTAAACAGTGCTCACTATGAATGTTAGATCACTTTGTTAAACTGTTAGAATGTCAGACACAGTCTTTACAAAATAAAGCTCAGTTGTTTTTAATGACTGGGGAGTCAACAACAGAAGGCCAAAATCTGTTTTCTGCATTTCTGAAATGCACTACCTGATGGATGGTGGATTCAGATCCATAGTAGTCTTCAAAGAGAACTGGTTCAATGCCTGTTGGGAACTTGCTTTGGGGGGATATGGGGGATAAAGCAAGAAACTGGTTTGACTGTATTGATTTTGATACAGCTAGCATGGGCTGGACAGGTTGAATGGCCTCCATCTGTGCTGTGCTGGTTTCTGATTCAGTGTTAAACAGGCTGTTAGCTCACTGTCACCAATTTTACTCGATTGTACAAATTCCAAAATGAAGCCGTGACTTGTGTGATTCCAGTTATGGAATCGTGCTGTACATGAACTGGCTGCTGTTCCCGCTTACATCAGAGCTGTGACCATTTCACAAAAATAGATCATGAAAAATATTTTCTGATCTGTTGATGTGCCGCACGGAAACTTTTATTTTCATACAGTCTCTCAGGTACATATTGTAAGGTTTTATCTTTTCTGTTTTGTGTCTGAATGTTTGTTACCTTTTCTCTGCCGTTGTTATATTTTTTTCATCTGCACATTTTGATTTTTTTTTCTCTCTGATCTGTTTAGTATGCCTCTTGATTAAGATGTTAAACTGAGATCAGTCCAGGTGGATTCAAAGATGCCGTGGCACTGTTTGCTATGAGCAGGAGAATTTTATAAAAGCAATTCTTCAGCAAAATCTCTAAAAGTGGTTACTCATTGGGCTGGGGGTTTCTGCGGTGGCTATGGATTTTAATAGTCAAGATTAGAGTCGTGCTGGAAAAGCACAACAGGTCAGGCAGCTTACGAGGAGCAGGAAAATCGATGTTTCGGGCAAAAGCCCTTCATCATTATCGACCCCCTAATAGTCAGAGTGAAATTGAGCAACAAACTTGTAAGGAGATCTCAGCTATCTGTAAGAATAATAGGGTGGTTATGGTAGGGGATTTCAGCTTTCCAAACATCGACTGCCACAGTGTTAAGGCTTTAGATGGAGAGGAATTTGTTAAGTGCGTACAAGGACATTTTCTGATTCAGTATGTGGATGTTCCTACTAGAGAAGATGCAAAACTTGACCTACTCTTGGGAAATAAGGTAGGGCAGTTAACTGAGGTGTCAGTGGGGGAGCACTTTGGGGTCAGCGACCATAATTTTATTAGATTTAAAATAGTGTTGGAAAAGGATAGACTAGATGTAAAAGTTGAAGTTCTAAATTGGAGAAAGGCAAATTTTGACAGCATTAGGCAAGAACTTTCAAAAGCTAATTGGGGGCAGATGTTCTCAGGTAAAGGGAAGGCTGTAAAATGGGAAGCCTTCAGAAATGAGATAACGAGAATCCAGAGAAAGTATATTCCTGTCAGGGTGAAAGGAAAGGCTGGTAGGTATAGGGAATGCTGGATGACTAAAGAAATTGAGGGTTTGGTTAAGAAAAAGAAGGAAGCATATGTAAGGTATAGACAAGGTAGATCACCACAAAAGGCTTTAAAGGAAAGAAAACAAAGAACAAAGGAAAAACAAAAGTAAGAAGAGGAATAATTGAGAAAAGAAAGCAGATGGGAGTGGACAAACCCCAGGCTCAGGCTTGCTGCTCTGCCGCCATTTTGAAATGAGCATGCTGTGTAAATATTGTTGATTGGATGACACAAAAGTTGTAAGGAAATAGTTTTTATTGGTAGCGTGAACTCAAGTCCATTCAAATCATGAGATAAGCCTCCTTCCAGGGAAGACAAGCAGCTGTCTGATTGGGCAAAAGGTTAACCAACCAAGGTAGACCATGACACGCTTGTGGGGGTTGCCAGTGGTCAACTGATCAATCTCAGAAGGCTGGACAATGTCAACAATTGATCATACAGTCTTTACACATGAGAAGGAGTCTAAAAAAAAGTGCCTCAGAACAATAGCCAGTTCAGGAGCAAGATTCATCTGATCAGAGCTGGGAGTTGAGGACAGTTCCTTGTAAACTGGGTCACTTGCAATCATAAGCATTGTCCAGAGAAGTTTGCGATGTATCACTATCAATGCAGCATTCACTATCCCAAAGTGCAGTGGATGCTGGGACAATTCATTGATTTAAAGAGGAAAAAGATAGATTTTTGTATAAGTAAAGGGTTAAAGGATTGTGGGGAACAGGCAAGAAGATGGAGTTGAGGCTGAGATGCAATCAGCCATGTTTGTATTAAATGGTGCAGCAGACTCAAGGGGTTGAATGGCTACTCCCATTCATTTGTTCTTGCTTTGATAAAGAAACATTGACTGTACCCCATTGGTGGGAAAGCCTTGGATTATAGACATCTAGAGTAATCCAGCTGGACCTAGGACATGAGGAGTAAGAATGAATTTAATAAAAACAGAAAACGCGAAAAATACTCAATACGTCGGGTAGCATCTGTGGAGAGAAAAATACATGCATGCTGGAACATTTTGATGACCGTTCATCGGGATAAATTATATTGCAATTATATAATGTTTTTCATTGCCTCAATCTTGAAAGTTGAGTCTCAGGCAGATAGGATAGTGAAGAAGGCATTTGGTATGTTTTCCTTCATTGGTCAGAGCATTGAGTATAGGAGTTGGGAGGTCATATTGTGGCTGTAGGGGACATTGGTTAGGCCACTTTTGGAATATTGTGTGCAAATATGGTCTCCCTCCTATTGGAAGGATGTTGTGAAACTTGAAAGAGTTCAGAAAAGATTTACAAGAATGTTGCCAGGGTTGGAGGAATTGCACAGGCTGGGGCTGTTTTCCCTGGAGCATCAGAGACTGAGGGGTGACCTTATAGATGTTTATAAAATCAGGAGGGGCATGGATAGGTCTTTTCTCTGGGTTGAGGGAGTTCAGAACGAGAGGGCATAGGTTTAGGGTGAGAGGGGAAAGATGTAAACAGACCTAAGGGTGGGCGGCACGGTGGCACAGTGGTTAGCACTGCTGCCTCACAGTGCCAGAGGCCCAGGTTCAATTCCCGCCTCAGGAAACTGTCTGTGTAGAGATTGCACATCCTCCCCGTGTCTGCGTGGGTTTCCTCCGGGTGCTCCGGTTTCCTCCCACAGTCCAAAAATGTGCAGGTTAGGTGAGTTGACCATGCTAAATTGTCCATAGTGTTAGGTGAAGGGGGGTGGGTTGCTCTTCAGAGGGTCGGTGTGGACTTGTTGGGCCGAAGGGCCTGTTTCCACACTATAAGTAATCTAATCTAATCTTTTCACGCAGAGGGTGGTACGTGTATGGAATGAGCTGTTAGTGGAAGAAGTGGTACCTGGTACAATTACAACATTTAAAAAGCATCTGGATGAGTATATGAATATGAAGGGTTTAGAGGGATATGGTAAAAACAACGACTGCAGATGCTGGAAACCAGATTCTGGATTAGTGGTGCTGGAAGAGCACAGCAGTTCAGGCAGCATCCGAGGACCAGGAAAATCGACGTTTTGGGCAAAAGCCCTTCATCAGGAATAAAGGCAGAGAGCCTGAAGGGTGGAGAGATAAATGAGAGGAGGGTGCGGGTGGGGAGAAAGTAGCATAGAGTACAATAGGTGAGTGGGAGAGGGGATGAAGGTGATAGGTCAGGGAGGAGGGTGGAGTGGATAGGTGGAAAAGAAGATAGGCAGGTAGGACAAGTCATGGGGATGGTGCTGAGCTGGAAGTTTGGAACTGGGGTGAGGTGGGGGGAGGGGAATTGAGGAAACTGTTGAAGTCCACGTTGATGCCCTGGGGTTGAAGTGTTCCGAGGCAGAAGATGAGACGTTCTTCCTCCAGGCGTCTGGTGGTGAGGGAGCGGCGGTGAAGGAGGCCCAGGACCTCCATGTCCTCGGCAGAGTGGGAGGGGGAGTTGAAATGTTGGGTCACAGGGCGGTGTGATTGATTGGTGCAGGTGTCCCGGAGATGTTCCCTAAAGCGCTCTGCTAGGAGGCGTCCAGTCTCCCCAATGTAGAGGAGACCGCATCGGGAGCAACGGATACAATAAATGATATTGGTGGATGTGCAGGTAAACCTTTGATGGATGTGGAAGGCTCCTTTAGGCCCTTGGATGGAGGTGAGGGAGGAGGTGTGGGCGCAGGTTTTGCAATTCCTGTGGTGGCAGAGGAAGGTGCCAGGATGGGAGGGTGGGTTGTAGGGGAGCGTGGACCTGACCAGGTAGTCACGCCTGATGAAGGGCTTTTGCCTGAAATGTCGATTTTCCTGCTTCTCGGATGCTGTCTGAACTGCTGTGCTTTTCTATCACCACTAATCCAGAATCTTAGAGATATATGGGCCAAGTGCTGGCAAATGGGATTAGATTAATTTGGGATATCTGGTTGACATGGACGAGTTGGACTGCATGGTCTGTTTCTGTGCTGTACATCTCTGGACTCTATGACTCTAATGAAGTAGTTTATGTTTTGCAGTATGCAGGATGCACAATGGCCACCTTTCATAGAGCAAGCCCCCCTTAACAGCAATTGGAGAAGTAGTCAGATTTAGTGATGGTGTCTGAATGATAAATATTGGCCAGGATACCCATTAGAGCCTCTGTTTCCCTTTGAAATAATGCCATATGTAACAATACTGTGACTTTAAGAGGTGTATTTTGTCCTGGGTTTCTTTGAAGAGAGGTTTTAAGGCAGAGGTGACAAGGTGTCTACTGAAAACTCATAAAGTAAACAGCTTGTAAGACCCTGTGATTTTTTTAGAAGTTGGAACAATAGAAGCAGCTTGAATGGGTGGGGTCAAGCTCCCGCAGAAACAGGATTTTTAATTTTTAGCTTTTCAGTAGCAGTTATTGCTGGGGTTTTGAAGATGTGGAAGCTGTTTTTACATCTCTAGTTACAGCTAAAAGCCGGGGCTTCTCCTCCTGCTGCAGGAGACGGATATAAGGCAATCTCGTTTCTGAATGTTCCTTTTGCCAAGGGTGTATTTATGGGATGTTATGATATTGAGCAGTTACTACTTAGCAGTTAAATCATCTATTATTCTGTCAAGTTTTCCATTAGAATTGTTATTTCAATTTCTTTTGTTGTACGTTAACGAGAGTATATGAATAAAGTGTGTTTTGCTTCAAATCCGGTAGCTTGCTCAATCAAGTTGCATTGGGAATGCAAAACCATAGATGTACCTTTAAAATAAGAAAAGCTTAGGGTCTAGATTATCTTCTGAATATATGTGGAGGGGATTTGGTTTGGTCCTTTACAAATGGGACTTTTGCAATCCACCTGAGAGAGGTGACAAAACCTTGGTTTGATCTCACCTGAAAGTTGGTACTTCCTCAGTCATAGACCATCGTGCCAATTGAGATCATGCTCATGTTTCTGGAGCAACCCTGGAATACCTAATCTTCTGGCTCAGGACGTGAGTGTGGAGCTACAAAGGCACAGCTGATGCATCTATAGGGACACTGTATGAATAAAATGAAACAGCTCATTAATCTAACCAATGTCTTCATTTTGCATCCGTTCTTTTTCCGTGTGAATATACTGCTTAGGCTGAATTTAAAATGTTCTTTTTGAAGTATTTTCTGAATAAAGAATGCTAAATGACACTGTTTTTCCACTTTATCGGAATTATCCATCATTGTTTAATAGAAGATGATTGATGTGTTTAAAGTGGACTGGTAGGTTCATTCCATTAGGGAGACACAGAATTATTCAAGGAATTAAGTTTCATAAATTAAGCCCATACAATATTCCATAGGGACTCTTTACCCCATGAACAAATGCAATTTATTACAAGTTTCAATAAAAATGATTTGTTCTACTTGCTTTGATGTACCGTGTATGTGGACCAGTAATGCTAACCTGCAGATACTTCCAGAATTATTATTATTCATAAGGGAAAAATTAAAATGGGCTGCGATCTATTGAACACACTTTAGAAACCTATCTTCCATTTTGATTATCCTTAAGTGTAAGACCAAAGTTGTAGCTGAAAAACTGAATTTTGCTTTTGAGTTCCTCCATTCCCTTCAATTCATGTCCTGCTCCAAACCTTTGGTCGTGAAATTTCAGGGAAACCAACTCCTGCTGCCAATGTTCAGAATAAGTCTCATATACCTCAGGAAGGAATCACCTGAACACTCAGGTTTCTCTCTCTCTCTATCTCTCTCTCGCTGTCTCCAGACAGCCTCTTTATTTACATCTGCACCGTTTTTATCTGTATCAATGCTCCTTCGAAAAAATGCTTTTTTGGAATTACAAGTCAGTAGAAGTTATAAGTATTCCAGAGTTCTGACCCATGGTTATGTTAAATACAATCTTTCACTGCCTTGCCTTCTGGACTAACACAAGCATGGTTCCATTTCACAACGGCATTCTAGTTCTCCAAGAATAGTTAAATTCTCCAACAACAGCAATTTGTTAAGTGTGTACAAGAAAATCTTCTGATTCAGTATGTGGATGTATCTACTAGAGAAGATGCAAAACTAGACCTACTCTTGGGAAATAAGGTAGGGCAGGTGACTGAGGTGTCAGTTGAGGAGCACTTTGAGGCCAGCGACCATAATTCTATTAGTTTTAAAATAGTGATGGAAAAGGATAGACCAGATCTAAGAGGTGAAGTTCGAAATTGGAGGAAAGCCAATTTTGATGGTGTTAGGCAAAAACTTTCAAAAGCTGATTGGGGGCAGATGTTCACAGGTAAAGGGACGGCTGGAAAATGGGAAGCCTTCAGAAATTAGATAACAAGAATCCAGAGAAAGTATATTGTGTCAGGATGAAAGGAAAGGCTGGTAGGTACAAGGAATGCTGGATGACTAAAGAAATTGAGGGTTTGGTTAAGAAAAAGAAGGAAGCATATATCAGGTATAGACAGGATAGATCGAGTGAATCCTTAGAAGAATATAAAGAAAGTAGGAGTATACTTAAGAGGGAAATCAGGAGGGCAAAACGGGGACATGAGATAGTTTTGGCAAATAGAATTAAGGACAATCTAAAGGGCTTTTACAAATACATTAAGGACAAAAGGGTAACTAGGGAGAGAATAGGGCCCCTCAAAGATCAGCAAGGCGGCCTTTATGTGGAGTCGCAGAAAATGGGGGAGATACTAAATGAGTATTTTGCATCAGTATTTACTATGGAAAAGGACATGGAAGATATAGACTGTACGGAAATAAATGGTGATATCTTGCAAAACATCCAGATTACAGAGGAGGAACTGCTGGATAAAAGGTGGATAAATCCCCAGGCCCTGATCAGGTGTACCCGAGAACTCTGTAGGAAGCTAGAGAAGTGATTGCTGGGCCTCTTGCTGAGACATTTGTATCATCGATAGTCACAGGTGAGGTGCCGGAAGACTGGAGGTTGGCTAACGTGGTGCCACTGTTTAAGAAGGGTGGTAAAGACAAGCCAGGGAACTATAGACCGGTGATCCTGACCTCGGTGGTGGGTAAGTTGTTGGAGGGAATCTTGAGGGACAGGATGTACATGTATTTTGAAAAGCAAGGACTGATTAGGGATAGTCAACATGGCTTTGTGCATGGGAAATCATGTCTCACAAACTTGATTGTGTTTTTTGAAGAAGTAACAAAGAGGATTGATGAGGGCAGAGCAGTAGATGTGATCTATATGGACTTCAGTAAGGCGTTCGTCAAGGTTCCCCATGGTAGACTAGTCAGTAAGGTTAGATCACATGGAATACAGGGAGAACTTGCCATTTGGATACAGAACTGGCTCAAAGGTAGAAGACAGAGGGTGGTGGTGGAGGGTTATTTTTCAGACTGGAGGCCTGTGACCAGTGGAGTGCCACAAGGATCGGTGCTGGGTCCTCAACTTTTTGTCATTTACATAAATGGTTTGGATGTGAGCTTAAGAGGTACAGTTAGTAAGTTTGCTGATGAACCAAAATTGGAGGTGTAGTGGACAGCATAGAAGGTTACCTCAGATTACAACAGGATCTGGACCAGATGGGCCAATGGGCTGAGAAGTGGCAGATGGAGTTTAATTCAGATAAATGTGAGGTGCTACACTTTGGGAAAACAAAAATAGCAGGACTTACATACTTAATGGTAAGGTCTTAGGGAGTGTTGCTAAACAAAGAGACCTTGGAGTGCAGGTTCATAGCTCCTTGAAAGTGGAGTTGCAGATAGATATGATAGTGAAGAAGGCATTTGGTATGCTTTCCTTTATTGCTCAGAGCATTGAGTACAGGAGTTGGGAGGTCATGTTGTGGCTGTACAGGACATTGGTTAGGCCACTTTTGGAATATTGTGTGCAATTCTGATCTCCTTCCTATTGGGAAGATGTTGTGAAATTTGAAAGGGTTCAGAAAAGATTTATAAGGATGTTGCCAGGTTTGGAGGATTTGAGCTGTGGGAGAGGCTGAACAGGCTGGGGCTGTTTTCCCTGGAGCATCGGAGGCTGAGGGGTGATCTTAATGAGGTTTACAAAATTATGAGGGGCATGGATAGGGTAAATAGACAAAGTATTTTCCCTGGGGTAGGGTAGTCCAGAACTAGAAGGCATAGGTTTAGGGTGAGAGGGGAAAGATATAAAAGAGACCTATGGGGCAACTTTTTCATGCAGAGGCCGGTGCATGTATGGAATGAGCTGCCAGAGGATGTGGTGGAGGCTGGTACAATTGCAACATTTAAAAGGCATCTGGATGGGTATATAAATAAGAAGGGTTTGGATGGATATGGGCCGGGTGCTGGCAGGGGGGAACTAGATTGAGTTGGGATATCTGGTTGGCATGGAGGGGTTGGACCGAATGGTCTGCTTCCATGCTATACATCTCTGTGACTCTATAATTAGATTAGATTACCTACAGCGTGGAAACAGGCCCTTCGGCCCAACAAGTCCACACCAACCCGCCGAAGCGCACCCACCCACACCCGTTCCCCTACATTTACCCTGCACCTAACACTACGGGCAATTTAGCATGGCCAATTTACCTAACCTGCACATTTTTGGACTGTGCGAGGAAACCGGAGCACACCCACGCAGACATGGGGAGAATGTGCAAACTCCACACAGTCAGTCGCCTGAGGCAGGAATTGAACCCGGGTCTCTGGCGCTGTAAGGCAGCAGTGCTAACCACTGTGCCACCGTGCCGCCCCCAATATCTCTGTAACCAATATCTGAATCCATCACATTCTCCGACAGTCCCATTCACCAATATTGGTTCCATACCTCTATAAAAATGGACTCATTCCCCATAAGCAGCAATTCAACTTTTCAACAATGATCCCACAGTGACTGTGCTTCTGAACATCAGCTATACTCATGAACAATAATAACATTTCCCAACAATGATACCAAATAGAATAAAGTCCCTACAGAGTGGAAGCAGGCCATTCTGCCCATTGAGTTCCACACCAACCTTCTGAACAGCATCCCACCCAGATCCACCCCATCCCTGTAACTCTGCATTTCCCATGGCTAATCCACCTAACCTGCACATCCTTGAACACTACGGGGTAATTTAGCACGGCCAATCCACCGAACTTGCACATCTTCAGAGTGTGGGAAGAAATCAGAGCACCCGGAGGAAAATCACGCAGACACAAGGAGAATGGGCAAACTCTACACAGACTGTCGCCTGAGGGTCCCTGATGCTGTGAGGCAGCAGTGGTAACCACTGTGCCACCGAAAACCCAGCAATGTTCACATTTTCTAATGAGAATGGTCCAATTTCCAAAAAAAAACAGTGATCCTGTTCTCCCTAAATGGCACCGTTCCAGGAGTCATTAGGCTTCCTAATTTTGACTGGATATTATCCTCGAAGACTCATCACATGACCTCTTTATGGAGATAAGACTTAGATTTCAGACATCTGGGCATTTTTCTGACGTTCTGTCTTTCTCTTATTTCTGCTGTTTTTTTTTAATTCTGGCGCTGGAGAATGGGGTCTCTGAACACTTTTCACTGTTTTCATGTATTCCTATACTTGAGCACACGTGACAATAAAATTTAAAACCTGAATCTAAATCCAAACAATTTTTGCAGCTACTAAAACTCTGCTAAAAATACACAATTTTTGTTTCTTTTCTTGGCTTACTCATGACCATATTCAAATAATTACGCTGGAGATTGCAAAATACTCGTGCGGGGCTGTCCATCCAATTAGTTATGGAAGGATAGTTCTGGAAGTGAGTTCTTGAAAGCAAAGGAAGTTTTGAGAGGAGCATTGAAATGTTTTGTTTTTACCCCAAACCACTCCGCACTGATTGTCCCAATCCTCTTTTGTGGCTGAGGTCATCACTCTTCCAGACGCCCAGTATGCCACCCATTTGAACGAATGGGCAGGAGATTGTGTGAGACCATTTTATCCAAAATACCCATGTGCCAACCAGCAACAGTCTTCATCAGGAAAAGAAAAACACCCAATTTTTAAGAAGAAAGAGAACAGCCGTTGTTACATCATTGTTACATCAGCATACAGCACAGCAGAAAATACAGTCCATGAAGTATGAATTACTGTAATTTAGATGCTACAAGAGCTCAGTGCAAATCATTTCAAAATGTATTGCTGCTTTTACATACCAAGGAAATTTGGTGCAATTTCTATATTTCATTTAGATTGATTGTAACGCTGAGAAACTCTAACCCACAAAGACTGATTTAGAACAACTGCAGTTTGTTGCTGTTCAATTCCTTTGCCCCCCCCCCCACCATGTTGGGAGGTTTGGAGATGGCGTGCAGTCTGATGTTTCATTGAAACTCTCTGATTTGAACAGAGATGAGGAGGAATTACTTCTCTCAAAGGGCCGTGAATCAGTGGAATATATGACTCCAGAGTGTGGTGGAAACCAAGACATTGATACCAGTACAATAAACAAAATCGTGGTGATGAAGTAGGCAGCGTCCAGGCTCCTCTGCCCAGGGTGCATCCACTCAGCCTGCTTTTCTTTTTCGTTCTTGTCATTTTATTCCTTCTTTTTTCATTTTATTTTCTCTTTTTAGTTTTTGCTTCTTCTTACCTTCCGGGGTGACCTCAGTCGTGGTGGTAGAAGCAGCAAAGGCATCGATGAGGAAGGTGGAAGGCATGAGGAAGGCAGCTTCGTCAGGGTCCTGAGTGTGGTGGGACTCGGGCAGCAGTGTCGAAAAGGCAGCTGGCGGGCACAGGACCCAGAATTGGCTGCTGCTTTGGCAGAGGTAATGTTGGCAAGATGGGCCCGGTGGGGAAGGTGGGGGGGGCGGTGGTGGGGGTGAGTGGGATGTTGCCTGAGGATCGGTGACTTTGACTCCTGTTGGGTCTGATGCTGGCGATGGTGAAGTGCTGGTGGAAGGGTTACAGACTCTCTTTAAGCTCTATCTCATTTCTTATTATTCTTTAGCTATTCAAAATGGTGCCAGGATCATGTGGACAGTAGAATCGTTTCACTATAAAATACATATGATAGCAAAAATGATTCATTCATTTATTGAGTAAATTTAAGGAGACGATAAACAGATATTTAAGTAGCAGTGGGTTGAAGGGTTATGGAGAGCAGGCTGAGTTGAGGTCAACCACCATCATATGAAATGGTAGAGCAGCCTCAAGGAGCCAAGTTGCCTGTTCCTACTCCCAGTTCTCATGTTCTTATATTCTTTGGAGGACTTCTGCTGATTGGTGGAGGCCCATTTGCAAAATGTTCCAGAACAAAGATCTGAAGGGTTTGGTATTAATCACAATCTATTATCAATCAATTAGCTCAGTTGGCAGGACAACTTATTTGTGACGTAGAGTGACACCATCAACATGGTTTTGGATCCTGTGCCGGCTGAAGTTACCATGCAGGCCCCAGCTTCATGACCTTGCCCCTCACCCAAGGTGTGGCCTCACCCAACCCCAGTTGTGTCTCTTGACTGAAAGGGCCACCCTATGGACATCTGGGGCTGTGGCAACTTTGCCTTTAGCTATAAAAAAAGGTTCAAAATTATCCTGAAAGGTAAGCTAATCGGTCATTGCACCAATGGTATGGCATTCCACTCAAGAGTGGGGAGTAACGTAGTGGTAGTTGGGGACAGCATGGTGGTTCAGTGGTTAGCACTGTTGCCTCACAGCGCCAGGGATCTGGGTTCAATTCCCACCTCAGCAACTGCCTCTCTGGGGTTTGCACATTCTCCCCGTGTCTGTGTGGGTTTCCTCCAGGTGCTCTGGTTTCCCCCCACAGTCCAAAG
Organism: Chiloscyllium punctatum; assembly: GCF_047496795.1. NCBI lineage: Eukaryota > Metazoa > Chordata > Chondrichthyes > Orectolobiformes > Hemiscylliidae > Chiloscyllium > Chiloscyllium punctatum. The sequence goes on from NC_092741.1 coordinate 30,738,732, forward strand.
ATGTGCAGGCCAGGTGAATTGGACATGCTAAATTGCCCATAGTGTTAGATGCATTAGTCAGGGGTCAGTACAGGGTAGGGACTAGGTCTGGGTGGGTTACTCTCCAGAGGGTCGATATGGACTTGTTGGGCCAAAGGGCCTGTTTCCATACTGTAGGGAATCTAATCTTACACAGTAGAGACCATTCTCTGCAAGAAAGTGCACAAGTCGTGATGGCTTTGTAACCTGCTCCTCGCCAGGATTCAGGACATCCGCTTATCACCAGAGAGGAGCTTATGGTAGGAAGGGGGAGGATCCTATTGTCGTGATCCATACGGGCAGAACAAAGAAGGAGACAGTAAGGACTGCAGATGCTGGACATCAGAGTCAATAGGTGTGAAGCTGGAAAGGTGCAGCAGGTCAGACAGTATCCGAGGAGCAAGAAAGTCAATGTTTCAGGCCTGGTTTTAGGGTGGTAGGGTGGCACGGTGGCACAGTGGTTAGCACTGCTGCCTCACAGCGCCAAAGACCCAGGTTCAATTCCCGCCTCAGGCAACTGTCTGTATGGAATTTGCATATTCTCCCCTTGTCTTCATGGGTTTCCTCCGGGTGCTCCGGTTTCCTCCCGCAGTCCAAAGATGTACAGGTTAGGTGAATTGGCCATGCTAAATTGCCCGTAGTGTTAGGTGCATTAGACAGAGGGAAATGGGTCTGGGTGTGTTGCGGTTCGGAGGGTCGGTGTGGACGGGTTGGGCCAAAGGGCCTGTTTGCATGCTGCAAATAATCTAATCTGACCTAAAAAAAATCCTTCGTCATGGGAAAGAAGGAGGTTCTGCAAGAAGGTATGCAAAAATTTGGCAAATGGAGTATGATGTGGGAGAATGTATGGTTCTTCATTTTGGAAGAAAGAACATAATATTATTTAAATGGAAAAAAGCAACAGAAAGGTGCAACACAAAGGAACTTGGGGGTACTTGTGCTCAAAACACTGAGAGTTAGCAGCCGTTAGTCAGGAAGGCTCATGGAATGTTGGTCCTTATTTAAAGAAGTTGGAGTATAAGAATGAGGCACCTTATTTAAGGAAAGATATCATTTCATTGGAGGCAGTTCAGAGAAAACATTGGCAAGGAGTTCCAAAGACTCACAATCTGCTGAGAGAAGAAATTCCTCCTCACCTCTGTCTTAAGTTGGTACCCCTTTGTTCTGAGACTACTCCTTCCCATCCTGGACTCTACCATGAGGAGAAACATCTTCCCAGCCTTTACCCTGTCGAACCCCTTAAGGATCTGATATGTTTCAATGAGATTATCTCTCATTCTTCTAAACTCCAGTGAATGGAGTCTCAATCTGATTAACATTTGTTCATAAGACAATCCCCCCACCCCCCATCAAGGACTGGTGTGGAAGAAGTGAGGTCGCGGAACTAGGGCAAGTGGGATCTGAGCTAATAGGACTAGCTCCATCTGAACTGTGCTGGGGCTGGGGTTCTTGCCAATTGTATCCCAGCAGTTAGAGAAGATCTGAAACTGAATTTTAGGGGGCAAGCGATCAAATCGGAGTGGGATCAAGGGATCAGTCAATCTCTTACACTGGAGGGTTCTGATGTGTTCAGTGGCCAGGAGCAGGAGGGAGTGATTGGAAGTGAAGCAGGGAGCCAGAGAACTGAAATTCAGGAGTCAGTCTCCCTGCAATTGTCCAATGGGCCTGAGGTTCTCTCAGCTTGTTTGACTGAGTGCGAGAGCTGAGCAAAAGGACTGAAGACAGAGGATCAAGCAGTGCAAATGTAAAACTCATTTAAAGGATGTACAGGAACAGAGAGTCCTGGGTATATGTTTACATAAGTCACTAACTTTGGCAGGACAGGTCAGGGAATGCAAATAATACAGTATTCTAGGCTTCATTACGAGTTGCACTGAGTACAAAAGCAGGAAGGTTATATTGAATTGTTTCAACGGACACCATTTGCTTTTAGCTGGAGTATTGTGCACAGATCCTTCCACACCACTGGAAGGACATGAACTCATTGGAGAAAATGCAGAAGAGGAGAAACGTCAGCTTTCAGGATAGATTGAAGAAGTCAGGACGGCTTTCCTTGGTCAGGAGAAGACAAAGAGAAAACCTGATGGAAGTTTTCAAACGCGTGAGCAGTGCAGACAGAGTAGATAGACAGAAACTGTTCCTGCTCAGAAAAGGATCAAGAGCCAGAGGGGACAGTCACAGAGTCATAGAGATATACAGCACGAAAACAGACCCTTCGGTCCTACCCGTCCATGCCGACCAGATATCCTAACCTAATCTAGTCCCATTTGCCAGCATTTAGCTCATATCCCTCTAAACCATTCCTATTCATAAACCCATCCAGATGCCTTTTAAATGTTGTAATTGTACCAGCCTCCATCACTTCCTCTGGCAGCTCATTCCATACGCACACCAGCCTCTGCATGAAAAAGTTGCCCCTCAAGTCCTTTCTAAATCTTTCCCCTCTCACCCTCCAGTTCTGGACTCCCTCACTCCTTGTCTATTCATCCTATTCATACCCCTCATGATTTTATAAACCTTTATAAAGTCACTCTTCAGTCTCCAATGCTCCAGAGAAAACAGCCCCAGTCTATTCAGCCTCTCCCTGTAGCTCAACCCCTCCAACCCTGGCTACATCCTTGTAAATCTTTTCTGAACCCTTTCAAATTTATCAACAGTCTTAAAGTGTTTCACAAAAGGAGAAACTGCAGGTGACATTTTCACACAGTGAGGGGTCTGGATTTTGGAATGCACAGTTGATATGTCTTGCAGAGGCAGTTTGGTCAAAACGACACTGGATGATCACTGTTTGGTTAGGGGAGGAAAGCAGGATTTTGCCACTAAGTCAAAATAGCCAGAGAATTGGTACAGACATGATGGGCTGAAAGGCCTCCTTCTACCTTGTGACAATTATGTGACTCTTTGGAAATAGTGTGCTAGAGAAATCTAGCTAGAAATAAATAAACTAACAGGAAGAGTTTTAAAAAAATATTTAAAGAATCCCTACAGTGTGGAGACAGGCCATTCAGCCCATCGAGTCCACACCAACTCTCTGAACAGCGTCCCATCCGTACCCCCCTCCCCTTTTCCTATCCTTGCAATCCTGCATTTAGCATGACTAATCCACCTTGAGGTTCTCAGTAGGCAGGAGGGTGAAAGTCAACGCTTCCTCCTGTACAACATTAGAGGGAGGAGAGAAAGCAGAAGGACTTCCACCAAAAGAGGCCTAATCTCATGACTCCATTAGCTCCACCCACCCCACATTTCCGACCTCACCTGGGAGAAATCTGGGCCTCCCATTTAATGCAGAAATGTGGATAATTTCCATCTCTTGGAGGGTCTTCGGAAATCTCTCCCCAGACAGCAAGATGGCAGAGGTAAAAACAATGACTGCAGAGGCTGGAAACCAGATTCTGGATTAGTGGTGCTGGAAGAACACAGCAGTTCAGGCAGCATCCAAGTAGCTACGAAATCGACGTTTCGGGCAAAAGCCCTTCACCAGGAATCAGTATCAGTTGCCCGAAACGTCGATTTCGAAGCTACTTGGATGCTGCCTGAACTGCTGTGCTCTTCCAGCACCACTAATCCAGAAGCAAGAAGGCAGGGCTGCTGTATACTTCAAAGGCAGATGTAGATAGATTTTCAACTACTATCAAACGTTATCAGACGCAGGCAGGGAAGTGGATACAAGGCCACAATCAGATCAGCCTTGATCTTACGAATGGCGGAGCAGACTCAGGAAGCAGAATAACCTTGTCCTGGCACTAATTTGTATGTTTGTATCTTCGTAACATAGCAACTGATTCATAGCTAGGTCACACAAACTCTGATGAACTGGTAACGGTCAAATAATCCACAATATTTGTCAAGTGATAAATATTGACCAGAGCACCAGGAAGGTAAGAAGACCATCAGAACTAGGAACAGGAGTTGGCCATTAGGCCACTTCCTGGGCTCATTCAGTAGGATCATGGCTGACTGGACACTCTTCACAACCCACTTTCCTGCCTTTCCCCTTTTACGCTTGATTCCCCGACTGACCAGGAATCTATCTCAGCCTTAAATAAGCACAAGGGTTCTGCTCCCATAGTTCTCTGGGGCAAGCTGTTCCAAAGACTCATAACCATCTGAGAAATTACACTCAACTCTCTCTTTAACTGATGCCCTTTATTTCGGCTTTTGGTCCTCGACACTCTCTCTCTCTCTTGCTCTCGCTCCCTCCCCTGCACAGACCATGTGCTGCCTTTGTCTGCTCCTCTCCCTTTTAAAAGTGCCGTTGTTTTGACATTTTTTTTCTCCAAGGTTCCCCGTGGGAGACTGGTTAGCCAGGTTAGATCTCATGGAACAGGGAGAACTAGCCATTTGGATACAGAACTGGCTCAAAGGTAGAAGACAGAGGTAAATGTGGACAGTGAAGAAGGTTAGAGCTGAAAATGTGTTGCTGGAAAAGCGCAGCAGGTCAGGCAGCATCCAAGGAACAGGAGAATCGACGTTTCGGGCATAAGCCCTTCTTCAGGAATCCTGAAGAAAGGCTCATGCCCGAAATGTCGATTCTCCTGCTCCTTGGATGCTGCCTGACCTGCTGTGTTTTCCAGCGACACATTTTCAGCTCTGATCTCCAGCATCTGCAGTCCTCACTTTCTCCTCAGTGAAGAAGGTTACCTCAGATTACAACAGAATCTGGATCAATGGGCTGAGAAGTGGCAGATGGAGTTTAATTTAGATAAATGCGAGGTGCTGCCTTTTGGGAAAGTAAATCTTAGCAGGACTCGTACACTTAATGGTAAGGTCCTCAGGAGTGTTACTGAACAAAGGGACCTTGGAGTGCAGGTTCATCGTTCCTTGAAAGTAGAGTCGCAGTTGATAGGATAGTGAAGAAGGCATTTGCTATGCTTTCCTTTATTGATCAGAGTATTGAGTACAGGAGTTAGGAGGTCATGTTGCAGCTGTACTGATATTGGTTAGGCCACTTTTGGAATATTGCGTGCACTTCTGGTCTCCTTCCTATCGGAAAGATGTTGTGAAACTTGAAAGGGTTCAGAAAAGATTTACAAGGATGTCGTCAGGATTGGAGGATTTAAGCTACAGGGAGAGGCTGAACAGGCTGGGGCCGTTTTCCCTGGAGCATCGGAGGCTGAGGGGTGACCTTATCGTGGTTTATAAAATCATGAGGGGCATGGATAGGGCAAGGTCTTTTCTCTAGGGTGGGAGAGTCCAAAACTAGAGGGCATAGGCTTAAGATGAGAGGGGAATCATTTAGAAGGGGCTCAAGGGACAACGTTTTCACACAGAGGAAGTGGTGGAGGCTAGTACAATTGTAACATTTATAGGGAATCTGGATGGGTATATGAATAGGAAGGGGTTGGAGGGATATGGGCCGGGTGCTGGTAGGTGGGAATAGATTGGGTTGGGATATCTGGTCAGCATGGACGAGTTGCACCAAAGGGTCTGTTTCCGTGCTGTACATCTCTATGACTCTCCCTTGAGGGGAAGCATCCTCTCAGTATTTACCCTGTCAAACCCTTAAGAATACTAATGTGTTTCAACGAGATCACCTCTCATTCTTCACAACTCCAGTGAGTACAGTCGTGACCTGTTTAGCCTTTGCTCATCAGACAACCCCTCCATACCATGGTGACCAAAACTGTTCACAGATTTCAGTTGCTGTTCTGCCTATCTGAGAGGACATTTTATCCAAAACGTGGCACTTCTGACAGAGCAGCACGCCCTCTGTGCTACAAATAGTTTCAGCCTCATAATTTTTGTTGATCAAGTGACAGGAGTTGGCCGTGAAGCAACAACCTTTTCAGTCAGAAATGTGGGCCCTGTCTGCTGAAGGATGGCTGACAACTCCATTGCTGTTCCCTGTCAGAGTATTGTATGATAATTTCCCAAAATTGTGACAGTATTGGACGAAATGGGCTGATAATTTATGGATTAATTTTCTTTCCCTTGTGTATATGTGGCGGGGGTATCTATCATTTGCCCACAGCGTGTATTTCAGACAGTCTAAGAACGGTTTCAGGATCTAAGCTCAAATTCCCTCATGTTACAATGTCGTACTACATAGGCTATGGGTGGATCTTCCCATGATTGAGATAGCCATTAGCTGCAGTAAACACAGCTTTCCATTCATTCATTATGTCATTCTGTGGCTGGATATTTCTCAAAGCATGTTTAATCACTTCCTTTTCTCTTTAACATGATTTAAATAAGTCTGCATTCCTTTTCCTTGCCTTTCCTTTATATGGATGTTGCTATGGTTACCTCTTGTGCTTCACCTAATTCCCAAATATCATAGAAACCACACAGTGTGGAAACAGGCCATTTAGCTCACCGAGTCCACACTGACCCTCTGAAGAGCATCCCACCCAGACCCACTCCCTACATTCCCTAATCTGCCTGGCCTACACATCCCTGGATACGAGCAACTTAGCATCACCAATCCACTTAACCTGCACATCGTTGGACTGTGGGGGGGGAACTGGAGTACCTGGAGGTGACCCACGCAGACACAAGGAGGATGTGGAAACTGCACATGTGGAAAATGCACACAGACAGTTGCCTGAGGCTGGAATCGAATCCGGGACTCCAGTGCTGTGAGGCAGCAGTGCTGATCACTGAGCCACTGTGCTGCCCATGGCTCTCTCTCTTCCTCCTAATGCAACTTCCCTGCGTGCAAATCAACACTCATCACAACGCCTTCTCTTCCAACCTTACCCTTTCTCAGGAAGGGATATAGAATCCGAGGTAGTGTTTCCACCATGTTACCCCCCCCCCCCGCCCCAATACCTGATCTATTGTCTAAGCTCAGGGTTTGTTAAGTATATAGTGAGCCCCAGACTCCCAGTCAAACCCCCGACAGTGGGTGGTGGGGAGGAATGGCTGGGAGGGGGTGCAGACTCCCAATGATGTCCTTGTGGGAAAGCAGTGGAAATCCCAATCAAGAGAAGCAAAGCCACCCCAATGCTTCCCGACACATCATCGAATTGGTCATATGGCCACCAAAAGGCAGGCTTGCATTGAGGGCACAAGGGAGTGTGGGGAGCACGCCACAAGGTGTCAGCCCTTCTGTATGGACTATTCCTGAAGAAGGGCTTATGCCCAAAACATCGATTTTCCTGCTCCTCGGATGCTGCCTGGCCTGCTGTGTTTTTCCAGCACCACACTTTTCAACTCTGGTCTCCAGCATCTGCAGTCCTCACTTTCTCCTAGTTGATCTTAACCTACTGCGAATCCTCTTGCAAGGATGCCTACCTTGAAGAAGCTCTTCTCCTTCCTCTACAAGGATCTCAGTGAGTCCCTCTCTCACTGCACTCTCCACCTCCCACCTCCCCCCCCCCAACCCCAGGTCATCTCCTCTGCCCTGAAGCTCTTCAGCCACGTCCTGAAGCAGATTCGCGACCACAGCCACATCTCCTTCCTCAGCACCTGCCTACGGAACTGACTGACCCCGCACGGACTGATTCCTGAAGATGGACTTATGCCCGAAACGTTGATCCTCCTGCTCCTCGGATGCTGCCTGGCCTGCTGTGTTTTTCCAGCACCACACTTTTCAACTTTGGTCTCCAGCATCTGCAGTCCTCACTTTCTCCTGCTGTGTGGATGCCTAATAAAGAGACTTCTGCTTCTGGTGGCCTGCTAGAGCCCCCCTTTTGGTTGAGCTGGCAGCTCACAAGCCAACAGAGGGATTCCTGTTGCCAACTCGACTCGGGGCACCCGCTCTCCCATATGCGCCCAGTGCTGAGCTAGGTGGAAGTGCTCACTGGAAGGACTCAAACTCCGGAATCCCAGTCTGTCAGTGAGGGCAGGATAGCATCACCTACCGCAGTGCTGGCCATTTTCCACAGGCTCGCCAGGAGATCCCGGCCTGGGGTGGAGCCGTGCCCGCCTTGTCCTGGCATTGCCGACATTGCCACCAGAGACAACCTCCTTCGTCCAGGCCACGCACTAGGCTTTAAAGAAAACAAAATGAAGAAGAAAAGAAAAAGCCAAAAGAGACTAACAAAACACAAAAGGGAGCAGATGAGTCCTGGACTACTCTGCTGCCATCTTAAATCGGTGACCAACAAATTATCATAATTTAGTCACTGACCAATAATTACATTTATTACTGTGAATAGAAACTTTGCTCAGCACATTAAATTAGCTGCTAATATAATAATCTGGTCACTGGTAGCTGAGAGGTGGGTACTGTATCATCCCGACTTCATGTATCTTGAATAAACACTCACCTTCGATTGCTGTTGTGTTTCCTTGTTTATTGGATGTGGCATCACTGGGTAGGCAAGTATCCAATTCCTGTTCCTGTTCGTCCTTGTGGTGAGTACCTTCTCGAACCTCTACAGTCTTTGGGGTGTAGGAACATCTCTTTTAAAAAGGAGTTGAATCATAGAATCCTTACAGTGTAGATGCAAGCCATTCAGCCCATCAACTCTGCGAAGAGCAGTCCACCCAGACCCAACTCTATTTCCCATGGCTGATCCACCTAGTCTACACATCCCTGAATACTATGGGCAATTTAGCACAGCCAATCCACCTAGCCTGCACATCTTTGGACTGTGGAAGGAAACTGGAGCACTCAGAGGAAACCTAAACAGATGCAGGGGTGTGCAAACTCCACACAGACAGTAGCTCGAGGTTGGAATCAAACCCAGGTCCCTGTGAGGCTGCAGTGCTAACCACTGAGCCACCACTGCAGTGCTGTGTGGAAGAGACTTCCAGGGCACTGCCCTAGTAACAGTGGAGGAATGGTGACATATTCCCAGGTCAGGATGGTGTCAGGCTTGATGGGAAACTTTCAGTTGGTGGTATTTCCATGCCTCTGCAGCCTTTGTGCTCCCAGGTGGAAGAGGTAACTGGTTTGGAATGTGCTGTTGGATCAGTCGTTGCAATCCATCTTGTGGATGGCACATCCTGCTGCCCACTGCGCATCAGGGGTGAAGAGATGGAATGCTGAAGTTGATGGACAGGCTGTCAATCAGGCCGGCTCATTATCTTGGGTGGTATTGTATTTCCTGAGTGTTGCTAGAGCTGGACCCATCCAGGCCAGTGGGGAGTATCCATCACACTCTTGTGCCTTGTCAATGGTGGTGAAGCTTTGGGGAGTCAGCAGGTAAGTTACTCGCTGCAAGCTTCCTAGCCTCTGACCTGCTCTTGTACTCACCGTATTTATGGGGCTATCCCGGTTCAGTTTCTAGCCAGTGGTAATCACAAGGATATTGCCATTGGGAGATTTAATGATGGTAATGTTATGGAATGGCAAAGGGAAATGGCTAGTCTCTGTCTTTTTTGTATCTGTTTTCACATGCAGAAAATCTCCCAGAAATACGAATGACCAAGGAACTTGTGTAATTGAAGAGCTGAACGAAATGAGTGTTAGCAGAGAGGTGCTACTTTTTATGGACATGTACCATGATCTCTGTCTGCCCACAAACCCACAGAAAGGTGTCATGAAGCCACGCTAGACGTGAGCACCAGGAAGATTTACATTTACAGAAGCATCTGTCCCCACCTCTGAACTAAAGAGTCCCCTGTCTGCTGTTCCACTCTTCTTCCACCTCCCCCCCACCCCCCCCCACCCCCCATGGACAGCTGATCCACCCTGTTGTTATCGTTGACCTGGCTCAGACTGCACTTCTCTGAGGAGCCATCACACTCACCAGTATCCAAACAGAAGATCACTTTGAGACAGAGAACATCCCACCTGTAACATGAACCTGGTTGGCAGGAGGTGGAGTAACACTCCTAATAAGGGATAACAGCAGTAAATTATCAAGAGAGGATCTTCCAAGGAAGGATCAAGATATGGAGTAAGTTAGGGTGGAGCAGGGCGAAGAGAGTTTGGCGTAACGCGTTTATAGAACACCAAACTGTACACTAATGTTGACACACTATAAACCAGGAAATTAGGGGTGCACCTAACATGGGTTATACAGTGATTCTGGACAACTTCCAGTTGCTTATCAACTTGGATAAGTTAGTATGAACACTGTTAGTATGACTCCTTTTTCCTGCATCTCATTGCCTCAGCTTCCAAACATTTCTCCGTGAAAATTGAAATCCCTGTGATAGACCCCTGGGTGCTTGCGAGTGAGATGCCTGCGTGTGTTTCAGTGTCCTACGGGCACAGATCATCACAACTCGAAGGCAGCAGAATCTTTCATTCCAATTATCAAAGATGCAATGTAACCCTTGACAATAATGACTGCGTGATGCTATTTTCTCTAAGTGCTCTCCAACACTTTCCAGCCAACTGGGTTAAGTGAGGCAACGTGCTGGCGCATATCACTCCTGCACTAATTTTCTCATTTCTCCAAAAGCCCAGCTCTCATTGTTACCTGTGATTGATAGCAGGTTTGAGATGCATTCATTAAAAAAAAGGCTACTTGGAGTGCTAAAGCTGAATCTGTACTGGCAGAAACTGCACTGAGTTGTGAACGTTACCAGAACCCATCGCTTGTCACAGAATTTTGATGAATGGCTTTATTTTGCACCAATTGAATAGCCATTACGATTAATTACGGAGACTACAGCCAGTGTGATGACACTGCAAGAAGTAAGAGTCAGCTTAACAGCACAACTAAATATCCTTAACACTTCATAGTTAAAGAGTAAATGAGACCACAAATGAATTGGATAATGAGCTTTGATGATCTATAGCCAAGAAGGAGAAATGGAAAAAGCAACCAACAGCAAAAATTAGCTGAATGTTGAATGAACAATATGTACAATCAATCGAGTACACTGCAGCTTGACTTTCTAGGATTATTATCGGTTTAATACTATTATGGAGCTGAGATCCCCAGCATCACCTGTTCAAACAATTCAAGCTGGCCAATTAAACACCCACCAGCCTCCTCTTTATTGCCAATAAGTTGAGGGAAGGTGTCAGCGTCAGTGTGATCAAGTGGCACTCAGACAACAATAACCTGCCCACCGATTTAACTGGGGCATCTCAGCTGCCAACTGGGTGACGGGCAAATGCATTGAAAAGTACAAGGTTCTAAAGGGCGTCATAAAGCAGGGTAGACAGCACACAGAAAGTATCCCCTTATTAAGGAAGGATGTAAATGCATTGGAAGCAGTTGAGAGAAAGTTTACGTGTCTGACACCTGGAATGAGGAAAGGCTGGGCAGGCCATTCTTGTATCCATTGGAGTTCAGACGAGTAAAAACCATCAAATCCAGTGACATCTTGACAGGGCAAGGTATGGTGTTTCCTCTTCTGTGAGAATCAAGAACCAACTGTTTAAAAATCAGGGGTCACTTATTTAAGACAGCAATGATGATCCTTTTCCTCCTCTCTCAGTGAATCAGAACCCTTGGGAATTCTCTTACTGAGAGGAAATAGAAAGAAGTATTTGAGTATTTTAAAGGAAAGTACAGAGTTATAGAGCCATAGAGCATGGAGAGAGACCCTCGGCCCAACTCTCCCATGCCGACCAGGGTTCATAAATTGAACGAGACCCATTTGCCAGCACTTGACCCAGATCCCTCGAAACCTTTCCTATTCATGTACCTGTCCAAATGTCATGCAAATATTGTATTTGTACCCACTCCAACCACTTCTTCTGGCATGCATCACCCTCTGTGTGCAGATGTTGCCCCTTAGGTCCCTTTTAAATCTTTCCCCTCTCACCTTAAACCTATGCCCTCTAATTTTGGGCTCTCATACCCTGGGGAAAAGACCTTGACTATTCACTATATCTATGTTCCTCATGATTTTATAAACCTCTATACAGTCACCTTTCAGCTTCCTGCAGATCAGGGAAAAAGTTCCCAACCTATCCAGCTTCTTCTTATAATTCGAACCTTCCAGTCTCGGTAACATTCTGCTCAATCTTTTTTACACCCTTTCCACTTTAATAACATCCTTCTTGTAGCAGGGCAACAGAATTGTACGCAGTACTCCTAACATGGCCTTACCAAAAACTACTTCACTTAAAGAATTGGGAACCATCAAAATTTGGATTTCATGATGACTGCAGAATCTCCACCTACAGTAAAGGTTGAGACATACAGAGTCATAGAGCTCTACAGGACGGAAGCAAACACTTTGGTTCAAATCGTCCATGCCGACCAGATATCCTAACTTAATGTAGTCTCATTTGCCAGCACTTGGCCCATATCACTTTAAACCCTTCCGATTCATATACCCATCCAGATGCCTTCTAAATGTTTGTAATTGTACCAGCCTCCGCTACGTCCTCTCACAGCTCATTCTATACATGCACCACCCTCTGTGTGAAAATGTTGCCCCTTAGGTCCCTTTTAAATCTTTCCCCTCTAGTTTTGGACACCCCACCCTTGGGAAAACATCTTGGCTGTTCACCCTATCCATGTCCCTTATAATTTTATAAATCTCTGTAATGTCACTCCTCAGCATCCGATGCTCCTGGGAAAATATCCTCAGCCTATTCAGCCTCTCCCTATAGCTCAAACCCTCCAACTCCAGCAACATCCTTGTAAATCTTTTCTGAACGCTTTCAGGTTTAACAACATCTTTCCAATAGCAGGGAGATCAGAACTGAAAACAGTATTCCAAAAGTTGCCTAACCAATGTCCTGTACAACGACAACATGAAATCTCCCTAACTCCAAAACTTAATGCACTGACCAATAAAGGCAAGTACACCAGATGCCTTCTTCATTACACTGTCTACCCATGACTTGTATTATCTACAACTTGGAAATTGTCCCCTCACACCAAAATGTAAGATTGTTTTTGTCTGTTTCTGGGAGCATTGGTGAACAAGATGTTTTTTAATGACAATTGACAGTGTTTACATAATCACCGTAGGACTAGCTTTTTATTCCAGCCATTTATTAAATTCGAATTGCACCATCTGCCATGACATGATTTGAACATATCCTTAGGACGTTAGTCTGGGATTCTGGATTACTCATCCAGTCACATTACCATAATATCACTAACTCTCCTAACTAATTAATTGATACATATCAGGAAAAGCAAAGGGTCCCCCAGCCTTCTTATAAACGTCACCACAATCTGAAAACAACTTCTCTTCATTCCATATCATTCACCATATTACTACTGTTCCTTTTATTCAATCACCTCAGAGGTATTGCACAGCCCTGTATGGAACATTAATTGGATGTCCATGTACACCACATCAAAAGGCTTGCCTTAACACTCCTCGCTGTTACTTTTTCAAAAAACCCCAGGAAGTAGATACAGCATTCCCTACACAAATCCATGCTGACTCTTCCGAATCAAGCCATATTTTTCCATGTGGCTATTAGCTCTATTCCAAATAGTTCTTTCTATTTGTTACCCACCAGTGACGTTAAACTGACTGGTCTGTAATTGCTGGGCTTATCGTTTCAACCTTATTTGAAGAAGGGCATAATGTTTGTGCTTTTGTCGTCCTCCAATGCCACCTTCAAATCTGGGGAAAATTGAAAGATCATTGCCAGTGCGTCTGCAATTTCCAATCTCACATCCTTTAATATCCATGAGTGCATCACAAAGGCCTAGAGCTTTAGAAATATTAAGTGCTGGTAGCTTTTCCAAAAGTATTTACTCTACCACAGATGCAAAGTGTTCATTTAAAATCTCAACCATGCCTTCATATGTAAACCTCCTTTTCTGTCCTTAATCCTTCTTTTACCACCTAATTACACTTGATGTGCTTATAAAAGACTTTGGGATTTCGCTTCATGTTAGCTGTTAATCTTCCTTTTCATAATTCCTCTTTGTCTCTGGTATTTCCTCTGTCACCTCCGTTCTGAATGCTTTGTGTTGAGCTTGGTTCTCAATTGTCAAGTTGCCATAATCTTACCAGACATAGGGCTGCTCTCTCATTAGATATAGAGAGAGAGAGAGAGCGAGAGAGAGAGAGAGAGAGATCGGGTGGTTATTTAACCTATGGGCCACCACACCTCAGGCAAGGGGGAAGAGGTTAGGAAGGAGAGTCCTTCATGATAACTTCAGCTGATACAGGGATTAAACCCAGTCTGTTGACAACGCACAATAACTGATGAAGGGCTTTTGCCCTAAACGTCGATTTTTCCTGCTCCTCGGATGCTGCCTGACCTGCTGTGCTTCTCCAGCACTACCCTAATCTTGACTCTGATCTCCAGAATCTGCAGTCCTCACTTCTGTCCAACACACACCAACTGTCCAGCCAAATATCACATCACAGTTTCTAACATTAGATATGTTAGGTATGATTCTACATTTGGGTGTGGAATTATGCTGACACTTAATTTAGGATTATCAGTTGTGGTCCTCATGTGGTGCACTTGCACATTTTGGAAAGCTACATTAATACAGACAGAAAGGCTATGTATGCATAATGCACGGTTTTTACGCAACGAAGTAGGTGCCAGCCACTGATTGGCTCATTTCTCAGGGCTATGTCCTGCCGAGACAGCTGGTTTTCATTTTGTTCTGTTAGTGACACTTATTGTAGTGTTTGTTTAGGGAATCTGTGTCTGGTTATTGGCGAAGATGTCTCAAGAATCAGTGTGTCTCCAACAGACAGAAACAGTTAAAAAGCTAAACTCACCTGGTTTAAAATTGAACAAAGTCTGGCAGTTAACTGTCAAACAATATTAATAGCTACATTCGCCATGGCAATGCCTCTTTCAGCCGGAGGCCAACTGCCAACCAATAAGCGCTGTCCCCTCATGAAGTATAAATGTTGATTTTCACCTTGAATTGGAATTCTTGTGAAATGTCCTGATGAGCACTTTACATAATGCTTTGACAATACCTATCTTTTTTCAGCAACTCAGAAGTTCTGTATTACTAGACTCCACTCCATAGCACCTTGGCCTTAAGGATGAATTGGTTGCCTCAACCTCTGAGAGATCCCACTGTTGAACCTCCATCTGTAGAGATGTTATCCAATGGATCCTCTACCTCTGGGTCATCGCACCTTCCATGCAGCTGGCTTTATCTGGGCTAGTTGGTCTGATCCCAAGGAAACCCATATCAAAATGGTAGATGTATATGTACCTAATGTCTGATACATAACGCCATATGGTCTTAGCTTTTTAACTGTTTCTGTCAGTTGGAGACACACTGATTCTTGACACATCTTCGCCAATAACCAGACACAGATTCCCGAAACAAACACTACAATAAGTGTCACTTACAGAACAAAATGAAAATAATATACCAAAGGCTGAGCTCTAGCAATGGTAATACTGGTTTTGCATCTCTTTGTTTTTCAAGTAAATGCCCTGCACTCTATTGACTAATCTGAATGAGAAATAGTTTGCAAACTTCAAGTTAACCAACATCTCAACATGTCAGCTCACTCGACTGCTTCCTTGTTTCTCAGGTCTTTGCTGAGAAAAATGGTTTGCAAATGAGTCCAGCTATTTCTATTCCTCCATTTATGGGCACTTATGAATCCCCTTTCATTGATCAGAACACAAATAATGGCCATGCTTTCAATTATTGATGCCTTAAACTTTGGCATTCCCTTTCTAAACCTCTCTGCCTCATTACCATTTGTTCCTGCTTCAGAATACTCCACTTTGACCAAACTTCTAGTCATCGCTCCTAATGTCTCGTTCTCATTGTCAAACTAGTCTGATAATGCTCCTGTGAAGTGCCTTGAAGCATTGTTACTATAGTACAGTGTGCAAATTCAATTTGTCATACTTCAATTTCACATTAAATTGTGAAAGCAATGATTGGAGTAAACTTTTGAATGATCTTTTCGAGAAAAGCTGCCAAGTAACAGAAATCAATATGGCTTTAGATGCTCTTCTGATGCTCTTCAGGATCTGACAGTCCAAGTTAACTTTAATAAACACTTCAATATTGTGTATTTACACTTCAAAAAGGGTTTTGAGAAAATTCCACGTGGATGGTTCTTCATTTAGTCCAGAGATTTAGGGGGAAAAAGATAATGAAAAATGGACTGAACAGTGGAGGGCAGTGGGTAAATGTCAGTGTGAGGGAAAATGTTGAGTGGTAAACGTCCTGTACTCCATTAACTAATGTGTTTTAGTGTTGAGTCCATGATTGTTTCTACTCAAAGAATTGGGGTGTAATCTTATGGAGGTTTGTGTGCTATAGACTGTAGTGAGATGTGTGGCAGAATCAGAGGAGATGTTCAGCAAAGATGACCAGAAGGTTAAGGCTGTCCTACTGCAGCATTTATGCTTTTGTCAAGTTGTAAAGTGAGATTCTTGTTATGCAGTGATGAGGCATAGAGTCATAGAGATGTACAGCACAGAAACAGACCCTTCGGTCCAACCCGTCCATGCCGACTAGATATCCCAACCCAATCTAGTCCCACCTGCCAGCACCTGGCCCATAACCCTCCAAACCCTTCCTATTCATATACCCATCCAAATGCCTCTTAAATGTTGCAACTGTACTAGCCTCCACCACTTCCTCTGGCAACTCATTCCATACCCGTACCACCCTCTGAGTGAAAAAGATGCCTCTTAGGTCTCTTTTATATCTTTCCCCTCTCACCCTAAACCTATGCCCTCTAGTTCTGGACTCCCCGACCCCAGGGAAAAGACTTTGTCTATTTATCCTTTCCATGCCCCTGATGACTTTATAATCCTCTAGAAGGTCACCCCTCAGCCTCTGATGTTCCAGGGAAAACAGCCCCAGCCTATTCAACCTCTCCCTAAGCTCAAACTTTCCAACCCTGGCAACATCCTTGTAAATCTTTTCTGAACTCTTTCAGGTTTCACTACATCTTTCCGATAGGAAGGAGACCAGAATTGTACACAATATTCCAACAGTGGCCTAACCAATATCCTGTACAGCTGCAACATGACTTTCCAACTCCTGTACTCAATACTCTGACCAACAAAGGCAAGCATACCAAATGCCTTCTTCACTATCCTATCTACCTGTGATGCCACTTTCAAAGAGCTATGAACCTGCACTCCAAGGTCTCTCTGTCCAGCAACACTCCCTAAGACCTTACCATTAAGTGTATAAGTCCTGCTAAGATTTGCTTTCCCAAAATGCAGCACCTCACATTTATCTGAATTAAACACCATCTGCCACTTCTCAGCCCATTGGCCCATCTGTTCCAGATCCTGTTGTACTCTGAGGTAACATTCTTCGCTGTCCACTACACCTCCAATTTTGGTGTCATCTGCAAACTTACTAACTGTACCTCTTATGCTCGATCCTTGTGGCACTCCACTGGTCACAGACCTCCAGTCTGAAAAACAACCCTCCACCACCACCCTCTGTCTTCTACCTTTGAGCCAGTTCTGTATCCAAATGGCGAGTTCTCCCTGTATTCCATGAGATCTAACCTTGCTAATCAGTCTCCCATGGGGAACCTTATCAAATGCCTTACTGAAGTCAACAAAGGTCACATCTACTGCTCTGCCCTCATCAATCCTCTTTGTTACGTCCTCAAAATATTCAATCAAGTTTGTGAGACATGATTGCCCATGCATAAAGCCATGTTGACTATCCATTATCAGTCCTTGCCTTTCCAAATATATGTACATCCTGTCCTTCAGGATTCCCTCCAACAACTTTCCCATCACCGAGGTCAGGCTCACCGGTCTATAGTTCTCTGGCTTGTCCTTAACACCCTTCTTAAACAGTGGCACCACGTTAGCCAACCTCCAGTCTTCCGGCACCTCACCTGTGACTGTCGATGATACAAATATCTCAGCACGATGTCCAGCAATCACCTCTCTAGCTTCCCACAGAATTTTAGGGTACACCTGATCAGGTCGTGGGGATTTATCCATGTCTATGCATTTCAAGACATCCAGTACTTCCTCCTCTGTAATATGGATAGTTTTCACGATGTCACCATTTATTTCCCTACATTCTATATCTTCCGTGTCCTTTTCCACACTAAATACTGATGCAAGATCCTCGGTTAGTATCTGCCCCATCTCCTGTGGCTCCACACAAAGGCCCCTTTGCTGATCTTTGAGGGGCCCTATTCTCTCCCTAGTTACCCTTTTGTCCTTAATGTATTTGTGAAAAGCGTTTGGATTCTCCTTAATTCTATTTGCCAAAGCTATCTCATGTCCCCTTTTTACTCTCCTAATTTCCCTCTTAAGTATGCTCCTACCATCTTTATATTCTTCTAAGGATTCACTCGATCTCTCCTGTCTATTCCTGACATATGCTTCCTTCTTTTTCTTAACCAAACCCTCAATTTCTTTAGTCATCCAGCATTCCCGACATCTACCAACCTTTCCTTTCACCCTGACAGGAATATACTTTCTCTGGACTCTCATTATCTCATTTCTGAAGGCTTCCCATTTTCCAGCTGTCCCTTTACCTGTGAACATCTACACCCAATCAGCTTTTGAAAGTTCTTGCCTAATACCATCAAAATTGGCCTTTCTCTAATTTAGAACTTCAACTTTTGGGCGGCACGGTGGCACAGTGGTTAGCACTGCTGCCTCACAGCGCTAGAGACCCGGGTTCAATTCCCGCCTCAGGCGACTCTCTGTGTAGAGTTTGCACGTTCTCCCTGTGTCTGTGTGGGTTTCCTCCCACAGTCCAAAGATGTGCAGGTCAGGTGAATTGGCTATGCTAAATTGCCCGTAGTGTTAGCTTAGGGGTATGGGTGGGTTGCGCGTCGGTGTGGACTTGTTGGGCCGAAGGGCTTGTTTCCACACTGTAAGTAATCTAATCTAATCTAATTTTAGATCTGGTCTATCCTTTTCCATCACTATTTTAAAACTAACAGAATTATGGTCGCTGGCCCCAAAGTGCTCCCCAACTGATACCTCAGTCCCTTGCCCTGCCTTATTTCCCAAGGGAAGGTCAGGTTTTGCATCTTTTCCAGTAGGAACATTCACATACTGAATCAGAAAATGTTCTTGTACACATTTAACAAATCCCTCTCCATCTAAACCCTTAACACTATAGCATTCCAAGTCTATGTTGGAAAGTTAAAATCCTCTACCATAACCACCCTATTATTCTTACAGATAACTGAGATCTCCTCCAAATTTGTTTCTCAATTTCCCTCTGATTATTAGGGGGTCTATAATACAATCCCAATAAGGTGATCATCCCTTTCTTATTGCTCAGTTCCACCAAAATAACTTCCCTGGATGTATTTCTGGAAATATCCTCCCTCAAAACAGTTGTAATGCTATCCCTTATCAAAAACGCTACTCCCCCTCCTCTCTTGCCTCCCTTTCTATCCTTCCTGTAGCATTTGTATCCTGGAACATTAAGCTCCCAGTCCTGTCCATCTGAGCCATTTTTCTGTAATTGCTATGTTATCCCAGTGCCATGTTCCTAACCATGCCCTGAGTTCATCTGCCTTCCCTGTTAGACCCCTTGCATTGAAATAAATGCAGTTTAATTTATCAGTCCTACCTTTTCCCTGCCTGCCCTGACTGTTTGACTCACTTCTGTTCTCAGCTGTACCAGTCTCAGATTGATCTCTTTCCTCACTATCTTCCTGGGATCCCCCCCCCCCCCCCCCCGACCCCCCCACCTTACTAGTTTAAATCCTCCCGAGCAGCTCTGGCAATTCTTCCTGCCAATATATTAGTCCCCTTCCAATTTAGGAGTTCCCAATTGGCTCTTAATGTTGCTTCTTAAGTGTTTTGCTCAAAGCCCATCATGGCATATTCATATTTCAGCTGAAATCTTATCAAACCCACCAAGCAACCTAGCCAAATTGGAAAACTCAACTCAGAAACCAGAGCCACGTCTTGGATATTTGGACTTGCCGCTGGGTTAGAAGTGTGCACCAACAGCTCAGGGCATGGGTTAAGGGCTCCAGTCACATGCACACCACATCCCCAGACATTGACATCCAACATGTGCCAGCCTGTATGTATTGTCATGGCATATCTCTGATTCTCTGGTCCAAGATGGTGGCCGACTAGGACGCTTCAGTTGGAGCTCATCCTCACCACCCGGTCTCTTTCTTTTTCTTCTCTATTTCCTTCCTATTTGTGTTCCATGCTTCTTCCCTCCTGGCTTCCCATGACTCCTGGCATCTGACAAGTTTGAGCCTCAGTGCTGACATGGCGAGGGGTCCTCTCAGCCTGGTGCAAAGGCCTCCTATGGCAGCCTCCCAGCCTGGTGTAGTGGTCCCGTGGCATTGCAGTGCCCTGGTGCAATGTGACAGCCCTCCATGGTATCCCTTCAGCCCGGAATGCCGGTAAGTGGTGGTATGTGGCAATCTCTGGGCCTGCAGCGGCCTCTGCATGGTCTTCCGATCTCGAGGTAAATCCAGAGTGGTCTCTCAGCTTAGGAGGTTTGAGGTGAAGCTTGGTGCAGTTTGGAGTCAAGTCCCGGTGCAGACTGAAACCAAGTCCCCGTGCGGACTGGAACCAAGTCCCGGTGCAGACTGGAGCCAAGTCACAGTGCAGACTGGAACCAACTCCCAGTGCGGACTGGAACCAATTCCGGTGCAGACTGGAACCAAGTCCCGGTGCAGACTGGAACCAAGTCCCGGTGCGGACTGGAACCAAGTCCCGGTGCGGACTGGAACCAAGTCCTGGTGCAGACTGGAGTCATGTCCCGGTGCAGACTAGAACCAAGTGCCGGTAGAGACTAGAGCCATGCCCTGGGGTGAACTGAGGCCAAGTCCCGGTGCACACTGGAGCCAAGTCCCTTTGCAGACTGGAGCCAAGTCCCGGTGCAGACTGGAACCATGTCTCGGTGCAGAATGTAGCCATGACCTGGTGCAGTCTGGGGCAAAGACGCTTTGCAGATTGGAACCAAGTCCCGGTGCTGATTGGAGCCAAGTCCCGGTGCAGAGAGGAGCCAAGTCCTGGTGTTGACTGGAGCCAAGGCCCAGTGCGGACTGGAACCAAGTCCTGGTGCAGACTGGAGCCAAGTCCTGGTGTTCACTGGAGCCAAGGCCCAGTGCGGATTGGAACCAAGTCCCGGTTCAGACTGGAGCCAAGTCCTGGTGTTGACTGGAGCCAAGTCCCAGTGCAGACTGGCACCAAGTCCTGGTGCAGATTGAGGCCAAGTCCCAGTGCAGATTGGTGCCAAGTCCCGGTGCAGACTGGAGCCAAGTCCCAGTGCAGATTGGTGCCAAGTCCCGGTGCAGACTGGAACCAAGTCCCGGTGCAGACTGGAACCATGTCTCGGTGCAGAATGTAGCCATGACCTGGTGCAGTCTGGGGCAAAGACGCGTTGCAGATTGGAACCAAGTCCCGGTGCTGACTGGAGACATGTCCCGGTGCTGATTGGAGCCAAGTCCCGGTGCAGAGAGGAGCCAACGACCAGTGCAGACTGGAACCAAGCCCCGGTCCAGACTGGAGCCAAGTCCTGGTGTTGACTGGAGCCAGGTCCCAGTGCAGACTGGAACCAAGTCCCGGTGCAGATTGGGCCCAAGTCCCGACGCAGATTGGAGCCAAGTCCCGGTGCAGACTGGAGCAAAGTCCGGGAGCAGACTGGAGCCAAGTCCTGGTGCGGGCTGGAGCCAAGTCCCAGTGCGGACTGGAACCAAGTCCCGGTGCAGACTGGAGCAAAGTCCTGGTGTTGACTGGAGCCAAGGCCCAGTGCGGACTGGAACCAAGACCCGGTTCAGACTGGAGCCGAGTCCTGGTGTTGACTGGAGCCAAGTCCCAGTGCAGACTGGAACCAAGTCCCGGTGCAGATTGGGGCCAAGTCCCAGTGCAAATTGGAGCCAAGTCCCGGTGCAGAGAGGAGCCAAGTCCTGGTGTTGACTGGAGCCAAGGCCCAGTGCGGACTGGAACCAAGTCCCGGTGCAGACTGGAGCCAAGTCCTGGTGTTGACTGCAGCCAAGGCCCAGTGCGGATTGGAACCAAATCCCGGTTCAGACTGGAGCCAAGTCCTGGTGTTGACTGGAGCCAAGTCCCAGTGCAGACTGGAGCCAAGTCCCGGTGCAGACTGGAGCAAAGACACGATACAGACTGGAGTCAAGTCCCAGTGCAGACTGGAGCCAAGTCCCGGTGCAGACTGGAGCAAAGACACGATGCAGACTGCAGCCGAGTCTCGGTGCAGACTGGAACGAAGTCCCGGTGCAGACTGGAGCCAAGACCCGGTGCAGACTGGAGCAAAGACACGATACAGACTGGAGCCAAGTCCCAGTGCAGACTGGAGCCAAGTCCTGGTGCAGACAGGAACCAAGTCTCGGTGCAGATTGGAGCCATGTCCTGGTGCGAACTGGAGCCAAGTCTCGGTGCAGACTGAAGCCAAGTCCCGGTAAACACTGGAGCCAAATCCCTTTGCAGACTGGAGCCGAGCCCCGGTCCAGACTGGAACCAAGTCCCAGTGCGGACTGGAGCCAAGACCCGGTGCAGACTGGTGCCAAGACCTGGTGCAGACTGGATCATGTCCCGGTGCAGACTGGAGCCAAGCCCTGGTGTTCACTGGAGCCAAGGCCCAGTGCGGTTGGAACCAAGTCCCGGTTCAGACTGGAGCCAAGTCCTGGTGTTGACTGGAGCCAAGTCCCAGTGCAGACTGGCACCAAGTCCTGGTGCAGATTGAGGCCAAGTCCCAGTGCAGATTGGTGCCAAGTCCCGGTGCAGACTGGAGCCAAGTCCCAGTGCAGATTGGTGCCAAGTCCCGGTGCAGAGTGGAGCCAAGTCCCGGTGCAGACTGGAACCAAGTCCCGGTGCAGACTGGAACCATGTCTCGGTGCAGAATGTAGCCATGACCTGGTGCAGTCTGGGGCAAAGACGCGTTGCAGATTGGAACCAAGTCCCGGTGCTGACTGGAGACAAGTCCCGGTGCTGATTGGAGCCAAGTCCCGGTGCAGAGAGGAGCCAAGGACCCGTGCAGACTGGAACCAAGCCCTGGTCCAGACCGGAGCCAAGTCCTGGTGTTGACTGGAGCCAGGTGCCAGTGCAGACTGGAACCAAGTCCCGGTGCAGATTGGGGCCAAGTCCCGACGCAGACTGGAGCCAAGTCCCGGTGCAGACTGGAGCCAAGTCCTGGTGCGGGCTGGAGCCAAGTCCTGGTGCGGGCTGGAGCCAAGTCCCAGTGCGGACTGGAACCAAGTCCCGGTGCAGACTGGAGCAAAGTCCTGGTGTTGACTGGAGCCAAGGCCCAGTGCGGATTGGAACCAAGTCCCGGTTCAGACTGGAGCCGAGTCCTGGTGTTGACTGGAGCCAAGTCCCAGTGCAGACTGGAACCAAGTCCCGGTGCAGATTGGGGCCAAGTCCCGGTGCAAATTGGAGCCAAGTCCCGGTGCAGAGAGGAGCCAAGTCCTGGTGTTGACTGGAGCCAAGGCCCAGTGCGGACTGGAACCAAGTCCCGGTGCAGACTGGAGCCAAGTCCTGGTGTTGACTGGAGCCAAGGCCCAGTGCGGATTGGAAACAAATCCCGGTTCAGACTGGAGCCAAGTCCTAGTGTTGACTGGAGCCAAGTCCCAGTGCAGACTGGAACCAAGTCCCGGTGCAGATTGGGGCCAAGTCCCGGTGGAGACTGGAACCAAGACCCGGTGCAAATTGGTGCCAAGTCCCGACGCAGACTGGAGCCAAGTCCCAGTGCGGACTGGAACCAAGTCCCAGTGCAGACTGGAGCCAAGTCCTGGTGCAGACAGGAACCAAGTCTCGGTGCAGATTGGAGCCATGTCCTGGTGCGAACTGGAGCCAAGTCTCGGTGCAGACTGAAGCCAAGTCCCGGTAAACACTGGAGCCAAATCCCTTTGCAGACTGGAGCCGAGCCCCGGTCCAGACTGGAACCAAGTCCCAGTGCGGACTGGAGCCAAGTCCCGGTGCGGACTGGAACCAAGTCCCGATGCAGACTGGAACCAAGTCCCGGTGCAGATTGGGGCCATGTCACGGTGCAGACTGGAGCCAAGTCCCGATGCAGACTGGTGCCAAGTCCCAGTGCAGACTGGAACCAAGTGCCGGTGCAGACAGGAACCAAGTTTCGGTACAGGATGTAGCCATGTCCCGGTGCGGACTGGAGCCAAGTCCCGGTGCGGACTGGAGCCAAGTCCCGGTGCAGACAGGAACCAAATCTCGGTGCAGACTGGAGCCATGTCCTGGTGCGAACTGGAGCCAAGTCCCGGTGCACACTGGAGCCAAGTCCCTTTGCCGACTGGAGCCAAGCCCCGGTGGAGACTGGAACCAAGTCATGGTGCTGACTGGAGACAAGTCCCGGTGCAGAGTGGAGCCAAGTCCCGGTGCAGACTGGAGCAAAGACACGATGCAGACTGGAGCCAAGTCCCGGTGCAGACTGGAGCCAAGTCCCGGTGCAGACTGGAGCAAAGACACGATACAGACTGCAGCCAAGTCCCGGTGCAGACTGGAATGAAGTCCCGGTGCGGACTGGAGCCAAGACCCGGTGCAGACTGAAGCAAAGACACGATACAGACTGGAGCCAAGTCCCAGTGCAGACTGGAGCCAAGTCCCGGTGCAGACAGGAACCAAGTCTCGGTGCAGATTGGAGCCATGTCCTGGTGCGAACTGGAGCCAAGTCTCGGTGCAGACTGAAGCCAAGTCCCGGTAAACACTGGAGCCAAATCCCTTTGCAGACTGGAGCCGAGCCCCGGTCCAGACTGGAACCAAGTCCCAGTGCGGACTGGAGCCAAGACCCGGTGCAGACTGGTGCCAAGACCTGGTGCAGACTGGATCATGTCCCAGTGCAGACTGGAGCCAAATCCCGGTGCACACTGGAGCCAAATCCCTGTGCAGACTGGAGCCAAATCCCGGTGAGGACTGGAGCCAAGTCCCGGTGCGGACTGGAGCCAAGTCCTGGTGCAGACTGGAGCCAAGTGGCGGTGCGGACTGGAACCAAGTCCCGGTGCAGACTGGTGCCAAGTCCCAGTGCAGACTGGAACCAAGTGCCGGTGCAGACTGGAACCAGGTTTCGGTGCAGGATGTAGCCATGTCCCGGTGCGGACTAGAGCCAAATCCCGGTGCGGACTGGAGCCAAGTCCCGGTGCGGACTAGAGCCAAGTCCCGGTGCGGACTGGAGCCAAGTCCCGATGCAGACTGGAACCAAGTCCCGGTGCAGATTGGGGCCATGTCACGGTGCAGACTGGAGCCAAGTCCCGATGCAGACTGGAAACAAGTCCCGGTGCAGATTGGGGCCATGTCACGGTTCAGACTGGTGCCAAGTCCCAGTGCAGACTGGAACCAAGTCCCGGTGCAGACTGGAACCAAGTTTCGGTACAGGATGTAGCCATGTCCCGGTGCGGACTGGAGCCAAGTCCTGGTGCAGACTGGAGCCAAGTCCCGGTGCGGACTGGAGCCAAGTCCCGGTGCAGACAGGAACCAAATCTTGGTGCAGACTGGAGCCATGTCCTGGTGTGAACTGGAGCCAAGTCCCGGTGCACACTGGAGCCAAGTCCCTTTGCCGACTGGAGCCAAGCCCCGGTGGAGACTGGAACCAAGTCATGGTGCTGACTGGAGACAAGTCCCGGTGTAGAGTGGAGCCCAGTCCCGGTGCAGACTGGAGCAAAGACACGATGCAGACTGGAGCCAAGTCCCGGTGCAGACTGGAGCCAAGTCCCGGTGCAGACAGGAACCAAGTCTCGGTGCAGATTGGAGCCATGTCCTGGTGCGAACTGGAGCCAAGTCTCGGTGCAGACTGAAGCCAAGTCCCGGTAAACACTGGAGCCAAATCCCTTTGCAGACTGCAGCCGAGCCCCGGTCCAGACTGGAACCAAGTCCCAGTGCGGACTGGAGCCAAGACCCGGTGCAGACTGGTGCCAAGACCTGGTGCAGACTGGATCATGTCCCAGTGCAGACTGGAGCCAAATCCCGGTGCACACTGGAGCCAAATCCCTGTGCAGACTGGAGCCAAATCCCGGTGCGGACTGGAGCCAAGTCCCGGTGCGGACTGGAGCCAAGTCCTGGTGCAGACTGGAGCCAAGTGGCGGTGCGGACTGGAACCAAGTCCCGGTGCAGACTGGAAACAAGTCCCGGTGCAGACTGGTGCCAAGTCCCAGTGCAGACTGGAACCAAGTGCCGGTGCAGTCTGGAACCAAGTTTCGGTGCAGGATGTAGCCATGTCCCGGTGCGGACTGGAGGCAAGTCCCGGTGCTGACTGGACAGGAGTCCTGGTGCGGACTAGAGCCAAGTCCCGGTGCGGACTGGAGCCAAGTCCCGATGCAGACTGGAACCAAGTCCCGGTGCAGATTCGGGCCAAGTCCCGGTGCAGAGAGGAGCCAAGTCCCGATGCAGACTGGAAACAAGTCCCGGTGCTGACTGGAGACAAGACCCAGTGCAGAGAGGAGCCAGAACCAGTGCGGTCTGGAACCAAGCCTCGGTGCAGACTGGAGTGAAGTCCTCGTGTTGACTGGAGCCAAGTCCCGGTGCAGACTGGAGTCATGTCCCGGTGCAGAATGTAGCCATATCCTGGTGCAGACTGGAACCAGTCCCGTTGCAGACTGGAACCAAGTCCCGGTGCAGACTGGAGTCATGTCCCGGTGCAGACAGGAGCCATGTCCCGGTAGAGACTGAAGCCATGTCCGGGTGC
The DNA here is from genome assembly GCF_047496795.1 of Chiloscyllium punctatum. NCBI lineage: Eukaryota > Metazoa > Chordata > Chondrichthyes > Orectolobiformes > Hemiscylliidae > Chiloscyllium > Chiloscyllium punctatum. The sequence goes on from NC_092741.1 coordinate 30,765,095, forward strand.
GAACTGAGGCCAAGTCCCGGTGTACACTGGAGCCAAGTCCCTTTGCAGACTGGAGCCAAGTCCCGGTGCAGACTGGAACTAAGTCCCGGTGCTGACTGGAGCCAAGTCCCGGTGTTGACTGGAGCCAAGTCCCGGTGTTGACTGGAACCAAGTCTCTGTGCAGAATGTAGCCATGTCCCGGTGCGGACTGGAGCCAAGTCCTGGTTCAGACTGGAGCCAAGTCCCGGTGCGGGCTGGAGCCAATTCCCGGTGCGGATTGCAGCGAAGTACCGATGCAGACTGTAACGAAGTCCCGCTGCTGACTGGAGACAAATCCCGGTGCGGACTAGAGCCAAGTCCCGGTGCAGATTGGAACCAAGTCCCGGTGCTGATTGGAGCCATGTCCTGGTGCAGTCTGGGGCAAGAACCCGTTGCAGACTGGAACCAAGTCCGGGTGCGGACTGGAGCAAAGACCGGATGCAGACTGGAACCAAGTCCCAGTGCGGACTGGAGACACATCCCAGTGCAGACTGGAGCCAAGTCCCGGTGTTGACTGGAGCCAAGTCCCAGTGCAGACTGGAACCAAATCCAGTGCAGAATGGAACCATGTCTCGGTGCAGAATGTAGCCATGACCTGGTGCAGTCTGGGGCTAAGACCCGTTGCAGACTGGAGCCAAGTCCCAGTGCTGACTGGAGACAAGACCCAGTGCAGAGAGGAGCCAGAACCAGTGCGGTCTGGAACCAAGCCCCGGTGCAGACTGGAGTGAAGTCCATTTTCAGACTGGAGCCAAGTCCCGGTGCAGAATGTAGCCATATCCTGGTGCAGACTGGAACAATTCCAGGTGCAGACTGGAACCAAGTCCTGGTGCAGACTGGAGTCATGTCCCGGTGCAGACAGGAGCCATGTCCCGGTAGAGACTGGAGCCATTTCCGGGCGTGAACTGAGGCCAAGTCCCGGTGCACACTGGAGCCAAGTCCCTTTGCAGACTGGAGCCAAGTCCTGGTTTAGACTGGAGCCAAGTCCCGGTGCGGGCTGGAGCCAAGTCCCGGTGCGGACTGCAGTGAAGTCCCGGTGCGGAATGGAACCAAGTCCCGATGCAGACTGGAGCCAAGTCCCAGTGCAGACTGGAACCAAGTCTCGGTGCAGAATGTAGCCATGTCCTGTTGCAGTCTGGGGCAAGAACCCGTTGCAGACTAGAACCAAGTCCCGGTGCGGACTGGAGCAAAGACCCGATGAAGACTGGAACTAAGTCCCAGTGCTGACTGGAGACAAATCCCGGTGCGGACTGGAACCAAGTCCCAGTGCAGACTGGAGTGAAGTCCTGGTGTTGACTGGAGCCAAGTCCCGGTGCAGACTGGAGCCAAGTCCTGGTGTTGACTAGAGCCAAGTCCCGGTGCAGACTGGAGCCAAGTCCCTTTTCAGACTGGAGCAAAGTCCCGGTGCAGAATGTAGCCATGTCCTAGTGCAGACTGGAACCATGTCCCGGTGCAGACTGGAGTCATGTCCCGGTGCAGACAGGAAACAACTTTTGGTGCAGACTGGAGCCATGTCCTTGTGCGAACTGGAGCCAAGTCTCGGTGCAGATGGAAGCCAAGTCCCGGTAAATACTGGAGCCAAGTCCCTTTGCAGACTGGAGCCAAGTCCCTTTGCAGACTGGAGCCAAGTCCCGGTGCAGACTGGAACTAAGTCCCGGTGCAGACTGGAGCAAAGACACGATGCAGACTGGAGCCAAGTCCCGGTGCAGATTGGAGCCAAGTCCCGGTGCAGACAGTAACCAAGTCTCGGTGCAGACCGGAGCCATGTCCTGGTGCGAACTGGAGCCAAGTCCCTTTGTAGAATAGAGACAAGCCCCGGTGCAGACTGGAACCATGTCACGGTGATAACTGGAGACAAGTCCCGGTGCAGACTGGAGCAAAGACACGATGCAGACTGGAGCCAAGTCCCGGTGCAGACAGGAACCAAGTCTCGGTGCAGACTGGAGCCATGTCCTGGTGCGAACTGGAGCCAAGACCCAGTGCAGACTGGTGCCAAGACCTGGTGCAGACTGGATCAAGTCCCAGTGCAGACTGCAGCCAAATCCTGGTGCACACTGGAGCCAAATCCCTTTGCAGACTGGAGCCAAGTCCCTTTGCAGACTGGAGCCAAGTCCGGGTGCAGACTGGAGCCAAGTCCCGGTGCGGACTGGAACCAAGTCCCTTTTCAGACTGGAGCCATGTCCCGGTGCTGACTGGAACTAAGTCCCGGTGCTGACTGGAGACAAGTCCCGGTGCAGACTGGAGCCAAGTCCCAGTGCAGACAGGAACCAAGTCTCGGTGCCGACTGGAGCCATGTCCTGGTGTGAACTGGAGACAAGTCCGGTGCAGACTGGAGCCAAGTCCCTTTTCAGACTGGAGCAAAGTCCCGGTGCAGAATGTAGCCATGTCCTAGTGCAGACTGGAACCATGTCCCGGTGCAGACTGGAACCAAGTCCCGGTGCAGACTGGAACCATGTCCCGGTGCAGACTGGAACCATGTCCCGGTGCAGACTGGAGTCATGTCCCGGTGCAGACAGGAAACAACTCTTGGTGCAGACTGGAGCCATGTCCTTGTGCGAACTGTAGCCAAGTCTCGGTGCAGATGGAAGCCAAGTCCCGGTAAATACTGGAGCCAAGTCCCTTTGCAGACTGGAGCCAAGTCCCGGTGCACACTGGAGCCAAGTCCCGGTGCAGGCTGGAACTAAGTCCTGGTGCAGACTGAAACAAAGACACGATGCAGACTGGAGCCAAGTCCCGGTGCAGACTGGAGCCAAGTCCCGGTGCAGACTGGAGCCAAGTCCCGGTGCAGACTCGAGCCAAGTCCCGGTACAGACTGGAGCAAAGACACGATACAGACTGGAGCCAAGTCCCGGTGCAGATTGGAGCCAAGTCCCGGTGATAACTGGAGACAAGTCCCGGTGCAGACTGGAGCAAAGACACGATGCAGACTGGAGCCAAGTCCCGGTGCAGACTGGAGCCAAGTCCCGGTGCAGACAGGAACCAAGTCTCGGTGCAGACTGGAGCCATGTCCTGGTGCAAACTAAAGCCATGTCCCTTTGCAGACTGAAGCCAAGCCCCGGTGCAGACTGGAACCAAGTCCCAGTGCTGACTGGAGCCAAAACCCGGTGCAGACTGGATCAAGTCCCAGTGCAGACTGCAGCCAAATCCCGGTGCACACTGGAGCCAAATCCCTTTGCAGACTGGAGCCAAGTCCCTTTTCAGACTGGAGCCAAGTCCGGGTGCAGACTGGAGCCAAGTCCCGGTGCGGACTGGAACCAAGTCCCGGTGCAGATTCGTGCCAAGTCCCGGTGCAAACTGTAGCCAAGTCCCAGTGCAGACTGGAACCAAGTCCCAGTGCAGACTGGAACCAAGTCTCGGTGCAGAATGTAGCCATGTCCTGGTGCAGTCTTGGGCAAGAACCCGTTGCATACTGGAGCCAGTTCCCTGTGCGAACTGTAGCAAAGACCCGATGCAGACTAGAGCCAAGTCCCGGTGCTCACTGGAGAGAAGTCCGGGTGCAGACTGGAGCCAAGTCCTGGTGTTGACTGGAGTCATGTCCCGGTAGAGACTGGAGCCATGTCCTGGCGCGAACTGAGGCCAAGTCCCGGTGCAGACTGGAGCCAAGTCCCTTTGCAGACTGGAACTAAGTCCCGGTGCAGACTGGAGAAAAGACACGATGCAGACTGGAGCTAAGTCCCGGTGCACACTGGAGCCAAGTCCTAGTGTGAACTGGAGCCATGTCCGGTGCGGGCTGGAGCCAAGACCCGGTGCGGACTGGATCAAGTCCCGGTGCAGACTGCAGCCAAATCCCGGTGCACACTGGAGCCAAATCCCGGTGCGGACTGGAGCCAAGTCCCGGTGCAGACTGGAGCCAAGTTGCGGTGCGGATTGGAACCAAGTCCCGGTGCAGATTGGTGCCAAGTCCCGGTGCAGACTGGAGCCAAGTCCCAGTGCAGACTGAAACCAAGTCCCGGTGCAGACTGGAGCCAAGTCTTGGTGCAGAATGTAGCCATGTCCTGGTGCAGTCTGGGGCAAAGACCCGTTGCAGACTGGAGCCAGGTCCCGGTGCGGGCTGGAGCAAAGACCCAATGCAGACTGGAGCAAAGACCCGAAGCAGACTGGAGCCAAGTTCCGGTGCTGACTGGAGAGAAGTCCCGGTGCAGACTGGAGCCAAGTCCTGGTGTTGACTGGAGTCATGTCCCGGTAGAGACTGGAGCCATATCCTGGCTCGAACTGAGGCCAAGTCCCGGTGCACACTGGAGCCAAGTCCCTTTTCAGACTGGAGCCAAGTCCCGGTGCAGACTGGAGCCAAGTCCCAGTGCAGACAGGAACCAAGTCTCGGTGCAGACTGGAGCCATGTCCTGGTGTGAACTGGAGCCAAGTCCGGTGCGGACTGGAGCCAAGACCCGGTGCAGATTGGAACCAAATCCCGGTGTGGACTTGTGCCAAGGCCCGGTGCAGACTGGTGCCAAGACCTGGTGCAGACTGGATCAAGTCCCGGTGCAGACTGCAGCCAAATCGCGGTGCACACTGGAGCCAAGTCCCGGTGCAGACTAGAGCCAAATCCTGGTGCGGACTGGAGCCAAGTCCCTTTTCATACTGGAGCCAAGTCCCGGTGCAGAATGTAGCCATGTCCTGGTGCAGAATGTAGCCATGTCCTGGTGCAGACTGGAACCAAGTCCCGGTGCAGACTGGAACCAAGTCCCGGTGCAGACTGGAGCCAAGTCCCAGTGCATACTGGAGCAAAGACACGATGCAGACTGGAGCCAAGTCCCGATGCAGACTGGAGTCATGTCCCGGTGTTGACTGGAGTCGTGTCCCGGTAGAGACTGGAGCCATGTCTTGTCGCGAACTGAGGCCAAGTCCCGGAGCACACTGGAGCCAAGTCCCTTTGCAGACTGGAGCCAAGTCCCGGTGCAGACTGGAACTAAGTCCCGGTGCAGACTGGAGCCAAGTCCCGGTGCAGACTGGAGCCAAGTCCCGGTGCAGACTGGAGCAAAGACACGATGCAGACTGGAGCTAAGTCCCGGTGCAGACTGGAGACAAGTCCCGGTGCAGACTGAAGCCAAGTCCCGGTGCGGACTGGAACCAAGTCCCGGTGCAGATTCGTGCCAAGTCCCGGTGCAAACTGTAGCCAAGTCCTAGTGCAGACTGGAACCAAGTCCCAGTGCAGACTGGAACCAAGTCTCGGTGCAGAATGTAGCCATGTCCTGGTGCAGTCTTGGGCAAGAACCCGTTGCATACTGGAGCCAGCTCCCTGTGCGAACTGTAGCAAATACCCGTTGCAGACTAGAGCCAAGTCCCGGTGCTCACTGGAGAGAAATCCGGGTGCAGACTGGTGCCAAGTCCTGGTGTTGACTGGAGTCATGTCCCGGTAGAGACTGGAGCCATGTCCTGGCGCGAACTGAGGCCAAGTCCCGGTGCAGACTGGAGCCAAGTCCCTTTGCAGACTGGAACTAAGTCCCGGTGCAGACTGGAGAAAAGACACGATGCAGACTGGAGCTAAGTCCCGGTGCACACTGGAGCCAAATCCTAGTGTGAACTGGAGCCATGTCCGGTGCGGACTGGAACCAAGACCTGGTGCGGACTGGATCAAGTCCCGGTGCAGACTGCAGCCAAATCCCGGTGCACACTGGAGCCAAATCCCGGTGCGGACTGGAGCCAAGTCCCGGTGCAGACTGGAGCCAAGTTGCGGTGCAGATTGGAACCAAGGCCCGGTGCAGATTGGTGCCAAGTCCCGGTGCAGACTGGAGCCAAGTCCCAGTGCAGACTGAAACCAAGTCCCGGTGCAGACTGGAGCCAAGTCTTGGTGCAGAATGTAGCCATGTCCTGGTGCAGTCTGGGGCAAAGACCCGTTGCAGACTGGAGCCAGGTCCCAGTGCGGGCTGGAGCAAAGACCCGATGCAGACTGGAGCCAAGTTCCGGTGCTGACTGGAGAGAAGTCCCGGTGCAGACTGGAGCCAAGTCCTGGTGTTGACTGGAGTCATGTCCCGGTAGAGACTGGAGCCATATCCTGGCTCGAACTGAGGCCAAGTCCCGGTGCACACTGGAGCCAAGTCCCTTTTCAGACTGGAGCCAAGTCCCGGTGCAGACTGGAGCCAAGTCCCAGTGCAGACAGGAACCAAGTCTCGGTGCAGACTGGAGCCATGTCCTGGTGTGAACTGGAGCCAAGTCCGGTGCGGACTGGAGCCAAGACCCGGTGCAGATTGGAACCAAGTCCTGGTGTGGACTTGTGCCAAGGCCCGGTGCAGACTGGTGCCAAGACCTGGTGCAGACTGGATCAAGTCCCGGTGCAGACTGCAGCCAAATCGCGGTGCACACTGGAGCCAAGTCCCGGTGCAGACTAGAGCCAAATCCTGGTGCGGACTGGAGCCAAGTCCCGGTGCAGACTGGAGCCAAGTCCCGGTGCAGAATGTAGCCATGTCCTGGTGCAGACTGGAACCAAGTCCCGGTGCAGACTGGAACCAAGTCCCGGTGCAGACTGGAGCCAAGTCCCAGTGCATACTGGAGCAAAGACACGATGCAGACTGGAGCCAAGTCCCGATGCAGACTGGAGTCATGTCCCGGTGTTGACTGGAGTCGTGTCCCGGTAGAGACTGGAGCCATATCCTGGCTCGAACTGAGGCCAAGTCCCGGTGCACACTGGAGCCAAGTCCCTTTTCAGACTGGAGCCAAGTCCCGGTGCAGACTGGAGCCAAGTCCCAGTGCAGACAGGAACCAAGTCTCGGTGCAGACTGGAGCCATGTCCTGGTGTGAACTGGAGCCAAGTCCGGTGCGGACTGGAGCCAAGACCCGGTGCAGATTGGAACCAAGTCCTGGTGTGGACTTGTGCCAAGGCCCGGTGCAGACTGGTGCCAAGACCTGGTGCAGACTGGATCAAGTCCCGGTGCAGACTGCAGCCAAATCGCGGTGCACACTGGAGCCAAGTCCCGGTGCAGACTAGAGCCAAATCCTGGTGCGGACTGGAGCCAAGTCCCGGTGCAGACTGGAGCCAAGTCCCGGTGCAGAATGTAGCCATGTCCTGGTGCAGACTGGAACCAAGTCCCGGTGCAGACTGGAACCAAGTCCCGGTGCAGACTGGAGCCAAGTCCCAGTGCATACTGGAGCAAAGACACGATGCAGACTGGAGCCAAGTCCCGATGCAGACTGGAGTCATGTCCCGGTGTTGACTGGAGTCGTGTCCCGGTAGAGACTGGAGCCATATCCTGGCTCGAACTGAGGCCAAGTCCCGGTGCACACTGGAGCCAAGTCCCTTTTCAGACTGGAGCCAAGTCCCGGTGCAGACTGGAGCCAAGTCCCAGTGCAGACAGGAACCAAGTCTCGGTGCAGACTGGAGCCATGTCCTGGTGTGAACTGGAGCCAAGTCCGGTGCGGACTGGAGCCAAGACCCGGTGCAGATTGGAACCAAGTCCTGGTGTGGACTTGTGCCAAGGCCCGGTGCAGACTGGTGCCAAGACCTGGTGCAGACTGGATCAAGTCCCGGTGCAGACTGCAGCCAAATCGCGGTGCACACTGGAGCCAAGTCCCGGTGCAGACTAGAGCCAAATCCTGGTGCGGACTGGAGCCAAGTCCCTTTTCATACTGGAGCCAAGTCCCGGTGCAGAATGTAGCCATGTCCTGGTGCAGACTGGAACCAAGTCCCGGTGCAGACTGGAACCAAGTCCCGGTGCAGACTGGAGCCAAGTCCCAGTGCATACTGGAGCAAAGACACGATGCAGACTGGAGCCAAGTCCCGATGCAGACTGGAGTCATGTCCCGGTGTTGACTGGAGTCGTGTCCCGGTAGAGACTGGAGCCATGTCTTGGCGCGAACTGAGGCCAAGTCCCGGAGCACACTGGAGCCAAGTCCCTTTGCAGACTGGAGCCAAGTCCCGGTGCAGACTGGAACCAAGTCCCAGTGCAGACTGGAGCCAAGTCCCGGTGCAGACTGGAACTAAGTCCCGGTGCAGACTGGAGCCAAGTCCCAGTGCAGACTGGAGCCAAGTCCCGGTGCAGACTGGAGCAAAGACATGATGCAGACTGGAGCTAAGTCCCGGTGCAGACTGGAGACAAGTCCCGGTGCAGACTGGAGACAAGTCCTGGTGCAGACTGGAACCAAGTCCCGGTGCAGACTGGAACCAAGTCCCGGTGCAGACTGGAACCAAGTCTCGGTGCAGAATGTAGCCATGTCCTGGTGCAGACTGGAACCAAGTCCCGGTGCAGACTGGAACCAAGTCCCGGTGTTGACTGGAGCCAAGTCCCGGTGTTGACTGGAGCCAAGTCCCAGTTTTGACAGGAACCAGTCCCTTTGTAGACTGGAGTCAAGTCCCGGTGCAGACTGGAGCCAAGTCCCGGTGCTGATTGGAGCCATCTCCTGGTGTGGAGTCAAACAAAATCCCAGTGCGGACTGGAGCCAAGTCCCGGTGTTGACTGGAGCCAAGTCCCAGTTTTGACTGGAGCCAGTCCCGTTGTAGACTGGAGCCAAGTCCCGGTGCAGACTGGAGCCAAGTCCCAGTGCAGACAGGAACCAAGTCTCGGTGCAGACTGGAGCCATGTCCTGGTGTGAACTGGAGCCAAGTCCGGTGCGGACTGGAGCTAAGACCCGGTGCAGATTGGAACCAAGTCCCGGTGTGGACTTGTGCCAAGGCCCGGTGCAGACTGGTGCCAAGACCTGGTGCAGACTGGATCAAGTCCCGGTGCAGACTGCAGCCAAATCGCGGTGCACACTGGAGCCAAGTCCCGGTGCAGACTAGAGCCAAATCCTGGTGCGGACTGGAGCCAAGTCCCTTTTCATACTGGAGCCAAGTCCCGGTGCAGAATGTAGCCATGTCCTGGTGCAGACTGGAACCAAGTCCCGGTGCAGACTGGAACCAAGTCCCGGTGCAGACTGGAGCCAAGTCCCAGTGCATACTGGAACCAAGTCACGGTGCTAACTGGAGAGAAGTCCCGGTGCGGACTGGAGCCAAGTCCCGGTGCAGACTGGATCCAAGTCTCGGTGCAGACTGGAGCCATGTCCTGGTGCGAACCGGAGCCAAGTCCTGGTGCATACTGGAACCAAGTCCCGGTGCGGACTGGAGCCAAGACCCGGTGCAGACTGGTGCCAAGACCTGGTGCAGATTGGATCAAGTCCCAGTGCAGACTGCAGCCAAATCCCGGTGCACACTGGAGCCAAATCCCGGTGCAGACTGGAGCCATGTCCCTTTGCAGACTGAAACCAAGTCTCGGTGCAGACTGGAACCAAGTCTCGGTGCAGAAAGTAGCCATATCCTGGTGCAGTCTGGGGCAAAGACCCGTTGCAGACTGGAGTCAGGTCCCGGTGCGGGCTGGAGCAAAGACCCAATGCAGACTGGAGCCAAGTCCCTTTTCAGACTGGAGCCATGTCCCGGTGCAGAATGTAGCCATGTGCTGATGCAGACTGGAACCAAGTCCCGGTGCAGACTGGAGCCAAGTCCCAGTGCATACTGGAACCAAGTCACGGTGCTAACTGGAGCCAAGTCCCGTTGCAGACTGGAGCCAAGTCCCGGTGCAGACGGGAGCCAAGTCCCGGTGCAGACTGGAGACAAGTCCCGTTGCAGACTGGAGCCAAGACCCGGTGCAGACTGGAGCCAAGTCCCGGTGCAGGCTGGAGCCAAGTCCCAATGTTGACTGGAGCCAAGTCCCGGTGCAGACTGGAGCCAAGGTCCGGTGCGGACTGGACCCAAGTCCCGGTGCAGATTGGGGCCAGGTCCCGGTGCAGATTAGAGCCAACGCCCGGCGCAGACTGGAGCCAAGTCCCTTTGCAGACTGGAACCAAGTCCCGGTGCAGACTGGAGCCATGTCCTGGTGCAGACTGGAGCCACGTCCCGGTGCAGATTGGAGCCAAGTCCCTTTGCAGACTGGAGCCAAGTCCCGGTACAGACTGGAGCCAAGTCCCTTTGCAGACTGGAGCCAAGGTCCGGTGCAGACTGGAGCCAAGTCCCGGTGCAGACTGGAGCCAAGTCGCGGTGCTGACTAGAGCCAAGTCCCGGTGTTGACTGGAGCCAAGTCCCGGTGTTGACTGGAGCCAAGTCCCGGTGCAGACTGGAGCCAAGTCCCGGTGCAGACTGGAGCCAAGGTCCGGTGCAGACTGGAGCCAAGTCTCTTTGCAGACTGGAGCCAAGTCTCTTTGCAGACTGGAGCCAAGTCCCGGTGTTGACTGGAGCCAAGTCCCGGTGCAGACTGGAGCCAAGTCCCGGTGCAGATTGGCACCAAGACCCGGTGCAGCATGGAGGCAAGTCCCGGTGCAGACTGGAGCCAAGTCCTGGTGCAGACTGGAGCCAAGTCCCGGTGCAGATTGGCGCCTAGTCCCGGTGCAGACTGGAGGCAGGTCCTGGTGCAGATTGGAGCCAAGGTCCGGTGCAGACTGGAGCCAAGTCCCGGTGCAGACTGGAGCCAAGTCCCAGTGCAGACTGGAGCCAAGTCCCGGTGCAGATTGGAGCCAAGCCCCGGTGCAGATTTGAGCCAAGTACCTTTGCAGACGGGAGCCAAGGTGCGGTGCAGACTGGAGCCAAGTCCCGGTGCAGACTGGAGCCAAGTCCCGGTGCTGATTGGAGCCAAGTCCCGGTGTTGACTGGAGCCAAGTCCCAGTGCAGACTGGAGCCAAGTCCCGGTACAGACTGGAGCCAAGTCCCGGTGTTGACTGGAGCCAGGTCCCGGTGCAGACTGGAGCCAAGTCCCGGTGTAGACTGGAGCCAAGGTCCGTTGCAGATTGTGGCCAAGTCCCGGTGCAGACTGGAACCAAGTCTCGGTGCAGAATGTAGCCATGTCCTGGTGCAGACTTGTGCCAAGTCCCGGTGCAGACTGGAGCCAAGTCGCGGTGCTGACTAGAGCCAAGTCCCGGTGTTGACTGGAGCCAAGTCCCGGTGTTGACTGGAGCCAAGTCCCGGTGCAGACTGGAGCCAAGTCCCGGTGCAGACTGGAGCCAAGGTCCGGTGCAGACTGGAGCCAAGTCCCTTTGCAGACTGGAGCCAAGGTCCGGTGCAGACTGGAGCCAAGTCCCGGTGCAGACTGGAGCCAAGTCCCGGTGCTGACTAGAGCCAAGTCCCGGTGTTGACTGGAGCCAAGTCCCGGTGTTGACTGGAGCCAAGTCCCGGTGCAGACTGGAGCCAAGTCCCGGTGCAGACTGGAGCCAAGTCCCGGTGCAGACTGGAGCCAAGTCCCTTTGCAGACTGGAGCCAAGGTCCGGTGCAGACTGGAGCCAAGTCTCTTTGCAGACTGGAGCCAAGTCTCTTTGCAGACTGGAGCCAAGTCCCGGTGTTGACTGGAGCCAAGTCCCGGTGTTGACTGGAGCCAAGCCCCGGTGCAGACTGGAGCCAAGTCCCGGTGCAGACTGGAACCAAGGTCCGGTGCAGACTGGAGCCAAGTCTCTTTGCAGACTGGAGCCAAGTCTCTTTGCAGACTGGAGCCAAGTCCCGGTGTTGACTGGAGCCAAGTCCCGGTGCAGACTGGAGCCAAGTCCCGGTGCAGATTGGCACCAAGACCCGGTGCAGCATGGAGGCAAGGTCCGGTGCAGACTGGAGCCAAGTCTCTTTGCAGACTGGAGCCAAGTCTCTTTGCAGACTGGAGCCAAGTCCTGGTGCAGACTGGAGCCAAGTCCTGGTGCAGACTGGAGCCAAGTCCCGGTGCAGATTGGCGCCTAGTCCCGGTGCAGACTGGAGGTAGGTCCTGGTGCAGATTGGAGCCAAGGTCCAGTGCAGACTGGAGCCAAGTCCCGGTGCAGACTGGAGCCAAGTCCCGGTGCTGACTAGAGCCAAGTCCCGGTGTTGACTGGAGCCAAGTCCCGGTGTTGACTGGAGCCAAGTCCCGGTGCAGACTGGAGCCAAGTCCCGGTGCAGACTGGAGCCAAGTCCCGGTGCAGACTGGAGCCAAGTCCCTTTGCAGACTGGAGCCAAGGTCCGGTGCAGACTGGAGCCAAGTCTCTTTGCAGACTGGAGCCAAGTCTCTTTGCAGACTGGAGCCAAGTCCCGGTGTTGACTGGAGCCAAGTCCCGGTGTTGACTGGAGCCAAGCCCCGGTGCAGACTGGAGCCAAGTCCCGGTGCAGACTGGAGCCAAGGTCCGGTGCAGACTGGAGCCAAGTCTCTTTGCAGACTGGAGCCAAGTCTCTTTGCAGACTGGAGCCAAGTCCCGGTGTTGACTGGAGCCAAGTCCCGGTGCAGACTGGAGCCAAGTCCCGGTGCAGATTGGCACCAAGACCCGGTGCAGCATGGAGGCAAGGTCCGGTGCAGACTGGAGCCAAGTCTCTTTGCAGACTGGAGCCAAGTCTCTTTGCAGACTGGAGCCAAGTCCTGGTGCAGACTGGAGCCAAGTCCTGGTGCAGACTGGAGCCAAGTCCCGGTGCAGATTGGCGCCTAGTCCCGGTGCAGACTGGAGGCAGGTCCTGGTGCAGATTGGAGCCAAGGTCCAGTGCAGACTGGAGCCAAGTCCCGGTGCAGACTGGAGCCAAGTCCCAGTGCAGATTGGCGCCAAGTCCCGGTGCAGACTGGAGGCAGGTCCTGGTGCTGATTGCAACCAAGGTCCGGTGCAGACTGGAGCCAAGTCCCGGTGCAGACTGGAGCCAAGTCCCGGTGCAGACTGGAGCCAAGTCCCGGTGCAGACTGGAGCCAAGTCCCTTTGCAGACTGGAGCCAAGGTCCGGTGCAGACTGGAGCCAAGTCCCTTTGCAGATTGGCGCCTAGTCCCGGTGCAGACTGGAGGCAGGTCCTGGTGCAGACTGGAGCCAAGTCCCTTTGCAGACTGGAGCCAAGGTCCGGTGCAGACTGGAGCCAAGTCCCGGTGCAGACTGGAGCCAAGTCCCGGTGCTGACTAGAGCCAAGTCCCGGTGTTGACTGGAGCCAAGTCCCGGTGTTGACTGGAGCCAAGTCCCGGTGCAGACTGGAGCCAAGTCCCGGTGCAGACTGGAGCCAAGTCCCGGTGCAGACTGGAGCCAAGTCCCTTTGCAGACTGGAGCCAAGGTCCGGTGCAGACTGGAGCCAAGTCTCTTTGCAGACTGGAGCCAAGTCTCTTTGCAGACTGGAGCCAAGTCCCGGTGTTGACTGGAGCCAAGTCCCGGTGTTGACTGGAGCCAAGCCCCGGTGCAGACTGGAGCCAAGTCCCGGTGCAGACTGGAACCAAGGTCCGGTGCAGACTGGAGCCAAGTCTCTTTGCAGACTGGAGCCAAGTCTCTTTGCAGACTGGAGCCAAGTCCCGGTGTTGACTGGAGCCAAGTCCCGGTGCAGACTGGAGCCAAGTCCCGGTGCAGATTGGCACCAAGACCCGGTGCAGCATGGAGGCAAGGTCCGGTGCAGACTGGAGCCAAGTCTCTTTGCAGACTGGAGCCAAGTCTCTTTGCAGACTGGAGCCAAGTCCTGGTGCAGACTGGAGCCAAGTCCTGGTGCAGACTGGAGCCAAGTCCCGGTGCAGATTGGCGCCTAGTCCCGGTGCAGACTGGAGGTAGGTCCTGGTGCAGATTGGAGCCAAGGTCCAGTGCAGACTGGAGCCAAGTCCCGGTGCAGACTGGAGCCAAGTCCCGGTGCTGACTAGAGCCAAGTCCCGGTGTTGACTGGAGCCAAGTCCCGGTGTTGACTGGAGCCAAGTCCCGGTGCAGACTGGAGCCAAGTCCCGGTGCAGACTGGAGCCAAGTCCCGGTGCAGACTGGAGCCAAGTCCCTTTGCAGACTGGAGCCAAGGTCCGGTGCAGACTGGAGCCAAGTCTCTTTGCAGACTGGAGCCAAGTCTCTTTGCAGACTGGAGCCAAGTCCCGGTGTTGACTGGAGCCAAGTCCCGGTGTTGACTGGAGCCAAGCCCCGGTGCAGACTGGAGCCAAGTCCCGGTGCAGACTGGAGCCAAGGTCCGGTGCAGACTGGAGCCAAGTCTCTTTGCAGACTGGAGCCAAGTCTCTTTGCAGACTGGAGCCAAGTCCCGGTGTTGACTGGAGCCAAGTCCCGGTGCAGACTGGAGCCAAGTCCCGGTGCAGATTGGCACCAAGACCCGGTGCAGCATGGAGGCAAGGTCCGGTGCAGACTGGAGCCAAGTCTCTTTGCAGACTGGAGCCAAGTCTCTTTGCAGACTGGAGCCAAGTCCTGGTGCAGACTGGAGCCAAGTCCTGGTGCAGACTGGAGCCAAGTCCCGGTGCAGATTGGCGCCTAGTCCCGGTGCAGACTGGAGGCAGGTCCTGGTGCAGATTGGAGCCAAGGTCCAGTGCAGACTGGAGCCAAGTCCCGGTGCAGACTGGAGCCAAGTCCCAGTGCAGATTGGCGCCAAGTCCCGGTGCAGACTGGAGGCAGGTCCTGGTGCTGATTGCAACCAAGGTCCGGTGCAGACTGGAGCCAAGTCCCGGTGCAGACTGGAGCCAAGTCCCGGTGCAGACTGGAGCCAAGTCCCGGTGCAGACTGGAGCCAAGTCCCGGTGCAGATTGGCACCAAGTCCTGGTGCAGACTGGAGCTAAGTGCCGGTGCAGACTGGAGCCAAGTCCCGGTGCAGACTGGAGCCAAGTCCCGGTGCAGATTGGCGCCAAGTCCCGGTGGAGACTGGAGGCAAGTCCCAGTGCAGATTGGAGCCAAGTTCCTTTGCAGACTGGAGCCACATCCCTTTGCAGACTGGAGCCAAGTTCAGGTGTTGACTGGAGCCAAGTCCCGGTACAGACTGGAGCCAAGTTCAGGTGTTGACTGGAGCCAAGTCCCGGTGCAGACTGGAGCCAAGTTCAGGCGTTGACTGGAGCCAAGTCCCGGTGCTGATTACAGCCAAGTCCCGGTGCAGACTGGAGCCAAGTCCCTTTGCAGACTGGAGCCAAGGTCCGGTGCAGACTGGAGCATAGTCCCGGTGCAGATTGGAGCCAAGTCCCTTTGCAGACTGGAGCCAAGTCCCGGTGCAGGCTGGAGCCAAGTCCCAATGTTGACTGGAGCCAAGTCCCGGTGCAGACTGGAGCCAAGGTCCGGTGCGGACTGGACCCAAGTCCCGGTGCAGATTGGGGCCAGGTCCCGGTGCAGATTAGAGCCAACGCCCGGCGCAGACTGGAGCCAAGTCCCTTTGCAGACTGGAGCCAAGTCCCGGTGCAGACTGGAGCCATGTCCTGGTGCAGACTGGAGCCAAGTCCCGGTGCAGACTGGAGCCAAGTCGCGGTGCTGACTAGAGCCAAGTCCCGGTGTTGACTGGAGCCAAGTCCCGGTGTTGACTGGAGCCAAGTCCCGGTGCAGACTGGAGCCAAGTCCCGGTGCAGACTGGAGCCAAGGTCCGGTGCAGACTGGAGCCAAGTCTCTTTGCAGACTGGAGCCAAGTCTCTTTGCAGACTGGAGCCAAGTACCGGTGTTGACTGGAGCCAAGTCCCGGTGCAGACTGGAGCCAAGTCCCAGTGCAGATTGGCACCAAGACCCGGTGCAGCATGGAGGCAAGTCCCGGTGCAGACTGGAGCCAAGTCCTGGTGCAGACTGGAGCCAAGTCCCGGTGCAGATTGGCGCCTAGTCCCGGTGCAGACTGGAGGCAGGTCCTGGTGCAGATTGGAGCCAAGGTCCGGTGCAGACTGGAGCCAAGTCCCGGTGCAGACTGGAGCCAAGTCCCAGTGCAGACTGGAGCCAAGTCCCGGTGCAGATTGGAGCCAAGCCCCGGTGCATATTTGAGCCAAGTACCTTTGCAGACGGGAGCCAAGGTGCGGTGCAGACTGGAGCCAAGTCCCGGTGCAGACTGGAGCCAAGTCCCGGTGCTGATTGGAGCCAAGTCCCGGTGTTGACTGGAGCCAAGTCCCAGTGCAGACTGGAGCCAAGTCCCGGTACAGACTGGAGCCAAGTCCCGGTGTTGACTGGAGCCAGGTCCCGGTGCAGACTGGAGCCAAGTCCCGGTGTAGACTGGAGCCAAGGTCCGTTGCAGATTGTGGCCAAGTCCCGGTGCAGACTGGAACCAAGTCTCGGTGCAGAATGTAGCCATGTCCTGGTGCAGACTTGTGCCAAGTCCCGGTGCGGACTGGACCCAAGTCCCGGTGCAGATTGGGGCCAGGTCCCGGTGCAGATTAGAGCCAACGCCCGGCGCAGACTGGAGCCAAGTCCCTTTGCAGACTGGAGCCAAGTCCCGGTGCAGACTGGAGCCATGTCCTGGTGCAGACTGGAGCCAAGTCCCGGTGCAGATTGGAGCCAAGTCCCTTTGCAGACTGGAGCCAAGTCCCGGTGCAGACTGGAGCCAAGTCCCTTTGCAGACTGGAGCCAAGGTCCGGTGCAGACTGGAGCCAAGTCCCGGTGCAGACTGGAGCCAAGTCCCGGTGCTGACTAGAGCCAAGTCCCGGTGTTGACTGGAGCCAAGTCCCGGTGTTGACTGGAGCCAAGTCCCGGTGCAGACTGGAGCCAAGTCCCGGTGCAGACTGGAGCCAAGTTCCGGTGCAGACTGGAGCCAAGTCCCTTTGCAGACTGGAGCCAAGGTCCGGTGCAGACTGGAGCCAAGTCCCGGTGCTGACTAGAGCCAAGTCCCGGTGTTGACTGGAGCCAAGTCCCGGTGATGACTGGAGCCAAGTCCCGGTGCAGACTGGAGCCAAGTCCCGGTGCAGACTGGAGCCAAGTCCCGGTGCAGACTGGAGACAAGGTCCGTTGCAGATTGTGGCCAAGTCCCGGTGCAGACTGGAACCAAGTCTCGGTGCAGAATGTAGCCATGTCCTGGTGCAGACTTGTGCCAAGTCCCGGTGCGGACTGGAGCCAAGTCCCGGTGCAGATTGGAGCCAAGTCCCTTTGCAGACTGGAGCCAAGTCCCGGTGCAGACTGGAGCCAAGTCCCTTAGCAGATTGGAGCCAAGGTCCGGTGCAGACTGGAGCCAAGTCCCGGTGCAGACTGGAGCCAAGTCCCGGTGCTGACTAGAGCCAAGTCCCGGTGTTGACTGGAGCCAAGTCCCGGTGTTGACTGGAGCCAAGTCCCGGTGCAGACTGGAGCCAAGTCCCGGTGCAGACTGGAGCC
Source organism: Chiloscyllium punctatum (assembly GCF_047496795.1). Lineage (NCBI taxonomy): Eukaryota > Metazoa > Chordata > Chondrichthyes > Orectolobiformes > Hemiscylliidae > Chiloscyllium > Chiloscyllium punctatum. The sequence continues at coordinate 30,781,988 of NC_092741.1, forward strand.
AAGTTCCGGTGCAGACTGGAGCCAAGTCCCTTTGCAGACTGGAGCCAAGGTCCGGTGCAGACTGGAGCCAAGTCCCGGTGCAGACTGGAGCCAAGTCCCGGTGCTGACTAGAGCCAAGTCCCGGTGTTGACTGGAGCCAAGTCCTGGTGATGACTGGAGCCAAGTCCCGGTGCAGACTGGAGCCAAGTCCCGGTGCAGACTGGAGCCAAGTCCCGGTGCAGACTGGAGCCAAGTCCCTTTGCAGACTGGAGCCAAGGTCCGGTGCAGACTGGAGCCAAGTCCCGGTGCAGACTGGAGCCAAGTCCCGGTGCTGACTAGAGCCAAGTCCCGGTGTTGACTGGAGCCAAGTCCCGGTGTTGACTGGAGCCAAGCCCCGGTGCAGACTGGAGCCAAGTCCCGGTGCAGACTGGAGCCAAGGTCCGGTGCAGACTGGAGCCAAGTCTCTTTGCAGACTGGAGCCAAGTCTCTTTGCAGACTGGAGCCAAGTCCCGGTGTTGACTGGAGCCAAGTCCCGGTGCAGACTGGAGCCAAGTCCCGGTGCAGATTGGCACCAAGACCCGGTGCAGCATGGAGGCAAGGTCCGGTGCAGACTGGAGCCAAGTCTCTTTGCAGACTGGAGCCAGGTCTCTTTGCAGACTGGAGCCAAGTCCCGGTGCAGATTGGCGCCAAGTCCCGGTGGAGACTGGAGGCAAGTCCCAGTGCAGATTGGAGCCAAGTTCCTTTGCAGACTGGAGCCACATCCCTTTGCAGACTGGAGCCAAGTTCAGGTGTTGACTGGAGCCAAGTCCCGGTGCAGACTGGAGCCAAGTTCAGGCGTTGACTGGAGCCAAGTCCCGGTGCTGATTACAGACAAGTCCCGATGCAGACTGGAGCCAAGTCCCTTTGCAGACTGGAGCCAAGGTCCGGTGCAGACTGGAGCATAGTCCCGGTGCAGATTGGAGCCAAGTCCCGGTGCAGATTGGCACCAAGTCCTGGTGCAGACTGGAGCTAAGTGCCGGTGCAGACTGGAGCCAAGTCCCGGTGCAGACTGGAGCCAAGTCCCGGTGCAGATTGGCGCCAAGTCCCGGTGGAGACTGGAGGCAAGTCCCAGTGCAGATTGGAGCCAAGTTCAGGCGTTGACTGGAGCCAAGTCCCGGTGCTGATTACAGCCAAGTCCCGGTGCAGACTGGAGCCAAGTCCCTTTGCAGACTGGAGCCAAGGTCCGGTGCAGACTGGAGCATAGTCCCGGTGCAGATTGGAGCCAAGTCCCTTTGCAGACTGGAGCCAAGTCCCGGTGCAGGCTGGAGCCAAGTCCCAATGTTGACTGGAGCCAAGTCCCGGTGCAGACTGGAGCCAAGGTCCGGTGCGGACTGGACCCAAGTCCCGGTGCAGATTGGGGCCAGGTCCCGGTGCAGATTAGAGCCAACGCCCGGCACAGACTGGAGCCAAGTCCCTTTGCAGACTGGAGCCAAGTCCCGGTGCAGACTGGAGCCATGTCCTGGTGCAGACTGGAGCCACGTCCCGGTGCAGATTGGAGCCAAGTCCCTTTGCAGACTGGAGCCAAGTCCCGGTGCAGACTGGAGCCAAGTCCCTTTGCAGACTGGAGCCAAGGTCCGGTGCAGACTGGAGCCAAGTCCCGGTGCAGACTGGAGCCAAGTCGCGGTGCTGACTAGAGCCAAGTCCCGGTGTTGACTGGAGCCAAGTCCCGGTGTTGACTGGAGCCAAGTCCCGGTGCAGACTGGAGCCAAGTCCCTTTGCAGACTGGAGCCAAGGTCCGGTGCAGACTGGAGCCAAGTCCCGGTGCAGACTGGAGCCAAGTCGCGGTGCTGACTAGAGCCAAGTCCCGGTGTTGACTGGAGCCAAGTCCCGGTGTTGACTGGAGCCAAGTCCCGGTGCAGACTGGAGCCAAGTCCCGGTGCAGACTGGAGCCAAGGTCCGGTGCAGACTGGAGCCAAGTCTCTTTGCAGACTGGAGCCAAGTCTCTTTGCAGACTGGAGCCAAGTACCGGTGTTGACTGGATCCAAGTCCCGGTGCAGACTGGAGCCAAGTCCCAGTGCAGATTGGCACCAAGACCCGGTGCAGCATGGAGGCAAGTCCCGGTGCAGACTGGAGCCAAGTCCTGGTGCAGACTGGAGCCAAGTCCCGGTGCAGATTGGCGCCTAGTCCCGGTGCAGACTGGAGGCAGGTCCTGGTGCAGATTGGAGCCAAGGTCCGGTGCAGACTGGAGCCTAGTCCCGGTGCAGACTGGAGCCAAGTCCCAGTGCAGACTGGAGCCAAGTCCCGGTGCAGATTGGAGCCAAGCCCCGGTGCATATTTGAGCCAAGTACCTTTGCAGACGGGAGCCAAGGTGCGGTGCAGACTGGAGCCAAGTCCCGGTGCAGACTGGAGCCAAGTCCCGGTGCTGATTGGAGCCAAGTCCCGGTGTTGACTGGAGCCAAGTCCCAGTGCAGACTGGAGCCAAGTCCCGGTACAGACTGGAGCCAAGTCCCGGTGTTGACTGGAGCCAGGTCCCGGTGCAGACTGGAGCCAAGTCCCGGTGTAGACTGGAGCCAAGGTCCGTTGCAGATTGTGGCCAAGTCCCGGTGCAGACTGGAACCAAGTCTCGGTGCAGAATGTAGCCATGTCCTGGTGCAGACTTGTGCCAAGTCCCGGTGCGGACTGGAGCCAAGTCCCGGTGCAGATTGGAGCCAAGTCCCTTTGCAGACTGGAGCCAAGTCCCGGTGCAGACTGGAGCCAAGTCCCTTTGCAGATTGGAGCCAAGGTCCGGTGCAGACTGGAGCCAAGTCCCGGTGCAGACTGGAGCCAAGTCCCGGTGCTGACTAGAGCCAAGTCCCGGTGTTGACTGGAGCCAAGTCCCGGTGTTGACTGGAGCCAAGTCCCGGTGCAGACTGGAGCCAAGTCCCGGTGCAGACTGGAGCCAAGTTCCGGTGCAGACTGGAGCCAAGTCCCTTTGCAGACTGGAGCCAAGGTCCGGTGCAGACTGGAGCCAAGTCCCGGTGCAGACTGGAGCCAAGTCCCGGTGCTGACTAGAGCCAAGTCCCGGTGTTGACTGGAGCCAAGTCCTGGTGATGACTGGAGCCAAGTCCCGGTGCAGACTGGAGCCAAGTCCCGGTGCAGACTGGAGCCAAGTCCCTTTGCAGACTGGAGCCAAGGTCCGGTGCAGACTGGAGCCAAGTCCCGGTGCAGACTGGAGCCAAGTCCCGGTGCTGACTAGAGCCAAGTCCCGGTGTTGACTGGAGCCAAGTCCCGGTGTTGACTGGAGCCAAGCCCCGGTGCAGACTGGAGCCAAGTCCCGGTGCAGACTGGAGCCAAGGTCCGGTGCAGACTGGAGCCAAGTCTCTTTGCAGACTGGAGCCAAGTCTCTTTGCAGACTGGAGCCAAGTCCCGGTGTTGACTGGAGCCAAGTCCCGGTGCAGACTGGAGCCAAGTCCCGGTGCAGATTGGCACCAAGTCCCGGTGCAGCATGGAGGCAAGGTCCGGTGCAGACTGGAGCCAAGTCTCTTTGCAGACTGGAGCCAGGTCTCTTTGCAGACTGGAGCCAAGTCCCGGTGCAGATTGGCGCCAAGTCCCGGTGGAGACTGGAGGCAAGTCCCAGTGCAGATTGGAGCCAAGTTCCTTTGCAGACTGGAGCCACATCCCTTTGCAGACTGGAGCCAAGTTCAGGTGTTGACTGGAGCCAAGTCCCGGTGCAGACTGGAGCCAAGTTCAGGCGTTGACTGGAGCCAAGTCCCGGTGCTGATTACAGCCAAGTCCCGGTGCAGACTGGAGCCAAGTCCCTTTGCAGACTGGAGCCAAGGTCCGGTGCAGACTGGAGCATAGTCCCGGTGCAGATTGGAGCCAAGTCCCTTTGCAGACTGGAGCCAAGTCCCGGTGCAGGCTGGAGCCAAGTCCCAATGTTGACTGGAGCCAAGTCCCGGTGCAGACTGGAGCCAAGGTCCGGTGCGGACTGGAGCCAAGTCCCGGTGCAGATTGGGGCCAGGTCCCGGTGCAGATTAGAGCCAACGCCCGGCGCAGACTGGAGCCAAGTCCCTTTGCAGACTGGAGCCAAGTCCCGGTGCAGACTGGAGCCATGTCCTGGTGCAGACTGGAGCCACGTCCCGGTGCAGATTGGAGCCAAGTCCCTTTGCAGACTGGAGCCAAGGTCCGGTGCAGACTGGAGCCAAGTCCCGGTGCAGACTGGAGCCAAGTCCCGGTGTTGACTGGAGCCAAGTCCCGGTGGAGACTGGAGGCAAGTCCCGGTGCAGATTGGAGCCAAGTTCCTTTGCAGACTGGAGCCACATCCCTTTGCAGACTGGAGCCAAGTTCAGGTGTTGACTGGAGCCATGTCCCGGTGCAGACTGGAGCCAAGTTCAGGCGTTGACTGGAGCCAAGTCCCGGTGCTGATTACAGCCAAGTCCCGGTGCAGACTGGAGCCAAGTCCCTTTGCAGACTGGAGCCAAGGTCCGGTGCAGACTGGAGCATAGTCCCGGTGCAGATTGGAGCCAAGTCCCTTTGCAGACTGGAGCCAAGTCCCGGTGCAGGCTGGAGCCAAGTCCCAATGTTGACTGGAGCCAAGTCCCGGTGCAGACTGGAGCCAAGGTCCGGTGCGGACTGGACCCAAGTCCCGGTGCAGATTGGGGCCAGGTCCCGGTGCAGATTAGAGCCAACGCCCGGCGCAGACTGGAGCCAAGTCCCTTTGCAGACTGGAGCCATGTCCCGGTGCAGACTGGAGCCATGTCCTGGTGCAGATTGGAGCCAAGTCCCTTTGCAGACTGGAGCCAAGTCCCGGTGCAGACTGGAGCCAAGTCCCTTTGCAGACTGGAGCCAAGGTCCGGTGCAGACTGGAGCCAAGTCCCGGTGCAGACTGGAGCCAAGTCGCGGTGCTGACTAGAGCCAAGTCCCGGTGTTGACTGGAGCCAAGTCCCGGTGTTGACTGGAGCCAAGTCCCGGTGCAGACTGGAGCCAAGTCCCGGTGCAGACTGGAGCCAAGGTCCGGTGCAGACCGGAGCCAAGTCTCTTTGCAGACTGGAGCCAAGTCTCTTTGCAGACTGGAGCCAAGTCCCGGTGTTGACTGGAGCCAAGTCCCGGTGCAGACTGGAGCCAAGTCCCGGTGCAGATTGGCACCAAGACCCGGTGCAGCATGGAGGCAAGTCCCGGTGCAGACTGGAGCCAAGTCCTGGTGCAGACTGGAGCCAAGTCCCGGTGCAGATTGGCGCCTAGTCCCGGTGCAGACTGGAGGCAGGTCCTGGTGCAGATTGGAGCCAAGGTCCGGTGCAGACTGGAGCCAAGTCCCGGTGCAGACTGGAGCCAAGTCCCAGTGCAGACTGGAGCCAAGTCCCGGTGCAGATTGGAGCCAAGCCCCGGTGCAGATTTGAGCCAAGTACCTTTGCAGATGGGAGCCAAGGTGCGGTGCAGACTGGAGCCAAGTCCCGGTGCAGACTGGAGCCAAGTCCCGGTGCTGATTGGAGCCAAGTCCCGGTGTTGACTGGAGCCAAGTCCCAGTGCAGACTGGAGCCAAGTCCCGGTACAGACTGGAGCCAAGTCCCGGTGTTGACTGGAGCCAGGTCCCGGTGCAGACTGGAGCCAAGTCCCGGTGTAGACTGGAGCCAAGGTCCGTTGCAGATTGTGGCCAAGTCCCGGTGCAGACTGGAACCAAGTCTCGGTGCAGAATGTAGCCATGTCCTGGTGCAGACTTGTGCCAAGTCCCGGTGCGGACTGGACCCAAGTCCCGGTGCAGATTGGGGCCAGGTCCCGGTGCAGATTAGAGCCAACGCCCGGCGCAGACTGGAGCCAAGTCCCTTTGCAGACTGGAGCCAAGTCCCGGTGCAGACTGGAGCCATGTCCTGGTGCAGACTGGAGCGAAGTCGCGGTGCAGATTGGAGCCAAGTCCCTTTGCAGACTGGAGCCAAGTCCCGGTGCAGACTGGAGCCAAGTCCCTTTGCAGACTGGAGCCAAGGTCCGGTGCAGACTGGAGCCAAGTCCCGGTGCAGACTGGAGCCAAGTCCCGGTGCTGACTAGAGCCAAGTCCCGGTGTTGACTGGAGCCAAGTCCCGGTGCAGACTGGAGCCAAGTCCCGGTGCAGACTGGAGCCAAGTCCCGGTGCAGACTGGAGCCAAGTTCCGGTGCAGACTGGAGCCAAGTCCCTTTGCAGACTGGAGCCAAGGTCCGGTGCAGACTGGAGCCAAGTCCCGGTGCAGACTGGAGCCAAGTCCCGGTGCTGACTAGAGCCAAGTCCCGGTGTTGACTGGAGCCAAGTCCCGGTGATGACTGGAGCCAAGTCCCGGTGCAGACTGGAGCCAAGTCCCGGTGCAGACTGGAGCCAAGTCCCGGTGCAGATTGGAGCCAAGTCCCTTTGCAGACTGGAGCCAAGGTCCGGTGCAGACTGGAGCCAAGTCCCGGTGCAGACTGGAGCCAAGTCCCGGTGCTGACTAGAGCCAAGTCCCGGTGTTGACTGGAGCCAAGTCCCGGTGTTGACTGGAGCCAAGCCCCGGTGCAGACTGGAGCCAAGTCCCGGTGCAGACTGGAGCCAAGGTCCGGTGCAGACTGGAGCCAAGTCTCTTTGCAGACTGGAGCCAAGTCTCTTTGCAGACTGGAGCCAAGTCCCGGTGTTGACTGGAGCCAAGTCCCGGTGCAGACTGGAGCCAAGTCCCGGTGCAGATTGGCACCAAGACCCGGTGCAGCATGGAGGCAAGGTCCGGTGCAGACTGGAGCCAAGTCTCTTTGCAGACTGGAGCCAAGTCTCTTTGCAGACTGGAGCCAAGTCCCGGTGCAGACTGGAGCCAAGTCCTGGTGCAGACTGGAGCCAAGTCCCGGTGCAGATTGGCGCCTAGTCCCGGTGCAGACTGGAGGCAGGTCCTGGTGCAGATTGGAGCCAAGGTCCGGTGCAGACTGGAGCCAAGTCCCGGTGCAGACTGGAGCCAAGTCCCAGTGCAGATTGGCGCCAAGTCCCGGTGCAGACTGGAGGCAGGTCCTGGTGCTGATTGCAACCAAGGTCCGGTGCAGACTGGAGCCAAGTCCCGGTGCAGACTGGAGCTAAGTCCCGGTGCAGACTGGAGCCAAGTCCCGGTGCAGATTGGCCCCAAGTCCTGGTGCAGACTGGAGCTAAGTGCCGGTGCAGACTGGAGCCAAGTCCCGGTGCAGACTGGAGCCAAGTCCCGGTGCAGATTGGCGCCAAGTCCCGGTGGAGACTGGAGGCAAGTCCCAGTGCAGATTGGAGCCAAGTTCCTTTGCAGACTGGAGCCACATCCCTTTGCAGACTGGAGCCAAGTTCAGGTGTTGACTGGAGCCAAGTCCCGGTTCAGACTGGAGCCAAGTTCAGGCGTTGGCTGGAGCCAAGTCCCGGTGCTGATTACAGCCAAGTCCCGGTGCAGACTGGAGCCAAGGTCCGGTGCAGACTGGAGCATAGTCCCGGTGCAGATTGGAGCCAAGTCCCTTTGCAGACTGGAGCCAAGTCCCGGTGCAGGCTGGAGCCAAGTCCCAATGTTGACTGGAGCCAAGTCCCGGTGCAGACTGGAGCCAAGGTCCGGTGCGGACTGGACCCAAGTCCCGGTGCAGATTGGGGCCAGGTCCCGGTGCAGATTAGAGCCAACGCCCGGCGCAGACTGGAGCATAGTCCCGGTGCAGATTGGAGCCAAGTCCCTTTGCAGACTGGAGCCAAGTCCCGGTGCAGGCTGGAGCCAAGTCCCAATGTTGACTGGAGCCAAGTCCCGGTGCAGACTGGAGCCAAGGTCCGGTGCGGACTGGACCCAAGTCCCGGTGCAGATTGGGGCCAGGTCCCGGTGCAGATTAGAGCCAACGCCCGGCGCAGACTGGAGCCAAGTCCCTTTGCAGACTGGAGCCAAGTCCCGGTGCAGACTGGAGCCATGTCCTGGTGCAGACTGGAGCCACGTCCCGGTGCAGATTGGAGCCAAGTCCCTTTGCAGACTGGAGCCAAGTCCCGGTGCAGACTGGAGCCAAGTCCCTTTGCAGACTGGAGCCAAGGTCCGGTGCAGACTGGAGCCAAGTCCCGGTGCAGACTGGAGCCAAGTCGCGGTGCTGACTAGAGCCAAGTCCCGGTGTTGACTGGAGCCAAGTCCCGGTGTTGACTGGAGCCAAGTCCCGGTGCAGACTGGAGCCAAGTCCCGGTGCAGACTGGAGCCAAGGTCCGGTGCAGACTGGAGCCAAGTCTCTTTGCAGACTGGAGCCAAGTCTCTTTGCAGACTGGAGCCAAGTCCCGGTGTTGACTGGAGCCAGGTCCCGGTGCAGACTGGAGCCAAGTCCCGGTGTAGACTGGAGCCAAGTTCCGTTGCAGATTGTGGCCAAGTCCCGGTGCAGACTGGAACCAAGTCTCGGTGCAGAATGTAGCCATGTCCTGGTGCAGACTTGTGCCAAGTCCCGGTGCGGACTGGACCCAAGTCCCGGTGCAGATTGGGGCCAGGTCCCGGTGCAGATTAGAGCCAACTCCCGGCGCAGACTGGAGCCAAGTCCCTTTGCAGACTGGAGCCAAGTCCCGGTGCAGACTGGAGCCATGTCCTGGTGCAGACTGGAGCGAAGTCGCGGTGCAGATTGGAGCCAAGTCCCTTTGCAGACTGGAGCCAAGTCCCGGTGCAGACTTGAGCCAAGTCCCTTTGCAGACTGGAGCCAAGGTCCGGTGCAGACTGGAGCCAAGTCCCGGTGCAGACTGGAGCCAAGTCCCGGTGCTGACTAGAGCCAAGTCCCGGTGTTGACTGGAGCCAAGTCCCGGTGCAGACTGGAGCCAAGTCCCGGTGCAGACTGGAGCCAAGTCCCGGTGCAGACTGGAGCCAAGTTCCGGTGCAGACTGGAGCCAAGTCCCTTTGCAGACTGGAGCCAAGGTCCGGTGCAGACTGGAGCCAAGTCCCGGTGCAGACTGGAGCCAAGTCCCGGTGCTGACTAGAGCCAAGTCCCGGTGTTGACTGGAGCCAAGTCCCGGTGATGACTGGAGCCAAGTCCCGGTGCAGACTGGAGCCAAGTCCCGGTGCAGACTGGAGCCAAGTCCCGGTGCAGATTGGCACCAAGACCCGGTGCAGCATGGAGGCAAGGTCCGGTGCAGACTGGAGCCAAGTCTCTTTGCAGACTGGAGCCAAGTCTCTTTGCAGACTGGAGCCAAGTCCCGGTGCAGACTGGAGCCAAGTCCTGGTGCAGACTGGAGCCAAGTCCCGGTGCAGATTGGCGCCTAGTCCCGGTGCAGACTGGAGGCAGGTCCTGGTGCAGATTGGAGCCAAGGTCCGGTGCAGACTGGAGCCAAGTCCCGGTGCAGACTGGAGCCAAGTCCCAGTGCAGATTGGCGCCAAGTCCCGGTGCAGACTGGAGGCAGGTCCTGGTGCTGATTGCAACCAAGGTCCGGTGCAGACTGGAGCCAAGTTCCTTTGCAGACTGGAGCCAAGTTCAGGTGTTGACTGGAGCCAAGTCCCGGTGCAGACTGGAGCCAAGTTCAGGCGTTGGCTGGAGCCAAGTCCCGGTGCTGATTACAGCCAAGTCCCGGTGCAGACTGGAGCCAAGTCCCTTTGCAGACTGGAGCCAAGGTCCGGTGCAGACTGGAGCATAGTCCCGGTGCAGATTGGAGCCAAGTCCCTTTGCAGACTGGAGCCAAGTCCCGGTGCAGGCTGGAGCCAAGTCCCAATGTTGACTGGAGCCAAGTCCCGGTGCAGACTGGAGCCAAGGTCCGGTGCCGACTGGACCCAAGTCCCGGTGCAGATTGGGGCCAGGTCCCGGTGCAGATTAGAGCCAACGCCCGGCGCAGACTGGAGCCAAGTCCCTTTGCAGACTGGAGCCAAGTCCCGGTGCAGACTGGAGCCATGTCCTGGTGCAGACTGGAGCCACGTCCCGGTGCAGATTGGAGCCAAGTCCCTTTGCAGACTGGAGCCAAGTCCCGGTGCAGACTGGAGCCAAGTCCCTTTGCAGACTGGAGCCAAGTCCCGGTGCAGACTGGAGCCAAGTCGCGGTGCTGACTAGAGCCAAGTCCCGGTGTTGACTGGAGCCAAGTCCCGGTGTTGACTGGAGCCAAGTCCCGGTGCAGACTGGAGCCAAGTCCCGGTGCAGACTGGAGCCAAGGTCCGGTGCAGACTGGAGCCAAGTCTCTTTGCAGACTGGAGCCAAGTCTCTTTGCAGACTGGAGCCAAGTCCCGGTGTTGATTGGAGCCAAGTCCCGGTGCAGACTGGAGCCAAGTCCCGGTGCAGAATGGCACCAAGACCCGGTGCAGCATGGAGGCAAGTCCCGGTGCAGACTGGAGCCAAGTCCTGGTGCAGACTGGAGCCAAGTCCCGGTGCAGATTGGCGCCTAGTCCCGGTGCAGACTGGAGGCAGGTCCTGGTGCAGATTGGAGCCAAGGTCCGGTGCAGACTGGAGCCAAGTCCCGGTGCAGATTGGAGCCAAGCCCCGGTGCAGATTTGAGCCAAGTACCTTTGCAGACGGGAGCCAAGGTGCGGTGCAGACTGGAGCCAAGTCCCGGTGCAGACTGGAGCCAAGTCCCGGTGCAGATTGGCACCAAGACCCGGTGCAGCATGGAGGCAAGTCCCGGTGCAGACTGGAGCCAAGTCCTGGTGCAGACTGGAGCCAAGTCCCGGTGCAGATTGGCGCCTAGTCCCGGTGCAGACTGGAGGCAGGTCCTGGTGCAGATTGGAGCCAAGGTCCGGTGCAGACTGGAGCCAAGTCCCGGTGCAGATTGGAGCCAAGCCCCGGTGCAGATTTGAGCCAAGTACCTTTGCAGACGGGAGCCAAGGTGCGGTGCAGACTGGAGCCAAGTCCCGGTGCAGACTGGAGCCAAGGTCCGGTGCAGACTGGAGCCAAGTCTCTTTGCAGACTGGAGCCAAGTCTCTTTGCAGACTGGAGCCAAGTACCGGTGTTGACTGGAGCCAAGTCCCGGTGCAGACTGGAGCCAAGTCCCAGTGCAGATTGGCACCAAGACCCGGTGCAGCATGGAGGCAAGTCCCGGTGCAGACTGGAGCCAAGTCCTGGTGCAGACTGGAGCCAAGTCCCGGTGCAGATTGGCGCCTAGTCCCGGTGCAGACTGGAGGCAGGTCCTGGTGCAGATTGGAGCCAAGGTCCGGTGCAGACTGGAGCCAAGTCCCGGTGCAGACTGGAGCCAAGTCCCAGTGCAGACTGGAGCCAAGTCCCGGTGCAGATTGGAGCCAAGCCCCGGTGCATATTTGAGCCAAGTACCTTTGCAGACGGGAGCCAAGGTGCGGTGCAGACTGGAGCCAAGTCCCGGTGCAGACTGGAGCCAAGTCCCGGTGCTGATTGGAGCCAAGTCCCGGTGTTGACTGGAGCCAAGTCCCAGTGCAGACTGGAGCCAAGTCCCGGTACAGACTGGAGCCAAGTCCCGGTGTTGACTGGAGCCAGGTCCCGGTGCAGACTGGAGCCAAGTCCCGGTGTAGACTGGAGCCAAGGTCCGTTGCAGATTGTGGCCAAGTCCCGGTGCAGACTGGAACCAAGTCTCGGTGCAGAATGTAGCCATGTCCTGGTGCAGACTTGTGCCAAGTCCCGGTGCGGACTGGACCCAAGTCCCGGTGCAGATTGGGGCCAGGTCCCGGTGCAGATTAGAGCCAACGCCCGGCGCAGACTGGAGCCAAGTCCCTTTGCAGACTGGAGCCAAGTCCCGGTGCAGACTGGAGCCATGTCCTGGTGCAGACTGGAGCCAAGTCCCGGTGCAGATTGGAGCCAAGTCCCTTTGCAGACTGGAGCCAAGTCCCGGTGCAGACTGGAGCCAAGTCCCTTTGCAGATTGGAGCCAAGGTCCGGTGCAGACTGGAGCCAAGTCCCGGTGCAGACTGGAGCCAAGTCCCGGTGCTGACTAGAGCCAAGTCCCGGTGTTGACTGGAGCCAAGTCCCGGTGTTGACTGGAGCCAAGTCCCGGTGCAGACTGGAGCCAAGTCCCGGTGCAGACTGGAGCCAAGTTCCGGTGCAGACTGGAGCCAAGTCCCTTTGCAGACTGGAGCCAAGGTCCGGTGCAGACTGGAGCCAAGTCCCGGTGCAGACTGGAGCCAAGTCCCGGTGCTGACTAGAGCCAAGTCCCGGTGTTGACTGGAGCCAAGTCCCGGTGATGACTGGAGCCAAGTCCCGGTGCAGACTGGAGCCAAGTCCCGGTGCAGACTGGAGCCAAGTCCCGGTGCAGACTGGAGCCAAGTCCCTTTGCAGACTGGAGCCAAGGTCCGGTGCAGACTGGAGCCAAGTCCCGGTGCAGACTGGAGCCAAGTCCCGGTGCTGACTAGAGCCAAGTCCCGGTGTTGACTGGAGCCAAGTCCCGGTGTTGACTGGAGCCAAGCCCCGGTGCAGACTGGAGCCAAGTCCCGGTGCAGACTGGAGCCAAGGTCCGGTGCAGACTGGAGCCAAGTCTCTTTGCAGACTGGAGCCAAGTCTCTTTGCAGACTGGAGCCAAGTCCCGGTGTTGACTGGAGCCAAGTCCCGGTGCAGACTGGAGCCAAGTCCCGGTGCAGATTGGCACCAAGACCCGGTGCAGCATGGAGGCAAGGTCCGGTGCAGACTGGAGCCAAGTCTCTTTGCAGACTGGAGCCAGGTCTCTTTGCAGACTGGAGCCAAGTCCCGGTGCAGATTGGCGCCAAGTCCCGGTGGAGACTGGAGGCAAGTCCCAGTGCAGATTGGAGCCAAGTTCCTTTGCAGACTGGAGCCACATCCCTTTGCAGACTGGAGCCAAGTTCAGGTGTTGACTGGAGCCAAGTCCCGGTGCAGACTGGAGCCAAGTTCAGGCGTTGACTGGAGCCAAGTCCCGGTGCTGATTACAGCCAAGTCCCGGTGCAGACTGGAGCCAAGTCCCTTTGCAGACTGGAGCCAAGGTCCGGTGCAGACTGGAGCATAGTCCCGGTGCAGATTGGAGCCAAGTCCCTTTGCAGACTGGAGCCAAGTCCCGGTGCAGGCTGGAGCCAAGTCCCAATGTTGACTGGAGCCAAGTCCCGGTGCAGACTGGAGCCAAGGTCCGGTGCGGACTGGAGCCAAGTCCCGGTGCAGATTGGGGCCAGGTCCCGGTGCAGATTAGAGCCAACGCCCGGCGCAGACTGGAGCCAAGTCCCTTTGCAGACTGGAGCCAAGTCCCGGTGCAGACTGGAGCCATGTCCTGGTGCAGACTGGAGCCACGTCCCGGTGCAGATTGGAGCCAAGTCCCTTTGCAGACTGGAGCCAAGTCCCGGTGCAGACTGGAGCCAAGTCCCTTTGCAGACTGGAGCCAAGGTCCGGTGCAGACTGGAGCCAAGTCCCGGTGCAGACTGGAGCCAAGTCCCGGTGTTGACTGGAGCCAAGTCCCGGTGGAGACTGGAGGCAAGTCCCAGTGCAGATTGGAGCCAAGTTCCTTTGCAGACTGGAGCCACATCCCTTTGCAGACTGGAGCCAAGTTCAGGTGTTGACTGGAGCCATGTCCCGGTGCAGACTGGAGCCAAGTTCAGGCGTTGACTGGAGCCAAGTCCCGGTGCTGATTACAGCCAAGTCCCGGTGCAGACTGGAGCCAAGTCCCTTTGCAGACTGGAGCCAAGGTCCGGTGCAGACTGGAGCATAGTCCCGGTGCAGATTGGAGCCAAGTCCCTTTGCAGACTGGAGCCAAGTCCCGGTGCAGGCTGGAGCCAAGTCCCAATGTTGACTGGAGCCAAGTCCCGGTGCAGACTGGAGCCAAGGTCCGGTGCGGACTGGACCCAAGTCCCGGTGCAGATTGGGGCCAGGTCCCGGTGCAGATTAGAGCCAACGCCCGGCGCAGACTGGAGCCAAGTCCCTTTGCAGACTGGAGCCAAGTCCCGGTGCAGACTGGAGCCATGTCCTGGTGCAGACTGGAGCCAAGTCCCGGTGCAGACTGGAGCCAAGTCGCGGTGCTGACTAGAGCCAAGTCCCGGTGTTGACTGGAGCCAAGTCCCGGTGTTGACTGGAGCCAAGTCCCGGTGCAGACTGGAGCCAAGTCCCGGTGCAGACTGGAGCCAAGGTCCGGTGCAGACCGGAGCCAAGTCTCTTTGCAGACTGGAGCCAAGTCTCTTTGCAGACTGGAGCCAAGTACCGGTGTTGACTGGAGCCAAGTCCCGGTGCAGACTGGAGCCAAGTCCCGGTGCAGATTGGCACCAAGACCCGGTGCAGCATGGAGGCAAGTCCCGGTGCAGACTGGAGGCAGGTCCTGGTGCAGATTGGAGCCAAGGTCCGGTGCAGACTGGAGCCAAGTCCCGGTGCAGACTGGAGCCAAGTCCCAGTGCAGACTGGAGCCAAGTCCCGGTGCAGATTGGAGCCAAGCCCCGGTGCAGATTTGAGCCAAGTACCTTTGCAGACGGGAGCCAAGGTGCGGTGCAGACTGGAGCCAAGTCCCGGTGCAGACTGGAGCCAAGTCCCGGTGCTGATTGGAGCCAAGTCCCGGTGTTGACTGGAGCCAAGTCCCAGTGCAGACTGGAGCCAAGTCCCGGTACAGACTGGAGCCAAGTCCCGGTGTTGACTGGAGCCAGGTCCCGGTGCAGACTGGAGCCAAGTCCCGGTGTAGACTGGAGCCAAGGTCCGTTGCAGATTGTGGCCAAGTCCCGGTGCAGACTGGAACCAAGTCTCGGTGCAGAATGTAGCCATGTCCTGGTGCAGACTTGTGCCAAGTCCCGGTGCGGACTGGACCCAAGTCCCGGTGCAGATTGGGGCCAGGTCCCGGTGCAGATTAGAGCCAACGCCCGGCGCAGACTGGAGCCAAGTCCCTTTGCAGACTGGAGCCAAGTCCCGGTGCAGACTGGAGCCATGTCCTGGTGCAGACTGGAGCGAAGTCGCGGTGCAGATTGGAGCCAAGTCCCTTTGCAGACTGGAGCGAAGTCCCGGTGCAGACTGGAGCCAAGTCCCTTTGCAGACTGGAGCCAAGGTCCGGTGCAGACTGGAGCCAAGTCCCGGTGCAGACTGGAGCCAAGTCCCGGTGCTGACTAGAGCCAAGTCCCGGTGTTGACTGGAGCCAAGTCCCGGTGCAGACTGGAGCCAAGTCCCGGTGCAGACTGGAGCCAAGTCCCGGTGCAGACTGGAGCCAAGTTCCGGTGCAGACTGGAGCCAAGTCCCTTTGCAGACTGGAGCCAAGGTCCGGTGCAGACTGGAGCCAAGTCCCGGTGCAGACTGGAACAAATCCCGGTGCTGACTAGAGCCAAGTCCCGGTGTTGACTGGAGCCAAGTCCCGGTGATGACTGGAGCCAAGTCCCGGTGCAGACTGGAGCCAAGTCCCGGTGCAGACTGGAGCCAAGTCCCGGTGCAGATTGGAGCCAAGTCCCTTTGCAGACTGGAGCCAAGGTCCGGTGCAGACTGGAGCCAAGTCCCGGTGCAGACTGGAGCCAAGTCCCGGTGCTGACTAGAGCCAAGTCCCGGTGTTGACTGGAGCCAAGTCCCGGTGTTGACTGGAGCCAAGCCCCGGTGCAGACTGGAGCCAAGTCCCGGTGCAGACTGGAGCCAAGGTCCGGTGCAGACTGGAGCCAAGTCTCTTTGCAGACTGGAGCCAAGTCTCTTTGCAGACTGGAGCCAAGTCCCGGTGTTGACTGGAGCCAAGTCCCGGTGCAGACTGGAGCCAAGTCCCGGTGCAGATTGGCACCAAGACCCGGTGCAGCATGGAGGCAAGGTCCGGTGCAGACTGGAGCCAAGTCTCTTTGCAGACTGGAGCCAAGTCTCTTTGCAGACTGGAGCCAAGTCCCGGTGCAGACTGGAGCCAAGTCCTGGTGCAGACTGGAGCCAAGTCCCGGTGCAGATTGGCGCCTAGTCCCGGTGCAGACTGGAGGCAGGTCCTGGTGCAGATTGGAGCCAAGGTCCGGTGCAGACTGGAGCCAAGTCCCGGTGCAGACTGGAGCCAAGTCCCAGTGCAGATTGGCGCCAAGTCCCGGTGCAGACTGGAGGCAGGTCCTGGTGCTGATTGCAACCAAGGTCCGGTGCAGACTGGAGCCAAGTCCCGGTGCAGACTGGAGCCAAGTCCCGGTGCAGACTGGAGCTAAGTCCCGGTGCAGACTGGAGCCAAGTCCCGGTGCAGATTGGCCCCAAGTCCTGGTGCAGACTGGAGCTAAGTGCCGGTGCAGACTGGAGCCAAGACCCGGTGCAGACTGGAGCCAAGTCCCGGTGCAGATTGGCGCCAAGTCCCGGTGGAGACTGGAGGCAAGTCCCAGTGCAGATTGGAGCCAAGTTCCTTTGCAGACTGGAGCCACATCCCTTTGCAGACTGGAGCCAAGTTCAGGTGTTGACTGGAGCCAAGTCTCGGTTCAGACTGGAGCCAAGTTCAGGCGTTGGCTGGAGCCAAGTCCCGGTGCTGATTACAGCCAAGTCCCGGTGCAGACTGGAGCCAAGGTCCGGTGCAGACTGGAGCATAGTCCCGGTGCAGATTGGAGCCAAGTCCCTTTGCAGACTGGAGCCAAGTCCCGGTGCAGGCTGGAGCCAAGTCCCAATGTTGACTGGAGCCAAGTCCCGGTGCAGACTGGAGCCAAGGTCCGGTGCGGACTGGACCCAAGTCCCGGTGCAGATTGGGGCCAGGTCCCGGTGCAGATTAGAGCCAACGCCCGGCGCAGACTGGAGCATAGTCCCGGTGCAGATTGGAGCCAAGTCCCTTTGCAGACTGGAGCCAAGTCCCGGTGCAGGCTGGAGCCAAGTCCCAATGTTGACTGGAGCCAAGTCCCGGTGCAGACTGGAGCCAAGGTCCGGTGCGGACTGGACCCAAGTCCCGGTGCAGATTGGGGCCAGGTCCCGGTGCAGATTAGAGCCAACGCCCGGCGCAGACTGGAGCCAAGTCCCTTTGCAGACTGGAGCCAAGTCCCGGTGCAGACTGGAGCCATGTCCTGGTGCAGACTGGAGCCACGTCCCGGTGCAGATTGGAGCCAAGTCCCTTTGCAGACTGGAGCCAAGTCCCGGTGCAGACTGGAGCCAAGTCCCTTTGCAGACTGGAGCCAAGGTCCGGTGCAGACTGGAGCCAAGTCCCGGTGCAGACTGGAGCCAAGTCGCGGTGCTGACTAGAGCCAAGTCCCGGTGTTGACTGGAGCCAAGTCCCGGTGTTGACTGGAGCCAAGTCCCGGTGCAGACTGGAGCCAAGTCCCGGTGCAGACTGGAGCCAAGGTCCGGTGCAGACTGGAGCCAAGTCTCTTTGCAGACTGGAGCCAAGTCCCGGTGTTGACTGGAGCCAGGTCCCGGTGCAGACTGGAGCCAAGTCCCGGTGTAGACTGGAGCCAAGTTCCGTTGCAGATTGTGGCCAAGTCCCGGTGCAGACTGGAACCAAGTCTCGGTGCAGAATGTAGCCATGTCCTGGTGCAGACTTGTGCCAAGTCCCGGTGCGGACTGGACCCAAGTCCCGGTGCAGATTGGGGCCAGGTCCCGGTGCAGATTAGAGCCAACGCCCGGCGCAGACTGGAGCCAAGTCCCTTTGCAGACTGGAGCCAAGTCCCGGTGCAGACTGGAGCCATGTCCTGGTGCAGACTGGAGCGAAGTCGCGGTGCAGATTGGAGCCAAGTCCCTTTGCAGACTGGAGCCAAGTCCCGGTGCAGACTGGAGCCAAGTCCCTTTGCAGACTGGAGCCAAGGTCCGGTGCAGACTGGAGCCAAGTCCCGGTGCAGACTGGAGCCAAGTCCCGGTGCTGACTAGAGCCAAGTCCCGGTGTTGACTGGAGCCAAGTCCCGGTGCAGACTGGAGCCAAGTCCCGGTGCAGACTGGAGCCAAGTCCCGGTGCAGACTGGAGCCAAGTTCCGGTGCAGACTGGAGCCAAGTCCCTTTGCAGACTGGAGCCAAGGTCCGGTGCAGACTGGAGCCAAGTCCCGGTGCAGACTGGAGCCAAGTCCCGGTGCTGACTAGAGCCAAGTCCCGGTGTTGACTGGAGCCAAGTCCCGGTGATGACTGGAGCCAAGTCCCGGTGCAGACTGGAGCCAAGTCCCGGTGCAGACTGGAGCCAAGTCCCGGTGCAGATTGGCACCAAGACCCGGTGCAGCATGGAGGCAAGGTCCGGTGCAGACTGGAGCCAAGTCTCTTTGCAGACTGGAGCCAAGTCTCTTTGCAGACTGGAGCCAAGTCCCGGTGCAGACTGGAGCCAAGTCCTGGTGCAGACTGGAGCCAAGTCCCGGTGCAGATTGGCGCCTAGTCCCGGTGCAGACTGGAGGCAGGTCCTGGTGCAGATTGGAGCCAAGGTCCGGTGCAGACTGGAGCCAAGTCCCGGTGCAGACTGGAGCCAAGTCCCAGTGCAGATTGGCGCCAAGTCCCGGTGCAGACTGGAGGCAGGTCCTGGTGCTGATTGCAACCAAGGTCCGGTGCAGACTGGAGCCAAGTTCCTTTGCAGACTGGAGCCAAGTTCAGGTGTTGACTGGAGCCAAGTCCCGGTGCAGACTGGAGCCAAGTTCAGGCGTTGGCTGGAGCCAAGTCCCGGTGCTGATTACAGCCAAGTCCCGGTGCAGACTGGAGCCAAGTCCCTTTGCAGACTGGAGCCAAGGTCCGGTGCAGACTGGAGCATAGTCCCGGTGCAGATTGGAGCCAAGTCCCTTTGCAGACTGGAGCCAAGTCCCGGTGCAGGCTGGAGCCAAGTCCCAATGTTGACTGGAGCCAAGTCCCGGTGCAGACTGGAGCCAAGGTCCGGTGCGGACTGGACCCAAGTCCCGGTGCAGATTGGGGCCAGGTCCCGGTGCAGATTAGAGCCAACGCCCGGCGCAGACTGGAGCCAAGTCCCTTTGCAGACTGGAGCCAAGTCCCGGTGCAGACTGGAGCCATGTCCTGGTGCAGACTGGAGCCACGTCCCGGTGCAGATTGGAGCCAAGTCCCTTTGCAGACTGGAGCCAAGTCCCGGTGCAGACTGGAGCCAAGTCCCTTTGCAGACTGGAGCCAAGTCCCGGTGCAGACTGGAGCCAAGTCGCGGTGCTGACTAGAGCCAAGTCCCGGTGTTGACTGGAGCCAAGTCCCGGTGTTGACTGGAGCCAAGTCCCGGTGCAGACTGGAGCCAAGTCCCGGTGCAGACTGGAGCCAAGGTCCGGTGCAGACTGGAGCCAAGTCTCTTTGCAGACTGGAGCCAAGTCTCTTTGCAGACTGGAGCCAAGTCCCGGTGTTGATTGGAGCCAAGTCCCGGTGCAGACTGGAGCCAAGTCCCGGTGCAGAATGGCACCAAGACCCGGTGCAGCATGGAGGCAAGTCCCGGTGCAGACTGGAGCCAAGTCCTGGTGCAGACTGGAGCCAAGTCCCGGTGCAGATTGGCGCCTAGTCCCGGTGCAGACTGGAGGCAGGTCCTGGTGCAGATTGGAGCCAAGGTCCGGTGCAGACTGGAGCCAAGTCCCGGTGCAGATTGGAGCCAAGCCCCGGTGCAGATTTGAGCCAAGTACCTTTGCAGACGGGAGCCAAGGTGCGGTGCAGACTGGAGCCAAGTCCCGGTGCAGACTGGAGCCAAGTCCCGGTGCAGATTGGCACCAAGACCCGGTGCAGCATGGAGGCAAGTCCCGGTGCAGACTGGAGCCAAGTCCTGGTGCAGACTGGAGCCAAGTCCCGGTGCAGATTGGCGCCTAGTCCCGGTGCAGACTGGAGGCAGGTCCTGGTGCAGATTGGAGCCAAGGTCCGGTGCAGACTGGAGCCAAGTCCCGGTGCAGATTGGAGCCAAGCCCCGGTGCAGATTTGAGCCAAGTACCTTTGCAGACGGGAGCCAAGGTGCGGTGCAGACTGGAGCCAAGTCCCGGTGCAGACTGGAGCCAAGTCCCGGTGCTGATTGGAGCCAAGTCCCGGTGTTGACTGGAGCCAGGTCCCGGTGCAGACTGCAGCCAAGTCCCGGTGTAGACTGGAGCCAAGGTCCGTTGCAGATTGTGGCCAAGTCCCGGTGCAGACTGGAACCAAGTCTCGGTGCAGAATGTAGCCATGTCCTGGTGCAGACTTGTGCCAAGTCCCGGTGCGGACTGGACCCAAGTCCCGGTGCAGACTGGAGCCAAGTCCCTTTGCAGACTGGAGCCAAGGACCGGTGCAGACTGGAGCCAAGTCCCAGTGCAGACTGGAGCCAAGTCTCTTTGCAGACTGGAGCCAAGTCTCTTTGCAGACTGGAGCCAAGTCCCGGTGCAGATTGGAGCCAAGTCCCTTTGCAGACTGGAGCCAAGTCCCGGTGCAGACTGGAGCCAAGTCCCTTTGCAGACTGGAGCCAAGGTCCGGTGCAGACTGGAGCCAAGTCCCGATGCAGACTGGAGCCAAGTCCCGGTGCTGACTAGAACCAAGTCCCGGTGTTGACTGGAGCCAAGTCCCGGTGTTGACTGGAGCCAAGTCCCGGTGCAGACTGGAGCCAAGTCCCGGTGCAGACTGGAGCCAAGGTCCGGTGCAGACTGGAGCCAAGTCTCTTTGCAGACTGGAGCCAAGTCTCTTTGCAGACTGGAGCCAAGTCCCGGTGTTGACTGGAGCCAAGTCCCGGTGCAGACTGGAGCCAAGTCCCGGTGCAGATTGGCACCAAGACCCGGTGCAGCATGGAGGCAAGTCCCGGTGCAGACTGGAGCCAAGTCCTGGTGCAGACTGGAGCCAAGTCCCGGTGCAGATTGGCGCCTAGTCCCGGTGCAGACTGGAGGCAGGTCCTGGTGCAGACTGGAGCCAAGTCCCGGTGCAGACTGGAGCCAAGTCCCGGTGCAGACTGGAGCCAAGTCCCGGTGCAGACTGGAGCCAAGTCCCGGTGCAGATTGGAGCCAAGCCCCGGTGCAGATTCGAGCCAAGTAGCTTTGCAGACGGGAGCCAAGGTCCGGTGCAGACTGGAGCCAAGTCCCGGTGCAGACTGGAGCCAAGTCCCGGTGCTGATTGGAGCCAAGTCCCGGTGTTGACTGGAGCCAAGTCCCAGTGCAGACTGGAGCCAAGTCCCGGTACAGACTGGAGCCAAATCCCGGTGTTGACTGGAGCCAGGTCCCGGTGCAGACTGGAGCCAAGTCCCGGTGTAGACTGGAGCCAAGGTCCGTTGCAGACTGGAGCCAAGTCCCGGTGCAGACTGGAGCCAAGTCCCGGTGTTGTCTGGAGCCAAGTCCTGGTGTTGACTGGAGCCAAGTCCCGGTGTTGACTGGAGCCAACTCCCGGTGCAGACTGGAGCCAAGTCCCGGTGTTGACTGGAGCCAAATCCCGGTGCAGACTGGAGCCAAGTCCTGGTGCAGACTGGAGCCAAGTCCCGGTGCAGATTGGCACCAAGACCCGGTGCAGCATGGAGGCAAGTCCCGGTGCAGACTGGAGCCAAGTCCTGGTGCAGACTGGAGCCATGTCCCAGTGCAGATTGGCGCCAAGTCCCGGTGCAGACGGGAGGCAGGTCCTGGTGCTGATTGCAACCAAGGTCCGGTGCAGACTGGAGCCAAGTCCCGGTGCAGACTGGAGCCAAGTCCCGGTGCGGACTGGAGCCAAGTCCCGGTGCAGACTGGAGCCAAGTCCCGGTGCAGATTGGCACCAAGTCCTGGTGCAGACTGGAGCTAAGTGCCGGTGCAGACTGGAGCCAAGTCCCGGTGCAGACTGGAGCCAAGTCCCGGTGCAGATTGGCGCCAAGTCCCGGTGGAGACTGGAGGCAAGTCCCAGTGCAGATTGGAGCCAAGTTCCTTTGCAGACTGGAGCCACATCCCTTTGCAGACTGGAGCCAAGTTCAGGTGTTGACTGGAGCCAAGTCCCGGTGCAGACTGGAGCCAAGTTCAGGCGTTGACTGGAGCCAAGTCCCGGTGCTGATTACAGCCAAGTCCCGGTGCAGACTGGAGCCAAGTCCCTTTGCAGACTGGAGCCAAGGTCCGGTGCAGACTGGAGCATAGTCCCGGTGCAGATTGGAGCCAAGTCCCTTTGCAGACTGGAGCCAAGTCCCGGTGCAGGCTGGAGCCAAGTCCCAATGTTGACTGGAGCCAAGTCCCGGTGCAGACTGGAGCCAAGGTCCGGTGCGGACTGGACCCAAGTCCCGGTGCAGATTGGGGCCAGGTCCCGGTGCAGATTAGAGCCAACGCCCGGCGCAGACTGGAGCCAAGTCCCTTTGCAGACTGGAGCCAAGTCCCGGTGCAGACTGGAGCCATGTCCTGGTGCAGACTGGAGCCAAGTCCCGGTGCAGACTGGAGCCAAGTGCCTTTGCAGACTGGAGCCAAGTCCCGGTGCAGACTGGAGCCAAGTCCCTTTGCAGACTGGAGCCAAGGTCCGGTGCAGACT
This sequence comes from Chiloscyllium punctatum, assembly GCF_047496795.1. Taxonomy (NCBI): domain Eukaryota; kingdom Metazoa; phylum Chordata; class Chondrichthyes; order Orectolobiformes; family Hemiscylliidae; genus Chiloscyllium; species Chiloscyllium punctatum. Next base: position 30,803,992 of record NC_092741.1, read on the forward strand.
GGAGCCAAGTCCCGGTGCAGACTGGAGCCAAGTCGCGGTGCTGACTAGAGCCAAGTCCCGGTGTTGACTGGAGCCCAGTCCCGGTGTTGACTGGAGCCAAGTCCCGGTGCAGACTGGAGCCAAGTCCCGGTGCAGACTGGAGCCAAGGTCCGGTGCAGACTGGAGCCAAGTCTCTTTGCAGACTGGAGCCAAGTCTCTTTGCAGACTGGAGCCAAGTCCCGGTGCAGACTGGAGCCAAGTCCCGGTGCAGACTGGAGCCAAGTCCCGGTGCAGATTGGCACCAAGACCCGGTGCAGCATGGAGGCAAGTCCCGGTGCAGACTGGAGCCAAGTCCTGGTGCAGACTGGAGCCAAGTCCCGGTGCAGATTGGCGCCTAGTCCCGGTGCAGACTGGAGGCAGGTCCTGGTGCAGATTGGAGCCAAGGTCCGGTGCAGACTGGAGCCAAGTCCCGGTGCAGACTGGAGCCAAGTCCCAGTGCAGACTGGAGCCAAGTCCCGGTGCAGATTGGAGCCAAGCCCCGGTGCAGATTTGAGCCAAGTACCTTTGCAGACGGGAGCCAAGGTGCGGTGCAGACTGGAGCCAAGTCCCGGTGCAGACTGGAGCCAAGTCCCGGTGCTGATTGGAGCCAAGTCCCGGTGTTGACTGGAGCCAAGTCCCAGTGCAGACTGGAGCCAAGTCCCGGTACAGACTGGAGCCAAGTCCCGGTGTTGACTGGAGCCAGGTCCCGGTGCAGACTGGAGCCAAGTCCCGGTGCAGATTGGCGCCTAGTCCCGGTGCAGACTGGAGGCAGGTCCTGGTGCAGATTGGAGCCAAGGTCCGGTGCAGACTGGAGCCAAGTCCCGGTGCAGATTGGAGCCAAGCCCCGGTGCAGATTTGAGCCAAGTACCTTTGCAGACGGGAGCCAAGGTGCGGTGCAGACTGGAGCCAAGTCCCGGTGCAGACTGGAGCCAAGTCCCGGTGCAGATTGGCACCAAGACCCGGTGCAGCATGGAGGCAAGTCCCGGTGCAGACTGGAGCCAAGTCCTGGTGCAGACTGGAGCCAAGTCCCGGTGCAGATTGGCGCCTAGTCCCGGTGCAGACTGGAGGCAGGTCCTGGTGCAGATTGGAGCCAAGGTCCGGTGCAGACTGGAGCCAAGTCCCGGTGCAGATTGGAGCCAAGCCCCGGTGCAGATTTGAGCCAAGTACCTTTGCAGACGGGAGCCAAGGTGCGGTGCAGACTGGAGCCAAGTCCCGGTGCAGACTGGAGCCAAGTCCCGGTGCTGATTGGAGCCAAGTCCCGGTGTTGACTGGAGCCAAATCCCAGTGCAGACTGGAGCCAAGTCCCGGTACAGACTGGAGCCAAGTCCCGGTGTTGACTGGAGCCAGGTCCCGGTGCAGACTGCAGCCAAGTCCCGGTGTAGACTGGAGCCAAGGTCCGTTGCAGATTGTGGCCAAGTCCCGGTGCAGACTGGAACCAAGTCTCGGTGCAGAATGTAGCCATGTCCTGGTGCAGACTTGTGCCAAGTCCCGGTGCGGACTGGACCCAAGTCCCGGTGCAGACTGGAGCCAAGTCCCTTTGCAGACTGGAGCCAAGGACCGGTGCAGACTGGAGCCAAGTCCCAGTGCAGACTGGAGCCAAGTCTCTTTGCAGACTGGAGCCAAGTCTCTTTGCAGACTGGAGCCAAGTCCCGGTGCAGATTGGAGCCAAGTCCCTTTGCAGACTGGAGCCAAGTCCCGGTGCAGACTGGAGCCAAGTCCCTTTGCAGACTGGAGCCAAGGTCCGGTGCAGACTGGAGCCAAGTCCCGGTGCAGACTGGAGCCAAGTCCCGGTGCTGACTAGAACCAAGTCCCGGTGTTGACTGGAGCCAAGTCCCGGTGTTGACTGGAGCCAAGTCCCGGTGCAGACTGGAGCCAAGTCCCGGTGCAGACTGGAGCCAAGTCTCTTTGCAGACTGGAGCCAAGTCTCTTTGCAGACTGGAGCCAAGTCCCGGTGTTGACTGGAGCCAAGTCCCGGTGCAGACTGGAGCCAAGTCCCGGTGCAGATTGGCACCAAGACCCGGTGCAGCATGGAGGCAAGTCCCGGTGCAGACTGGAGCCAAGTCCTGGTGCAGACTGGAGCCAAGTCCCGGTGCAGATTGGCGCCTAGTCCCGGTGCAGACTGGAGGCAGGTCCTGGTGCAGACTGGAGCCAAGTCCCGGTGCAGACTGGAGCCAAGTCCCGGTGCAGACTGGAGCCAAGTCCCGGTGCAGACTGGAGCCAAGTCCCGGTGCAGATTGGAGCCAAGCCCCGGTGCAGATTCGAGCCAAGTAGCTTTGCAGACGGGAGCCAAGGTCCGGTGCAGACTGGAGCCAAGTCCCGGTGCAGACTGGAGCCAAGTCCCGGTGCTGATTGGAGCCAAGTCCCGGTGTTGACTGGAGCCAAGTCCCAGTGCAGACTGGAGCCAAGTCCCGGTACAGACTGGAGCCAAGTCCCGGTGTTGACTGGAGCCAGGTCCCGGTGCAGACTGGAGCCAAGTCCCGGTGTAGACTGGAGCCAAGGTCCGTTGCAGACTGGAGCCAAGTCCCGGTGCAGACTGGAGCCAAGTCCCGGTGTTGTCTGGAGCCAAGTCCTGGTGTTGACTGGAGCCAAGTCCCGGTGTTGACTGGAGCCAACTCCCGGTGCAGACTGGAGCCAAGTCCCGGTGTTGACTGGAGCCAAATCCCGGTGCAGACTGGAGCCAAGTCCTGGTGCAGACTGGAGCCAAGTCCCGGTGCAGATTGGCACCAAGACCCGGTGCAGCATGGAGGCAAGTCCCGGTGCAGACTGGAGCCAAGTCCTGGTGCAGACTGGAGCCATGTCCCAGTGCAGATTGGCGCCAAGTCCCGGTGCAGACGGGAGGCAGGTCCTGGTGCTGATTGCAACCAAGGTCCGGTGCAGACTGGAGCCAAGTCCCGGTGCAGACTGGAGCCAAGTCCCGGTGCGGACTGGAGCCAAGTCCCGGTGCAGACTGGAGCCAAGTCCCGGTGCAGATTGGCACCAAGTCCTGGTGCAGACTGGAGCTAAGTGCCGGTGCAGACTGGAGCCAAGTCCCGGTGCAGACTGGAGCCAAGTCCCGGTGCAGATTGGCGCCAAGTCCCGGTGGAGACTGGAGGCAAGTCCCAGTGCAGATTGGAGCCAAGTTCCTTTGCAGACTGGAGCCACATCCCTTTGCAGACTGGAGCCAAGTTCAGGTGTTGACTGGAGCCAAGTCCCGGTGCAGACTGGAGCCAAGTTCAGGCGTTGACTGGAGCCAAGTCCCGGTGCTGATTACAGCCAAGTCCCGGTGCAGACTGGAGCCAAGTCCCTTTGCAGACTGGAGCCAAGGTCCGGTGCAGACTGGAGCATAGTCCCGGTGCAGATTGGAGCCAAGTCCCTTTGCAGACTGGAGCCAAGTCCCGGTGCAGGCTGGAGCCAAGTCCCAATGTTGACTGGAGCCAAGTCCCGGTGCAGACTGGAGCCAAGGTCCGGTGCGGACTGGACCCAAGTCCCGGTGCAGATTGGGGCCAGGTCCCGGTGCAGATTAGAGCCAACGCCCGGCGCAGACTGGAGCCAAGTCCCTTTGCAGACTGGAGCCAAGTCCCGGTGCAGACTGGAGCCATGTCCTGGTGCAGACTGGAGCCAAGTCCCGGTGCAGACTGGAGCCAAGTCCCTTTGCAGACTGGAGCCAAGTCCCGGTGCAGACTGGAGCCAAGTCCCTTTGCAGACTGGAGCCAAGGTCCGGTGCAGACTGGAGCCAAGTCCCGGTGCAGACTGGAGCCAAGTCGCGGTGCTGACTAGAGCCAAGTCCCGGTGTTGACTGGAGCCCAGTCCCGGTGTTGACTGGAGCCAAGTCCCGGTGCAGACTGGAGCCAAGTCCCGGTGCAGACTGGAGCCAAGGTCCGGTGCAGACTGGAGCCAAGTCTCTTTGCAGACTGGAGCCAAGTCTCTTTGCAGACTGGAGCCAAGTCCCGGTGCAGACTGGAGCCAAGTCCCGGTGCAGACTGGAGCCAAGTCCCGGTGCAGATTGGCACCAAGACCCGGTGCAGCATGGAGGCAAGTCCCGGTGCAGACTGGAGCCAAGTCCTGGTGCAGACTGGAGCCAAGTCCCGGTGCAGATTGGCGCCTAGTCCCGGTGCAGACTGGAGGCAGGTCCTGGTGCAGATTGGAGCCAAGGTCCGGTGCAGACTGGAGCCAAGTCCCGGTGCAGACTGGAGCCAAGTCCCAGTGCAGACTGGAGCCAAGTCCCGGTGCAGATTGGAGCCAAGCCCCGGTGCAGATTTGAGCCAAGTACCTTTGCAGACGGGAGCCAAGGTGCGGTGCAGACTGGAGCCAAGTCCCGGTGCAGACTGGAGCCAAGTCCCGGTGCTGATTGGAGCCAAGTCCCGGTGTTGACTGGAGCCAAGTCCCAGTGCAGACTGGAGCCAAGTCCCGGTACAGACTGGAGCCAAGTCCCGGTGTTGACTGGAGCCAGGTCCCGGTGCAGACTGGAGCCAAGTCCCGGTGTAGACTGGAGCCAAGGTCCGTTGCAGATTGTGGCCAAGTCCCGGTGCAGACTGGAACCAAGTCTCGGTGCAGAATGTAGCCATGTCCTGGTGCAGACTTGTGCCAAGTCCCGGTGCGGACTGGACCCAAGTCCCGGTGCAGATTGGGGCCAGGTCCCGGTGCAGATTAGAGCCAACACCCGGCGCAGACTGGAGCCAAGTCCCTTTGCAGACTGGAGCCAAGTCCCGGTGCAGACTGGAGCCAAGTCCTGGTGCAGACTGGAGCCAAGTCCCAGTGCAGATTGGCGCCAAGTCCCGGTGCAGACTGGAGGCAGGTCCTGGTGCTGATTGCAACCAAGGTCCGGTGCAGACTGGAGCCAAGTCCCGGTGCAGACTGGAGCCAAGTCCCGGTGCAGACTGGAGCCAAGTCCCGGTGCAGACTGGAGCCAAGTCCCGGTGCAGATTGGCACCAAGTCCTGGTGCAGACTGGAGCATAGTCCCGGTGCAGACTGGAGCCAAGTCCCGGTGCAGACTGGAGCCAAGTCCCGGTGCAGATTGGCGCCAAGTCCCGGTGGAGACTGGAGGCAAGTCCCAGTGCAGATTGGAGCCAAGTTCCTTTGCAGACTGGAGCCACATCCCTTTGCAGACTGGAGCCAAGTTCAGGTGTTGACTGGAGCCAAGTCCCGGTGCAGACTGGAGCCAAGGTCCGGTGCAGACTGGAGCCAAGTCCCGGTGCAGACTGGAGCCAAGTCCCGGTGCTGACTGGAGCCAAGTCCCGGTGTTGACTGGAGCCAAGGTCCGGTGCTGACTGGAGCCAAGTCCCTTTGCAGACTGGAGCCAAGTCCCGGTGTTGACTGGAGCCAAGTCCCAGTGCAGACTGGAGCCAAGTCCCGGTGCAGACTGGAGCCAAGTCCTGATGTTGACTGGAGGCGAGGCGCCAGCGGGATCTGGGCTGGTGAAGACCCTTGTTCTGAACTTGTATTTCTGCAATGTCGGCCATTTTTTTCTGTAACTGAAGAACCGGACCCAGGTACTTTTGTATATAAGATGGTTCTCTCAGCGGCCACGCACAAACTCTTCACTGCACACATTTGAGTACGTGTGACTTTAAAGCTGGTTCAAATTCCAATTCATTTCCAGGACAATTCTGCACTTCAGGCTGCCCTGAAATCTCGCATTGTAACACTATAGCATGGGCTCTGTGTGTTCATGGACTAGACCAGGCTCTATCTCCAGGCTCTTCTCTCACTTTAACCTTCCCTGGATGCTCAGGCATCCCTACCTTGCATTGCCTTTTCTGAGCTTCACCCCTCAGCCAGAATTACTGGGTTGATGTGTTGCTGTTCAGGCAATACCCAGTAAAGGAAGTGAATTGTTGCCTTCACTACCTGTCCAGGCCCTGCTTTGGGACCTGCGAAAGGTTTTTAAATAAGTTTGAGAATTGAGGAACTTTGCGCTTCGAAATTGCAGAGTTAATTATGATAAATAAGGGAGTGTCGGAAATAATAGGTGAAAATAATAATGATTCTTAAAGGTTAATTTTGCAGATCGGAAGAAATAAATGGGCAGCTGTTGATATGAGCATGCTCGTGTAAACTTGACAGGTATAAAGCTGCCGTGCTTTTCAGATGAGTAACGTGGCAGTATTTTCAAAAAAAGTATTGAATTCACATTCAAGCAGTTTGCAACATCCTGAGGCCATGAAACACAATATGCTCCTAATAGTCCAATGGACAGATAATTGCTGGATCAGCATAGACTCTATTGTGAATTGGGGCCATTCACACTCCCCCTGTGTAGCTGATCCTATATAAATTGCTCACGAAATTGAATTCGCCAAAGGCAATCCCTTCCATTTAGACCACCCCAGAAAATCCCTTAAAGCCTGAGATATTTGAAGGGTTCCAACTCACTTAAGGTGAATCATTATCCAGGAGACGTTAGAGGATTAAAAACACGTGTTCTTTTATTAAATGTGTTGTTGCAGTTAAGCATAAAGTTAAAGTATAAAGAATCAGGGTTCTTAATAAACTCAATGCTCAATAAAGTCATAGAGACGTACAACTCAGAAATGGACCCTTAATCTGAAAGGTTTTGCTTACTGCTGACGTGTGCATCTCTGGCAGCACCAGCTTTTGTTGTCCAGCTCCTAACTGAGTTGAATAGTTTGATAGGCCATTTCAGAGAGCAACTAACTCCCAACCACATCATTGTGAAGAGAGATTAGAATCATAGATTCATAGAGATGTACAGCATGGAAACAGACCCTTCGGTCCAACCTGTCCATGCCGATCAGATATCCCAACCCAATCTAGTCCCACCTGCCAGCACCCGGCCCCTATCCCTCTAAACCCTTCCTATTCATATACCCATCCAAATGCCTCTTAAATGTTGTAATTGGACCAGCCTCCACCACTTCCTCTGAAAGTTCATTCCATACCGGTATCACCCTCTGCGTGAAAAAGTTGCCCTTTAGGTCTCTTTTATATCTTTCCCCTCTCACCCTAAACCTATACCCTCTAGTTCTGGACTCCTCCACCCCAGAGAAAAGACTTTGTCTATTTATCCTATCCATGCTCCTCATAATTTTGTAAACCTCTATAAAGTCACCCCTCAGCCTCCGACACTCCAGGGAAAACAGCCCCAGCCTGTTCAGCCTCTCTCTGTAGCTCAAATCCTCCAACCCTGGCAACATCCTTGTAAATCTTTTCTGAACCCTTTCAAGTTTCACAACATCCTTCCGATAGGAAGGAGGCCAGAATTGCACGCAATATTCCAACAGTGGCCTAACCAATGTCCTGGACAGCTGCAACATGACCTCCCAACTCCTGTACTCGAACTGAGCTCTATTTCGCAGAGTTTTGAAGAATAAGAGGTTATCTCAAAAATGCACTTAGAAGAATAGACAGGGTGAAGCAGATAAGATGTGTTTCCTTGCTGGGGACTCTAGAAGCAAGGGAAACAATTCAAAAATAAGGGGGATGCTATCAAGGTCAGAGATGAGGGGATATGTTTTTACTCAGAGAATTTGTAAACCTTTGGAATTTTCTACAATGGAGAATCAGTCTCTCAGTATGTTAAAGATAGGCGGGTGGTAAAATTCTGACTGCTAATGATAGTACAGCTTTATAAGGATGGATTGGGTAAAAGGCTCAGAAGTGCTCAGTTCAGGATTCAGACGTTGGAGACAACGCAGAGAGGGGTTCAAGTTTGGTGTCTTGTCCTAGAGGTCAAGGGATGTTGGTCCTGGCAGAGTGAAAGTGAGGACTGGGGATCAGAGTCAAAAAGTGTGGTGCTGGAAAAGCACAGCTGGTCAGGCAGCATCCGAGGAGCAGGAGAGTCGATGTTTCGGGCATAAGGCCTTCATCAGGAAGTAACGTCGACTCTCCTGCTCCTCAGATGATGGTGTGGCACTCAACACCCACCGAGCAGTTAAAAAGCCAGACACAAATGCACACAGTTCAACTACAATCTGATTCTCTGCTGTTTCCTGATTGTCTTGAACAATGCTGCACCTTCTGTGGAAGCTGTTTGGCACGTTAGAAAAACAAGTCTCATCTTCCCCATTCCACTTTCAGTTGGAGACAAACTCTCAATACTCAAATACCCAATCTGCAGAGCAGTGAGATGACCAAGGCAAAAAAACAATATAGCTCAAGGCAGTTCTTAGATTCTGAAGCAAAAAGAATGACTTCGCTTGCCCGTGCCCTCCAAATCTTGCTTTTGAAAATCATGAAATAATTTTCTTTCTGAAAACTGCTAGCAAAACAAGTCACATTTGCAACTGAACTGACTGAATCTATTCTTGGCAGTCAGTTTCTATCAAAACACAAACTTTGTAGGCAACGTTGAATCCAGCAGCACAGAAGGAGGCCATTCTTGCCATCATCTCTGCTAGCTCATTTTGACCCATTCATAGTCCAGCTGTCACTTATTGTTCAGCTGCAGTTGTCCTCATAGAATCATGGAGTCATACAGCATGGAAACAGACCCTTTGGTCCAACCAGTCCATGCTGATCATGTTCCTAAACTAAACTAGTCCCACCCACCTGCACTTGGCTCATGTCCCTCTAAACCTTTCCTAATCTTCTAAGTGTTGTAACTGTATTTGCATCCACTGCTCCCTCCTGAAGTTCATGCTGCACATGAACCACTCTGTGTAAAAAATTTGCCCCCCTGTCTTTTTCAAATCGTTCTCTACTCACCTTAAAAATATACCCCCTAGTCTTGAAATTCCCTCACCCTCAAGAAAAGTCACCTGCCATTCACCTTATCTATATCTGGCACGGTGGCTCATTGGTTAGCACTGCTGCCTCACAGTGCCAGGGACCTGGGTTCGATTCTTGCCTCTGTGTGGAGTTTGCACGTTCTCCCTGTGTCTGCCCGGGTTTCCTCCCGCTGCTCCAGTGTCCTCCCCCAATCCGAAGATGCGCAGGTTAGATGGATGGGCCATGCTAAACTGCCCATAGTGTTCAGGGGTGTGTGGATGAGGTGCATTAGTCAGTGGCAAACATAGAGTAATAGGGGAATGGATTTGGGTGGGATACTCTTCGGAGGGTCGGTGTGGATTTGTTGGGCCGAAGGGCCTGTTTCCACACTGTTAGGGAGTCTATGATTCTAGATGTAAGGTCACTCCTCAACCTCTTACTTTTCAGTGAGAAATGTCCCAGTCTATCCTTACAACTCAAACCCCTCATTCCCGGCAACATCCTGGTAAATCTCTTCTTGACCCTCTCCAGCTGGGACACCGTACTCCCGAAGAGGCCTCATTAATGTCCTGTCCAACCTGAACGCTCTTTATCTTGAATCATTGCTGATAATTTGACACATGGTCTTCCTTTTCCTGTTCTGCCGTCACAGACATTTTGGCTGGTACTTTGTCCCCTCACCTTAACCTCATCATTACAGTTGGATTTAACAGAAGGGGTCGCCAGAGCATGTTACCTTCACCAGGTCAGGGTGGCTATTGGTGAAAGGGGGCGCGGTCATGACAGTCATCGGGCAGGATCTTCAATTTCTAATACCTTTCTCACAGTTTCCTGACAGCAGTGTCAGCAACTCCCTCAGACATCCAGGTATTCCAAGGACGGTGGCAACACAACTCCTCAGGATTCCACGTATAATAAGACGCAGTCCCCAGGCTTCTATCAGGTCTAAACTGCAGGAAGCAAAGAAAGTGCAGAGCATGTGATAATTGGAAACTGCAAATATTTACTCTTTGCGTGCAGAGGATGTGAGAAATTAGGAAAATATAGACTTGGTCAGTTTAATTTCTGTTCTGGGGCAGAGTAATTGAGAACCTGTACAGGGTTGAGATAATTACGTAGAGTCAGCATTGATTTGTGAAGGGTGGATTATGTCTGATTAACTTCACTAAATATGTTGATGTGGTCGCTGACATGGTAGTCAGCAGCATGTGTATTGCTGTGGTCTACAGACTTGTAGAAAATGTTTAATATCATCTCATAGACACACACACACACGCACACACACACAGACACACACACACACATACACAGACACAAGCAAACACACACACACAGACACACGCACACACACAGACACACACATACACACACACTGATACACACACAGACAAACGTGCACACACAGACACACGTTGCACACATGGACACACACACACAGACACACACACACACACACAGACACAGATGCACACACAGACACACACGCACACAGACACACGCACACACAAGCACACACACAGACACACACATACACACACACTGATACACACACAGACAAACATGCCCACACACAGACACACGCACACACACAGACACACGCACACACAGACATACATGCACAGACACACACACGCACACACACACAGACATACACACACAGACACACACACAGACACACACAGACATACACATACAGACACACACACAGACACAAACATACACACACACATACACACACACATACACACACAGACACACACACAGACACAGAGACACATGCACACACACAGACACATGCACACACAGAGACTCACGCACACACACACAGACACACACACAGACACACGTGCACACAGATGCACAAACACACACAGACACATTGACACACACACAGACACACAGAGACACACGCACACACAGACACATGCACACACACACACATACACACGTACACACACAGACACACCCAGAGACACATGTGCACACAGACACACGCAAACACACACAGACACACGCACACACACACAAACACACACAGACTCACACACATACACATACACAGATACACATATACACATGCACACATCGACAACAGACACACACATAGACACACAGACACGCACACATACACAAACACACATATACACACACGCACACACACAAAAACAGACACACAGACGCAAACACACAGACATACACAAAGGCACAAACACAGACACAGACCCAAAAACAAACACACACACAAATAAAAGCATATGCATATACACAAGCAGATGCAAACACACACACATGCACAATAACACACACAGGCACACGCACACAAACACACACAGGCACAAACACACACACAGGCACACATATACATACACACACACACACAGGCACACATATACACACACAGGCACACATATATACACGCACAGGCACACACACACACACACACACACAGGCACATGCACACAAACATACACATGCACAATCATACACACAGGCACACGCACACCAGCACACACAGACACAGGCACACACACACAGGCACACACGCACACAGACACACATATACACACACAGGCACAAACACACAGGCACACACACACGCACAATCACACACAGGCACACACACACAAACATACACATGCACACACACACAAACATACACATGCACAATCATACACACAGGCACACGCACACCAGCACACACAGACACAGGCACACACACACAGGCACACACGCACACAGACACACATATACACACACAGGCACAAATATATACACACACAGGCACAAACACAGACACAGTCACGCATATACACACACAGGCACACATATACACACACACAGGCACAAACACACACACAGGCACAAACACACACACAAGCACACATATACACACACAGGCACACATATACACACAGGCACACATATACACACACACAAATATACACAAGCACACACAGGCACACACACACAGGCACACATATACACACACAGGCATGCATATGCACACATATACACACACAGACACAAACACACAGGCACACACACACAGGAACACATACGCACAATCACACACACACAAACATACACATGCACAATCATACACACAGGCACATGCACGCAAGCACACACAGACACAGACACACACACATGCACACACACACAGGCACACACGCACACAGGCACACACGCACACAGGCACACACGCACACATATACAGACACAGGCACACATATATACACACACAGGCACAAACACAGACACAGTCACACATAAACACACACAAGCACACATATACACACACACAGGCACACATACACACACCCACACAGGCACAAACATACACACAGGCACACAAATACCCAAACACACACACACACACACACACACTCAGAGGCACACATACATGCAGGCACAGATTTACACACACAGGCACACACACACACACACAGGCACACATATACACAAACACACACAGGCACACACACACACTGGCACACACACACATAGGCACACATATACACACAGGCATACACACAAATGTACACAAACACACACAGGCACACACACACACAGGCACACATATACACACACAGGCACACATATAAACACAAGACACACACACACACACACAGGCACACATATACACACACAGGCACACATATATACACACACACATACAGGCATACATATACACACAGGCACACGCTCACACAGGCACACATATATACACACAGGCACACACACAGGCACACATATACATAAACACACAGGCACAGGCACACATATACACACACACAGGCGCACATATACACACACACACACACACACAGACATATAGACACACAGGCACAGACACACACAAACAAAGGCTCAAACACAGATACCCACACAGACACAAGCACACACACAAACACAAGCACACACACAGACACAAACACACCCATACGCACACAAACACATGCACAAACACAAACGTACACACATGTACAATCTCACACACAGGCACATGTACACAAACACACACAGACAAATACACACACAGACACAAACACACATAGACAGACAGACACATACAGAAACAAATACTCACATAACAAGCACACTAACACTGTAAGCCAATGCATTATTTAAGACAAAGAATGGCATATGCTGGAAATGTAAAACAAAAACAGACATTTCTAAAGAAAACCGCTGGCAAGCTGAAGTGGGCTTGGTGGGTCATCGACTGTGGTGTTGGCGGTGCCCAGAGTTGGAATTCCTGACTTCGGTAGGCTTGACGGTTGAGAATTCCTTGAAGCATGGAACACCTTGCAGAGACCTTGAAGAATCCCTGGAGCTGTGTTTAAAGATTCCTTGTGCAAAAAGTGAACTCTTATTTATGTAATTTCTTCTATTTTTTTTTAAAATCAAAACGGCACAGGATTGTGGTGATAAAACATTGTTCACTGCGCCTTTCTAGATTTATGTAACAATAAATAACTCATATAAAATAAATCAGCAGGTCTGGCAACATCCGTGGAGAGATGGCTGAGTTAACATTTTGAGTCCAGTGACCCTTCTTCAGAACTGGTAGCAGCTGGGAAAGGGTGGGAAATGTGCTGCAGACAGGGGGATGGGAGAGGGAAAAGGAACAAGCAGATAGGCAGAGATGGAGCCCAGTGAGAGAGCGAGAGGACAACAACTAGGCAGACAAAAGGATGGAAGGTATTGGGCTTGGGAGAAAGAAATGCTGATAATGGAATTACTCATTGATGCCTCTTGCATTTTATTCATCACTTTGAGTCTTATAATTGTGTTTCGCTTCTTTTATATTACTGAATGTAAACTGTTTAGTAATGAAGCTCTGCTTGCTGGGCTTGTCTCATGGCATTTTGGTGGGAATTGAAGAAGAAACTGGTAACCAAACCAAAGCACTGCATTATGGGCATGAGAACAGAAAGGCAGGATGGGAAAATATTGGTCAATCCCCACATTCACAAACTGGCTGAGGTTACCATGAGAAGATGGTAGCTCCGCGATATTATCCCTGGACTGTTAATCCAGTGACCCAGGTAATGTTCTGGAGACACGGATTCGAGCCCCACCATGCCAGATGGTGGAATTTGAATTCAATAAAAGTCTGGAATTACAAATCTGATGATGACTATAAATCCATTGTCGATTGTCAGGAAAAACCCATCTGGTTCACTAATGTCCTTCCAGGAGGGAAGCTGCCATACTTTCCTGGTCTCGCTGGCATGTGACTCCAGACCCACAGCAATGTGGTTGACTCTTAACTACCCTCTGGGCAATAAATGCTGACCTAGCCAGTGATGCCCTCTTCCTGTGAATGAATTAAAAAGGTCCTATCTTCTCTACTTGGTCCCCTTCTGTAGCCACAGTGATCATCGGTTAAACACACACCAGTCATCTCTCCCTCCCCCTCTCCTGGGACTATTGGTGACTTTATACTCAAAGTGTGAAGCTGTATTTGAGCTGTGAAGGACAGTGGCCTGGATTTTCTGATTGTCAGATAGATTATGTTTCTGCAGCGTAGTTGGGCAGTAGATGCTGGGACCATGTAGAATTCCCAATGTAGCAGACTGTTAGATTAGATTCCCTACAGTGTGGAAACAGGCCCTTCGGCCCAACAGGTCCACATTGACCCTCTGAAGAGTAACCCACCCAAACCCCACTTTGCCTCTGACTAATGCACCTAATTGACAATTTAGCATGGCCAATTCACCTGACCTGCACATGTTTGGACTGTGGGAGGAAACCGGAGCACCTGGAGGAAACCCACACAGACACGGGAGAATGTGCAAACTCCACACAGACAGTCACCCGAGGTTGGAATTGAACCTGGGACCCTGGTGCTGTGAGGCAACAGTGCTAACCACTGAGCCACTGTGCCACCCATTAGGGGATTGAAGATTCCACTGGGCACTTCCCCATGACAGGAACCTTTTGAAAGTATCCATTAACATTGGAGAATTGGAGAGTTCCACTGCAGTTAAGTTTACAGCTACTCAGAAAAAGTTGGAAGATTAAAATTCTTGGGCAACTATTAAACTGACCCCCCAAAGCCCCAGCTATAACTCCCCTGGACCTCTTACACATCCTGGACCCTGACCCAACACTCACATATCCTCATGACCTGACATGTCCATCTGCCCCAGCGTCAGATACCCTCAACTCTCTCTTGTCCAACTCAACACTATTGACCATTCCTGCCAGACCCAATAGCACCCTTTCCCTCACATCTATGATTATGGGTAAGATCCTGAAATCTGTCGTGAAGGATGAGATTTCTGAATACTTGGAAATGTATGGTAAGACAGGGCAGAATCAGCATGGTTTCATCAAGGGGAGGTCGTGCCTGACAAATCTGCTAGAATTCTTTGAGGAAGTAAGGAGCAGATAAGATCAATGAGAGCCAATGGATGTTATGTACCTGGATTTCAAGGAGACATTTCAAAAGGTGCTACACAGGAGACGACTGAGTAAGATAAGGCCCCACGGTTTTAGAGGCAAGCTGCTAGCATGGATAGAAGCCTGGCTGTCTGACAGAAGGCAGAGAGTGGGGATAGAAGGGTCCTGCTTAGAACGTCGGCCAGTGACAAGTGATGTTCCGCAAGGTTCAGCATTGGGCCCACAACTTTTCACTTTCTACATTAACGATCTAGATGAAGGAACTGAGGGTGTTCTGGCTAAGTTTGCAGATGATACAAAGATAGGTAGAGGGACAGGTAGCATTGAGGAGGCGGGGAGGCTGTAGAAGGATTTGGACAGGTTTGGAAAGTGGGCAAGGAAGTGGCAGGTGCAGTACAACGTGGGAAAGTGTGAGGTCATGCCCTTGGGCAGGAAGAATAAAGGCATAGATTATTTTCTAAATGGGGAGAAAATTTAGAAGTCTTGGGAGACTTGGGAATTCGAGTCTAGGATTCTCTCCAGGTAAACTTGCAGGTTGAGTCAGTAGTTAGGAAGGCAAAGCAATGGCGGCATTGTTTTTTGAGATGACTTGAATCTCAAAGCAGGGATATGTTTCTGAGGCTCTCTAAGACTCTGGTCAGGTCACATTTGGAGTATTGTGTGCAGTTTTGGGCCCCATATCTTAGGAAGAATGTACCAACCCTGGAGCATTTTCAGAGGAGATTCATGAGAATGGTCCCAGGAATGAACAGCTTAACATATGAGGAGCATTTGAGGACTCTGGGTCTATACTCAACGGAGCTTAGAAGGATGGGGAAGGATCTAGTTGAAACTTACGGAATATTGAATGTCTGAGACAGAGTGGACGTTGGGAAGATGCTTTCATTGTTTGGAGAGAGTAGGACCCGAGGGCACACCCTTAGAGTAAAGAGTTAAGGTGAACTTTCTTCAGCCAGAGAGTGACGAATCTGTGGAACTCACTGCCACAGAAGGCCTGTGGAGGCCAGACTGAGATAGATAGGTTCTTGATTGTAAAAGGGATCAAGGGTTACAGGGAGAAAGCGGGAGAATGGGAGTTGAGAGACTTATCAGCCATGATTGATTGGTGGAGCCGAGTCAATGGGCTGAATGGCCTAAGTTCTGCTCCTATATCTTATGGTCTTATCTACCTCAACCTACCCTAGGCTATCCACAAAAAGCCTGGCACTCTACCATCTGGCATGCAATACTAGGCACACTGGAAATCTGAGAGAAAGTAAAGACGGCAGTTGCTGGAGATCAGAGAGTGTGGTGCTGGAAAAGCACAGCAGGTCAGGCAGCATCGAAGGAGCTGGAGAATCGATGTTTCGAACATAAGCTCTTCATCAGGAATGAGGCTTGTGGGCGGGGAATCTGACCGATAAATGGGTGGGGAGGTTGGGGATGGGGGGAAGGTAGCTGAGAATGCAATAGGGTAGATGAAGGTGGAGGAGAAGATGTTAGGTCAGAGAGGAGGGTGGAGCGGATAGATGGGAACGACAATGGACTGGTCAAGAAAGCAGTGCCAAGTTGGAGGCTTGAGACTAGGATAAGGTCGGGGGAGGGAAAATGAGGAAACTGGTGAAATCCACATTGATCCCATGTGTTGCAGGGGCCCAAGGCAGAAGATGAGGTGTTCTTCCTCCAGGCATCGGGTGGTTAGGGTTTGGCGATGGAGGAGACCCAGCACCTGCATGTCCTTGTAGGAGTGTTCAGCCATGGGCGTTGGGGCTGGTTGGTGCGCTGTCTCCCCGATGTAGAGAAGACCACATTGAGCAACAGACACAGTAGGTGACATGTGTAGAAGTACAAGTAAATCTCTGTTGAATATGGAAAGATCTTTGGACCCTTGGACGGTAGTGAGGGGGAGATGTGGGTGCAGGTATTGCACTTCTTGTGGAGGGAATGGCCCCTCTGAAACGTTGAAAGTGGTGGGGAGGGAAATGTATGCCTAGTGGTGAGGTCTGTTTGTAGGAGGCGGAAGTGGCAGATGATAGTACGATGTATATGGTGGTTGGTGGGATGGAAGGTGAGGACTGGGCTGGTGGGGGGGGGGTCAGTTCTGTCCTTGTTACATTGGAATGGGGCATGTTTAAGGAGTGGAGGTGCAGGAAGTGGAGGGGATGCGCTGGAGGGCATCAGCAACCATGTGGGAGAGGAAATTGTGGTTATTGAAGAAGGAGGCCATCTGGGATTTTCCATGGTGGAACTAGTCAGCCTGGGAACAGATGCAGTGAAGGCAGAGGAATTGGAAATAAAGGGTGATGTTTTTACAGGAGGCAGGGTGGGAGTATGTGTAGTCCTTCATCTACCTATTCTCAGCTACCTTCCCCCCCAACCCCAACCCCCTCCCATTTATCGGTCAGACTCCCAGCCCACAAGCCTCATTCCTGATGAAGAGCTTATGTTCAAAACGTCAATTCTCCTGCTGTTTGGATGCTGTAGTCCAGGGAGCTGTGGAATTCCGGGGGTTTGTAGTAGATATCTGTGGTTAGTCAGTCACAGGAGATGGAGATGGAGAGGTCCATTAAGGGGAGGAAGGTATCCGAGATGGTCCAGGACAATTTGAGGTTGGGGTGAAAGGTGTTAGTGATCTTGATGTACTGTTCAACCTCCTCATGGGAGCACGAGGTGGCGCCGATACAGTCATTGATGTAGCAGAGGCAAAGGTGGGGAGTGGTGCCGGTGTAGCTGAGAAAGATGGGCTGTTCCATGTACCTGAAGAGACAGGCATAGCTGGGGCCCATGCAGGTGCTCATGGCTACCCCTTCGGTCTGGAGGAAGTGGGAGAATTGGAAGGAGAAGTTGTTCAGAGTGAGGACCAGTTCAACCAGGTGGATGAGGGTGTCGGTGGAGAGGTACTGTTTGGGACGGCTCAAGAGGAAGAAACAGCGGGCTTGGAAGCCTTTGTTGTGGTAATCGATGTGCACAGGGACTGGATGCCCATGTTCAAGTTGAGGTGTTGGAGACCAGAGAAACAAAAGTCTTGGAGGAGGTGAAGGGCGTGGGTGGTGTCCCGAACATAGGTGGGGAGTTCCTGGACTAAGTGGGGGACAGGCCGGTGTCAAGGTAGGCAGAGATGAGTTCAGTGGGACAGGATCGACCGGAGAAGTCAGGTTTCTGAAACTTGGGTCGGAGGTAGAATCATATGGTGCGAGGTTCACAGACTATGAGGTTGGAGGCTCTGAGTGGGAGATCCCCAAACGTGGTGAGGTTTTGGGTGGTCTGGTAGATGATGGTTTGCTAATGGGAGGTGAGGTTGTAGTCAAGGGGGCAGTAGGAGGAGGTGTTTGTGAGTTGGCGCCTGGCTTCAGTGGTGTAGAGGTCAGTGTGCCAAACTACCACAGCATCCACCCCCCCCTCCCCCCCGCCACCTTGTCTACCTACCTGGCACACTACTTCCCTGACATCTGAAACAGCTGGCACCCTACCCACTGGCTCATTCTTACTCAGCTCCCTATTTAGTTGGCGCTCTGCTAATCTGGAACCCTACCCACTTGGCACCCAGCTGCACTATTAACAATGCTAAATGGCAATAGATTGGGAAAGGGCAATGGGACCTGGGTGCCCTTGTACACCAGCTACTGGAAGCAAGTATACAGCTACAGTGGGCAGTGAAGAAGGCAAATGGTGTGTTGGCCATCATAGTGAGAGGTTTCAAATACAGGAGTAGGGGTGTCTTGTTGCAATGATACAGGCCCTTGTTGAGATCACATTTAAAGTATTGTATGCATGTTGGTTTCCTTATCTGAGGACGAATGTTCTAGCTATGGAGAGAATGCAACAAAGACTGAGTTCTGGGATGGCAGGACTGACATTTGAAGAGTCACTGGATAGTATGTTCCCTGGAGTTGACAAGAATGAGAGGGATTCTCATCGAAATCTATAACAGTCTTCATGACTAAACAGGTTAAATACAAGAAGGATGTTCTGATGGCTGGGAAGTCCATAATCAGAGATCACAGTCGAAGGAAATGGGGCAGATCAGATAGGACTGAGGTGAGGAGAAATGTCTTCACCTAGCGAGTCGTGAAAGCAGTTGAGGCCAAAACACTGAATGTTTTCAAGAAGGAGTCATTTATAATTCTTTGAGGTAAAGCAATCAAAGAGTATGGGAGAAAGAGAGTACAGGATATTGCCTTGATCAACCATGATCATATTGAATGGAATGACTCAAAGGGCAGGATGGCCCACTCCTACCCCTACTGTCTATATCTCCTTTGTTGGGATTGGTAATTGGGATACAAGACTCAAACCTGATTAGAATGATTTGTTTTAATGATTGTGAGTGAACATTGGGAGGTATGAAGGGATTGTGATGAACCCTGGGTTGCACGATTGTTGCTTTCGAAATGTAACAAATTATAAAAGTTTGAGGTCTTCATTTCCGCCACAAATCTCAAAATGTGTTTTAAATTTGGGTACTGCTAACCTGAGCTCGAAAGCAAATGGTCTGAGCTTGAGACAGTCAGCTCGAAGAGTTAACGTCAAGAACATTTGACTTGGATCAGTTTCAGTACGAAGCTAATCAAATGTTTCTTGGAGAGACTTGGCAATAATGTCAAATGCTACAGACCTCCTGTGAACGTAAATAGAGCTGTGAAATTATTTTTGCAAAAGCAGAAATTGACGTAATGTCTTGCTCCCTATTGTTCGGGAAAGATGGTTGAACAACAGGTGTGAAATGTCGCAAGTGCACCATTAGAGAATGCTTTCTTTGAAACTGACAAAGAGAAACTGACTCTGGATGAAAGCAAAATGCTGCACATACTGAAAATCTAAAATAAAACAGAAATTGCTGGAAATATTAATTCTGTGTTTCTTTTCTCGGCAGATGCTGCCAAACATTCTGAGTCTCTCGAGTTATTTTAAATGGAAGGTTATGATTTGATGGGATTGATGTTCCTAGATTGAAGTAAGCTCATTTGGACTTAAAAAATATGTTTTGAAATCAATAAAAGGCATTCATGGTTGTGATTGTTTCACTGGATAAGGAAGTAAAAGATAACATTCCCTTAAAAACCAATAAAGTGAACACTGAAATAAAATCTCTCTGTGCCTCACCTGTTATTTGAGCAATTAACCAAATTACTTTTCAGAAAATGGATGGAAAGAATGAAGAAGCAAAATATACTGATTAGATTCCCTACGGTGTGGAAACAAGCACTTCGGTCCAACCAGTCCACCATATTCTTCACAGCCTTCAACATGTCATCGATGACAATGAAACATCTCACCAAGGCCATCTCTATTTCAAACAGACATCTATCCTCAAATAGACTATTGTTCAAGGGTGGATAATGTAAGAAACTAAAACACAAATTGTTGGAAAAGCTCAGCAGGTCTGGCAGTATCTGTGAAGAGAAATTAGAGTTAATGTTTCGGGTCCAGTGTGCCATGGACCAAGCCAGATCCCCTCAAAACATTTCAAGAAGGTATCCCAGACCTTAACATTTTTAGCTGTTTTAGGTGGATATTCCAGGAGAGATGTGTTATAAAGTTGAAGGTGTGCCCTGTACCTTTAAGAGAGAGTGAATGCTGTTTTGCACTGAGAGCTTACAAGCACCTGTCTTTTGCCTAACTAGCAGTCTCAGAGTGAACTGGAAAATTGAAAATATGTAATATTTGGCTGTGAAACAGACACCTTGAGTTTTAGTTGCTATTTTGACAACAATTCAAATTTAACCAACCAGTTCAAATTATATCACAGGATACTGAAACCCAATCGATTTTGTATTTATTGTTTTTGCCAACCTTGAACTAATGTAAAGAAGCAGGCATTTTGAAAGTTAGACGGAGAGTAAAATGCCATCAAGAGAGACTACCATTCAAAACCCTCTCTATCAAAGGTACCTTTCTCGTATGAAATATGCGTGCAGTAAAATACCGAAGACGATCCAGGGAGATCTTCAGCCGAGAAAAGAAGGACACTGGAGATGACAGCAGCTGTGCGGTTTTGAGATTAAATTGATGTAATTTTAATATGGGTTTTTATTGGATCGGTATATTGTTATCGAGTTGGAGGCAGAGAACACAGACTTAAGAGAAAGGAAGCTTAGAGTGGTACATAGTTGTTGATTAATGTTCACTTTTAGAGTTAAAGAATAAATTGATTTTTTTTTCCTTAAACAGTGCAATTTAGGAGTTCTCTGTCACTCACTCTTTAACAAATTACAAGGCAAGGTGAACTTTTCTGAGTGGTTGGTTTAATTCACAGAAGGACTCACCGCTGTCTCATACCAGATGCACCTGGTCAAACCACTTGGCTTCAAGTAAAGCAATTTATTTACACACCATCATATCAAGCACAAGCAAATTAAAACAATTCAGTATAACACCTATTTGAAAACCCAACTGAAACGATAACCCTCCAACTTAACAGAGAAGCTGTTCCAATTTCCTGTAACATCCCCACAAATACATCTCTTGGCAAAAAAGGTAAGTTCAAACATAGGTTCTTACAAGGGAGATGTTAAAGAGAGAGAGAGTCAGCCAGAAGCATCTGTTGAGTTAGGGAACCTTTTTATTCTCAGCAGCTTTCTTGACCATCAGCTTCGAATAGACTACTTACTAAAATCTGAACCAAAGAAAAACCCCTGAACTTGGAGAACTGGCCACTGCCCTTTCATTATACAAGGGTTCTTAAAAACATTATCATTTACTCTGATTGTTGCTTTAGGTAGTATCTGTTGGCCATTAGCAAGGTCCCTAAGCCCAGACAAAGCAAAACCTTGGCCTTTTACAACCCCCTTGAGAAAAAAAGACCAAGGACAACATAACCCTGTTGAAGGAGCAGCATCATCACAAGTGACCCTTCTTCATAATGGATACTGTAATAATGGTGGATAATGCAAGATTTGGATCAATAAGCAGTGAATCAAAATATTTTCTCAATGTTGATAATCGGTACAATTTGGGAAAGAAAAGGATATGATTTGCTTTGAATCAATGCACATGTACAAAAAGAGCTCAAAAAGGATAAAATGAATAGTTGGATGCCAAGACATGCATGGGTCTGGGCCAAGTACTGGGAAATGAAATTAGAATAGTTAGGTTGTTGTTTTTGACCAGACTGGACATGATGGTTTGACAGGACTTTCTCACTGCTGTAGACACCTATGACTCTGTGTTCTACTGTGGACCCTGGAAGTGGGGTGGGGGGGGGGAGTGTATCTTTGATTTTGCAGTTAAAGTAATCAGCTCCACCAACTTCAATTCAACCTCTCCCTAGCGAATGGTATGTTGGCTTTCATTGCAAGAGGGTTTGGGTACAGGAGTGAGGATGTCTTGCTGCAACCTGAGTGAGATCACACCATGAAGCATTGTGTGCAGGTTTTATCACCTTACCTAAGAAAATGCTTTCCTTAGATGGAGTGCGACGAAGATTCACCAGACACGTTCCTCAGATGGTAGAAGGTTTGTTTTCTGAGGAGAAATTCATAAAATCATAGATCAACCGGCTTCCTACATCAGTTGGAATGACTGGGTCTGTTTTCACTGAAGTTTAGAAGAATGAGAGGAGAATCGTTTTGAAATGTATACAATTCTGGACAGGCAGAAGTCAGGGATGATACTTCCCTTGTGTTTAGAAACTAAAGATGTCAAGGGATATGGGGAGACCATGGGTGTATGACATTGCAATAGAGGATCAGCCATGATCATGTTGAATAGTGGAACCAGTTCAATCAGTTGCCTTTCCCATTTCCCATTATCTACACTTGTATGTTTCTGGCCTACTTCAACCTGCATTCAGGTAACTGCCAGTAAAGTCATTGGTTGACATTTACAATGTCCATATGCGTGAGCCATCTGTGGAGATTATTGGAGGCTTCATCTTACGTGCATGATGTTAACAAACCTTGAGACTCAATTTGAGCTCATCTTGGGACTCCTGGCTTTGGGATGAGTGATGTTAATGCAGCACCGAGTTTTGATGTGAAAACTGGTAAAGATGATTTTATAATCATGAAGCCTCCTTAATTAGAACTTAACCATAGCAGGTAACTGTCAATTACCATATACAGCAGCATTCTCCAATCTCCTCAACCAATTAGAGTCCAGCCGCCAATCAATCATCTTACAGTATAAAATGTTGTTCCATCTTTCAATGGTGTTTCTTGTTATGGTCTTGATAAGTGCAAGGCAAAACATTTGTACAAAATGTGCCTTTTCTCAGCGATACTCAGTTTCTAACTCTTTTTGAACTTAATCTACCCAAGTCACATTGCCAGTGGTGCCTCCTGCAGATTTAGCTGGAAGAGGGGAAAGTAAACACCACGGACAGTTACAGGAAGTCTTTTTGCATAATAACAATGAATCCCTACTGACTTCTCTCACTTCAGGTCCTGTTGCCCATTAGCATTGGGCAACACCAGTTGACACAGTCCTGGCATGACCAAGGGACCGGGAGCTGTGGACCAACAAGGCCCCTGTCATTATTTACACACGTGCACCGTTCTTTCTGTGCAGTCTGTCGGAATTTTGAGGGTTCAGTTGACTACTTTATTGAGATCCTCACCTTACAGTGTTTAACAACTTACTCTTCATTCCATAATCACGGTTGCTGTTTTTAGTACTATCACCTATCATTTAAATGCCTCTGCAGTAAACGTCATTTGTGATTCATCTACTTCAGTCTCTGAAGCTCTGAACCACCAGTTCTGAGGCATCCTTGAAGAATTCCAATAAATATTGTTGGCAAGACCAACCTTTCGCAAACCCCGAGCTGGCGTGGAATTATTGCTTTAGTTCTTTCCACTTTCTCCCTCTGTCACATATTCCCATCTTTGAACCATAATAGATGTCAAATTGAGGTCTACAAATTGACGGATTTGTTTCGAGTTGATTAAAAAAAAAACATGAGCCACTTGCCAGTTTTGAAGGACTGTTGCTTTCGAGCAGGAAGAGAGAAAGAGAGAGAGAGAGAAAAATGCTTAAATCTCTGCCCGGCTGTGTCAGCCATGAATCATTTGGAGGCAATCAGACCTCCTTGGATGAGAAAATTCACATTCCACTTCCGTAACTAGAGCAAAACCCCACTGCGGGAGCTTGAGGGGATGCCGCACTGTCAGAGGTGTCAGCTTTTAGATTAATCATGAAATGGCAGTCTAACATTCTGTCAGCTGGTGAACGTCAAAGATCATGAGATGCGACATTAAGCATACCCCTTTATATGTGCTGTCACATTAAGCATGGTCAGGGAGATCCCCGTGGAGGCTAGACCAATACTCAGCCTACAATCGACAATAGGTTAGATTAGATTAGATTCCCTACAGTGGGGAAACAGGCCCTTCGGCCCAACCAGTCCACACTGACCCTCTGAAGAGTAACCCACCCAGACCCATTTCCCTCTGAATGATGCACCCAACACTAGGGGCAACTTAGCATGGCCAATTCACCTGACCTGCACATCTTTGGACTCTGGGAGGAAACCGGAGCACCCAGAGGACACCCACGCAGACATGGGGAACTTGCCCAAACATTATCCCATCGCCACTTGTGGGAACCAGCCCTGTGAAAATTGGGGACGGTCTCAAAAAAAAGACACAGAAGACAATATACTAACCAGAGAACAGCCCTGATTACAAGTCTCTCGCAAAATATTGAGGTACACATGCATTGGAGCTGAATTTATTGATACACATGGCATTCCATCACTTGTAATGGAAGAAAAATAATGTAAGCACATGGGCACCCGAGGACAAAATCCAGATGTTCAATAAACATTATTGGGGAGACTTCACCTCAGAAATGCAGACTATTCATTGATTCATACAGTGCAGAAAAGGCCCTTTGGCCCATTGAGTCTGCACCCACATAACTACCACTAAAAACATGCTAATCCCAATTTCCTGCACTTTTCCCATATGTTATGATATTTGAAATGCTCATCCAAATATGTTTTAATGGTTGGAAGATTTCCAGCCTCCACTACCTTCCCAGGAAGTGCATTCCAGCTTCCTACTACCTGCCTCATGAAAAGATTCTTCACAAATCCCAGCTGAATCTCCTGTCCCTTACCCAAAAACTATGCTCTCTCGTGACTGACCCCTCAACCAAGGGAATAGCTGCTCTCTATTCAACCTGTCCAACTTCCTCATAACCTTGTATACTTCAGTCATGTTCTCCCTCAGTCTGCTCTGCTCTGATGAAAACAATCCAGGCCTATCTTGTCTCACTTTGCTCAATTTCTCCATCCCAGGCAACATTCTGGTGAACCTCCTCTATACCCCTTTATATGTGCTTTCACATCCTTCCTGTAGCAAGGCAACCAGTACTACACACAGCACTCCAGCTGTGGCCTGATCAATGCTCTGTACAAACCCAACATTACCTCCTTGTTCTTATACTGTGTGCCACGACTGACGAAAGCAAGAGTCCCATATGCCTTCTTAATTATCCTATTCACATACTCTACCATCTTCAGGGATCTGTAAATAATTACCCCAAGATCCCTCAGTTCCTCTAAGATACCCTGCGTCCTGCCATTTATTAAATACTCCCTCATCTTGTTTCTTCATCCAAAGTGTATCACCTCGCACTTAAATACCATCTGTCATTGGTCTGACCATCTGACCATCTGACCAACCCATCTATAGTTTCCTGTAACCTACAACCTTCTTCTTTGTTATTAACCACTTTACCAATCTTGGTGTCATCTACAAATTTGCTGAACAAGATGCCATATTCTACTTTGATACCGAGTTACAGAGATGTACAACACAGAAACAGATCCTTCGGTCTGATCAGATATCCTAAATTAATGTAATCCCATTTGCCAGCATTTGGCCCATATCCCTCTAAACTCTTCTTATTCATGTACCCATGCCTTTTAACTGCTGTAATTGTACAGTCTCCACCACTTCCTCTGGCAGCTCATTCCATACAAGTATCACCCTTCCTTGTGAAAAAAATGCCCCTTAAGTCCCTTTTAAATCTTGTCCCACTCACCCTAAACCTATGCCCTCTAGTTGTGGACTCCCTGACCCCAGGGAAAAGACTTTGACAATTTATCCTATCCATGCCCCTCATGATTTTATAAATTTCTATAAGGTCATCCCTCAGCCTTCGACGGTCTAGGGAAAACAGCCCCAGCCTATTCAGCCTCTCCCAATAGCTCAAATCCTCCAACATTGGCAACATCCTTGGAAATCCTTTCTGAACCTTTTCAAGTTTGTCAACATCCTTCTAATAGGATCACATATTGGCACCTGATACCATCCCCTCTACCCTCAAAAAAACCTGGGCAACATCATCTAAAAACAAAACATCTCAGAGGCAAGGAAATCTTGGGTGGGTCATTCAATTCCCTAGCTCTCGCCCATTTTGATAAGTCAGCAATGAGATAGAATGCTGTCCTTGGCTCCATTCTTGAAATTAAAGTTGTGATTGGGATTTGCAAAGGCTTTCAAGAGAGAATTGGCTAGATGCTTGTCAAGGAAAGAAAATCCATTGGGAAAGAGCAAAGGAGTGGCACATATTGTTTAGCTCATTCAAAGGGATGGTACGGGCATGATGGGCTGGGTTCTCATCTGAGAGGTGGGCAGAGAGAGTTGGGAGATTGTCCAGCCTAGTGTGTCAGTATTAGGGGAACGTGCACTCAAAACTGGGATATTCATTCTGCGACTACACCCCCTCCAACTCCACAGAAAGGGCTTGTTGCCCCCCCCCCCCCCAGTTGTAATAACGAAGATTAAATCAAAACCTGTTATCCAAAACCTGTTATTCCTTCCCCACCACAGATGCTCCAACTCATGTCATACCCCATGGCCCCCTCGCTCCTTCTGCACCAATCTATGGCACTTGTGTGCCCATTAATCCCGTGGTGCACAATTCACCTCAGCCCACACCTGTGTCCCACACTGGTGAAACACTGGGATTCTTGTAATGGGGCTGGAAAAAAATCTCAGAACCAGATCCCTGTTGTCATTTTGAAAACTCTGTGGAGTCTTCCCATTCTGTAAGAAATCCAGCCCCATGGTACACAATATCCCTTTCCGCCTTTGATGATTCTAAGCAGAGATCGATTTATGTTGCGCCAATGCTTTTCAGAAAATGGTTAATGTGGTCCAGGCTGAAGCTGAGCAGGGGATTTCTTACACTCCCTCATTTAACATGACTTTAACAAGGTAGAAGACAGAAGGTGCTGGTGGAGGGTTGTTTTTCAGACTGGAGGCCTGGGACAAGTACAGTGCCACAAGGATCAGTGCTGGGTCCACTGCTTTTCATCATTTATATCAATGATTTGGATGTGACCATAAGAGGTATAGCTCGTAACTTTGCAGATAACACCAAAATTGGAGGTGTAGTGGACAGCGAAGAAGGTTCCCTTAGATTACAACGGGATCTGGATTAGATGGACCAATGGGCTGAGGAGTGGCAGATGGAGTTTAATTTGGATAGGAAACCTTAGCTGGACTTATACACTTAATAGTAAGGATGTAGACAGTGTTGTTGAGCAAAGAGACCTTGGAGTGCAGGTTAAAAGTTCCTTGAAAGTGGAGTCGCAGGTAGATAGGATAGTGAAGAAGGCGTTTGGTATTGCTTTCCTTTATTGGTCAGAGTATTGAGTATAGTAGTTGGAAGGCCATGTTGTGACTGTACAGAACATTGGTTAGGCCACTTTTGGAATATTGCATGCAATTATGGTCTCCTTCCTGTCAGAAGGATGTTGTGAAACTTGAAAGGGTTCAGAAAAGATTTACAAGGATGTTGCCGGGGTTGGAGAATTTGAGCTATGGGGGAGGCTGAATAGGCTGGGGCTGTTTTCACTGGAGCTGAGGGGTGACCTTATAAAGGTTTACAAAATTATGAGGGGCATGGATAGGATAAATAGATAAAGTCTCTTACCTGGGGTGGGGGAGTCCAGAACTAAAGGGCATAGGTTTAGGGTGAGAGGGGAAAGATGTAAAAGAGACCTAAGAAACAACTTTTTCATGCAGAGTGTGGTGCGTGTATGGAATGAGCTGCCAGAGGAAGTGGTGGAGGCTGGTACAATTACAGCATTTAAAAGGCATTTGGATTGGTATATGAATAGGAAGGGTTTGGAGGGATATGGGCCAGGTGCAGGCAGGTGGGAACCAGATTGGGTTGGGATATCTGGTTGGCATGGACACGTTGGACCGAAGGATCTGTTTCTGTGCTGTACATCTCTATGGCTCTATGACTCTCTGACTTGCAGGTGCCAGTGTTGGATTGGGATGAACAAAGTTAAAAATCACACACTAGGTTATAGTCCAACAGGTTCATTTGGAAGCACTAGCTTTTGGAGTGCATCTCCTTCATCAGGTGGTGAACTACAAAGCTAGTGCTTCCAGTTAAACCTGTTGGACTATAACCTGGTGTTGTGTAATTTTTAACTTTGTCCCTCATTTAAGTGCTTTCCAATTCCATTCCTGTATGGTCTAACTCTAAACTTAAGATTCTATTCTCTTGTTTTGTAATCCTCACCACAGATAACTTAGTCAGTCAACTGGGATTTATAAAAGTCAAAAGCATAAGTACTGGAGCAGGCTACTCAGCCCTTTGAGACTTCCTGCCTTTTCAATAGATCAAAATGATCAATTTTTGACCACACTTACCCTTCTCACTTCCAAACACTAATTATGGCCTTAGTTACCAAAGATCTATCACTCTCATTATATGTCAACATACCCACAGCTATTTGGGAAAAATAGCTTCCAATTTCCACAGGCCTTTCTATACTCTTTGCTTTTGTCAGGCGTCACATGGTCTTAAAGGGCTACAGCACAGAACAAAAGCCCATCACATCCATGCCAATCAAACACAACAGTCTAACTACTCTAATCCCATTGTCCAACTCTTGGCCCAATGCTATTTGTGCCCTGGCATCACAAGTGTACATCTGAATACTCATAGAGTCATAGGGTTGTGCAGCATGGAAACACACCCTTCAGTCCAACTAGTCCATGCTGACTATAATCCCAACCTAAATTAGTCCCGCCTGTCTTTTCTGGCCCATATCACTCCAAACATTTCCCATTCATGTACTTGACAAAATGTCTTTTAAACGTTGTAACTGTACCCTGCCTTCACTTCCTCTGGAAGTTAATTCCACACATGAATGACTCTCTATGTACAAAATGTTGCCCCTTCTGTCTTCTTTAAATCTTTCTCCTCTTACTTCCTACCAAAGTGCGTGTTCTACCACTCTCACTCTTGCCTACACCTTCTGCACTCACTCTCATCCACACCAAACCTCAACACCATTAGCCCTGCATGCCCTCTGCACTGCCTACTGACTCACTTGGTACACTTCCCCACCTAGCACAAAAAGTATTAGCTGTCCCACTCCACTTCCAATTTTCCATAACATCTGCATCTCTCTCACTCCAGAATGAAAGCATCCCCTAATAAAGGCATAGATGGTGAGTTGTTCAAAATTTTACTCCTCACTCTTTTATGTGGAGATTGACTCAAGCAGCTGACTGATCATATCCAACTCTGTGAGCTATATCAGAGGCTACTCTTGGCTTAATGCCCATGGCCCCTGACCAAAGACTGTCCCCTTCACCAGCCAGAGGGCCACTGACAATAATGGCAATCTGCCTGGCTTTATGCTTGTGCAGAACAGTAAGACCTCAGTAACTCTGAATGGCTTTGACCTACATGTGCTTGTCCCCCATGACCTTCAAGCTGTGTCTTTAGGAAGTGAAGCCTTGCTGAATTACTAAAATAATTTATATGGATATGGCAGGCCTCACCAGAGGGAGACTGTACTAGCTTCCTATTGCAGCCCTTGGTGCTATTCAGGAGGTCAGTGTGGAGTTTTGGGTTTAAGTCTTCAGAGTGAGAATTGAACTCTCAACTTTCTAGGGTGCAAGCAACTGAAGCCACAGATTGATTAATTTACCATCAGCCATTCCAGATGTTAATGGAAGGAGCAGCAGCCTGAATTGGAGGATATCCCACTGATCAATACCTGTAAACAGGGGGTCAGGTAGTGAGCTATCCTGATCTTGAAATGGGAACAACAGAATCATAACGGATGTGCATTGTACCTGCACTGACCGTATTATCTAGTCTGGTTCTATGATCTAGTGCAGGTTGTGGGAATTGAACCTTAAGCTGGTAACTTCAGCAGCTATTTAGCTTTGCTCTCCATTGCAGCACAGAGGGAAAAAAAAACAAATTTCATTTCTACTTGAGCCAGTGCAGTTATTTGCATGGTCTGCAGTCACTGGGCAGTAGGATTGACTGGTGCTTCGACCACTTTTGACAGTTGGCTTAGGATGAGTGATCAAGGTCATCCCAACAGCTATGCAGCACTCACTCCCAATGGATTGCCAATCCCTTTGAGGGGCGGGGATAGTATTCTGAGCAGAAGTGTGGGAAATGGATGGTTGGTAATAAGGAACCACAGGCAGAGAACAGGAGTGATCCCTTGAGGAAGAAGGTGGAAGAAAACAGTACGGAATAAGTAGAATCCATGAGGGATACTCAGGAGATGAATGTTGTTTGGGAGGGAGATGAAATAGGGATCTACAAAGGGGAAAGTGAGCCTGGAGTGACTGGATGAACCAATACATTTTGGGTTAGGTCTATCAATCAAAAAAATGTGCACTGCTTAAGTACTGACAGCAGCTTGTATTTATATCACGCCAAGTATCTCAGCTTTCTGCTGTTTAATGGGATGTGGGCTGCCTGCACCAGTTCATCCTGGGAGGAGAACAGGAACAGCTGGGGAAGTGACTGCTTGTTCAATCATTGTAGGTGAGTTCTCTTCTGGCTGATGGTGGTCAAAATGCATCACCCCTTGTGGTGGTGCAGACTCCCTCTGACTCACGGTCAAAATGTGAGATAGTCACAATCGACAGTGGGACCAGCACTGGGCAGCCACTGATTTAACAATAGTGAGGGACCCCTGGACATTATCAAATCTTGCTCAGCTTTCTCTTTAAGAGCACGCTGATTGTAACTGATCGATCCAGAACCTGAAAACCGGGACCATTGCAGGTTTCCATTCTTGAAGCTCAGGTTGCGGCGTAGCATTTGCTGAACTTCAGGATAATTTGCTCATAGAATAGTTCAATGAGGTAAAACTCGGTGTTGGTCAGTAATAAAAGACATTAAATCAAACAGAGAGTTACACACTCTGCTTGACACTCAGATCCATTGCAATAACTGGAAGGAGATATCAATAGACTGATCCTGGCCATTTTGTGTTGCCACCCAAGACATAGTTCCACCTCAAGACTTTGAGCGAATGAAATGACTTTTAAATTACGTAAGAACATAAGAACGAGGAGCAGGAGTAGGCCATCTGGCCCATCGAGCCTCCTCCACCATTCAATAAGATCATGGCTGATCTTTTCATGGACTCAGCTCCACTTACCCACCCTCTCACCATAACCCTTAGTTCCTTTACTGTCCAAAAATCTCTCTATCGTTGCCTTAAAAATGTTCAACAAGGTGGCTTCAACTGCTTCACTGGGCGGGGAGTTCCACAGATTCACAACCCTTTGGGTGAAGAAGTTCCTCCTCAGCTCAGTCCGAAATCTGCTCCCCCTTGTTTTGTGGCTACGTCCCCTAGTTCGAGTTTCACCCACCAGTGGAAACAACCTCCCTGCTTCTATCTGATCTATTCCCTTCATAATTTTACATGCTCCTATAAGATCCAGCCCCCTTCATCCTTCTAAATTCCAAAGAATATAGTCCCAGTCTACTCAACCTCTCCTCATAAGCCAACTCTCTCGACTTCAGATTACAAAGCTTACAAGCTATTACATACAATCTAGTTGCATTACAGCAGAGGCGTTGCAGTGATGTTGCGAACTTTTTAAGCAGTTATTGTGTAACATTAAGTAAGAAAAATGACCAAACAGGTACAACAAAGTGACTAAGAGGACTAATGAGATCTTATCCTTCATTGCAAAAGGAATTGAACATGAAAGTAGCAATGTCATGCTTTAATTCTGCAGAGTATTAGTCAGATCACGTCTTGAAAACCATGCACCTTCTTATTTAACTGGGTTGGGTGTGGGGGGTGAAGGCGTGGAGTGGTGTAAATGAATTGTCTCAGAGGAGGTTTGCTCCATTGATACCTGAAATGTGCAAGATTTCTGTCGAAGATGGGTTGGTCAGACAGGAGTTGTTTCCAAATAAGTTTAGAAGAGTGAGGGGTGACTTTATTGAAGCTTATATTATTCACAGGACTGCATTCACAGCAGGTTTCTTTGATTCTGAATAAGGAGGACAGGGAACGACGTTAACTCTTGTGGTGAGTCCAGAACTATGGGACAATGTTTCGAACTAGACGCCATCCTTTAAGTACAGAGATGAGGACTTTTTGTTTCTCTCTCAAGAAGTAGGGAACTCTGGTCCAGGAAACAGTGGAGGAGGGTGGGTGTCGTTCAATAATTTTAAAACAGAGTTCTTGTTAGCCAATGGAATCAATGATGATTGAGGGTAGGTGGAAGTGAGGAGTCAAAATGCAAAACAGACCAGCCTTGATTTCATTGGATGATGAAGCAGGTCTGAGAGCCTGCTCTCTGCTCCTAGTTTGTACATTCCAAAGGAACTGCACATCATGGGTTACTTGTTGTTTCTCCCTACCCCAGGTAGCTTCTCACTCCCTTGCTTAAAATCCATTTCTGCCTTAACAAATATTCAAGGATTCTGCTTCATCCACTTTTTAAGGAAGGAAGTTTCAAAGACTCACAAATGAGAAATGTCCACCACACCTTTGTCTCAAATGGGTGACCCCTTCTTTCGAAACAGTAACACCTGATTCAAGAGTGTACCATGAGATAAACCATCCTTTCCACAACCACCCTGTAAAGATTCCTCAGCATATTATTCAATTTGCCTCTTACTCGTCCAAAATCCATAAGACATAAGACAATTTATCCATTCAAGGTACCACCTTTAACAAACCTTCCCTGAAGTGCTTCCGATATATTTACATTCTTCCTCAAATATGGCAGTCAATGCTATTACCTAATACTCCAAAGTGATCTCATCAACACCCTGTATGACTGAAACATAACGCCTCTACCCTTCTGTTTACTGTCCCTCATAATAAATTATAACATTTTACTGGCTTTATAGAACATAGAACATAGAACAATACAGCACAGAACAGGCCCTTCGGCCTGCTTTCCTAATGACTTGCTCCTTGGATGGCACATTCCAAACCCACGACCACTACCGCCCAGAAGGTCAAGGACAGTAGATCCATGGGAATATCACCATGTGCAATTTCCCCTCCAAGCCACTCAATATCCTGACTTGGAAACATATCGATGTTCCTTCACTGCTGTTGGGTCAAAATCCAGGAAGGGGTAACCAACATCAAATGGACTGCAGTGGTTCAAAAAGGCAGCTCCCCACCACCTCTTCAAGGGGAAGTAGGGATGTGTAATTGATGCTGGTCCTGCCAGCTAAGCCTACATCTTATCAATGAATTAAAAAAAAAACTGACCTTTAATGATTCATTCCTCTTGCAATAAAAGAGCATTCTACTGATTTTCCTAAATACTTGCATACTGATTTCTGCGATTCATGCATTTGATGCCTAAATCCTACTGTATTTCAGAGCACTGCTATCTATCATCATTTAGGTAATATGTTTACTTTTATTCCTCCTGCCAAAAAAAACTACAGTTTCCAATTTTCACACACTGTACTCCATTTGCCACATCTTTGCCATTCATTTAAAATAACTGAATCTCTTTGTAGCTTCTTTGTATACCCTTCACAACTTGCTTTCTGACCTCGCTTTGTGTTATCACCAAATTTAAAAACTGTACTTTCAATCCCCTCAACCAATCCATTTATATACCTTGCAAAAAGTTGAGACCCCAGCACTGATCCTGTGGCATTAAAACTCTTTATATCTTACCAACAAGAAAAAAAAAAGCCCTGGTAAGACTATTCTCTGTTTCCTCTTACCCAGCCAATCTCCTATCTATCCCAAAGTATCACCACTTACACCATGAGCTTTTATTCTTCATTGTAATTTTTGATGTGGCACTTTATTAATACCTTCTTGAAATCTAAGTGCACCTTTATTCATAGCACATGTTACTTCCTCAAAGAACTCCAATAAATTGGTTAAACATAGCTTCCCCTTCAAATCCCATGCCTGATTGCCCTTGAACTGTTCTAAGTATCCTGCCACAATGTCTTTAATAATAACTTTGAATTGCTTTTGTAAGGCTTAAGTGAGATTTTTTTTTGCTTTGAGATCACAGGGAGTGTCAGACAGGCATTACTGCATCGATGCATGAGCAGAATATTCCTTCAGAAACGTGTACAAAGCGCGTCTGGTCAAATCCATCATCAGAGGCAAGTCTCAGATTACTGTTAGTGGATGAAGCACCTGTCTCAGGATGAACCTTTGCAATTGAGGCATCTAAGATACAGGCTGTGAGGGGAGAATGTTAAAGATCAGGATAAAAGTGGGCTGTGGTAACATGGATGCATGGAGACGCAAAAGTCGAACAGAGAAAGTGGTGTTTGTTGTGAGAAATTTGGTTGCCCTAGAGTCGGATTTTAGACTTGGTTCTTGTGTACTCTGTTCCTGCTTACCAAATCCAGAACTGCATTTCACTTGCATAAAGAGCCTGTTATTTTGAAGGTGGAATCCAATGCATAGTTTCTGTCCTGTATTATTTAGCAAGAAACATCGCAAATTGGTGACGAAAATAGAACAGGACTTTTTTTTTGAAAAAGGGAATATGAAAAGCTTTAGTCCCTTGAGATTTGTTTGTGAGGCCCACAGGCTGCCACTTTGCAAAACAATAGAGGCAATGAATTCAATGCACCAAGGAAGAACATGAATCAATCACTCAGATCAACCAGCAGAGGCTGGAGAGAACCTTTAACCAGGCCTCATGATATAACAGTGAGAACAAGAGCAGAGCAAAACCAGAAGGGGAACAAATAGTAGGAACAGAGCAGGCCTCCGACTCAACATTACAGTGAAAGTTAAATCTTTTTGACATGGAAAATATGTATGATTTGCACATTAGAATACAGAGTAAACTTTCCCAGTTTACTGAGAATAAATGGGGAGTAGTTGCAGACTGTGAGAATACTTATCGCAGATCAGAACATGGATAAGATAGCAGAATGGACAGTCAAGTGGCACTTAACTTAATATAAAGGAGTGTGCTGTGATGCAGGTTGGCAGAAAGTATCGAAGGAGACTCATTAGAGAATTAATGGACAGTTCTAAGGAGCGTGTGATGCGTCTGAGATTTTGAGCTTCATAAATAGAGATGCAAAAATCAGTGAAAAATGCGAACACTGTTTGCCTCTCCACAGATGCTGGCCTGCTGTGTTTCTCTAGCACGTTCTGTCATTATTTCAGTTCTCTGGCATCTGCAGTTTAGTTTTGCTTTTATTACAGAAACTAAAGCTCACAGATTTAAGGTATTGGGCAAATGATGGATAGGGGATGTGATAAGGACTTTTATCATCACCTGGAGCTCACTGCTTCCCAAGATTGTTCCTACAGTGACAACGTTTTGAAACTTGACAATGAGTAGGAGCCATCAGTGAGCGAGGGCTTGGAAGAGGGGACAGCCATAACTGTCTCAGTGCTCATGACCCCAAAAGTTTAGTTTCAAACCGCACACGGGGTCCTGGCCCCCCCCTCCCCCCCCCCCCCCCCCCCCCCCCCCCCATGTTGGGAAGCCTTTGCTTACAAAAGATGGTGGAGGTGGAGATAGATCGGCGATTTCAAAATGAAATTGGATGGGCAATTGATAAGAATAAAGCAGAAGGGTGCTGGGGCTAGATCACTGGAATTTGACTGGCTAGATTGCTCTGCAGCAAGATAGCATGGCTTCAATGGGCTGAATAGCCTATTTCTGAATTGTCGTAACTGCATGGCTGGAAGTTTAAGAGCACAGGCCTTCTCAAGGAATGGAATGGAAAGTGGGGAAGGGGAGGGAGTTGTCAAAACAATTGGCACGTGTACCAGTGTAGGAGTAGGACTCAGGTTGTGAGCCACCTTTGGACATCTGAAGACTAATTATTGAGCACATAAAGGTCTCCTCCCTCTCATGCCTGCCTTTTACCAGTGATAGAGTGTAACCCCACCATGTGGCAAGATTGGCAGTGCCCACCTGCAGACTCAAGCACTCTGTGTCCAATAGAAGTTACCCCTCCAATTTGTGATTGCCACCCCAGCTTGTTCTCCCTTACCCTGGGCACCCGGTCCCAACCTCCGCAGTCCCCTCCTTCGGCTTCAGTGAAAACTGGAAATGAATGACTGACTCCTGAGGAGGGGTAGGGTTGGAGAGATGCCAGTCATCTGCAGATCTCAGTGTCTGCATTTGGCTCTGGGTGAGAAAACAGAAGTCCTGACTTGAGTCAATTGACAGGACAATGTTATAAAATGGAGTCAGTGCCTCCTGTCTATGGGGAAGCACTCACCCTGACTTCTTAATCAGGAAAGGGGGCTGGGGAGAGGGATGTGCAAGCTGCCTCATAGCAGCGCCTAGGACCTGGGTTCAATTCCAACCTTGGGTGACTGTCTGAGTGGAATTTGCACCATTCTCCCTGTGTCTGCATGGGTTTCTTCTGGGTGCTCTGATTTCCTCCCACAGTCCAAAGATGTGCAGGTTAGCTGGATTGGTCTTGCTTACTTACCCATAGTGTCCAGGAATATGCAGGCTAGGTGGGTTAGTCATGGGAATTGCAAGGTTACAGGGATAGGGGTATGAGTCAGTGTGTGATGGTCTTTGGAGGGTCAGTATGAACTTGATGAGTTGAATGACCTGGTTCCACACTGTAGAGATTCTATCATTCTATAATCCTATATGTACAGTGCCAGCATCTCTTGGTAAAATTCCAGTCCACCATCTGTAGCCCAGATCTCCTGATAGTCAGGGACTTGATTGATCCTGGCCTCGTGGAAAAATCCAGATGTTCTGACTCCATGGGGATCACCTAGGAAGTTGAAACATGGCTAATTACCTGGCATCTAAAAAAAGTCCCTAACTCGGAGTTGGAGTTGGAGATTTTGGAAGGTTTCGACTTACAGGAAAAATTAGAAAAATTAAATCCTGCTCCAACTCCTGGGTAACCAAAAAAAGATCAACGATCACTCATGCTGATACCATATCCTGCACATCGATAACAGTGCTGGTCCTCAACTCACAGGCATTAAATCAATTTAGGGTGGCACGGTGGCTCAGTGGTTAACTCTGCTACCTCACAGTACCAGGGGCCCAGGTTCGATTCCTGCCTCAGGTGACTGTCTGTGTGGTGTTTGTAAATTCTCCCTGTAGCTGTGTGGGTTTCCTCCCACAATCCAGCGATGTGCAGGTCAGGTGGGTTGGCCATGCCAAATTGCCCACAGTTTTAAGTGCATTAGTCAGGAGTAAGTTATAGGGGAGGGGAATAGTCTGGGTGGTTTCCTCTTCAGAGAGTCGGTGTGGACTTGTTGGGCCAAAGGGCTGTTTCCAGACTGTCGGGAATCTACTCAAACTCCCTCCCTAACTGATACCGGATTCCAAATACCTGTTCAGCTGTGAACTGTACCTCCTTATTCATCTGCCATCTTAGCTGGTACTTTGTTGTTCAACCTCACCCAACTTTTCTTTCAAACCATGATCAAACCACTTCCACAAACTGGGCATCTTATCCCATCAAGCACCTGTCACTTTACCCTCAATACTATCCAACTGCTATCCTCACTTTTGCCCACTCAACTACATCGTCCTCCCTCACCTACTTACTTGGCACATTTACTTTCTTTCAGTAGCCACCAAAGAACCTTTGGGACCTTTCCGCTGTGTTTACCGACTGCCAGGTAGTTGTGAAATGCTTTCTACAATGATCCACTCCAAATGCTGAGTCGATGGTTTGCTGGACAGCTTCTGTTGTGATGGTTTCTTCCTCATCAGAAATCCAGACAGGAAAGTTCTCAGAAAGTTAAGGGAGCAGCTTTTGGGAACCCAACACAGATCAGAAGAGTGGGGCCTGTGAAATGATGACCAAACTATCCTATGGTCCCAGCACAAATGAAGGCCATTCTGGTGTGTGCTAACCTTCACTGAGTGCCATCCCTCCAACCTTTCCCCATATCCTTGCAAATTCTTTCTGAACAGAGAATAAACTAATTCCCTCTTGACAGTTTGGATTGATTTATCTCCATCACATTATCGGCATTGAATTCCAGATCCTAATCATACACTGACTGAAAATGTTTCTCCATTTCTTATTTTGTCAATGAGCTTCAATATGTGCCATCTGCTTCTCAATCCTTCTGGATTTTCTCTACCTACATGGTCCAGGCTAAGCATGTTTTTTTTAATAGCCCTATCAAACCTTCTCTTCCCCAAAGAAAACACTCCCAACTTCTTCGATCTGTGTGTAACAGAGGTTCAGCATTTTCAGACCAATCTCTTGGATCTTTTTGCTCTCCAACACCTTCCCATGGTCACTGAGCTGTGGCACTCAGAACTTGATGCAATGTGAAAGATGAGGTTGACCCAGTGTTCTATACAAGTTCAACTATTCTACTGAATGCCTCAATGAGTTAAATTGAGGATCATGTATAAATTGTTCTCTCAACCTGCCCTACCATCTTCATTGATTTATTCATAAACACACTCATGTCCTTTTGTTCCTGCAACCCCTTCACAATTGTACTCTTAATTCTGCATTGCTGCAAGTTTTCTTTCAACCAAGAAGAACCACTTCACATTTCCATGCATCGAATTTCATCTGCCACTTTTCCATCATTCCAACATCCTGTTCATTTCCTAAAAACATAAAAACTAGGAACACGAGTAGGCCCTTCGGTCTTTTGAACCTACTCTGCGATTCAATATGATCGTGGCTGATCATCCAACTCAGTATCCAGTAGCTTTTACCCCGTTCCCTTTGATCCCTTTAGTTCTAAGAATTATGTCTAACTCCTAATTGAAAGCATTAATGTTTTGGTCTCTGCCGCGTTCTGTGGTAAAGGATTCCACAAGCTCACGGCTCTCTGGGTGAAGAACTTGCTCCTCATCTCAGTTCAAACTGGCTTGCCCATGTTCTTAGATTGTGACCCCTGGCCCTGGACATAATGGTCATCAGGAACATCCTTGCTGTGTTCAACCTGTCTCGTGCTGTTTGAACTTAACGGGATTTCATGAGATCTCCTCTCACACTTCTAAGCTCCAGCGTATATAATCCCAACCAGTCTCTCTTCATGCATCAGTCCTGCCATCCCACAAATCAATCCAGTCAACTTTCACCGCACTCCCTCCATCACCAGAACATCCTTCCTCAGATAAAGAGACCAAAACTGCGCACAATGCTCCAAATGTAGTCTCACTAATGCCCTGTACAATTGCAGCAAGACATCCCTGCTCTTGAATTTAATCCACTTGCTATGATGGTATTATTTGCCTTCTTTGCTGCTTGTTACACCTACATGCCTACTTTCAGCAACAACAACTAGTGTACAACAACACCTAGGTCTTATTGCACCTCCCCCTTTCTCAATCTATTACAGTTCACCTCATAGTTCACCTTCCTGTTTTTGTTATCAATTTGGATAACCTCACATTTATCTATATTATACTTCATCTGCAACATATTTGCCCACCCACTCAACTTGCCCAAATCGCATGGAATCATCTCTGCATTCCCCTAACAACTCCCCCTCCCACCCAGTTTTTGTCATCTGCAAAAATGGAGATAATGCATTCAGTTCCCTCTTATACGTCATTAATATATATTGAGTATTGCTGGGTTCCATTTATTGCTCCTTGCGGTACCCCACTAGTCAAAGGCTACCAGTTGGAAAGAGACCTGTTTATTCCTAATTTTGTTTTGTTTCTGCTGATCAGCTTCCTATCCATGTCAGTACTCTACTTCCAATCCCATGAGCTTTTACATATCCATTTCTTATATGGAACCTTCTCAAAAACCTTCTGAAAGTCCAAGAAAATCACATCCACTGGTTCCCATTATCCATCTATTATGTACATTCTCGTAAAATTCAAGTAGGTTTGTCAAGCACAATTCTGTTTTGTAATTGCATGTTGTCTCTGTTTGATCCCATCAGTGTTTTCCAAATGCTCTATTATTGCATATTTTATAAACGATTCTAGCATCATCCTTATTCCTGATGTCAGGCTACTGGTCTCTAATTCCTCGTCTTCTCTCTATTTCCTGTTTTAAAAATAATGGAGTTGTATTAGATACCACCCAACTTTGAGGAACAGATTATATAGAGTCTGTAGAATCTTAGAAAGGGATCACCAAAACATCCATTATTTTTAAGGACACTTTGTTAAGCACTCTGGGATGAGGTTATAAGGTCCTAGAGATCTATTGGCTTTTAATGCCATCAATTTACCGAACCACATTTCTGTAAAACTGACTTCCTTCAGTTCCACACTCTAAGCCAGCAGAGAGTGGGGATAAGTGGGTGTTTTTCTGGTTGGCGATCAGTGGCTAGTGGTGTGCCTCAGGGATCAGTGTTGGGACTGCAATTGTTTCCAATTTACATAAATGATTCAGAGTTTGGTATAAAGTGTAGCGTGTCAAAGTTCACAGATAACACTAAAATGAGTGATAGAGCAAAGTGTGCAGCAGACACTGAAAGTCTGCAGAGCGATATAGATAGCTTAAGTGAGTGGACAGATGGAGTACAATGTTGGTAAATGTGACATTATCCATTTTGGTAGGAATGACAGCAAACTGGACTATTATTTAACTGGCAAACAAATTGCAGCATGCTGCTGTGCAGAGGGACCTGGGTGCCCTTGTGCATGAATCACACAAAGTTGGTTTACAGGAAAAATATAAAATATAAAATTATGAAGAGAATAGATAAAATAGAAGCAGGGAGGTTGTTTTCACTGGTGGGTGAAACTAGAACCAGGAGGCATAGCTTCAAAATAAGGGGGAACAGGTTTAGGACTGAGCTGAGGAGGAACTTCTTCACCCAAAGGGTTGTGAATCTGTGGAACTCCCTGCCCAGTGAAACAGTGGAGGCTCCCTCATTGAATGGTTTTAAGTTAAAGATGGAATTTTGAACAGTAAAGGAATTAAGTGTTATGGTGGGTGGGCGGGTAAGTGGAGCTGAGTCCATGAAAAGAGCGGCCATGATCTTATTGAATGGTGAAGCAGGCTGGAGGGGCTAGATAGCCTACTCCTGCTCCTTGTTCCTGTGTTCATATGCTCTCACTAAACCATGTGCCCCCCCCCCCCCCCCCCCCAACATTTTTGGGATTCTGTTTGTGTCCTTCTATGTGATGACAGAACCAAGATTAAGTATGGAATTGTCCCCCCTCTCTTTGTTCCCCATTATAATTTCCCCCTGTGTCTGACTGTCATTTCTTTTCATGACCTCATGTGCTCCATATCCTGTGACTGTGACTCCTCATTCTGAACACCCCAGAACAAGGAAAAACACCCTCCCTACATATACTCTGAGGAGCCCTGTTGATGTGTTATACATTTTTATTGAATTGTCTTTCATCCTTCACAATTCTGCTGCACACAGTCCCCAGTTGAATAACCTCGCCTCACAGGACAGATCCAGTGCACCTCCTGTATCAGTCGAGTGGATCTTCACTTCATGTCCTCTTCTTAAAACAAATGAATTCATGGGAAATGGGCATTACTGAGTGGGCTAACATGTTTTGCCCATCCCTAGTCACCCTTGAGAAGGTGGTGGTGAGCTATGACAGCTATGAACTGTAACAGTCTGTGTGCCCTTTTGAATGGTCATGCAGGCTTGAAGGGCCGAATGGCCTACTCCTGCACCTATTTTCTATGTTTCTATGTCCTTAGGGAGAGAATTCCAGGAATTTGAGTCAGCAACGCTGAAGGAACGACAATGGATTTCCAAGTCAGGATGGTGAGTGACTTGGAGGGGAAGCTGTAGTGGTGTTCCCATGTATCTTCTGGCCTTGGCCTTCTAGATGGAAGTGGTCGTAAGTTTGAAAGGTGGTGTCTTAGGAACCTTGCTGAATTTCTGCAGTGCATCTTGTGCATAGTACAGTGTCATTGATGGACAGAGTGGATGCTTTTAGATGTGGAATCAGTCAAGTGGGTTGCTTTGTCCTGGATGGTGTTAAGCTTCTTGAGTGTTGTTGGAGCTGTACCCATCTAGGCAAGTGGGGAGTATTCCATCACACTCCTGACTTGTGTCTTCTAGATGGTAGGCAGGCTCTGGGGAGTCAGGAGGTGATTTACTTACATGCAGGAGTCCTAATGTCTGACCTGCTCTTGCAGCTACTCCAGCCAGTCCAGTTCAGTTTCAGTTCAATGATAACCTACAGATGAGTGCACAACCACCTTTGCATGCAATATTTCCAGGGTCACTTCCTTTAGTACTCCGGGATATAGATTTTCAGGCCCTGGTCGTTTATCAGCAT
Source organism: Chiloscyllium punctatum (assembly GCF_047496795.1). Classification (NCBI taxonomy): domain Eukaryota; kingdom Metazoa; phylum Chordata; class Chondrichthyes; order Orectolobiformes; family Hemiscylliidae; genus Chiloscyllium; species Chiloscyllium punctatum. Next base: position 30,846,445 of record NC_092741.1, read on the forward strand.
TTAACCTCATTCATTTTATGTGCATCATCTTTTTACTAATACAGATTTCCTTCAAATGAGCCGTCTCACTGGACTCTCAGTTGTCAAACATTCCTGGGGGGTTATTTATGCCTTTGTTTGTGAAGACAGAACCAAAATACGAGTTCAATTCTTCCGCCATTCCTTCCTTCTCTATTTAGTATCATGTTGTAAAGTCGGTAGCTGTTTTGTATACAGCAGGATCCCACCAGCAGCTTTGAGGTAACAATCAGATGTTAATTTCAATGAAACCATGTCCTCAGGGCCTTGGGGAGAACTGCCCAGCTCTTTAAATGGTGGCAACGTCTACGCTGACCTGAGAGAGGGTTTAACATCTTATTTGAGAATTGATGCAACCAACAGTGTAGCCCTCCCATGGTACTACGTCGACAGTTAAGTTGGGATATCTGGTCAGCATGGACAAGTTGGATCGAAGGATCTGTTTCTGTGCGGTGCATCTCTATGACTCTATGACTAAGTGCCCCAGCTCAGCTAGGTGAGGGCTAGATCTGTTAGTCCAGAGGCATCAATAATATTTTGCAGACCTGGGGTCTAATCCTGCCATGGTGAATATAAAAAAATCTAGAATTAAGAATTCAATGTTGATCATGAAATTATTGTCAGAAAAAACCCATCTAGTTCACTGATGTCCTTTGAGGAAGGAAATCTGCCATCCTTACCTAGTCTGGCCTACATCTGACTGCAGACCCACAGTAATGGGGTCTGCCCTTGAACAATTATGATTGGGCAATAAACATTGACCAGACAGTGTTGCCCACATTCTGTAAATGAATAATTTTTTAAAAATGCTCTGACTGTTAGGGAGCTATTTGTCTTTCTGTCCTACCATATTTACGGAAGCTTTTTCACTCTGTTTCTATGTTCCTTACAGTTTTGTTCCCATAATCTATTTTTCCCACACTTGCTCAAAAGTTTTTGTCTCCTTCTGCTGAATCCTGAATTACACTCAATCTTCAGACTGGCTGCTGTTGATGATATGCTGACTTTTTAACCTATCCTCATAATTTCCGAAGACCCCAAATTTTGCATCATTTGCAAATTTTGAAACAATGTGTGCTAAGGTCTGAATAAGTTATATCGGAAAGAACAGTGGACCTGATACCAGTCCTGGGAAACTCCACCATAAACCTTCCTTCAGTTCAGAAAACAATGATTAATTGTTACCTTCTGTTTCCTGTTACTGAGCCAGTTTCATACCCTTATGGCTATTGCCCACTTTATTCAATAAACTCGAAGTTTGCTCACAAGTCTGTTTTGCCACCACTGTATTTATATAGCCAGTCCAGTTCAGTGTTAGTTCAATATAACCTACAGATGAATGCACAACCACCAATGCATGCAGTAATGCCACTGCATTATTTTAACAAAATAATAGCTGACATCATTGTTGATGGGCACATAATCAGGTTGCTGATGTTTGTTGCTTCTCTCATAGTAAACCACGATCGTCTGTTTTATGTCATGCTCTGTAACTTGCCTGCCATGTATAGTTTAGCTCTGTCTAAGTTCACCTTCTTTCACTGCCTACCACTCAGATTTTTTGATTTATTATTGTCACATGTACAAAGGTACAGTGAAAAGTTTTGTTTTGCATGCATCATAGACGGATTATACCATAGAAGCACAGTGAGGAATGCAATGTTAAGGCTGCAAAGAAGGTGCACAGAGAGTGAGAGTGAGAAACTGAAATTGAAGATTTTGGAGGTCCAATCAGACGTCTAATAATAGCAGGGAAGAACTGCTCTTAAACCTGTTGCTCTCTGTGTTTAAGATTTTGTACCTTCTGCTGAACAGAAGAGGTCGGACTCTTCACGCACTGGTTACAAAGGCCCAACAATATCTCTTCTTCCTCAGGCAGCTGAGGAAATTTGGCATGACGGGGAATACCCTTGCCAACTTTTATAGATGTGCCATCAAGAGCATTCTGTCTGGATGTATCACTACCTGGTATGGCAACTGTACCATTCGAGGTCGGAGACGGTTACAGTGAATTTGGCCCGGACAATCACAAAGGCCAACCTCCCCTCTATAGAATCATTCTACCCGGCCCGCTGTCAAGGAAAGGCCGCCAGCATTCTCAAAGATCCATCCCACCCTGGCAATGTTTTTCTACAACCTCTACCATCGGGGAGAAGGTACAGAAGCCTGAACACAAACACCAGCCAGTTTCGAAAGAGTTTCTACCTGATTGTTGTTAGAATACAGAATGGACTCAGAAACTCTTAACATTTGCCTGTACCTGTGCTTTTGTTTTACCCATTATTTACTTATCTATGCTATTTAACTCTGTGATCTGCCTGTATTACTCACAAGACAAAGTTTTTTCACTGTGCCTCAGAACGTGTGACAATAAATTCAATTCAATTCGACTCAATTAATTAATATTTCTGGATGTCACTTTCTGCAATCCTTGTGATTTCAAGCACCCCTTTATTTGTCCTATGACTTGTATGTGGAATTTTTTGCATACATCTTAACATCTCCACATCAACTTCCATAGATTGTTTCTTAAATTGATAAAAAAAAAACTTACATTTATGTAGCACCTTTCCCAAGCCTAGGACCCACCAATGGGCTTTGCAGCCAATTAAATAGAGTTTGATAGTGCACTCATTTGTTGAAAGAAATAGCGCAACAAATCTGCACACAAACTCCCATCGACAGCAATGTGATGGTCATTAAATAACATTTCTGATTTTGAATAAATATAATGGTTTGCTAGCACACCATAGATAAATCCTTACCTTTTATTTTTCAGAATAAAGGCATGGAAACCTATACGTTTCCCTGGGAGAGTTACCGGAGTTTTAGCTTCAGGTCTCTCTGATTTATTTTTCATTATTCATTCATGGGATGTGGGGATTGTTGACTGGCCTAGCATTTATTGTCCATCTCTAGTTGCCTTTGAGAAGGTGGTGGTGAGCTGCCTTATTGAACTGTCGCGTCCACATGATGCAGATAGACCCACAATGCCCTTAGTGAAGGAATTCTAGGATTTTGACCCAGCGATACTGAAGAAACAGCATAAACAACAAACTTTGTTTTATCAACTCGACCTCTTGATATACCGGCAAAAATGATTTACCAAAATACCATAATCTACCACAATGTGGAGGTGCCAGAGATGTTGGACTGGGGGGGGGGGGGGGGGGGGGGGTGGGGGGGTGATAAGGTCAGAGGTCACATGACACCAAGTTATAATCCAACAAGTTTATCTGAAATCACAAGCTCTCAGAGCGCTGCTCCTTCATCAAGTGGATGAAGGAGCAGCACTCTGAAAGCTTATAATTTCAAATACACCTGTTGGGCTATAATCTGGTGTCATGTGATTTCTGACACAACCTATCGCGATGTCTGAGTATTTATGATGTAAATAAAGGATAAGAGGGATGTGTATAATCCCTGTATTATGTTTCTATTATTTATTTTGTACTTCTACTTTGGTTTTAGGAGGTGTGTCGATGTTTTAGATAGTTTTTTAAAAGGGATGTCTCAAAACTTCGCTTGGTCAGCGTTTACTGTGGTCGTGTATACCTCTTAATTATCCAAATATTTGACCAACCAGCACACTCCTGTTCACATAGGTGCTGGTTAATAAAAAGTTTGCTGTATTTCTTAGTCAGTATGGTGAGTAGCTTAGAGGGGAACTTGCAGGTGATAGTGTTCCCATATATCTGCCGCCTTTGTCCTTCTGGATATAAGTGGTCGTGGGTTTGGAAGATGCTGTGTCAGGATCTTTGATGAATTTCTGCAGTGCATCTTGTAGTTAGTATACACGACTGCTCTGTGGCAGAGGAAGATGATGCTTGTGGATGTTGTGCCTGTCAAGCAGGCTGCTATGTCCTGGATGGTGTCAAGCTTCTTGAGTGTTGTTGGAGCTGCACTCATCCAGGCAAGTGGGGAGTATTGCATCACACTCCTGACCTGTGTCTTGTAGAGACAATCATAACACTAGTACAGTACTGGATTACCAGACAGTGAATGGTTATCAAATGCTGGAGTAGGATTGAACTCAGAGCCTTCAAAACCGAAGTGAGAGCTAGAGTTGGTCATTATGTGTTTGCTGGTTTGGAGGGTGCACGTGCTGTCAGTACATCGTTTAAGGCAGTTAGGATTCCATTAGTTTTTGTGCAATGCGATTTATAAGTCTTCTTCTTGTAACTCACTGTGTAACCTAGTCACAGTCTCTGCCAATATTCCCTCTCAGAGCATAGACCTCTGAGGTCCATGTCCATAGCAACGACATCTGGAATTGGAAGTCTATCCAAGGAGAGGCTGTGCAGCCACACAGCTACAAGAATTGAACCAGTGTTACTCTGCATCACCTGAGCTAACTGTCCCTCTTCATTTGGTAAATAAAGAGGAAGGGAATCTCATCCTTGCTGAGCTTTTCACATAGTTCAATTGGTCATTTTCATGGCAGCCCATCTTGTAAATATATGTGTTCACAAATTCTCCCTGGTTCCACTGAAAACCCAATGAATGTTTTTGAGTCTGAGGAAGGATATTCTTGCTATTGAGGGAGTCCAGCGAAGGTTCACCAGACGCAGTCCAGGGATGGCAAGACTGACATACGAAGAAAGATTGGATCAACTGGGCTTGTACTACCTGGAATTTAGAAGAATGAGGGGGAGATCGCTTGGAAATGTATAAAACCCTGATGGGATTGGGCAGGCTAGATGCGGGAAGAATGTTGGGGATGTCCAGCACTTGAGGTCAAAGTCTAAGAATAAAGGGTAAGCCATTCCGAACTGAGATGAGGAAGGATTTCTTCACTCAGAGAGTTGTGAAGCTGTGGAATTCTCTCTCACAGAAAACTTTTTTAGCCAGTTCATTAGATATATTCAGGAGGAAGCTGGGCATGTCCCTTGTGGCTACAAGAATTGAGGGGTAAGGGGAGAGGGGGGGGGAGTGGGATACTGAGATTACGTGATCAGCCATGATCATATCGAACCGTATCCTGCACCTATTTTCCATGTTTCTACGTTTGTGGCATCTCAAGCCTGTTCTGCCTCCATGGTAACCCTTCCTGTGTGCAACCCATGGAAAAACCTATCCACCAATCTCCCTGGGATCTGTCAGAATTCCTACAGGAGTTAGCTTGGGAAAGCCAACGGAACTCCCAGGGAGTTTTGACCCATTTATGCACCTTTGATGATTTTGCACACTTATGTATATAAGCTAATGGAGCACATAGCAACCCCCCAAGTATCAATGAGGAGAGCAAGGAGCTTGAGTAAGAACAGATTGCAGAAGGGCTATCTATTGCTCTTCATTTGCCATGTCTGGTTGGAGAATTCTACAGGGCTCATACAAAGAAGCTTGCAATTGCCAATTGGAGTCAAATCTCTGGTCTCCTCTAATTCTGGCCTCTTGAGTGGCTTTGCATTGAGTTGTTCCACCATTGGTGACCATGTCTTCAGTTACCTCAGTCTAAAACTCTGGAATTCCCTCCCTACCTCGCTCTACCTCACTCCTAAAGGCATGCTTCTTTGACCAAATCTGACTCAGTGTCAGGTGGAATGGTGGCTCAGTGGTCAGCGCTGCTGCCTCCCAGTGCCAGCCACCTGGGTTCAGTTCTACCCTTGGCCAGCTGCCTGCATGGTGCTTGCATATCCTCCCCATGTCTGTGTGGGTTGATGCTGGTTTCCTCCCATAGTCCAATGATCTGCAGGTTAGGTGGATTGGCTGTGTTATTTCATTTGATTTATTGTTGTCACATGTAGGAGAAAGTGAGGACTGCAGATGCTGGAGATCAGAGCTGAAAATGTGTTGCTGGAAAAGCGCAGCAGGTCAGGCAGCATCCAAGGAACAGGAGAATCGACGTTTCAGGCATAAGCCCTTCTTCAGGAATCCTGAAGAAGGGCTTATGCCCGAAACGTCGATTCTCCTGTTCCTTGGATGCTGCCAGACCTGCTGCACTTTTCCAGCAACACATTTTCAGCTGTTGTCACATGTACCCAAGTACAGTGAAAAATTTTGTTTTGCGAGCAGTGCCCATAATGTCCAGGGATGTGCAGGCCAGGTGGATTAACCATTGAAAAGACAGGGTTACAGGGGTAGTGTAGGAGGCGTGGTTCTGGGTAGAATGCTCTTCAGAAGGTTGCTGTGGACTCGATGGGCCGAATAGCCTGCTCCCATACTGTAGAGATCCTATGTTTCTATCTCCTGATGTTACACCTTTTTTTTAACACTCCTGTGGAATGATTTGAAATGTTTTATTATGCTGATGCTGCCTTCTGAATATTGACTGCTGTTATTATTGAGATGGAGAATAGGCCAGAAACTGAAGTGGTGCCTTTTTATGGTCACAATATGAAATAGGAGCAGAAGTAGGACATTTGGCCACTCAACTGTTCACTGTCATTTAACAAAGTCTTGGCTAATCAGTCTGCATTTTGAATCCCACATTCCCAGAACATTTGTTGGTAACATTTGACTCCCCTGTTCCTTGGATGCTGCCTGACCTGCTGCGCTTTTCCAGCTACACATTTTCAGCTCTGATCTCCAGCATCTGCAGTCCTTACTTTTTCTCCTAATGAAAATCTACCCAGCTCTGCTTAAAAAGTTTTCAATGATCACACCTCCACTGTCTTCTGAGGCAAAGAGTTCCAAAGTCACGCCACCTTCTGAGAGAACGAAACAAATTCTCCTGATCTGTCTCCGAAAAGCGCTAGCCCTGACCTTATATGTAAAATCGTGCTCCCTAGACCCACACGAGAAAGCAACCTTTCCACACCCGCCTTGTCAAGATCATTCAGGGTCTTATATACTTCAATCAAATCACCCGTCACTTTCCAAAATGCAATGAAAAACCAACCCAGTCTGTCCAAACTATTGATGGCACGGTGGCTCGATGGTTAGCACTACAGGCTCATAGTGCCAGGGACCCAGGTTTGATTCCAGCCTTGGGTGACTACCTGTGTAGAGTTTGCACATTCTCCCTGTGTCTGTGTAGGTTTCTTCCCACAGTCCAAAGGTGTGCAGGTGAGGTGGATTGGTTATGCTAAATTGCCCATAGTGTTAGGTGCATTAGTCATAGGGAAATGGGTCTGGGTGGGCTACTCTTTGGAGGGTCAGTGTGGGCTTGCTGGGCCAAAGGGCCTGTTTCCACACTGTAGGGAATCAAACTCTTGTAAGAGTACCCACTTATTCCAGGTATCTCCTCAGAATATCCTGCCATGGAGATATGTCCTTACTTTTATAAGAAGACCAAAATTACACACACTATTTGAGAGTTTTCTCATGAATTCCCTGTGTAATTGAAGCATAGCATCTTTACTTTTTTGTTCAATTCCATTAATAATGAAGGATAACATCTCGTTAGCCTTCTTGCCTACGTGCTGTACTCACTTCTTACAATTCACGTACCTGAACACTTAAATCTTTTATTGGAATTTTGCAGTTGTTCTCTGTGCACCTAATATTCTGGGTTTTTTTTGTGTTCTTCCTGTCAAAGTGAACAAATTCACATTTCCCACATGGTAGACCATCTGCCAAGTTTTTCCCACTTAACCAATCTACATCCAGCTGTAATCTCCTCATATTTTCTTAAGAATGTACATTCTTACCTGTTGAGGTGCCATTTGTGAGCTTACTGATCATGCCTTTGCTCCTCTTATCAAAATCATTGATATAAATTGAGTAAATTTGATGCCCTGCTGAGACATATCCCACCCTCCCAATCAGAAATTTATGCATAGTCTCTGTTTTCTGTCAGCCAACCAATCTTCTATTCATGCTAGTTTGTTTGTCCCCACACCGAAGACTTTAGTTTTCCACCTTTTGGAGCTTTTTTGTCATTCATTCACAGAACGTAGCTTTCACTGGTGAAACCAGCATTTATTATCCATTCCCAATTGCCCAGAAGACAGTTAAGAGTCAACCATATTGCCGTGTGTTTGGAATTGCATGTAGGCCAGACAAGGTAAGGCTGGCAGATTTCTTTCCACGGGAACATTAGTGAAACAGATGGGGTTTCCTCCCAACAATCCACAATGGTTTAATGATTATCATTGGATTCTTGATTCCAGATTTTTATTGAATTCAAATTCCACCATCTCCCACAGTTATATTTGGATCCCCAGAACTTTACCTGGGTCATTGGATTAACTGTCCAGCATTAATACCACTGGGCCATTGCCTTCCCTTGTACCACCTTATCAAATGCCTTCTGGAAGTCTACAGGACACCTTCAGTCTCAAATAAACACAGTGAATGATGGAGAAACTCAACAGGTCTGGCGGCATCCATAGAGACAGAGCACCAGAGTTAATGTGCTGTGTTGCTCTGAAGAAGTCATACCTGACTCAAAATATTAACTGTATTTCTCATCCCAGATGCTGCCAGACCTGTTGATTTTCTCCAGCATTCTCTGCATTTGTTTCAGATTTTCAGCAGCCACAGTATTTTATACATCTACAGGCTCCCCTTTATCCATAGTGCATGTTACTCATTCAAAGAATTCTGATGAATTTATGAAACATAACTTCCCTTTTGAGGTCTCTCCAATTATCTTGAGCTTTTCTATGTACACAGCCAGCACTGTCCCTACGACAGACAGCAAGCTAACTGGTCTGTGGTTTCCTGTTACAGGTGACTGTTTGTGTGGAGTTTGCACATTGTCCCCATGTCTGCGTGGGTTTCCTCCAGGTGCTCCGGTTTCCTTCCACAATCCAAAGATGTGCAGGTTAGCGTGGATTGGCCATAGTGTTCAGGATTATACAGGCTAGGTGGATTAGCCATGGGAATTTTAGTGTTACAGGGATAGGGCAGGGGGATTAGCTGGTGTGGACCCATTGGCCTGTTCCCACACTGTAGTAATTCTATGAGTCTAAGCACAGATAAAGGTGGGGAAACTTTTTTTTTCAGATTTCTAACATCGGCAGCATTTTACCTTTGTTTATAATTACCTATTCTCTGATTCCTCTTTTGAATAGCAGTGTTATATTTGCAACTTTCCAATGCAGTGGGACATTTCCCGATTCTGGGGAATTTGTGAAATCAACACCAATCTGTCTACTATCTCATTGGCAACCTCTTTTGAAATTCTCAGATGAATTCAAGCTGGTCCCAGAATCTGGTCAGCACTTAATTCCATCCATTTGCTTTCTACCCTTTCCCCCATGGTTAGGTGAGTGGGCAAATACCTGGCAGATCGAATATAATGTATGAAAATGTGAGGTTATGCACTTTGGCGGGAAGAATAGAGGAGCTGAACATTATTAAAATTGAGAAAGACTGCAGAAATCCAGACCAGAGGGATTTGGGAGTTCTTGCCCAAGAATCACAAAAAAGCCAGCATCGCATTTCAGTGGGTGATGTGGTTTGGCCAATGGAATGCAGGGAGGTTTTGCCAGAACTATACAAGGCACTAGTCAGACCACTGTTGGAATACCAGGAACACTTTTGGGGCCCTTACCCAAGGAAGGTTAAGCTGGCATTGGAAGGAAGAGAAAGTGAGGACTGCAGATGCTGGAGAGTTAGAGTTGAGAAGTGTGGAGCTGGAAAAGCACCGCAGGTCAGGCAGCATCCAGGGACGTTTCAGGGACAGGCCTCATTAGATTCCCTCCAGTGATGGAAACAGGCCCTTCAGCACATCCAATCCTCCAATACTCTGAAGAGTAACCCACCCAGACCCATTTCCCTCTGATTAGTGCAACTAACACTATGGGCAATTTAGCATGACCAATTCACCTTTGAACTGTGGGAGGAAACTGGGAGAATGTGCAAACTCCACCCAGGCAGTCACCCGAGGCTGGAATTGAACCTGGGACCCTGGTGCTGTGAGACGGCAGCACTAACCACCGAGCCACCCGCCCACAAGGGCTTATGCCTGAAACTTTGACTCTCCTGCTCCTTGGATGCTGCTTGACCGGCTGTGCTTTTCCAGCACCACACTCTTCAGCTCTTTCACTAGAGAAGGTTCACTTGACGCTGATACCAGTTCATGAGGGATTTTCTAATGAGGAAATGTTGGGTAGTTTGGGCCTGCACTCATTGGAATATAGAAGAATGAAAGGCGACCGTTTTGAAACAAGATTCTTAGGGAACTTGACAGTGTAGATTGTTTCACCCTGTGGGAGATTCTAGGACCAAAGGGTGTCATCTCAGAATAAGGGGTCGCATATTCCGAACAGAGATGTGGGGAATTTATTCTCTCAAAGAGTTGTGAATCGGGGAAATTCTTTGCGGCAGGGGACCGCCCAGACTGGGTCATTAGATATTTTCAAGGCTGGGAAAAACTGGTTCTTAATTTGTGAGGAAATCAAAGGCGGGAAAGTGGAGTTGAGGCTTGTCAAATCAACCATGATCTCATTGAGAGGCAGAACAGATGTGCTGGGCTGAATGTCCGACTCTGCTCGCACCTTCTGAAGATAATTTTGCTCGGGTTCTTCTCTGCCCTGCACCTGGCGATTTGCACTTATCGCTGGAATGATTTTGGGATTCTCTATCGTGAAGGCAGAAACGGTGCAAGGCCGATTTCAACTCGGATCGGAGTACGAGGACAACATAAAAGACGGAGTCACAAGCTCATCGCTCTTAGCAGCTTTAATGTTCGTAGATTTTTCTCCCAAATTTTTTTTAGAAAACAAACAAACTACGTTACGACAAAGTCTCGCGTTACAATATCTGTCCTCTTCTGGTATAAAATAAGTGAATGCACGACTTTCCAACAAAACCATCAGACAACCAGAGAATAAAGGAAGTCTCTGTGAGGTGGAACCCCCCCCCACACCCCACCAATCCCTTTTGAACCCTGATAAGGGGCTGTGTCCATGGTATAAGCAGCAATCGCACAGGTGGTTGACCATAAAACACTGACATGGTGGAGCAGCAATAAGGATGACCCGTGAAGGGGAGAGTCACGTGTAGACAGTTACTGAACATGGCGCAGGGCAATTCTGCCCTTCAGCCTGGGGTTGGAGGGGGAGTGAAATAAATAAATAAATATATGTATATTTATATATATAATATATGTACACCAGGGTACAATGCTTATTCAACAACATTCTCAAAGATATTGATACATGTTTCCTTTGTGGCCAGACAATCTTCCACCATATCCTCCCTTGGCCCCCCCATCTGGGGTTAAGGGAAAGGTTGCTTCAGATAAGGCAGCCTCTTGTTCGCTGGTGACTGCATGCCCTTGGTTTCAGCCAACTTGCAAAGTAGTTTCTTTACGTCCTTTGAAGGAAGTGTCTCCAGAACAGAAGAAGCTTCTGTTGTAAACTGATGCACGGCAGTGGGAGAGGCTTGAGACTGAGTTCATTGACTTGGAGGCATGTCACCAAACCCATTGTTGAATCACTCGTCTGCAGTCAAGTGATTCTTGGACGCGTATCCACCCTCCCCACTCCCCCATGATTCCTCATATATTTTTCTTCCTTTGCTATTTTATCTTCTTGCATCCTGATATGACCTGAAGCCAAAGCAATAGACACTCAGATAGCAGGTTCCTCCATTTTGGTCAATTCCCTGGACCTCATAAAGGTCTCTCATGGACATGGCATTCAGTAGGTTCGAACCAATAGGCTATGCAAAAATAAAATGTTTCAGGTAAATACTTGAGAGACCAGTTACCCATCAAAACAAGATCAAATTCTGTACGTTAACCCCCTAGAGCCACTGTGTGCCACTCCTTAAGGAGAAACCTCTCAGGGTGAAAATAGAATTAGCCCTGTACAATATTGGGAGCAGGAGGTGGACAGTGGGCGGGATTCAAATGCCTGAACATTCAATTCTTTTCAAGCAATACACACTCAGCATCACAAACTCCAATGTGGACATATGGCCCAGATGTAGCAACCAACTAGAAGTCACTTTTTGGAGGTGAAGGTTTTGTCATTGGCTCTGTATGAGCGCATGTTTCTTTGTATAAGTGCACAGCCCTTTACAGGCCTTGTTCAAGGCCTGCGTTTGACAACAATGGCTGAAAGGCAGGATTAATTTGTTTTACAGCGCCACACCTCACTGTTCTCGGATCAATATAGTCAGGTGGCACTGTATGATTGGAAATGGGACATTTCAGTCACATTGCTAATTTAATTTAGTCTTCCTTCATGCCTCTCTGCTTTTTAGCACAACTTTCATCCCAGTGTGTTGGTGAGGCTCCAGGTACCATCTTGGATTTGCTCTTCTTCTAGGCTGGGTTCATTAGCATTAGTTGGGGTGATCAAAGGATTTAATATGTAACCTCAGTACCTGCATGTTAAGGAGGCGGATGGAACCAAGCCAGAGTTTCTATTCACAGGGTCTGACTGCATTGGAAGTACACAACTGTGGACTTTATATGACGAACCGACCAGAACAGATTCATGCATGTCTGGTGCTCAGATTAACCTACTGAGTTATTGGGAGCAGAACTGGTGCAAACGTGTCAATGAATGGCATCAAAAGAGAGCGAAAAAGAATTGCATTGGGAGTTTGGGTAGGGATTGAAATGAATTTATTAATTCATGGAACATGGGCATCACTGGTAAGACTAACATTTACTGCAAACTTTGAATGGGTGGTGAGCTGGTTCTTTAACTGCCACAACTCATGTGGTAATTCTGTAGCATTTTCATACAACTGAGCATTTTGCAAGGCTATTTCAGAGAAAAATTTAGAGTCACCCACTTTGCAATGGTGTTTCTAGCCATACATAGCTTAAGCATGGTCAGTTTCCCTCCCCGAAAGACATTCGCAAACCAATTCTTATGGCAACCTTTCGGGGTGACATGGTGGCTCAGTGGTTATCACTGCGGCTTCACAGTGCCAGGGAGCCAGGTTTGATTCCAGCCTTGTTTTTCCCCATGTTTGCACTTTTTTCCCCATGTTTGGATGCTCCAGTTTCCCCCCCACAGTCCAAAGATGTGCTGATTCTGTGGGTTAGCTTTGCTAGATTGTCCAGGATTTTCAGACCAGGTGGATTAGCCATGGGAAATGTAGGGATTCGGTGGGATGCTATTTGGAGGGTCAGTGTAGATTTGATGGGCTGAATGGCCTGCTTCTACACTGTAGGGTCTCCATGATTACCTCTGCTCCTAGCCTTTCATTTCAAATTAAATTGATTTACTGAATTCAAATTTCCAAGTTTTGAGATGTCAACTAACATTTCTTGTCTATCAATTGAGCCTCTGGATTTCAAATCCCGTGGCATAAAGTGCCTTAAGGAAAATGAACATTGCCAAAAATGCACAGCAGTTCCATATTGTCAAAAGAGCGACTCCGCTGGGAGCACATGGTCAGGCTGGAGGTGATCCGAAAGGGCAGATGGAATGACAGTGATTGGGTAGCCATGACCATGCTGTGTATATCTGACTTGGACAATGACCTGAAGAGCCCACAGTGACAAACCACCCCACACCCCTGCAGAAACTCTCTGGCAAAATTCTCCTTTCCTAAGCTGGGCATGACAGAAAGTAATGAGCATGCGATCAACACGTTAATGTCCTCTGCCCACCCACTCTGGATTTTCCCAACTCTTCTCGTGAATGGGTACTATCTCACATCGCCCCTTGAATGTCTTCACTCTACCAATAAGTTATACCTACACGTTGCGAAACATCACCAGAGGAAACTCTTTCAATCCAGCTTCAGGACCCTTTTATCACCTTAAAACACACCTCAGGTCAACTGACAAGAAAAATGAAACACCAACATGCCAAGATATAGATTGTTGTCAGCTAAGGCTGTTACAGAGCATGGAGCAATGACGATGAAAGGAATTGAGGTGCAGATAAGCCACAAATGAGGAAGGAGGCTCAAGGGCTAGAAGCCTATTTCTATTTACACTGTCCATCCCACTTGATCTCTCTGTCTGACACCATTCAATCATTGGATTCTAAAGAGTGATTGAAGTAACCTCTGGGAAGAATTAAAGGCTTTACTGATAAGGCATTATGGCACAAAGTCATAAAAGTCTCGCTGCTCTTGAATTCTATCCATTGGGTGCACAGGCAAGTGCTAGTGGGTGAACTTTCATGCATTCTTCCCTTTGAAATATTTATTCAACTTCCTTTTATCATTTTAAACTTCTTCCTCAATTTCTATCAACAGTTAAGCAGTCTGTCATCTGTTGGCCTGCTTTAAAGAGTTCCTTCAATATCTCCCCTTCGTTCTCAGGTCCAGTCAGTGACAATTCATTTTCCGATTTTCTACAAAAGACCTGGAGCCGACCTAGAAGATGATCTGCAGCTGTGAAGGGATTTGCTAAGTTCAAAAGAGAGAAATTGTTTTCACTTGTGGCATAGACCGGTAAATCTACCAGCCAGTCATAAATCTGATGATTAGTGCAGGACAGAGTGGGGAGAATATGGAACCCATTACCACCGGGAGTAGTCAAGGCAAATAGAATTGATGCACTTAAGGGGAAGCTGGATAAGAACATGGGGGCCAATGATAGGATGACACAGAGGCATATGGGGTTTGAGAAACAGTGATGGGAAAGGGCTTGTGTGGAATGTAAGAGTGAGAATAGACTGAAAAAGCTGAATGACCTCTTTCTGTTCTATATGTTCGAGGTAATTTAGCCCCTCAAAGTCTTGCATTGTTTAAATTGAGTAGGCCACCTTTTGTGTCGAGAGAACGCCACTGAGGATTTCTTGTGAACAATAATTTTGCATTTCTGGAACTCTGAGTAACTTCACATGCAGCCTCTGTGGCACCTCACACAAACTAATTGTGGCACCCTTCCTGTGTGTTGGGACTGTGGTGCAGAAACAGACAGAAGCGTTAACTCCTTGGCTGTGATAGGCCTTTCTGACCTTGCACTGTCCTGCTGACCGACTGGAGTGAAACATTGAATGGATTCACGAAGGAGAGACAGGTGGGCAGCTATCATCGTGTGGAGCGCTTATCCCAAAAAGAGCAAAGGAAGAGAGTGACATGACAGGGCCACTGGCTAAGGGGGAGGGGGGGGGTGCAGGAGTGCTGACCCTCTGGTTTGTTGTGTGCGCTTTGGCGTCACTGATGGTAGCAACGTTGAGCCCTCCTCCCTCCCTTTTCGCACGTGTCAGTCTGGGAAGCTACAGCTAACCGTGATACTGGGCATGGCCCGCTCAGCTGGTCCATCGGAAAAGCTCAGGCCATGTTCAAAGCCGCAGCTCACCTTGGCATTGGGTGGCAGTCTGCATTGTCAAGGAGGCAGTGGGGTAAAAGTAACGTTTCGTTGTCTCTGAGACCAGGAGGACCATTCTGCATTCCAGTCGTTTCTCAGAAAAGCACTCAAGAAGTGGGAATCGGAGATGAGGGTGGGGTTGGGGATGAAGGAGGGAAAAGGACAAATCTCCCAGGTCTGCCTGCTCCTGAGTACTACCCAGTGTTTGCATTGTTGGGCAGACTTTGATATCCTTCCCTTTAAAACAGTGACTCAACTCCCTCTTAATTTCAACCAAATCCCCCACCACAGCCGCCACTCCCAGTTTCTCGCCGTGCACCTCCAGACCATTCCACCACCCCCCCACCAAGCACCCTGGTAATTTCCTCGCTTTGCCTCATGCCGAAGTGCTCCTTTCTCAAACGGTGCTCTCCATCACCCAGTCCGAGCTGGAGTAGACCCCTTTGGTGATCTCGATGTCGTCCTCGTCATACTGGACGAGCACACCGTTGACCGACAGGCTCCTCTTAGTCCAGATGTTGGTGATCTTCCTGGGGTAGCTGAGGCACTGGCCGGAGGCGAAGTCCCCCATGTCGAAGGAGTGGCTGCGCCGGGCCTTGCCCTCCATGGGCAGCGCCAGCAGCTTGTTGAGGCGCGACTCGCTGCGGCCCAGCAGCGGCTCCTTGTCCGAGTAGCGGGCCAGGGTGGATGCCCGGGAGTCACGGGCCTCCTGCTCATCCTTGCGCTGGCACCGCAGGTCGAGGGAGGCGAAGGCCCCCATGAGGCGGTCGATGTTGTGCCTGCTGGAGGTGGCCCGCCACTTGCGAGAGAGGGTGCTGCTGTCACTGCGGAGGCTGTAGCAGTCCCGGCTGGAGCCCGAAGACGACGATGACGGCGAGGACAGGCTGCTGCGAAGGGAGCCGCAGTTGAACTCCAGCAGCTCGTCACGCCCCGTGGCCTTGGGTGGCTGGAACTGAGGCAGGATCCCGTTGTGGACGGGGAAGGCCGAGGCTGCTGCCGCTGCCGTCTGTGAGCACTCATCGCTGACCGCCGCCATCTTGTCCTGGCCGCCGCAAAACTTGTACTTGAGCATCAGGGTGATGATAAAGACCAAGAGCGAGGCCACAATGATGCCCCCAATCACCAGGATCATGGTGCCGCCCAGAAAGTGGCCGTGGAAGGACCTGCACCGATTGTAATCCACTCCGGTGACAAACTGGATACAGCCCACCACATTGGTGGCTGTCAGAGTAGTGGCCGTGTCATCCCATATGGCCAGGACACAGAGATCGTAACCAGAGCCAGACACCAGGTTCTTCACAACAAAGGCCTTATTCGAAGCAGGAATCATCCTGAATGAAAGGACACAGAGAGAGAGAACAACAAGAACAGCATTAGCACTGTCAACATTTTGATTCATAGAGTCATACAGCACAGAAACAGGCCCTTCGGTCCAACCCAGTCCATGTTCCCAAACTCAACTAGCCCCACCTTTGCCCACATCCCTCCAAACCTTTCTTTTATATCTACTTACCTGAATGTTTTTTAAATGTTGCAATTGTACCTGTATCTGCTACTTCCTCTGGGACCTCATTCCACACATGAACCACCCCCTGTGTAAACAAATTGTCCCTCCTGTCTTTTTTAAATCTTTCTCCTCTCATCCTAAAAATGTGCCTTTTGCCCTTGAAATCCTCCATCCTAGGGGAAAGGCACCTGCCATTCACCTTATCTATAACCCCTCGTGATTTTATAAACCTCTAAAAGGTCCCCCCTTCCTATGGTCCACTGATAAAGTCCCAGCCTATTCAGCCTCTCCTGTTAACTCAAATCCTCCATTCCTGGCAAATCTCCTCTGAACCCTCTCCAGCTTAATAACATCATCCCTATAAGAGGGTGACCAGAACTGGTTACCGTACTCCAGGAGAGGCCTCAACAATGTCTTGTACAATCCCAACATAACATCCCAACTCAAGGTCTGAGTAATGATGGCGAACGTGCTAAACGCCTTCTTAACCACTCTATCTATATGTGATGCAAACTTCAAAGAATTATGTACCTGAACTCCTAGGTCTCTGTTCTACAACACTAACCGAGGTCCAATTTTTAAATGTATTAGCCCTGATTCGTCTTGACCTCTTCAGATTGCAAAGATAAGTAAGAATTCAAGAGGATACCAACATTCTGCAAAGTGACATGCACAATGGGAGCCAATTTCATTGTAACATTGAAAAGGAGATCAAATAGTTAGTTGTGAAGGGCTACTGTGCAGGGTCACGAGGTGCTGGCATGAGAATGGCTTAAGGGAGATGGTCATTGGTTGAATCATAGGATCAGAGAATTTTACAGTATAGTAGGAGGCCTATTAAGTCCATACCGGCTTCTATAAGAGCTACCCAGCTGGACCCATTCTCCAGCCTTTTCTCTGTAAGCCTCTAACCTCATCGTTTTCAAATATATGATCAGTTCTCCTTTGAAACCTCCTGTAGAATCTGCCCTTTGGCAATGCATTCCAAATCCTAACAACTGTCTCAGTAAAGACTGTTAATCCTCCTCTCACTCTTCGCTCTCTAGCTGAAATTCTGAAGCACTAACTAGCGAGCTGGCACAGACATGATGGGACAAATGGCCTCCTCATGTGCTACAAACATTGCTGTGATACAGTTATTTCCGTCACCTCTGTGATTTCTATTCTCATGTTGCTCAGTGTCTTTAGACACATTGCATCCAGTCCCTGCTGCCTGATTAACTTGAAGTATTCAATACTTTCTCCTCTTCAGTTTTAAGACTATGTAACAACTGAATTTCCACCTTTCTCATCATGCCCGAGGCTGTACCTTCCTCCTCAGTGAAAGCCAGATGCAACATATTGGTTTAAACTCACAAACATTGTATCTGCCTCGAAGTGTGAATCCCAATTTTGGTCTCTGAGTAACCTTACTCCGCCTTTTACCACCCTGTATGCATTGAGAAGGCTTTAGAACTTTATTTAATGTGAGCTGTCAGTCTCCTTTCATGCTCCCTTTGTGCTGTCTATTGTTTCATCACTGCTCTGAATATTTAGCCTTGTTTTCAATTGTATTTTCCATCTGACAAATGTCATGAGCACACCTTTTCTCCTTTGATCTTGTCCATGCCCAAACTAACTCTTCTCTGAAGGTAACCCATTGTTCAACTACTATTTTTCTGGACAGCTTATGACTTCAACCTTTTTGATCCAGATCTGACCTTTACCCATTGATTGAAGTTGGAATTTCCCCAATTAAGGGCTCATACTCTGGATGCTTTGTTATTCTTTTTGATCGTTGCACTGACCTTATGGTTCAGCAGTCATTACCGGCCAAATGGTCTCCCACGGTGACTCAGTGTTTAGCACTGCTGCCTCACAGCACCAGGGACCCGGGTTCAATTCCAGCCTCGGGTGACTGTCTGTGTGGAGTTTGCACATTCTCCCCCTGTCTGTGTGGGTTTCCTCCCACAGTCTGAAGATGAGCAAGTCAGGTGAATTGGCCATGCTAAATTGCCCAAAGTGTTAGGTACATTAGTCAGAGGGAAATGGGTCTGGGTGGGTTACTCTTCAGAGGGTTGGTGTGGACTTGTTGAGCCAAAGGGCCTGTTTCCACACTGTACAGAATCTAATCTTATTCTGTTCTCATTCTTGAGAATCAGTGACTCATTTCTCTTTGGAGTGAAAATATACCAGTTCTTCTGAATAGTCTCGATGAATTCTTACCCCTTTACACAACTACTATCCCAGTCTACAGTCAATCAATTGTTCTCCCCCATTATAATGCTATAATTCTGCACCTTCCTGCAATTTTCCTTGCAACTCGTCAGCCTCCCCTTGATGGTCTTGAGGCTGCACTGAGCATTGTAGCTGTGTCTGCTTTTATTCTTTAGCTCTAGGCAAATGTGGTCTGTCATTGACTCCTCTGGGACATCCTCTTTCTCCAGCACTGCAATGCTCTTTTTCATCGATACGTCACAACACACCCTTTTTTATTCTTGTCTATCTTTTCCTGATCATTGTGTTTCCAGGAATATTTAACATCCATCCTTTCCACTCCTTGAGCCCGGTCTCTGCTATCCTCACAGCATTATACTTCCACATGTCAATCTGTGTCTGTAATTCTCCAATTTTATTTATCTCAATCTCTGTACATTGGAATACATGCACAGTAACCCTGATTCAGACTTCATTGCAGCCTCCCTAATGCTAACCCCATCTATTACCTTACTATTCTCTATTCTTTATCACAATGTTGCTATATTGGAAAGCACTTCATGCTAATTGGTTGGAGATTTTATTCAAGCTGTTCCTGCTCCAACCCCATAGCTTCACGGGAAAGAAGTCCGATTAACCAGCGCTGTGCACCTTTCTATCAAATATTCAGCAAATGTCCATGGTGGCATAGGAGAAGATCTGTTTGACCCCATCCCAATCACATTCCCCTTTCCTCTCTCTGGATTATCCATTCACATCTCATTCTCTAATTCACCTAATTCTCAGTCCACTCATTCCCAACTTCCCTTGTTCTGGACAATCGTCATTCCAGACTATTCTGATTTCTGATCGTCCTCATTCCAGATCCCATTTGTATTCAACCCTCTCATTCCTGACTCCCCCCTTTGTTGCCTGATTCTTGCTCAATCCCAACCCTCTTCATCCCATCTCTTCTTCATATCTCCTCCCTCCTGATCCTCCTTCCTCTCAATCCTCTCTTCTCCTCGTCTCTTTTCTGGTCTTAATGCCTCTTCCCCCAATTCCACACCCTCCTGATGTCTCTTCATTTCTGAAACTCTCTTCCAATTCAGCTTCCTCCTGACACCGTCTACCTTCTAACACCGTCTGCCTCCTGATGCCCCTCTGCCTCCTGACACCCTCAACCTCCTGACACCCTCAACTTCCTCACACCCTCTACCTCCTGACACCCTCAACCTCCTGACAGCCTCTACCTCCCAACATCCTCTGCCTCCTGATGCCCCTCTCCTCCTCGTACCCTCTGCTTCCTGATGCCCCTCTCCTCCTGACAGCCTCTACCTCCCAACATCCTCTGCCTCCTGATGCCCCTCTCCTCCTGACAGCCTCTACCTCCCAACATCCTCTGCCTCCTGATGCCCCTCTCCTCCTCGTACCCTCTGCTTCCTGATGCACCTCTCCTCCTGACAGCCTCTACCTCCCAACATCCTCTGCCTCCTGATGCCCCTCTCCTCCTCATACCCTCTGCCTCCTGATGCCCCTCTCCTCCTGACAGCCTCTACCTCCCAACATCCTCTGCCTCCTGATGCCCCTCTCCTCCTCGTACCCTCTGCTTCCTGATGCCCCTCTCCTCCTGACAGCCTCTACCTCCCAACATCCTCTGCCTCCTGATGCCCCTCTCCTCCTCGTACCCTCTGCTTCCTGATGCACCTCTCCTCCTGACAGCCTCTACCTCCCAACATCCTCTGCCTCCTGATGCCCCTCTCCTCCTCATACCCTCTGCCTCCTGATGCCCCTCTCCTCCTGACAGCCTCTACCTCCCAACATCCTCTGCCTCCTGATGCCCCTCTCCTCCTCGTACCCTCTGCTTCCTGATGCCCCTCTCCTCCTGACAGCCTCTACCTCCCAACATCCTCTGCCTCCTGATGCCCCTCTCCTCCTGACAGCCTCTACCTCCCAACATCCTCTGCCTCCTGATGCCCCTCTCCTCCTGACAGCCTCTACCTCCCAACATCCTCTGCCTCCTGATGCCCCTCTCCTCCTGACACCCTCTACCTCCCAACATCCTCTGCCTCCTGATGCCCCTCTCCTCCTCGTACCCTCTGCTTCCTGATGCCCCTCTCCTCCTGACACCCTCTACCTCCCAACATCCTCTGCCTCCTGATGCCCCTCTCCTCCTGACAGCCTCTACCTCCCAACATCCTCTGCCTCCTGATGCCCCTCTCCTCCTGACAGCCTCTACCTCCCAACATCCTCTGCCTCCTGATGCCCCTCTCCTCCTGACAGCCTCTACCTCCCAATCTCCACTTTCATCCCAATTCCCTCTAATTTTGATCCCTTTCTCCTTCTGATTCTCTCTACCTCCCAATCCCTTCCTACTCGTCTGATTTCCTCCTACCTCCTCTTGATTTGGTTTGCCTTGTAATCTCCCCTCCCCTTGATTCTGTCTTCCTCCCAATGCCCTTCCTTCCTATTCTCTCTACGTCCCAAACTACGCACACCACCCCTCGCCGATTGTCTCTTCACCCCAATTCCCCTCTCTCCCCTCATACATTGCCTCTCCCACAACAAATGCTGGTTTCACCAGTCATGTCCATATCCTGAGAGAAAGATGGAGAATAACGATTGCTATTAATGTCGTCATGAGAAACACTGACTTCGCTGAAAGTCGCAAACCACTTCAGCGGCAATGTGCATTCATTTAGCACCTTCAACAGGGAAAATAAAACAAGATCAATCACAAGACCTGCAATGAAACAAAACTGAACACTACACGGGGAGATACTAGTATAAGAGATGGAGAGTTTAGTCCTCTGCAGTTGAAGGTATGGTCACTAATGATGGGACAAGGGTAAAGGGTATCGACTAGAAGCCAGAATTGGAGGAGTAAAGAGATACCAGTGGACCGAGACCAGTAGGTTAAGTAGGTCTGCATGGACAGGTGTGAGGGGTTAATGGGATTTACTTCAAGTAAGGTTTAGGGCAGCTCACCACATATTTTCAAACTTCCAGTGAACAATGGCAATCTGGTCCTGAAGACCACAAACAGAAACTGGAGTAGGCCGTTTGACCCCTTGATCTTGGTCAATAGGATCGTAGCTGATCTGACATTCCTTGTCCACTTTCCTGCCTTTTCCACATAACCTGGATTCGCCTCTTGATCAAGGATCTATCTATCTAAGGCTTCTGAGCTAGGCCTCTGCCCCTTCAGCTCTTGATGATAAGGACTCACAACCCGCTGAGAGAAGAAAGTCCTCCTGATCTCAGTCTTAAATTGATGCCCTTTAATTCTGGTAGCCTGTTCACAACACAGAACAGCCTCAGTTATTTGGGTACAGAATCCAACCCAACTTGGACGAATCTTCAAACAGGATCTGTTAAACTCAACAAAATATGGTAGTATTTTCAGGCACGTAGCCTCAGCAATATAAAGTTTTATAAAATATAAAAGTGAGTGCCGTTTTCAGACTCCTCTCAACTCCCTTTTTCAGATAGATTTCTATTTACAATTGGCAATTGCTGTTCTGAATTTTTCTTTTTGACAAAACACACAGAAAATGCACATAATTTATTGTTACAGTTACTCAAGTGAAAAAAAAACACTTTGGAATTTAATAGTGGCCCACGGCTTTTTTTATTCCGAAAGAAAATCAATCTTGTCACACTAAATGTACAGTACATGCCATCTCATTAATGTTTAATTTGATTATGCTTCAAATCATTTACTCAGAAAAATTAAAAATGTAAATGACTAGCCTCATGTGAAATATTGTTCATCATGGGCAGTGAAGGGGAAATCGGTGGTTAAATTGAAGAGATTACATTACCTAGAATTACATTATCCAGAATGTACTAGCATATGCCATTCAGGCCAATGATTTATGCCAGTGTTTGCACTCTGCATAAACATCCTCCCACGCTAATTATCTCTTCTCCCCGAAAGAGCCTTATAGCTTCCAATTGCTTCCTCCCTCATAAATGCAGGAATTGTTAAAAAGTAGCAATCACTTCATGTGATACAAAGTTTCACATCTTGACCATTTTTTGGTGTGCAGGAACTCTTCCTAATTTTGTATTTTGTTTTGGTGTTTGATCTGCTTTGGGCCTATCTTACATTGATTGATTTGGTCTGTCTCTCTCTTTCTCTCTCTCGCTCTCTCATGAGAAACCCATGAGTTTCTTTTTATTTTAGTCCATGGTAGCCCATGGTAAACTACTGTGGTGGCTCATTGTTAGCTTCTACAATGGCTGACCAGGAAACAATCCTCCTCTAACTGCCAACTGTCAGGTGCATTAGAAGGATTCACTAATTGGCAATCAAGCTGTTGGTCACATTATGAATGCGGTGGAAGGTGTATGGCTTATATGCAATTTAATATCATTTGTTTTAGAAGTTGCCTCAGTTTAAGCAGGTTTGTTCAAAAGTTCCAGACCAGAAATGTTTAGTTAAAACCCAGAAGGGCTTCTGTGAAACTGAGAAAGTCTAAATTCATTTGTATGAAAGCTATCATTTCTCAACATGGGGTATTGATGCCACAGATAAATTAAGCCCTATAGCTGTGAAAATGAAAGGAATCCTTTTGCTCTGAGTACTGTAAATGAGGATTTGCAACTAATGGGATAACATTTTACCATAAGCTTTGAAATCTTTAAATTTGTGCTGTACGTAACAAGTTAACAGTACTATTTTATTCCCTTTTTTAATGTAATAAATTTCTGTTTTATTATTAAATACAAATTTGAAGCATTAGGCATGTCTGTATTTCTGTGAAGTATCACCTTCCTGGAACCAAATTTAAAAGTCCAAAATATGATCTATCGAGCCCAAGATCATCTAGGACCTGACTTGTCATATCATCAGTTGGGCTCATAATAATACTGAAGTGGGACTTGAACACAGAACTTCTGGTCTACGGTTACAGATATTTCTACTGGACCACAAAACCAAACTTTCTGGGCCCACTAGCAGGTGGAAGGATTCTTTCCAATTGTAATACAATTGACAACACTCTTACCCCTTAATCATAAGATACTAGGTTTATGGGCCATTCCAGTGCTTCAGCACAAATTCAAGGCTGATACTTCCCGTGTAGGTCTGGGACAGTGGTGCACTGTCAAAAGTTCTGTCTTTTGGATGGCACATTTAATCAAGGCCATGTCTAACATGATCAGGTGAATTAAAAAGGTATCATTTTGAAGCAGAGTGAAGCAGTCATCTCTAGAATCCTGGTCAAATTTATCCTTCGTTCAACATCACAAAAAAACAGATGATCTGCTGTTTACCACACAGGAGAAAGTGAGGACTGCAGACGCTGGAGATTAGAGTCAAGATTAGAGTGGTGCTGGAAAAGCACAGCAGGTCAGGGGGCATCCGAGTAGCAGGAAAATTGGTGTTTCAGGCAAAAGCCCGTCATCAGGAATCCTTGCTCACCACATACTCATGCGTGAAAATTGGCTACAATGGCTCACACAATACAGCAGTCAGTGCCTTTCAAAGATACTCACTGGCTTTAAAACACTTTGTGAGGGCCAGCATTCATGGAAAGTGCTAGATGAATGAAACTCTTTCTTGCTTCACACACCAATCCAACAAATCCCTCTGCTTTTATGTTTGGATACTTGTATCTCATTACCTCCTTTCTCATTCCTTTGAGAATCTATGTGGGCAATCCATTTGGACCTGGAATTTCTGTCTCCTTCAGTTTGCTCAGAACATTCTTTCCACCTTAACTCTTAAATTGTTGCAATTTTCATTGGGGCTGTCAATTTTTGGTTGCCTCTTCAATAAAGACCAAAGGAAAGTGTCTGTTCAGTATCCCTGTCATTTTTGTTTCATCTGTGAGTTTGCCTTGCTCTTCCTTTGATGGTTCTGTAACTTGTTTAATTTTCTTTGTAATATCTGCATGGCCTTGGAATTTCTTTCTTTTTATATTCTTTGATATTTCACTGCATATTTCATCTTTGCTTTCCTAACCTCCTTCCTAAGATTGTCAGATTTCACTTTGGTATACTTTTCTTTATTGTAATTGTTCTTGGGCCTTGTATTTCCTTTCAATTCCACAAAATCATAGTTTCTTCATTCACCGTTTTTTTTGTGTTTGACTTTTGATCTATGTGTGATGGTAGGAGAATTACCCTCGGATTCTATTGATCTTTTTTAAAATATTGTGAAATGTTGTTCCACTGCTTTGTCAATCTTTTTTTATCCAATTTACTTTTATTGCATGTGAAAGTATGAGTTTGGCACATAAATAGGATATTCCTCCCCTCAAGCTTATTCCACTGCTCAATAAGGATAATCTGATTGTGGATTCAACTCTACTTTCTTGATAATCAATGATACAATTTGACTCCAAAAGAGAAAATGCTGGAAAATCTCAGCTGGTCTGGCAGCATCGGTAAGGAGAGAAAAGAGCTGACGTTTCGAGCTTTGACAAAGGGTCAGTTAGACTCGAAACGTCAGCTCTTTTCTCTCCTTACAGATGCTGCCAGACCTGCTGAGATTTTCCAGCATTTTCTCTTTTGGTTTTAGATTCCAGAATCCGCAGTAATTTGCTTTCATACAATTTGACTCCCCTGTCAGTCAAGAATCTACTTAACTTTGTCTTCAAATATTTAATGATCCTGCCTAGGTCATTCTCTGGGGAAGAGAGTTCCACAGGCACACAACCTTCTGAGAAAATCGTTAATTTAAACCATATCTGCTTGTTCTAATATTTGCCTTGTTGAGTCCCTTCAGCGTCTCAGCTTCTTATCTATTGCAAAAAGGTTACCCCTCATTCCTCTAAACTTCAATGGGTACAGATACAACTTGCCAAATTTTCCTCACAAGATAGTCACTTCATGCCAGGAATCAGTTGAGTGAACTTCCACTGAACTACTTTGAATGGAATTTTGCCCTTTCAGAAAGAGAGATCAAAACTGCATATCGTACAGTTGACTTACTTAATTGCAATATTCCTTCTAATATATTTAACTTTTTAAAATCTATTGTTTTTTGCACTTTCCAAATCCCTCTCAATTATTACTGTAAACCTTATGATAATGTAATCAGTATTTACTGATTGTTATTCCAGATTTACTTTTCTCATTACAATTACTAGGACTTTTTGGGGGTCTTCCCTTCTTTGTGTAGCAGAGTTGAGAGCGTGTTACTGGAAAAGTGCAGCAGGTCAGGCAGCATCCAAGGAGCAGAAGAATTCTCCTGCTCCTTGGATGCTGCCTGACCTGCTGTGCTTTTCCAGCAACACACTCTCAACTCTGATCTCCAGCATCTGCAGACCTCACTTTTTCCTTCTTTGTGTAACAGTTGAGTCAGATGGAGCCTCATACACCGCATAAAAACTCCCAACTATTTCTCTGCTTTCACGGCATCTCCCTTCTGTTTTATTCTGGGGTAGTTTGAATCTTTCGCAATTATAATTCTATATTTTGCTACGTTCATTTCATATATCTGCTTGCATACTTCTTCTATTCCCATAACTATTGGATATCGTGGTGTTGTGGCAATCTATGTTGCACTGCCAGCACTTCTTCAGTCAATTAAGTAATGTTTCCAAAAGGTTATGGGAGAAGTGACCAGAGAGGTCTGCTGCAGAGGGAGAAAGAAGGGAGTTTTCATTGGAGGCTTCTCTATTGGAGACAGTTAAGACAGCAAGAACATAAGAAATGAGGACAGAAGGGGACAGTCAATGAGCTTCATTATTCAAAATGATCATTGCTGATCTTCTGTCTTAACACAGCTTTCCCACCTACTTCCCATATTCCCTGAATTCCCCCAGACACTGGAAATCCATCTATTTCAATCTTAAAGATGTTCAATGACAGAGAATCCAAAGCCTTCTGGGGTTGAGAAGTCCAAAGATTCACAATTCTTTGAGTGAAGAAACTTCTCAATTTGGTCCGAAACGACAGACTCCTTATTCTGAAATGGTGTCCCCTTATCCTCGATTCCCCAGTCAGGAGAAACAATGCCTCACTATCTATACTGTCAAGCCCCTTCAGAATCTTGCCTCTTTCAATGAAATCACCACTCTGTAAGATCACAAGAAACAGGATCAGGAGTAGGCCATTCGGATCTGATGCTTCTCATGTCCAGTTTCCTATCACTTCCCCATCACCCTTGATTCGTCTGCTGATTAAGAATCTATCTAAGTTTTTGTTTGCCCTCACAGTTTTGTTTGTGTGACTTTGCCCTCACAGCTCTCTGTGGCAAGGAGTTCCAAAAACTCACAACTTTCTGAGAGAAGAAACTACTCTTCATCTTAGTCTTAAATTGGTATCCTGTTATTCTAAGACTCTGCTGACTTGTCCCGGACTTTCCCGTGAGGGTATCATCCTTACCCTGTCGAGTCCTTTAAGAATCTCGATAGGTTTCAATGAGATCCCCTCTCATTCTTCTAAACTCCACTCAGAGAAGTGCCAACCCAGTTTAATCTTTGTTCATAAGACAATCCCTCCATAACAGGGATCATCCTTCTGAACCTTTGTTGAACTGCCTCATGTGAAATAATATCGCTCCTTAAATAAGGCTTCCCTACTCTTGTGCTCCAACTCCCTTTAAGTAAGGAGCAACATTCCATTTACCATCCCAATCACCTGCTGCATCTGCGTGCTAACTTTCTGTGTTTCTTACACAAGTGCCCCAAATCGCTTTGTGTTGCAGTTTTTTTCCATTTAAATAACACATTTTTTTTTCTGTTTTCACTTCTAAAATGGAGAAAATTTTTCCAAATGATACTCCATTTGCCAACTTTTTGCCCACTTACATAACCTATCAATACCTCTCTGTCAACTGCAGCCCCCCTGTGACTCACCTTTCAAACTTGGCTACAGGATATTCACTTGCTTCCTCCAAATCATTCATAAATATTGTACATAGCTATGGTCTCAGCATTGGTCCCTGTGGAACCCCACTGGTTACAGGTTTCCAATGTCGAAAAGAAATTCTTCTCTCCACTAGGTGTTTCTGGCTCATTAGCCAATTCTCTCTCTTTGCTAATATACTGTATGTAGCACTGTCAGCTCTTATTTTATGATTTAGCCTTTAGAGTGATACCTTGTCCAATATCTTCTGGAAGTCAAAATACAACACATCAACTGGCTTCCCTTTATCTACTCTGGTTCAGACTCCCTCAAAATCTTTGATAAATTAATCAGACATGATTTCCTTTTCCCTTGCCTCATCATATTATGGTGTTTTTCTAAATTTCAGAGTCGATCTAATTTACTCAGTCTATCATCCCAGGAAGCAACCCAGTGAACTCTCATGGCTACAACCTTCAATACAAGTACACACTGCCTTAAATATGAAGATCAAATTGCACAAAGTATTCTAGATGCGACCATCTAAAACCATACAATTATAGAGGAGTGCTTTTTTTTTTTATTTATCTATTTCCCTGGCAAAAACATCCAACATGTCATTGGCCTCCTTAATTGCTTGCTGCACCTTCTTGCTGACCTTCGGTATTCATTGCACATGTTCACCCAAGTCTATTGGTCCATCTACATGTACAAGTTTCATGCTTTTAAAAAAAATTCTGTTTTTCTATCCTTGTGACCAGACTTAATAAACTCTCATGTGTTGTATTAATCCCCATTTACTTAACTTGCTTACTTCTATTTACAGTGTCTTTGTGCTGGCCACACAGTTTATACCAGCTCACTTTACGTTGGTAATAAGCAAATATACATTGGTCTCTGTCTCTTCTTCAATGTTATGTGCATAGATTTTAAGTAGATGGGACACCAGTACTGAACTTTGTAACACTTCACTTGTTATCTCCTGTCAGCTTTAAATTGTCAATTTTTCCCTACTGTCTGCTTCTGGTCTGTTATGCAATCCTCTAATACTTTCCCCTCAACTCCATGTGCCCTTATCTTGCGTTTTAGACTTTTGTATGGTATCTTGTCAAATGTCATTTGCAAATGTAGTTACTCTGTTAGTCCACATTTACTTACCTTACTTGTTATATTCTCAATAAACTCTTTGTCCCATCACACTACGATATTCCTGATGCATTGTTAAGACATCCTTAATAATCAGTTTCAGCATTTTCCCAGTGACTAAGGTTAACTGACCAGTAATTCCCTGACTGACCTCTCTCTTCTTTGTGGATATCAGTGTTCCAATCAATTGGGATTACTCTCGTGTCTAGTGAATTTTGGAAAATCATAACCAATACATATTCTGTCTGTACAGGTATCTCTTTTGGAATGCAAGATGAACATTATCCAGCCTATGATCCTGTCAGCTTCTCCAGTTCTTTTTCTCTGCTGACATTAACTACCTAATTAAATCTCTCTTATTAGCCTCTTGATTACATGCTATTTCTGATATGTACTTTCTGTATTCTACAGTGAAGACAGACACAAAATATTTGTTCAACATCACTGCCTTCTCCTCATGATAATTTCTCCTGTCTCTGCATTTAAGGGAGCAATGTTTATTTTAGCTACCTTCCTCCAGTTTCTGTCCTGGTGATTAACCCTACAGTCTGTTTTTGGATCGCTGACTAATCTGTATTCTCATATTCTATTTTCATCTCTTTCCAATTCTGCCTGTTCTAGTTAACATTCATTTATAATGCCTCTTTCACAACCTAAGGATGTCACAAATGTTTTATGACTAATCAAGTTTTTTTTTGGAAATGGGATAGTCACTGACTTAATGGAGAAAATGCAGTAGCCAGTTTGCATGTATACAGCAAGCTCTGTCAAGGAGCAATGTGGGAATGACTCGATCACCTTTTTTTTTGATGTACGTTGATAGACATGGAGCTGCAGAGAGTTCCCATACTGTTCTTTCAAATAATGTCCTGAAATTTTTTTAATGTCCACTAGAAGGGTGGATGGAGCCATGGTCATTACATCTCATACTGTCAAAGACAGTATCTTCATGAGGTGTGAGTGTCACTGACTGGGCCAGCATTTATTGCCCATTTCTAGATACCCCGAACAAGATGTTGTTAGGAAGCGAATTCCATGACTTCAACCCAGGAACAGTGAAGGCGCTGTGATAATATTTCCAAATCAGGATACTGAGTGGCTTGGAGAGATATTGCAAGTGGTTCAGGACTCTAACTTCAGGTAGAGCAGATGGGGAACAACTATGTGTCAATGCAGAACTGGGGCTGATGTACCTAAACAAGAGCTTATAGTACAGATTAGAATTGGCGGTACAATGTTGAAGGTATCACAGAGAAGTGACTGCTAGGAGATCAGCGATGGGAATTAAATTCTGGATTTGGTGATGTGTAATGAGGCAGACTTGATTTCGTAGTTCAAGATGAAGGAACCCTTAAGGCCCAATGACCATAATGCAAGGACATGGGTCCTATCGAAAAGACAGGAAGGCGGGTAGATGGACGGGGCTGCCTGGCAGGTAAGAAATTAAATAGCAAGAAATGATTTGGAGTCAGATGGCACAGGATCTGTGTGGGTAGAGTTGAGGAACCGCCAAGGAACAAAGACCCTGATGGGATTTGTGTACAGGCCTCCTAGTAGTGGTCAGGAAGTGGGGCAGGAAATAATCAGGAGATAGAAAAGGCATTTAAGATTGCCATCATCATGGGAGACTTCGATATGCAGCCAGACTGGGAAATTCAGGTTGGCAGCAGATCCAAAGAAAAGGAATTTGTGGAATATCTATGAGTTGGCTTTTTTTTGGAACAGCTTGTGGTGGAGCCCACTAGAGGAGAGGCAATTGTGAATTTAATGACGTATAATGAGGCAGACTAGATTAAGGAACTTAAAGTGAAGGAACCCCTCGGGGCCAGTGACTATAATACGATAGAATTCACCCTGCAGTTTGAGAGGAAGAAGTTGCAATGATATCACAATTGAGTAAAGGGAGCTACAAGGGCATGGGGAAGGAGCTGGCCAGAGTTGATTGAAAGGGAAGCCTAACAAGGAACATGGTGGAGCAGCAACGGCAGGAGATTTTGAGGGTAATTTGGGAGGCACAGCAGACATTCATCCCAAGGAAGACAAAACATATCAAGTAGAGGACGAGGTAACCATGGCTGACATGGGAAGTCAGGGACAGCATGAAAGCAAAAAAGTATACAATGTGGTGAATATTAGTGAGAAGCCAAAGGTTTGGGCAGCCTTTAAAAACCAGCAGAAGATAACTAAAAAAACAGTCAGGGGGAGACAATGAAATATGAGGGTAAGCTAGCCAATAATATAAAAGGAGATTGCAAGAGTTTTTGACATATAAAAGCTAAGAGAGAGGCGAGACTGAACATTGGACTGCAGGAAAATGAAGATGGAGAAGTAAGAATGGGGAGCAAAGAAATGGCAGTGGAACTTGATAGGTACTTTGGTTGAACTTCATGTAACACGTAAGGAGCATACCAAAACTTCAACAGAGCTGGGAGCAGTGGTGAGTCTTTTGGCTATCGCTAAGGAGAAGATGCTGAGGAAGCTGAAACATCTGAAGGTGGATAAATCACCTGGAGCAGATGGACTGCAACAGAGGATCCTGAAGGAAATAGCTGAGAAGATTGTGGAGGCATTTATGGTGATCTTTTGGGAATCACTGGAATCAGGGAGGGTCCTAGAATATTGGAGAAGAGCTAATGTAACACCCATCTTTAAGAAGGAAGGGTGGCAGAAGATTGAAAACGTCAGGCTGGTTCACCTAACCTTGGTCATTGGTAAGATTTTGGAGTTCATTATTAAGGGTGAGATTGCAGAGTGCTTGAAAGTGCATGGTGAAATAGAGCTGAGTCAGCACAGTTTCACCAAAGAAACGGTATGCCTGACAGATCTGTTAGAAATATTTGAGGAGGTAAAGAGTATGTTAGTCTAAGGAGAGCCAATGGACATGATGTATTTGGATTTCCAGAAGGCTTTTGACAAACAGCTGCTCAAAAAGCTGTTAAAAATATAAAAACCCCTTGGTCTTAGCGGTGAGGTACTGGCATGGATAGAAGATTGACTGATTGGCAAATGGCTGAGAGCAGTGATAAAAGGGACCTTTTCAAGATGGCAGATCGTGACTAGTGGATGTCCAGTGGTCATTGCTGAAACCACGACTATCCATGTTATACATTAACGGTCTGGAAGAAGGAACTGAGGGCAATGTTGTTAAGTTTGCAGACAATACAAAGGTATGTGCAGGGACAGGTCGTAGTGAGGAAGCAGAGAGGCTGCAGGAGGACTTCGATGGACTAGGAGAATGGGCAATGAGTGACAGATGAAATATAATATGGGAAAGTATGGGATTATGCACTTTGGTAGGAAGAATAGGGGTGTGGACTATTTACCAAATTGGGAAAGGCTTCAGAAATCTGATGCACAAAGGGGCTTAAGAGCTCTACTTCAGAATTCTCTTCAGGTTAAGTTGGCAGTTAGGAAGGCAAATGCAATGTCAGTATTCATTTCAAGAGGGCTAGAACACAAGCAGAAATGTATTGCTGAGGCTGTATAAGGCTCTGGTCAGACTGCATTTGGAATATTGTGGGTAGTTTTGGGCCCTGTATCTAAGCGAAGATGTATTGGTGTTGGAGGGGGTCCAGAGAAGGTTTGCAGGAATGTTCCCAGTGATGAAAGGCTTGGTATATGAGGAGTGGGTGAGGACTCTGGGTCTGCAATTGATGGAGTTTAGAAGGATCTGATTAAAACCTACAAAATACTGAGAGGCCTAGATGGAGTGGACATGGAGAAGATGTTTCCAATAATAGGAGAGAGAGGGATCGGAAGGCACAGCATCAGAATGAAGGGGTGACCCTTTCGAACTGGGATGAGAAGGAATTTCTTCAGCCAGAGTGTGTCGAATCTGTGGAAATCATTGTTGCAGAAGGCTATGGAGACAAAGTAATTGAGTGTATTTAAGACAGAGATAAACAGGTTCTTGATTGATAACGGGATCAAGGGGAAGGCAGGAAAATGGAGTTGTGAAACGTATCAGCCATGATCAAATGGCAGAGCAGACTCGATGGGCTGATTGGCCTAATTCTGCTCTGATATGTTATGGAGCGAGAAACCTAGCAAATGTTCTGAGTCCAGTATGATTCATAGAATTATAGATTTCCTTACAGTGTGGAAGCAGGCTATTTGGTCCATTGAATCCACACCCACCTTCTGAAGTGCATCCAACTCAGACCCAACCTCATCCCTGTAACTTTGGATTTGCCATGGCCAACCCACTTAACCTGCACATCTTTGGATAGTGAGATGAAACTGGAGCACCTGGAGGAGACATGGAGAGGCTGTGCAAACTCCACACAGACAGTCACCCGAGGGTAGAATCGAACCTGGGTTCCTGGCACCGTGAGGCTGCAATGCCAACCACTGAGCCACCGTGCCAGGAACCCAGGTTTGATTCCACCCTCGGGTGACTGCCTGTGTGGAGTTCTATCATCTTCAGAAGTTTAGATGCTGCCAGACCTGTTGAGTTTCTCCAGCACTCTCTGCAGTAGTTTCAGATTTCTAGGATCTATAGCATTTTGCTTTATGTGGCGGAAGTGAATGTGGATGTGGTGCCAATCAAGTGAGCTGCTTTATCCTGGATGGGGTCAAGCTGCGTGAGTATTGTTGGAGCTGCATCCATCCAGGCAAGTGGGGAGTATTCCATCACACTCCTGACTTGTGTCTTGTAGATGGTGGACAGGGAGATAGGCAGCACATTGTCGGTAGCACACTGAAGCATTAGCCTAGATTCTGCAGTCAAGTCTCTTGAGCTACAGCCTTTGATTGAGAGGTGAGACAGATATCACTGAACTAAAGCTGACAACCAGTGACACATATCCAGTGGCACATGCTCAAACCAAACCTACTCTGACACCATGGGATCTGACGGTTCACAACAGTTAATAGGATGTCAATGCTGCAACAGTATTCTCTGAAATGTTGCACACTGGATGCTAAAGGATCTGAAACCGAGCAAGCCAAGTCAATCTTTCTGGTGGGCTGTCTTCAGCAAACAGCCGAAAACCATTGCCAGGAGTAATGACATAAGTAATCAAATCAGACGACCAAAGTCAACAAATTAAAGGGAGGGGCAGAAGGCAAGACTGCACCCCTTCCCCCTCAATCCTACTCCCCTCCCTCCAACAAAATCAGTGAGGTGAAAAGGAAGCAAAACTGTTTTGTTTTATTTGTGTGCAATGCTGGCTAGGCTAGTATCGGTTGCCTGTCCCTAATTTCCCAGAGGGCTGTTAAGAATCAACCAGATCTGGGGTTAAATGAAGGCCATACTAGGTAAAGATGGCAGACTTAGATTCATGAAGGGCATTAGTTACCTAGAATTAGACGGATTTCTCTGAAAATGGCTACAAGGTCACCGGGAGACCAGATCCATGTTCTGTGGAGTCTCTACAGTGCAGATTGAAGCCATTCAGCCCATCAAGTCTGCACTGAAGAGCATCTGCCCAGAGTCCTCCATTAAGCATGGACAATCCATGTAACCTTCACATCTTTGGACTGTGGGAGGAAACTGGAACACAGACACAGGGAGAACCTGCAAACTCCACACAGACAGTTGCCGGAGGCTAGAATCGAATACAGGTCCCGAGTGCTGTGAGGTAGCAGTGCCAGCCACTGAGCCACTGTGCCAATTCCCCTTCAGATTTCACCAGCTGCCATGAATGGGGCTTGAACCCAGTCCCCAGAAAGTTGTCTCAGTGACATTACGATTCCAACATCACCTCTCCCTAAGCAAATATCAGAAATGAGACAAGCACAGCAAGTTAGGGAGCATCCGAGGAGCAGGAGAATCGACGTTTCAGGCATAAGCCCTTCATCAGGAATGGGTGAAGCTGGCTAGGCTAGTATCTGTTGCCTGTCCCTCTTTTCCCAGAGGGCTGTTAAGAGTCAACCACGTTGCTATGGGTCTGGAGTCACATGAAGGCCAGACTAGGTAAGAATGACAGATTTAGATCCTGGAAGGGCATTAGTGACTTATAATTAGGGACAGGCAATGGATGCTTGCCTAGCCAGCTTCACCCATGTCCTGATAAAGAGCTTATACTCAAAACATCATGGCATTCCAACATCACAGTACAACGGGCTGCTAAGGTCCTCAAGGACATTCCTGATGAAGTAGTTCTGCCCAAAACATCAACTCTCCTGCTCCTCAGATGCTGCCTGACTTGCTGTGCTTTTCCAGCATCACACTCTTCGACTATGTCCTCAAGGAAGTCAAACACATTTGACTGGGGTTTGTCGGCTACACTGTGAGGGTGCAGCTTTCATTTTACAAACTGGGCAGGTGGCCAGCTCAAAGATGGAAAGTTCATCACATGAGTGAGCCTCTCATTTTCGGTGAACACATCGCCCCCTACCCCCCTCCCTGGAGTTCGTCCATATATAATCCAGCTGGGTATCCAGACAGGAAACTTGGCAATGCGGCTTTTGCTCGGAGCGGCAGACATATAAAACAGGTCGGGGGTCACTAATACAATGGGCACCAGGAAAGGAGGCGCAAGGAAGCATCTGCCAGGTTGGGAGATTAGCAGCCAGCAATGAGATGATTTACAGGGTCAGTTGGCAATGGATGTTACAAGGTGAAAGAGAGGACTGCAGATGCCGGAGATCAGAGTCAAGATTAGAGTGGTGCTGGAAAAGCACAGCAGGTCAGGCAATACCTGAGGAGCAGGAAAATTGACGTTTCGGGCAAAAGCCCTTCATCAGGAATGAGGCTGGGAGCCTCTGGGGTGGAGGGATAAATGGGATGGCGGGGTGGGTGGGGCTGGGGAGAAGGTAGCAGGGCAGAGGAGATCACCTGGGGTTGCAGTGAGAGACAGACTCACTTAGGTCTTTGTAGAGAGAGGAGGAGAACTTCTTCAAGGTAGGCATCCTTGTAAGAGAATTCGCAGTAGGGTTAAAATCAACTGGGCGAAAGTGAGGACTGCAGATGCTGGAGATCAGAGTCAAGATTAGAGTGGTGCTGGAAAAGCACAGCAGGTCAGGCAGTAACCAAGGAGCAGGAAAATCAATGTTACGGGCAGGAGCCCTTCATCAGGAATGAGATTGGGAGCCTCCGGGGTAGAGAGATAAATGGGAGGGGTCCGCACGGGAAATTCAGAAAACAAGCTTCTGGTCTGCAGCAAAAGGCTTGGAATCCTTTCAAAATGATGCTCCAATCTTGGAGAAAGGTGGAGCACTAGTAGGAGGACGGGGCAAGGGAGGTGGGAGGGGTGTGTGAAAAACAGATGCGTGTCCCATCCTGAAATGATCCAATGCAATGAGAAGCCCAAGGTTTAGCTGTGGAGGTGATTGCATTTCCTGGAGCATTGCTTCGTGAGCTCTTAGGGTAGGGGGAGGTGCTGGTCAGGGATGAAGGATGGGATACACAATAGGGGGGCTCGACCTCTTAAAGTTAGGAGAGTTAGAGCATGAATTGTACCTGACAAGGAGCTGCTGCCTCAGTTTCTTCAGAGACCCAGATCAGCTCTGTTTATTGGCTGCTTTCAGTGACCTGACAAGTAAGCAGGCACATCTGCAGCTGATCCTACTCCAACAGTGTGAGAGCTCCTGGAAACTACTCAACACTTGCATGTTTCCTCCTGTCCCAAAGGCAGGCCATGACAACGCTTCATTTCTTCCTTCTACGGCCAGATTTTTCCCTGTCTCTGCAGCCTGCCCCAGCCTAACAGCCCTCCCATTGCAATCACAATGACTATCTCTGAGTGACCCTGGGATTTTTGCCTTCAGTAGGTAACCCTGTAATCTTCAAGTAATGTACTGCCTCACATCAATCTTGGATTTTCCTTGAACTAGTTAGCACCAATGTCCATTTGATGTTGTGATCACAGGAAAATGGTCAGGATTAATCCCTCCCATTCCACTTTTTTTGGGGGAAGGGGTTAAATAATCCATAATATAACATCTCCAAATTTCCATTGTAATTGAAGTCTACTGACAACAAATCTGGGAAAGATACATGTTGGACAGCATTGTCCAATACTGTCACTATCACTCAAAGGCAATTTTTGCTGTAATGTCTCTACATAAGGTCTCTCTCCTTAACCCCTTTCCAAGGACTGCAATGGGCTAAGAAGGCAGCTTACCACGGTGGCTCAGTGGTTAGCACTGCTGCCTCACAGCTCCAGGACCCAGGTTCAATTCCAGCCTCTGGTGACTGTGTGGAGTTTGCACATTCTCCCCCTGTCTGCGCGGGTTTGCTCCATTTCCTCCCGCAATCCAAAGATGTGCAGGTCAAGTGAATTGGCCACGCTAAATTACCCATAGTGTTAGGTGCATTAGTCAGAGGGAAATGGGTCTGGGTGGGTTACTCCTTGGAGGGTCGGTGTGGACTTGTTGGGCTGAAGGGCCTGTTTCCATGCTGTAGGGAACCTAATCTTACCACCACCTTCTCCAGGGTTATTAGTTAAAGGGCAATCAATGCTAGACTAGCTAGTGATGTTCACATCTCAACAACAAATTAAATTAAGGTCCTTTATACTCATTTCCTACTATCACACCCTTTAATGTATCTGTCCAATGAACCACAGTCATCTTGGCTCTGAAACCAAAGACTTTCCTTTGGTTAGATTTAGGATGTTTTGAACTGTGCTGTTCTCAAATGGAAAATTCTAACATGTTACAGTTGCACTTCCATAAAGGTTCTTTAACAACAGAATTATTAATGATCCCTTTCTCACTGCATAGTTCGGATATATAAAATAGCTTGTTCCTGAGGTTGTTCCTCAACATACTGTTCTAGCAAAGCATCTCAAATATATTCTGGGAGTTCATCCTCCAAGGCATTGATTACGTTTATCCAGTCTACATGTACATTGAAGTTGCCAATGAGTCCTGTATTACTCTTGCTACATACTCCATTAATGAGTTCTGAGATGATTTGTAGCTCAGGTTGAGGTCCTGGATGTAGGTTTGCTCGCTGAACTGGAAGGTTCATTTTCAGATGTTTCATCTCCATATTAGGTAACATCTTCAGTGAGCCTCCGAATGAAGCACTGGTGGTGTAGACCACTTTCTACTTATATGTCAGGGATTCCTTGGATTGGTGATGTCATTTCCTGTGGTGATATCATTTCCTATGGTGATGTCATGTCCGGTTCTTTTTCTCAGGGGGTGGTGAATGGGATCCAAGTCAATGTGCTTGTTGATAGAGTTCCGGTTGGAATGCCATGCTTCTAGGAACTCTCGTGCGTGTCTCTGTTTGGCTTGTCCTAGAATGGATGTATTGTTCCAGTCGAAGTGATGTTCTTTCTCATCCTTATGTAAGAATACTAGTAAGAGTGGGTCATGTCATTTTGTGGCTAGTTGATGTTCATATATCCTGGTGGCTAGTTTTCTGCCTGTTTGTCCAATGTAGTATTTGTTACAGTTCTTGTGAGTTATCTTGTAGATGGCATTAGTTTTGCTTGTTGTCTATATAGGGTCTTTCAAGTTCGTTAGCTGCTGTTTTAGGGACTTGGTGGGTTTGTGGGCTACCATGATGCCAAGGGGTCTGAGTAGACTAGTAGTCATTTCCTGTTCACATCCATCAACATCAACCTGGCCTAAGAAAACCTTCAGACTGTTGGTTGTTCCAGCAGTGGTTAGCACTGCTGCCTCACAGCGCCAGCGACCTGGGTTTGATTATCCCCTCGGGCGACTGTGTGTATAAAGTTTGCACATTCTCTCCGTGTCTGCGTGGGTTTCCTCTGGGTGCTCCTGTTTTCTTTCACAGTCCAAACATGTGCAGGTGAGGTGGATCGGCCATGCTAAATTGCTCCATAGTGTCCAGAGATGTGCAGGCTCAGTGGGTCAGACATGGGAAATGCAGGGTTACAGGGGTAGGGTGTGGGCTGGGTCAGGGAGGATGGTGTGGCCTCAATGGGCCTAATGGCTTGCTCCCATGCTTTGTGGATTCTATGATTCTAAGTCATCCAGCTTGTTGTGAATGCTATATGCAGTCAGGTAGAGTGCTCTTAACGCTGCCCTTTACACAATATTATGTAATTGATCTTATAATTCAGTCCTCTGACATTCTGTCAGGACTTAACAGTTTCTGTTAGTCCTTGAGTGTTACAAATGAATTCAGTTGTCAGGAGTGGTCACACCAGAACGCTACACAGAGTCAGGGTGCTGGCGTCAGAGTTGTACTTTAGCAATCTATATATACATCAACATACATTTTAATGTGTTTGCAGCTGCTGCTCTGAAATGATTGAAATTGGTCCACGTCGGAATCTGCTAACACAGTCAAGTGCAGCAGGTCAGGCAGCATCCAAGGAGCAGGAGAATCGACGTTTCGGGCATGAGCCCTTCTTCAGGCTGATGCCCGAAACGTCGATTCTCCTGTTCCTTGGATGCTGCCTGACCTGCTGCGCTTTTCCAGCAACACATTTTCAGCTCTGATCTCCAGCATCTGCAGTCCTCACTTTCTCCTAACACAGTCAGGTCTCTTAACAGTTTTTTCTG
Source organism: Chiloscyllium punctatum (assembly GCF_047496795.1). Classification (NCBI taxonomy): domain Eukaryota; kingdom Metazoa; phylum Chordata; class Chondrichthyes; order Orectolobiformes; family Hemiscylliidae; genus Chiloscyllium; species Chiloscyllium punctatum. The sequence continues at coordinate 30,885,648 of NC_092741.1, forward strand.
CACTGAGATCATTATTCTGTTCCTACTGTCCCATGTTTCTCTCCAAAATAGAGTCATCTAGGTCTATATCACAGACAGCCCATCGAGTCTGCGGCAGTCAAAAACAACTACCTAACTAATTTAATCCCGTTTTCCAGAACTTGGCCCATAACCTGGTATGCATTCGTTTCACAAATGTACATCTTCAATAATAAGAAGGTTTCTGTCTCTATCAGATTCCCACCACACTCTGGGTGAGAAAACAATTCTTGACATCCGCTCCAAACCTTTGACCACATTCCTTAAATGCCCCTTAACTTAGGTTACACAAAAATAGGTGGAAAGGCAGATTACAAGAGGGACAGAAACAGTTTGCAGAGAGGTATTGATAAGTTAAGGAAATGGTTGATAAGTTGGCAAATGGAGGATAATGTGGGAAAATGTGAAGTCATTTTTTTCAGAATGGAGAACAAAAGAACAAGAGTATTATTTAAATGGAGAAAAGCTACAGTCAGATTAACACAAAAGACTTGCTGGCACTTGTCCACAAAACACAGGAAAGTATTGCAGCAGGTAATCAAGAAGGCTAAAGGAATGTTGGCCTTTATCTCAAGGGGGTTGGAGAATAAGAGTAGGGAAGTCTTACTGCAACTCCACAAGGTGCTGGTGAGACCACATCTAGAATATTGTGAACTGTTCGATTCCATTATCTAAGAAAAGATATCATTTCATTGCATGTAGTTGACAAAAGGTTCACTAGGATGATTTCATGTATGGTCAGATTGACTTAGGAGCAAAGGTTGAGAGTTGTGAAGAATGAGAGGTGATCTCAGTGAAATATATAAGATTCTTAACGGGCTTGACAGGCTGAATGCTGAGAGGATGTTTGCCCTCATGGAATAGTCTAGGATCTGAGGACACAATCTCAGAATAAAGACCATTTAAGACTGAGGTGAGGAGGAATTTCATCTCTGAAAGGATTGCGAGTCTTTGGAATCCCTTGCCACAGAGAGCTGGAGGGATAGACTCCTTGTGTAGACTTAAGGCTGAGACAGATAGATTATTGATCAGTCGGGGAATCAAAGGTTTTGAGGAGAACACAAAGAAGTGGATGTGAGGAATGTCAGTTTAGCCATAAGCCTATTGAATGGGCAGGCATACCCAAGGGGCTGAATAGCCTATTCTTGTTCCTATTTTTATGGTACTATGGAATGTCATACCTGAAGTTTACCACAGGGGAACATCCGATAGCAACACTTCAAATTGAGAGATGCCATTCAAAAAACCGTGCCAGGGTCAGAGGGTTTGAGCTTTCAGGAGAGGCTGAATAGACTGGGGCTGTTTTCCCTGGAATGTCAGAGGCTGAGGGGTGACCTTATAAAGACTTATACAATCATGAGGTAGGGTAAATAGACAAAGTCTTTTTCCCTGGGTTGGGGATGGCCAGAACTAGAGGGCATAGGTTTAGGGTGAGAGGAAAAAGATTTAAAAGAGACCTAAGGGGCAACTTTTTCATGCAGAGGGTGACGTGTATGGAATGAGCTGCCAAAGGAAGTGGTCGAGGCTGGTACAATTACAACACTTAAAAGGTATCTGGATTGGTATATGAATAGAAAGGGTTTAGAGGGATATGGACCAAGTGCTGGCCTATAGGACTAGGTTAGTTTAGGATATCTGGTCGGCACGGGCAGGTTGGACCAAAGGGTCTGTGTCTGTGCTGTACATCTCTATGACTCTATGACCTCCTGTGGGTTGTGCCCCAATGTGGACATGATGATTGTTGAAAGAAAGATTGTCCGAGCCAAAGACATGTTCCTGTTTTACCCTTCCAGAAATACATAACAAAGAGAGTTATGAACCAAATGCAACCTGTGGTCTGAGGGGTGCTAGCGTGCTGGAGTGTGAAATCATACTAGTATGCTGCCATGTGTTTTGAGTTACACTGTACTTACTCCCACTTGACACCCTTGTACGTTTGCGTAAAAAGAATTAAAGTGTCTCTCTGATTGTTGAAAAGATGCCAAACCACAATATCACTGTTGAAAGAAGTCAGACAAACACTTTTCAGCTAAATTCTTTTCCTGAGATTGCAGGATTGATGTATGAAGAGAGGCCAGATTGGTTAGGACTGTATTCACGGGAGTCTAGAAATCAGATCATTTAGGAATCTATAAAATTCTAACAGGGCGAGACAGGGTAAATGTAGAGTCGAGATTAGAGTGGTGCTGGAAAAGCACAGCAGGTCAGGCAGCATCCGAGGAGCAGGAAAATTGACGTTTCGGGAAAAGCCCTTCATCAGGCTTTTGCCCGACATGTCGACTCTCCTGCTCCTCGGTTGCTGCCTGACCTGCTGTGCTTTTCCAGCACCACTCTAAACCAGACTCTGATCTCCAGCATCTGCAGTCCTCACTTTCGCCTAGGGTGAATACAGGATGACTGGGGAATCTCCAACCAGGGATCACAGTGTAAGGAAATGGGGTAGGCCATTAAAGAGTGAAATGTGGACACATTTTATCACCCAGAGCCTGTGGAATTCTCTTCTGCAGAAACATTGGAGCCAAAGCATTGAACATTTACAATGAGGAGCTAAATATGGTTCTTCGGTCTAAAGGAATCTGAGGGAGAAAGCGGGAACAGGGTATTGCGCTGGCTGATGATCAGCGATGATTATATGGAATGGCAGAGCAGGCTCAAAGGATTGAATTGCCTCCTCCAGCTCCTGTTTTCTGCGCTTATATCAAGCTACAGACTCTGACCTCTCCAGATAACTAGTCAACTTGAATCCTCCCACTTCCTCCAGACCAAAGGGGTAGCCATGGGCACACGTAAGGGCTCCAGCTATGCCAGTCTCTTTGTTGGCTATGTAGAGCAGTCGATCTTCCATAATTACACCGGCACCACTCCCCACCTCTTCCTCCGCTACATTGATGACTGCATTGGCGCCACCTCGTGCTCCCGCGAGGAGGTTGAGCAATTCATCAACTTCACCAACACATTCCACCCTGACCTTAAATTTACCTGGACCATCTCTGACACCTCCCTCCCCTTCCTGGACCTCTCCATCTCCATTAGTGACGACCGACTTGACACTGACATTTTTTACAAACCCACCGACTCCCATAGCTACCTGGATTACACCTCTTCCCACCCTATCTCTTGCAAAAATGCCATCCCATATTCCCAATTTCTCCGCCTCCGCCGTATCTGCTCCCAGGAGGACCAGTTCCACCATAGAACACACCAGATGGCCTCCTTCTTTAGAGACCGCAATTTCCCTTCCCACGTGGTTAAAGATGCCCTCCAACGCATCTCGTCCACATCCCGCACCTCCGCCCTCAGACCCCACCCCTCCAACCGTAACAAGGACAGAACGCCCCCGGTGCTCACCTTCCACCCTACAAACCTTCGCATAAACCAAATCATCTGCCGACATTTCCGCCACCTCCAAAAAGAACCCACCACCAGGGATATGTTTCCCTCCCCACCCCTTTCCGCCTTCCGCAAAGACCGTTCCCTCCGTGACTACCTGGTCAGGTCCACACCCCCTACAACCCACCTTCCCATCCTGGCATCTTCCTCTGCCACCGCAGGAACTGTAAAACCTGCGCCCACACCTCCTCCCTCACCTCTATCCAAGGCCCTAAAGGAGCCTTCCACATCCATCAAAGTTTTACCTGCACATCCACTAATATCATTTATTGTATCCGTTGCTCCCGATGTGGTCTCCTCTACATTGGGGAGACTGGGCGCCTCCTAGCAGAGCGCTTTAGGGAACATCTCCGAGACACCCGCACCAATCAACCAAACCGCCCCGTGGCCCAACATTTCAACTCCCCCTCCCACTCTGCCGAGGACATGGAGGTCCTGGGCCTCCTTCACCGCCGCTCCCTCACCACCAGACGCTTGGAGGAAGAACGCCTCATCTTCCGCCTCGGAACACTTCAACCCCAGGGCATCAATGTGGACTTCAACAGCTTCCTCATTTCCCCTTCCCCCACCTCATCCTAGTTTCAAACTTCCAGCTCAGCACTATCCCCATGACTTGTCCGGACTTGTCCTACCTGCCTATCTCCTTTTCCACCTATCCACTCCACCTTCTCCTCCTTGACCTATCACCTTCATCTCCTCCCCCACTCACCCATTGTACTCTATGCTACTCTCTCCCCACCCCCACCCTCCTCTAGCTTATCTCTCCACGCTTCAGGCTCACTGCCTTTATTCCTGATGAAGGGCTTTTGCCCAAAATGTCGATTTCGCTGCTCGTTGGATGCTGCCTGAACTGCTGTGCTCTTCCAGCATCACTAATCCAGTAACTGCTGATGTCAACCCTTGCCTTAGTCCTGAAGAAGGGCTTATGCCCGAAAAGTCGATTCTCCTGCTCCTTTGATGCTGCCTGACCTGCTGCGCTTTTCCAGCAACACATTTTTAAGCCCTTGCCTTAGTCACCCTAACATCCTCAAGGTGTCATGAGCTATTCGCCAAGAATAGGCCAAAGACTGATTCCTACATTCTTTTATTACTTCTACGTTTTGGAATCACCTCTTATTTCTCATCTGTGTGCGTGCAGGTCTCATTTCATTAGCTTTTCTCATTATTACTAGCTAATAAAATCACTCTTTCTTGAAAACAACAATGCCAGGTTAAATTGGCTCATTTTAAAACATAAACGAAGCACTTGGGCTGGGAAAAGGTTTGCACGATGGAAGGTTTTCTTTATGAATTAACCCCAAACAAGAGTCATCCCTCCTGACCTGGAAGCATAATTCACTGGGTCGGTACACCCAGCGAACAGACATAACAGAATCCGAATAAGTCAAAACGTACACGCACTATGCTTCAATGTGCAGTAATGTCTTGGAGCAATTAGCCAGAACTTGGGGAAAGTCAAGAAATATTAAGGTAAATTCATGTCCCTTTGCCAAACCTTTCAAATATAGATGATGGAATTTTTTTTGTCTAACAGTTTACCAGCAGTCAAAGTTGCATTGGCTACAATGTTTGGCTTAGCACAAAAAATTTTTCAGTTTGGAGGTCATTAAAAACTCTGCTGTCCTTGTCAGAAGTCACACCGAGTCCCATTCCTCCACCAGCCCTATGCTTCCTGATGCACTCTGATTCCTGCTTAAAAAAAGTCTTGATTTTAAAATTCTCCTCCTAGTTCTCAAATCCCTCCAACAGCCTCAAACTTTTCCTGTCTCTGTAATCTCCTCCATCCTCACTGCCCTGTGCATTCTCTAATTCCGACTTCCTCAGCACTCCAGTTTTAATTGCTTCACCTTCAGCAGCCGGGCCTTCAGTTGCCAAGGTGACAAGCTCTGTACCTCCCACTCCATTCCACTCTAACTCACTTTCCTCTTTTATAACACCAAACTGTTGAGGTCATTTGACGTAATAGCTCCTTAAGAGGATAGGCAGTGCATTTTGCTCTGTAAATTTCCTGCAATGTTTTGTGAATGCTAGAGGCGCTAAGCAAATGAACTGTTGTTATTGGTATTGATTTAGAATCATAGAACCCCTACAGTGCAGAGAAAGGTCATTGAGTATCCCACTCAGACCCATTCCCCTACCAAATTACTCTACATTTCCCCTGATTAATCCACTGAGACTACGTATCCCTGAACACAATGGAAAATTTAGCATGGCCAATCCACCTAACCTGCACATCTTTAGACTGTGAGAGGAAATCGGAGCACCCAGAAGAAACCCACGCAGACATGGGGAGAACATGCAAACTCCACACTGACAGTCCCCCTAGTCTGGAATTGAACCTGGGTCCCTGGCACTGTAAGGCAGCAGTGCTAGCCACTGAGCCACTGTGCCACCCTGCAGAGAACTTCTATAGAAAGGGGTCCTTCAGCCCATCTTGTACATGCCAGCCGTCAAACACCCATCTGTTTCAATGTCATTAGCCAGCATTTGGCCTGTAGCTTGGGATGTTAGTGTTTTCGAGTGTTTAACAGACACAGAGATACACCTGAATGACCCATGCCAGCACTTATGGTCTACCTACTTTAATAAAACTAAGCAAGTCAGTGTGATCTATTACTTTGAAAAAAAAAACCCCACAGAACTGCTAGAAATCCGAAACAAAAGCCAAGAATGCTGGAGACTCAGCAGGTCTGGCAGCATCTGTGGAGAGAGGAACAGAGTTAACGGTTCGGGTCCAGAGACCCTTTTCCAGAACTTGAATTTATTAAATTCCTCGAAATTAAATCAAAATTGAAATTAGATTTATGAAAATAATCTGAATCGATGAAATCAAATTTAAAATTAACTTATAAAATTGATGAAATTAACTTTAAAACTAATTATAAGATTGATCTAAATTAAATTTAACATTAATTAAGTTGATTTAAATTATATTAACTTTTTTCTCTTTCTTGCACTGATCCAGCATCCATTTTGGTGCCCTAACACCGGTTATGGTCTGAATGTTTGCCACTTGCTTACCTGTAGACTAACACTTCGTCGGACGAGCTGTTGTACTGAAGTTGGTACATCTTGACCTTGGGTGCGGAGTGGCCCACTGACCACTTGACCAGTGCCGTGCTGGCTGTCACCTGGGACACCGTGACCTTTTTCTCTGGCGCAGCCTTGCCCTCGCCCCGGTGCGACCTGGTGGAGCCGGTGATGTCGGAGAGCCGGGAATCGGGCAGCAGGCTCCTCCCGGTGCCGTTGCTGAGGTGAGGGAGCTGTACGATGGAGAGCTCGACCGAGGCAGTGGCCTCTCCGGCCGCGTTGGCCGCGATGCAGGTGAAGGTGCCGTAGTCCTGCGAGGTGGTGATCAGGATGTCCAGGGTGCCGTTCTCGTAGATGATGGTCCTGGAGGAGTTGGCGAGGATCCGGTCATCCGGCGCCACCCAGTGGATGACCGGCCTGGGGTCCCCGATGGCTTTGCAGCGCAGTGTGGCCGTCTGCCCCTCCAGCACCAGCACCTTCAGGCTGTGCTGGGTGATGAGAGGCTGCTCGCACACAAACTCCTCCTCCGAGATGTACCAGAAGTAGCGCCCCTTGAGGTGAACCGGGGAGGCGCAGGTCTCCATGTCGTCCTCCCGGCTCAACCGCCGCAGCCAGAGCAGCTCGCAGTTGCAATGGAGCGGGTTCCCGCCCAGGGTGAGGGTCAGTGGTGGGAAGTAGGGGGTGGTGGACATGAGCAGCATCTCAGACCTGGCAAAGATGGGGTCGGGGTGGAGCTTCTGCAGCCTGTTGGAGATGAGGTCCAGCCGGGCCAGCTTCTGCAGCTCGGTGAATGTTCCCTCGGGGATGTAGTCAATCAGGTTGTGGTCCAGGCTGAGGGTGTGCAGGTTGGTCATCTTGCTCAGCGCTTCCCAGGGCAGCCTGACCAGGTTGTTGTAGGAGAAGTCCAAGTCCTCCAGCGTGATCAGGAAATCGTCGAGCGCCCCCTCCGCCACCCAGTGGAGCTGGTTGTTGTTCAAGCTCAAGTGCTGCAAGTTCAACAGGCCCCGGAACACATTGCCGCCGATCTCCGTCAACCTGTTGGCGTCCAGGTGCAAGGATCGAAGGCTTTCCAGGTCGACGAATGAATAGGGCTGGATGTAGTCGATGGTATTCCGGGACAAAGTCAGATCAACAAGGCCACTCATATTGGCAAAGTCCTGCCGGCTCACGGAAAAGATGAAGTTGCCCCCCAGCCGGAGCTCAACGGTTCTCCGATCGATGTTTGGTGGGACAAACAGAAGACCCTTGGAGGGACACAGAGTGCCCAGCGACTCTGACAAGTTTTGACACACGCAGTATTTGGGACAAGCATAGACTGCCATCGCCATTCCAATCACCAGCAGGCTCCAGAGCAGCTTTTCCATTGTAGATCATGTAGAGGTACCTGAAACAGAGGCAGACAGTGAGAGGATTCTGGTCATAACACAGAGCTACTGTAGTGACCCCGACAACAGGAGCTGTCAGAGGCCGAGGGGTGACCTTACAGAGATTTATAACATCATGTAGGGCATGGGTAGGGTGAATAGCCAAATTCCAGGATGAGGGAGTCCGGAACTAGAGGGCATAGGTTTAAGGTGAGAGGGGATGGATTTGAAAGCACCTAATGGGTAACTTCTTCATGTGTGTGTGGAATGAGCTGCCAGAGGAAGGGCTTATGTCTGAAACATTGACTCTCCTGCTCCTCGGATGCTGCCCGACCAGCTGTGCTTTTCCAGTGCCACACTTTTTGACTCTGATCGCCAGTGTTTGAAGTCCTCACTTTTTCCTTTCTGCCAGAGGAAGTGGTGGAGGCTGGTACAATTACCACACTTAAAAGGCATTTGGTTAGGTAAATGGTTAGGAAGGGCTTATGGGTCAAATGCTGGCAAAAAGGACTAGGTCAGAATGGGTTGTCTGGATGGTGAGTTGGTCCGAAGGGTCTGTTTCCAAATGATTTAATGAATCGAAGCATCCATTATTTTCAGTATTCAACTTCTTTCTATCCCTCTCTCCCCACCATATAAGCTTTACTGCTTTTCTCTTTTTTAATACAAATTATCATCACTGTCTTTTTTTTGTAAAAAAACAGAATTCACAGAATATGGCTATCACTGGCCTGGGCAGAATTTATTTTCGAGTCAACAGCGTTGTTGTGGGTCTGGAGTCACGTGGAGACCAGAGCAGTGATTCCTTCTCTAAAGGACATTAGTGAGGTTTTCCCTGACAATCGTCATTATTTAACTCTTAATTTGTTTTTGTTTTAAGTGTTAGTAGGATTTGAACATGGGTCTGCAGAACATTACCTGTGTTGCTGGGTTTGGACTGAAAACAACAAATGCTGGAGATCACAGTGGCTTAGACAGCATCCATGGAGAGAGAGCAGGGTGACATTTTGTATCTGAATGACTCTGAAGTGAAGTGTGCAGGGGGCAGCATTTATGCTATAGTGGGGGAGGGAGCGGTGTGGGGATGGAGGGGTGTGGGGTTGCTGGGGGTGAAAGGATGTTGCTAGTTCAGATTAAGTGATCAGAATGTGAGAAGGGCAGTACCATGGTGTGTCTAACTGCCAGACTGGAAAGGACAGACAGTCCCACTGGGGTGGGGGAGAGGGGAGAGACAACATGGTGACAGAGAATGTAACAAGTAAAGCTAAAAGAAAGGGAAGGAATGGGTTGACCATTAGAAGGTAAAAACAATGACTGCAGATGCTGAAAACCAAATACTGGATTAGTGGTGCTGGAAGAGCACAGCAGTTCAGGCAGCATCCAACGGGCAGCGAAATCGACGTTTCGGGCAAAAGCCCTTCATCAGGAATAAAGGCAGTGAGCCTGAAGCGTGGAGAGATAAGCTAGAGGAGGGTGGGGGTGGGGAGAGAGTAGCATAGAGTACAATGGGTGAGTGGGGGAGGAGATGAAGGTGATTGGTCAAGGAGGAGAGGGTGGAGTGGATAGGTGGAAAAGAAGATAGGCAGGTCGGACAAGTCCGGACAAGTCAAGGAGACAGTTACTGAGTTGGAAGTTTGAAACTAGGATAAGGTGGGGGAAGGGGAAATGAGGAAGCTGTTGAAGTCCACATTGATGCCCTGGGGTTGAAGTGTTCCGAGGCGGAAGATGAGGCGTTCTTCCTCCAGGCGTCTGGTGGTGAGGGAGCGGCGGTGAAGGAGGCCCAGGACCTCCATGTCCTCGGCAGAGTGGGAGGGGTAGTTGAAATGTTGGGCCACGGGGCGGTTTGGTTGATTGGTGCGGGTGTCTCGGAGATGTTCCCTAAAGCGCTCTGCTAGGAGGCGCCCAGTCTCCCCAATGTAGGGGAGATCACATCGGGAGCAACGGATACAATAAATGATATTAGTGGATGTGCAGGTGAAACTTTGATGGATTTGGAAGGCTCCTTTAGGGCCTTGGATAGAGGTGAGGGAGGAGGTGTGGGCACAGGTTTTACAGTTCCTGCGGTGGCAGGGGAAAGTGCCAGAATGGGAGGGTGGGTCGTAGGGGGGGTGTGGACCTGACCAGGTAGTCACGGAGGAAACGGTCTTTTCGGAAGGCGGAAAGGGGTGGGGAGGGAAATATATCCCTGGTGGTGGGGTCTTTTTGGAGGTGGCGGAAATGTCGGCGGATGATTTGGTTGATGCGAAGGTTTGTAGGGTGGAAGGTGAGCACCAGGGGCGTTCTGTCCTTGTTACGGTTGGAGGGGTGGGGTCTGAGGGCGGAGGTGCGGGATGTGGACGAGATGCGTTGGAGGGCATCTTTAACCACGTGGGGATGTTGAACTCAATATTGAACCCAGAAGGTTGTATGTTGCCTGGTTTGAAGTTGAGATGTGATTCTCCAGTTTGTGCTGTGATTCACTGGAGCACTGCAGCACACTAAGGACAGACATGTGGCCATGTGAACAGAACGCTGTGTTAAACTGACTGGCTACAGGAAGGTCGGGATCATGCTCACGCATGGACTGGAGGTATGCTGCAAAGCAGCCACCCAGTCTGCATGTGGTCTCTCCAACGTAGAATAGGCCACGTTGGCTGCAGCAAATACAAAACACAAGATCGGAGGAGGTACAGGTGAAATGTGGCTTCACCTGGAAAGAGTATTTAGGCCCTTGGATGGGGAGCAGGGAGGAGGGGAAGGGGCAGGTATTGCACCTTCTGCAGATACAATGGAAGGTGTCCTGGAAAGGAGAGGGGTGTTGGTGATCGAGGAATGGGCGAGGATGTCCCAGAGGGAACGATCCCTGTGAAATGCAGACAGTGGGAGTGAGGGGAAGATGTGTTTGGTGGTGCCTTTCTGCTGGTATTGTCTGAAATGTTGGAGAATGGCCCTTTGAATGCGGTGTGGCTGGTGAGATGAAAAGTGGGGACAAGGGAGACGAGATCACACTGTTGTGAGTGATGGGAGGGGCAAGGGCAGAACCACGAGTGATAGGTTGGATGTGGCTAAGGGCCCTGTCAACCACAGTGGGCGGGAAACCATGGTTATGGAAGAAGGAAGCCATGTTGGCAGTGCTGTTTTGGAAGCTGGCATCATCCGAACAGAGACAAAATTTTGAAGGAACTGGGAGAAAGGTTGGGAATCCTTGTGGGGTGTGACGAGCTGTAGTGAAGGTGGCTTTGGAGTCAGTGGCGTTATAGTGGATGGCAGAGTCAAAATATTAGCTTGCTCTCTGTCCACAGGTGCTGCCTGACCCCCTGTGATCTCCAGCATTTTCAATACAGATTCCAGCATCTGCAGTAATTTACTCCTCCCTTGTGTTTAATTGTTGGATTTGTAGTCTAGTGACAATACCATTAGGTCATTGTCTCCCTCTTGCCCTGATCTTTCTCAGCTTTGGGCACACTATCACCTTCCCCCTTGTCTCCCTCTGTTGCATTGCCCTCTATGTTAAAATGAAGATTCTTCATATGTTCAGCCATCACCTCTGGTTGCAGATAATTCCCAGCAAGCTACATCGAGTCGGTTAACTCAGTTGGCCAATTCAAAATGCAGGGAGATACCTGCAAGGCAGGTTTAATTACCTTCCCGGCTGGCGATACCATGGGGGTCCTGCCTCCTCTACCTTGCTATTTGCCGGAGGTGTAGTGACTATCAGATTAAACTCACTGTCAGTCAGCTGTCTCTCATGAGACTCTGGCAACTTCTAAATGGTATGTTCCTAAATATCCCACCATTCAAATATGGATTCCTGCCAATAGTAAATAAAAGATTATCAGATGGCCATGTAGTGCATCCCATGTGCAGTTACTAGCAGTCGCAGATATCTATGAACAGAGATCTGTCCTCTGCATATAACAGGACCTTGTCCAGATCATTTTGTTGAATTTGAGAAAAAAAAACCCATGCGGAACAATATTCCTCTCATATTTTTCATGGCAATGCCTTGAATTATCAGATTTGACTTGACAAACAATTAATCATGCAGTCTGAACCATTGCTGCGACATACTGTGGTAGTGTCCTTCGCTCTGAGACAGGAGGTCTGGACTCAAATTTGATTTATTCCAGGGGTTCCATTAGATTAGATTAGATTCCATTTGATTCCCTACAGTGTGGAAACAGGCCCTTCGGCCCAACCAGTCCACACCGATCCTCCGAAGAGTAACCCACCCAGACCCATTTCCTCTGACTAATGCACCTAACACTATGGGCAATTTAGCGTGGCCAATATCACCTGACCTGCACATCGTTGGATTTGTGTAATAATATTTCTGTAACAGGTTAATTAGAAGATGTCTAAATAGTTATTTTACAGAAAATAATTTGTTCTCTTTGGAATTTGTCATTCTCGCATTGTCCTTTGGAATAAATGACATTTCATTTGATGAAGGAGCAGTGCTCCAAAAGTTTGTGGTTTCAAATAAACATGTTGGACTATAACCTGGTGTCAAGTTTAATTCAGATAAATGCGAGGTGCTGCATTTTGGGAAAATAAATCTTAGCAAGACCTTTACACTTAATGGTAAGGTCCGAGGGAGTGTTGCTGAACAAAGAGACCTTGGAGTGCAGATTCCTTTATTGGTCAGAGTATTGAGTACAGGAGTTGGGAGGTCATGTTGCGGCTGTACAGGACATTGGTTAGAATATATATCAGCAGCAAAAAGTAGGTTCAGTCCATCTGGTCCGTCTTAGACTTCAAACACAATGGGTAGTTCACAGTCTATCCTTCCCAATCGGAAGTGAGGATAATGTCAGCAAACTTCCACAATTGTCCTGGCATCATCTGTTGGAATATTGTGTGCAGTTCTGGTCTCCTTCCTATCGGAAAGATGTTGTGAAACTTGAAAGGGTTCAGAAAAGATTTACAAGGATGTTGCCAGGGTTGGAGGATTTGAGCTACAGGGAGAGGCTGAACAGGCTGGGGCTGTTTTCTCTGGAGCATCGGAGGCTGAGGGGTGACCCTATAGAGGTTTACAAAATTATGAGGGGCATGGATAGGGTAAATAGACAAAGTCTTTTCCCTGGGTTCGGGGAGTCAAGAACTTAGAGGGCATAAGCTTAGAGTGAGAGGGGAAAGATATAAAAGAGACCTAAGGTGCAACTTTTTCACGCATGGTACGTGAATGTGGTACGTGCATGGAATGAGCTACCAGAGAATTTGGTGGAGGCTGGTACAATTGCAACATTTAAGATGCATTTGGATGGGTATATGAATAGGAAGGGTTTGATGGGATATGGGCCGGGAGCTGGCAGTTGGACTAGCTTGGGTTGGGATATCTGGTTGGCATGGACAGGTTAGACCGAAGGGTCTGTTTCCATGCTGTACATCTCTATGACTCTATGTGAACATTGGCGCCTCCACATCAGGAATAAATGAGTACAGGGTGGAAAGCTGTAATAGGATGTGTCTTTTGTTCCACCACATGGTTATTGGGAAAGGATAAAATAGTTTGTTTTATGCCCTAGGAATTATCTCCTCCATGTGAGATTAACTTTAGCTTCTGAAGATGCCAGGACAATTGTGGAAGTTTGCTGACATTATCCTCACTTCCGATTGGGAAGGATAGACTGTGAACTACCCATTCTGTGTTTGAAGTCTAAGACGGACCAGATGGACTGAACCTACCTTTTCCTGCTGATATACATTCTTCAGTTTTCCAACTCATCCTGCGCTACAAGTACAGGCCAAACACTAACCGCTTGGTCAGTGAACTGCATCAAGTCACAGAACAAAACATCACAGGGCAGAGATAACGGTTTCCAAAATGAAAGCAAAACAGGGCGGGGAATAAAGAGGAAATGGAAAATGCTGGCAATACACAGTTGGCCTGGTACTGTGTGCAAAGACAGTCAATGTTACAGATCTTCAAAGGTAGCATCCATCATTCTCTCCAAAATTAAATTCCTTTGCTTATTGCTAGCTCTAGTTTTGCACCCCAACGAGTGTTGATTGCTGACCCTGCAAGACTTGAATGTGAACTCCCTGAGCAAACTTTCTGCTGCTAATTAGAAGGTTAGAGCAGGAAATGCCTGTCAGCATCTCACTAGGTCGCTCGCATTCTGCTTGCATTCTTCTTTTACTTATGGTATGTGACGCTCATTAGTTAACCTTGTTCTCCACATTTCAGCTTCGTGCACTGCACAGGAAGGATGAAGTGATAATGATGAAGCCGGAGAACCAGGGTGACTGGGACCTGGGTAAATAGTGCAACTAAACAGTGCAACTCCAGATCCAAAGAGACTGCGAAATAACTTTGGGAAGGACTGAGAAAAAGGGTGAATTATAGTAGAGGGGGATTTAATATCAACGCAGGTAGACAAAGCAAAAGAAAGAAAGGGAGAAAAAGGCTGAAAAGGGGGGAGGGCAAAAGAAACAAAGGGAAAAAAAATTGTTATGCTTCCAAACTCTTGCTGAAAAATTCAAAATTTTCGATTTTCAATTTCACACTTGTTCACTTTTTAGGTGGTTGACTAGCAGTACCATCCTATTAAGCCGGTAACTGGCACATGTAGAAACACAGAAAATAGGAACAAGAGTAGGCCATTCAGCCCTTCAAGCCTGAACAATCTTTCAATATGATCACAGCTGATCATCCAACTCAGTACCCTATCCCTACTTTCTCCCCATATCTTATGATCCTTTGAGCCCTAAGAACTTTGTCTAACTCTTTCTTGAGAACATGCAATATTTTTGCTTCAATCACTTTCGGTGGTAGAGAATTCTGCAGGCTCATCATTCTCTGGGTGAAGAAATTTCTCCTTATCTCGGTTCTAAATGGCCGAGCCCTGATCCATTAGACCATGACTTGTACTTTTGGCTGCCCTGGTCAGAGGAAACATCCTTCCTGTGTTCGTTCTGTTAGAATTTCATAGGTTTCTATGATGTCTCATTGTCAATCTTCTAAACCCCACTGAGTATACTCCTACCCGGGATAGCAACGGCCCAGTGGTATCAGAGACCCAAAAATGTCCTGGGGATCCTGATTTGATTCATGCCATGGCAGATGTTGGAATTTGAATTCAACAACATTCTAGAATTAAAAGTCCAATAATGAATCAAGTGTGGAAAAAATCCATCTGGTTCACTAATGTCCTTAGGGGAGAGGAACTGCCATCCTTACCTGGTCTGACCTCCATGTGACTCCAGACCCACAGCAATGTGGGTGACTCTGAGATGTCCTCTGGGTAATTAGAGATGGGCAATTAAATACTGACCTAGCCAAAGATGCCCAAATCCTGTTAATGAATACATTTTTTTTAAGTATGTCAGTTCTCCTACTCCATGAGCCAACCAGCTCATGCCTTAACTTAGAATAAATGTACTGGGGCATTAGTTGGCAAACTGCGAAAGCTTCTAAGAAGGATGTTGTGAAACCTGAAAGGGATCAGAAAAGATTCACAAGGATATTGCCAGGGTTGGAGGGGTTGAGCTGTATGGAGAGGTTCAATCGGCTGGGACTGTTTTCCCTGGAGTGTTGGAGTGTGGGGTGACCTTATTGAGGTTTATAAAATCATGACGGGCATGGATAGGGTTAAATAGACAAGGTCTTTTCCCAAGATGGGGGAGTTCAGAACTAGAGGGCATTGGTTTAAGGTGAAAGGGTAACAATTTAAAAGGGTCGTAAGGGACAACCTTTTAATGCAGAGGATAGACCGTGTATGGAATGAGCTGCCAGAGGAAGTGATGGAGGCTTGTACAATTGCAACATTTAAAAGGCATCTGGATGGGTATATGAATAACAAGGGTTTAGAGGGATATGGGCCAAATGCTGGCAATTGGGACTAGATTAAATTAAGATATCTGGTCAGCATGGACAGGTTGGACCGAAGGATCAGTTTCTGTGCCGTAAATCTCCATGACTCCGTGACTTTACAACTAGAAGGATGGCATTTTTGCAAAGGAAACAGAGACTGTCACAGCTCAGACAGCAAACTTTGGATGTTATCAATTAGCTAGTACAGACCTGCTCCTCCTGTTTTGTCATTGGACCAATTATCCACTGAGAACGGGAAATGCCACGAGCTGTGCTGCTGTTAAGCATAGAAATTCTGAGTGTGATAGTGAAGCCTCACCACTAAAACAGTGAATGGGGTGTGGAAAGCAAAGTAGAAGGCAGGGTCACTAACTGCTCTCCCCTCCCCCCTCCCCCATCCTGCCCTCACCGTAAGCATTCCCCTGTTCATTTACACAAATATATAAACTTCGAAACGAGAATGCTACATGCTTCTTTTTGTTGGTGTACCTTATGTGAAAAATAACTCATAAATCAGCCTGACATTTTTAAATCATCCTAGCTGCGTTTCCTCTATTTTCCGAATTGTGGAATCCAAGGCCCATCCCCTTGTTCATTTCCTTATTCGTTCCCCATTATAAAAGGGGGGGGGGCTGCCATGGCTACAAAATGAGTCCACTTTCACGGTGACGGATGGCACCCACGCTGCCATATATCTTAGGCTGATTTCTCTTTACTTCGGCATCGTTGTTGTCCATTCCTCGTAATAAGTCCATCACTCAAGGGACATTAAATGTGAGTGCAAGTAAATGATGCTTTAGAATAACAACAAAATGGAATTAAAGTGGGTATGCAGGTCTCATTTATAAACCAACGCAACTCATAGCTTAAGATTGAAGTTCTGAAGCCACAGCCAGGACCTATCCATCATAACTGGCAGCTTTCTATGAAGTTTGCCTGCTGCTATGGTAACACAAGGTTGATTTATTTTTTTTTAAGTCTCAGGAGACTACCATATTTGAATGCCATATCTCCTGTATGTAGGGAGCATGCAAAACAAAAGCTACATAAAAGTTGGAGCTGACCGATAGAATAATCCTTCAAGCCTCTAGAATGCTGAATTACTGAACATAAGGATAAAGGAACTGGAGTTTACCATTAAGCCCTTGAGCCCATTTCCCATGTCAATGATATTATGGATGTGCTGCAAACTAATCCTATTAGCCTGCCTCTGCCCCAAGGCCACTTGGATAATGAAAATCTGTCAATATTAAATATAAAATTGACAACGATCTAACATTTCCGTTTGCAAACTTCTATCTTCCCTTTGTGATAAAGGTTCAGAATAAGTCATTATTGCTTTTCTCTTACTCATTCACAGGACATCTGAGTCAAGGCATTTATTGCCCATCCCAATTATCCAATTGCTGTGAGGTCTGGAGTCACATGTAGGCCAGATGAGGTAAGAATGGCAGATTTCCTTTCCTAAAGTGAACCAGGTGTGTTTTCTTTTGTCACAGTCAAAAGTCATATGGCAGCTGTCAGCTAGCTTTCTACTGAATTCACATTTCACCCTCTGACATGGGGTGAGATATTTATGCCCAGGTGCCCAGAACATTAACCTGGGTTCTGGATTGCTAGTCCAGTGACATTCTCATTGATCCACTACCTTCAATCTCACTTGAGATCTTGGTTCTGAAGTGAAAGAATGATGTCTAACGTTAATTTTGATTTGCATTTATTTGTTGTGCGTTAAGAAAAGGAAGGTGCTAGTTTTGGTTTTGCCCTTGAGTTTGTCACATTTGGTGCCAGGAAGCCTCAAATATATTGATATGTGCATTCTATCGAGGATTTACACTGAAGTAGCCTCTCAGGACAAAATTCGATTGTCAGCAAATAATGAGGTGTCCGATGACAGGGGG
The DNA here is from genome assembly GCF_047496795.1 of Chiloscyllium punctatum. Lineage (NCBI taxonomy): Eukaryota > Metazoa > Chordata > Chondrichthyes > Orectolobiformes > Hemiscylliidae > Chiloscyllium > Chiloscyllium punctatum. The sequence goes on from NC_092741.1 coordinate 30,903,146, forward strand.
AAAGTTATAGACAATGTGCAGGTTCATTCAGAGAGAACATGTGCTTTTAGTTTAACAGTCTCTGAAACAGTCAGGACCTGGGGGAGAAGTCCTGATAATACTGGAAGTAGAAGTCATGGATTTAGGTGGTTGATGTTAAGCAATAAGTGAACTGAGTTAGCAGCTTGTTTAGGAGATTCAGAAAGAGACATTAACTTAAGAAAACAGCCTCGAGTTAATGCATACATTTGTTGAGAGGAAACCAATTGCAGCATGCCAACTGCAAGACAGGGTGACTCTTCCCTGAGGTTTGAGGGTCTGTAAGGCTGTTGATGGGGTGAAGGGTTGAATACTTCTTTCTGATATTTGTAAAAAGACTGCTTCAAATCGTTCTTATGTTATGTAACCTAACATGTCTTTTTTCTTTTGGAATAAATTTTCTGTTTTTCTTTTATCTTTGCCAGGTCCAGGATGCTGTTCATGTTTTGATTAAAAGTTCATTGTCAGCCTTTTGCATATGCTCATATGGTCAGTCTTACCAGCACTGACATGGGCAGATGTTTCTGCAGCTGCAAGGTTGGTAAAGAAGTCAAGGACGTTTTTCCCTCTTGTTGGTCCCCTCACCACTTGCTGCAGACCTAACCTAGCAGCTTTGTCCTTTTGGAACTGACCAGCTGGATTACTAGCCACTGTTCGTGGTGGACAGTGAAATCCCCCATCCAGAGTATATTCTCACCACCCTCAGTACTGCTCCGTGTGGCTCAACATGGAGGAGCACTAACTCATCAGTTAATCTCTGAGAGGAAGGACTGAGGTGGATTTAGTAGGCAGTGGGAGGTTTCCTTACCCATGTTGAGCCAATGCCATTATTCTTCATGAGGTCCAGAATCAATGTTGAGGACTACCAACGTAATACTCCCCTGACTGTATACCATTATGCCACCACCTCTGCTGGCTCTGTCCTGGTGGTGGGACAGGACATATCCGGGGATGATGATGGTGGTGTCTGGGACATTGTCTGGAAGGTATGATTCCGTGAGTATGACTGTCTCAGGCTGTTGATTGACTAGTCTGTGAGACAGGGTGAAAGTGAGGACTGCAGTTGCTGGAGATTAGAGTTGAGAGTGTGGCACTGGAAAGGCACAGCAGGTCAGGCAGCATCCGAGGAGCAGGAGTGTTGATGTTTCAGGCAAAAGCCCTTCACCAGGTTGACAGGATTGTTATTGCTATTGTCATTTCCAGTGTCTACATTGGTGGTAAGTGGTCTATCCAGTTTCATTCCATTTATTATCAGTTGATACAACTGACTGGCTTGCTTGGGCAATTTTAGAGCACATTTAAGTATCAACCACATTGCTGTGGGTCCACAGCCATATGTAGGCCGGATTAAGTTAGGATGGCTGATTTCTTTCTCTAAAGGACATTTATGAACCAGATCAGTTTTTATGACTTTATGCTCACCTTTAGGTTTTTTTTATTCCAGTTATTTATTGATTTTAAATTACTCCAGTTGCTCTGGTGGGATTGGAACCCAGGTCCCCAGAACATTACCTTGGTTTCTGGATTACTAGTCTAACAACAGCCCCACTATACCATCACTTCAAACACACCTTTTATACTCAGAGGGGAAAGCGTTAAGACTGAGTTAAGTCAATTGCTGATGTTCCCAGATTCTACTGACTGATGTTCAATGTATCTACAAAGTTTTGACTTCCTCTTCCCCTCCTGAGAGGTTGCCAATTTGTCTCCCATGACCATCAGTCATGCCTGCTGCTTCATAATCAATGCTAGATATTCGGCCATAGAGAATTAAAGATTGTAGACTGATACAGCAGAGAAAAAGTATGTTTGATCCACCAGACACCATAACCCTTTGAAACTGGAATCCAATTAATCCCACATGGTACTAATTTTATTACAGAATGCAACCTTCCCTTTTACTCCTGCATTGCTCATGGCATTGATTGGGAGATTAATCCTCATTTCCTGAAGAATTCAGACGACTTTCAGAGATTTGGCAAGGTAAGATAAACAATAAAAAAGTTGAACCTTGAATGTAGACACAATAAAGTTGGGAAGATCACTAGCTGGTCAGAAATAGAAAGCTATCTGATCCCCTTTAGCCTGCTCTGCTGTTCAGTGAGATCAGGATTCATCCAGTTGGGGCAATAACTCCACTATTGACCCTAACCCTTGACTCCCTTGCTGATTCAGAGTTGAATATATTCCATGGCCCATCCTCTGGGGAAAAGAATGCAAAAGACTAACAAACTTCAAAGAGGAGAAATTCCTCCTCAACTCCACTTTGAATTGTTTCCCTTATTTCTCAAATCCCCCATGCGATGATAGAACTTCTTGGTATCTATCCTGCCAAGCTCCCTTGGAAAATTACACGTTTCAATGAGACCATCTCTCATTCTTCCCAACTCTTCCTCCAAAAGACACAGGTTTCTTCATTGCCAGGAATGAGGCTTGTGAATCTACTCTCAGCCGTTTCCAATGCAAGTTTGTCCCTCCTCATATAAGGAGAGTAAACCTCTCCAGATCCATTCTCACAAGTGCACTGTCCAGTTGTACTCAATCCACAAGCTCTCTTCCAAATTTCGCCTGACGAGCTCCTGTCAGGTAGTATTACATCAGGGAAGCATCCATGATGTGGCAATGTGAAGGCAGTGGGCTGGTTGTAGTTGAATTTACATAGCCTCTTAATGCACCCTGCATCAACAACTGCCCATCCATTTCCCCTCCCCATTCCCCCATTTAATCTATCTCCACAGACCTCTAAATATCAGTGGGGTAAAAAGGATTTAGTATTCATTGAGGTCAAATATAAATTCTCTCTTGCTCTTTGATAGTATTTATCAGGGGAATCATGTAGTTCCATTTAAGTTACTGTCTTTACCACTTACCTACTCTTGCAACCTTATATAAGGAATGCACAAACCTTCATGATTGAATTACCTGAGCCCTATTGTTAAAGGAAAAGGTCACTGTACCCATGGTACAGTTAAGTGCTTTAAATTACATCAAGGAGTGCATTCGCTTGAGTGCTTCAAGACTAAATTTCCCAGGAAGAGCAAAATGTTGTTTGTGAAACTCCGGTAAAATTTCCATTTGTCATAGGTCGGAATCAAAATTTGACTTCAAAGATATATTGAACCCAATGGAGAGAAATAAGAAGGCTATATGGGACATAGGGATTTGGTGTAGCTCATACAGTCTTGAAGCAAGGTTGTGGTTGAGAGTGTGGTGCTGGAAAATCACAGCAGGTTGGGTAGCATCCAAGGAGCAGGGTAATTGATGTTTCAGGCTTGTTGTGGGGGGGGGGGGGGGGGGAGAGGGAAGTGGGGGGCTGAGAGATTTACTGAGGGGAGTGGTTGGGGAGAAGGTAGCTGAGAATGTGATAGGTCGATGAAGGTGAGGTAGAGGGTGATAGGTCGGAGAGGAAGGTGGAACGGATAGATGGGAGAGATGATGGGTGGGTCAGGAGGGCAGTGCTGAGCTTGGGACTAGGATAATGTGGGGGGGAGGGGAAATGAGGAAACTGATGAAATCCACATTGATGCCATGTGGTTGCAAGGTCCCAAAGCGGAATATGAGCCGTTTTTCTCCAGATGTTGGGTTCTAAGGGTTTGATGACGGAGGAGGCCCAGGGCCTGCATGTCCTTGATGGACTGGGAGGGGGAGCTGAAGTGTTCAGCCTCGGAGCCATGGCATTGGATGGTGCAGGTATCCCAGAGATGTTCTCTGAAACGATCTCCAAGTTGGCGTCCTGTCTCCCCGATGTAGAGGAGACCCCTCCCCCTCCACATTATCCCAGCCCCAAGCCTCTAACTCTGACCTGTCCATCACCTTTCCCATCTATCTGCTCCACCTTTCTATCCTACTTATCACCTTCGCCCTCACCTTCATCTACCTATCACATTCTTAGCTACCTTCCCCCTCAACTCCACCTCCCTCCCATTTATCTCTCCATCCCCGAGGCTCCTTGCCTCATTCCTGATGAAGGGCTTTTGCCCGAAACATCGATTTTTCAGCCCCTCAGATGCTGCCTGAACTGCTGTGTTTTTCCAGCACCACTCTAATCTTGACTGTAATCTCCAGCAGCTGCAATATCGACCTCTACCTAACATTCATTTGCCTTCCTGATTGTTGAATATATATATATAAATATGTATATATATGTTTAAAAATTCATTTATGGGCATCACTGGCTAGGCCAAGCCAGTCTTTCAAGATGGCACCAACAGAGGCCAGCCAGTCAGCCAACTGAGCTAACTGACACCCAATAGGATTTTGAAGAACGAGGGGCACAATATGGTTCGGGAGAGCTCTCTAGTACAGATTTTATTCTCACATTTCTTACAATTGTTCTGCACTTTTAAACCTCAATTCTAAGTCATAGAGTCATAGAGTCAGAGAGTCCTGTAGCACAGACATGGCTCTTGTCCCAAACTGGTCCATGCTGACCAAAATGCCCATCTATGCTAACCCCATTTCCCTGTATCCTTATCCATATCCTTCTAAACCTTTCCTATCCATGCATTTATCAGAATGCCTTTTAAATGTTGTTAACTTACCCACCTCAACAATTTCCGCTGGCAGCTCATTCCATTTGTGTACCACCCTCGGTGTAAAAAAGTTGCCCCTCAGGTGCCCTTTTATTCTTTCCCCTCTAACCCTAAACTGATGTCCTCTAGTCTTCAATTCTCTAACTCTGGGAAAAATGCTGAGTGCATTCAACCTATCCATACCTCTCATGATCTTATGCACCTCTTAAAGGTCCCCCCTCAGTCTCCTGTGCCCGAAAGAAAAAAAAGTCTTAGCTTGTCTAACTTTAGATTAGATTAGATTACTTACAGTGTGGAAACAGGCCCTTCAGCCCAACAAGTCCACACCGCCCCGCCGAAGCGCAACCCACACTTCTCCCTATTATTCAGACCATTGAGTTCTGGCAACATCCTTGTACATTTCCTCTGCACTCTTTATAGTCTAATAACATCCTTCCTATAGCAAGATGACCAAAACGGAACACAATACTCCATGTGTGGCAATGTATGTACAACTGCATCATAACTTTCTAACTTCTATACTCAGTGCCCTGACTGGTGAAGGCCAGTGTGCCAAAAGCCTTCTTTGCTGCTCTGCCTACCTGTGACTCCACTTATGTCTATAAACATTATTAAGTTTTGTATTCCCTGCTCTGTCCAATCACCCTATAATCTTTGTATGGTATGATCTGCCTATACTGCATGCAGAACAGAACTTTCCACTGTACTTAGGTACATGTGACAATAATAAATCAAATCAAATCAAATCAAATATTTACTACCCGTCCAAAACGGTTTTCAACAGATGATGAGGAGCTTTTTTGATCTTTCTTGACCTAGCCCATGCAGATGGATATACCACAACAAAGTTAGGGAGGCAAACCAGGATTTTGACCCTGTGGCACTGAAGGAAGAGTGATATGTTTCTAAATTAAGATGGTGAGTGTTATGGAGCAGAACTCGTGTGCACTAGTGTTGGTATGCCTCTGCCTACCTTGTTCTTCTCGATGGCAGTGGCCGCAAATTTGGAAATTGCAGCTGAAGGAGCCGTGCTGAGTGGTTGCAATGCATTTTGTAGATGGCCCATTGCTGCAGTGGTGGATGAAGTGAATGCTTAAGGTGGTAGATGGGGTGCCAATCAAGCGGGTTTCTTTGTCTTGTATGGTGTTGAGATTCTTGAGTGATGTTGGAGCTGCACCCATCCAGTCAAGTGGGGTGTATCCCATCACACTCATCACTTGTACTTTGTGGACAGGCTTTGGAGATTCAGTTGGTAAGTTACTCATTGCAATACTCTGAGCCTCTGATCTGCAGCTGTAGCCCCTGTATTTATATCCATTTCAGTATCAGAATGGTGACAGTGTGAGATTCAACAATGGCAATGCCATTGAATGTCATGTGGTGATGGTTAGAGGTTGGAATTGTCTGGCCTATCTGTAGAATGAATGTTACTTGTCACTTTTTACCCTTAGCCTGAATGTTGTCCATGTCTTTCTGAATATGGGAAGGTATTGAGTCAATGTGATGCTCAACATTGTACTATCATCAGAGAACCTCAACACTTCTGTTGGACGGAAGGCCATTGACAAAGCAGCTGAAGGTAGTTTGGCCTTGGACATTACTGTGTGGAGTAGAGCAGAAGTATAAGCCCTGGGACAGAGATGATTGACCCCCAGCAACCACAACTATCTTCCATTGTGGTAGGTATAACTCCAACCATTGGAGACTTCCTCTACAGTTTCTATTGACTGCAGCTTTGCCACGAGTGTTCAAATACTGTCTTGACATTGTTTCATTTTCTTGAGCTGTCTCCTCTGGTCCTCCAACTCCCTGTCACTCTGTGGCATTGGACACTGGCTGGAGCTAATTTGCCATTCATCAACTCAGCATAGGATAGTACAACAGGAAACCACTCAGGCTACCAAATCTTTAGAAGAATAATCCAGGCAGTTTAACTCACCAGCCTTCTCTCTCCATGCCCGTACCATTCAGGATATGAAAGCTAGGTGGATTGGCCATGGGAAATATCGGAGACGGGGATGGGTCTGGGTGTGATGTGGGGTGGACTTGATGGGCTGAATGGCCTGCTTCCACACTGTAGGGATTCTGTGATTTCTCTCTTGCTCTGTCAGTAAGGCCTTAATTCCATGTGCCAGCTTAGTGATTAAAAAATGGCAATCTCCATCCACGTATTTTTTAATCTAATGAAGACTTCCTATAAAACCCCATACAGTCTCCATTTTAAGATTAATGCATGAGTACAATGCTTTCAGTCCTCTATTAGCAACAACAACATGTAACTGTTAATGTACCAAAACAGTGCAAAATACTTCACAGTAGAATTATAAAACAAAATATCAAACTGAGAAACTTTGGTCAAAGGGATAGATGTTATGGAGTGATTCCAGTTAATTTCGGTTTTACTCAGCACCTTGATGCTCAGTCAAATGCGGCCTTGATGTCAAGGGCGGTCACTCTCACCTCCCCTCTAGAATCCAGCTTTTTTGTCCATGTTTGAACCGTGGCTGTAATGAAGTCAGGAGCTGAGTGGCTCTGGCAGAACCCAAACTGGGCGTCACTGAGCAGGTGCTGCTTTGACAGCCCTGTTGGTGACACTTTCCATCACTTTACTGATGATTGAAAGCATGCTGATCAGGTGGTAATTGGCTGGGTTGGATTTCTCTTGGTTTTTTTTATGGGCAGAATATACCTGGACAGTTTTCCACAATGCGGGATCGATGCTGGATTTAAATGGTCGCACGACTAGTTTTGGGGAACAGTTTTGCGGTACTATTATCAGGGAGCACTATTGACCAAGATAGCCTTTGCAGTATCCAGTGTTGCAATACAGAGACAGAGGGCTGAATTGAATTAGCCTTTCTAACTCTACATTCACAACACAGTAAAATAAAAATCTTTGAAGATCCTCAAAGTTGACCCCAATGGTTCCTAACTAGAGTTTTTGAATAACCAGTCCTAGACTCTGCAAATAATCAATTCAAGATACTAGTTTGTAGCTTAAACAAAAGTCTAAGCAATTTTTAAATGATACATTAACTCCATCAGAGAAAAATTAAACAAAGAAATCTAATTAATATCGACATTTCAACTCAACAGCATTTGTTTTCAACCCCATTTATGTAAAAGACAAACAGACACAGGTAAGGAATAACAAAACAAAATAAAACTGACTAGATTACTTAAGTGATTTTCACAATGCATTGTTCTACAAGCATAGATTCTTGTTTCTTGGTGGATTAACAGACGATCAGAGCCACTTTTTCAGCTCCCTCAGAGCTCATGCTACTTTTAATTTTGTTTTCTATTCTCTGAATATCTAAGCTCTGACAAAGGGAGGTTAGGTAGACAGCTTTCAAATCTTTATGCTATACCATCAACAGCCAAACTCCTCCTCCCAAAACCACAGTCCAAAACCCATTCCAAGTCAGAGTTCAGGGTTCCAGGCACCATTCAACATCGGCCATCCACTGGATCAAAAGAATTCTCCCAGACTTGCTGGAAACAATTCCCAGGTAGTGACCTAATTAATAATCAACTTCTACTATCAGTTTAAACATACAGCTCAGTCTCCGTGAAAAAGTGTCTGGTTAACCTCTTCATCAAGAACCAATATTCAACTAACTTCCAGGCTCGGTCTCACTAACAAACAACAGCTTGCTTGTTCTGTGTTTATTTTTAACACAAGCTGTGCCCATAGTCATAAGGTCACTTTCAGCTCACAACTCTTAGTTCACAGCTCCAAACCAACATTGACAGAAGAATAAGATCAAAATAATGAAAAATCAACAAGGGTTCTAACACCGGTGTCTTGAGCCATTGATATCACATGCAGTGAATCAAATTGGTTGAAGATCGACATCTCTGACACTGGAGATCTCAGTCGGAGGGTCCAGTTGGATCATCCAACTCATCACTTCTGGCTGAAGTTGAACGCAACTGCGTCGGCCTTTTTGTTTTCACACAGAGGTGTCGGGCTTTACTATCATTGAGGATGGGGATGTTTGTGGAGCCTCTTCCTCCAGTGAGGTATTTGACTATGCAACACCATCGATGGCTGGATATGACAGGACGACAGAGTTAGATCTCAAATGTTGGCTGCAGGATCATTTGGCTTTATCTATCACTTGCAGTTATGCTGCTTGGCACATAACTAGTCCCGTTTGGTAGCTTCACCAAGTTGGCATCCCATTTTTAGCTTCTGCCATGCCTTTCGGCACTATCCATTGAACTGGTTTATTCTCTGACTTGATGGTGATGGTAAAGAGGTTATATATTGTGGTCAAATATAATTCACCTGCTGGTGTCTCACACTGCCTCACAGATGCTCAGGTTTGAGCTGCTAGGTTTATTTGAATGTATCTTATTTAGCATGCTGAGAGTACCACACAACACCAGGGTCATATGGAGATGACTAGCAAAATCGCTTCGGTGTTGTCAAGGAAACGAGCACACCATGAAAACCCGCAGAATAAAAGTCCAGCAACAAACAAATTCAGTGTCCTAATGAGTGGGAACATGCATTAATCATCGTTAATTAGCTATCACAGGCAGTAATTTACTTATTCATTTCCCCAAAACGAATAAATAAAGCTCTGGGCTGCCAAATAAATAGACAATGGAACAGACACAATATATGGATGGAGCTCATCATTGGCGAGCTCCCGGGGGACCATTTAGTAAATGCAACCATATTCTTCAAACCTTTTCATGATGCTCTTTAATATGCTTGAGGCAGCTGTTGAGATTTTAAGATTTCTTTTCATGGAAAGCGGTCCATACAAATGTACAAACCAGGCACTGAAAAAGGCCATTTGGTCCCTCAAGCCTACCCGGCCACTTGACAAGGTCTAATTGTGGGCTCAACTCCACTTTGCTGCCAATTCCCCATATCCTTGTCGGTTAAGCATTGCCATAAAAATATTTGATGGCCCTGTCTCCATCAATGCCTGAGGACAAGAATTCCACAGACTCACAACCCTCTGAAAATAAAAAGAAGTCCAACTGTCTGTCTTAATCAAAAGGCCCTCTTATTTTTAAACTCTGTTCCCTAGCTGTAGTCTCTACCAGAACCAGAGGAAGTGTCCTTTCAGCATCTGCTCTGTTGAGTCTCATCCAGATTTTATATTTTTCAATAAGGTGTCACCTCTCATTCTTCAAAACCCCAATGGATACAGGCCGAAGCTACCCAACCTCGCTTCATCAGATAACTTCTTCATTTCAGGCATGGAACAATCAGTTCAAGCAGTCAAACTGACACAAAAGCAATTATATCCTTTATTAAATAAGGAGACTAGAATTATGCATTGTACTTTGGTTCTGGTATCATTAATGTTGTGTACAGTACAGCAAAATGTTCCCATTTTAATATTTTATTCCTCTTGCAAGAAATGACAACATTCTACTTCCCTTCTTTATCACTTGTTGTACCTGTAATTTAATGTTTTGTGATTTATACCAGGACACCTCAATCCTTTTGTACCAAAAAGTTTTGCACTTCATTTTAATAATAAGCTGCTTTCTTTATTTTTCCTACAAAATTGGATAAGTTCACATTTTCCCACTTCACAGACCATTTGCCAAGTTTTTCCCATTGACTTAATCTACCTCTGCACACTTGCATGCACCTTATGTTTTCCTCACACTTACTTTCCAACTATTTTTGTGTCATCAGAAAATCTAGTAGCCATACTTTCATCCCCTTCATTCATTGTCAAGTCATTGCTATAGATTGGCAACAGATGAGAACCCCAATTCTTATTTCTCTGATACACCATTACTGCATTTTGCCAGTCAGAAAATGATCCATTTATGCTTACTCTCTACTTCCTGCTTGCTACCAAATCTTCTATCCATGTTAACATAGCAACTTCAACAACAGGATCACCCATACTGTACTGTAACTTTTGATATACCACCTTTATGAATGCCTTCTGGAAATCCATCACCATGGTTTCCAGTTCCCTGTGATTTGGTGACACTAGCAATGTTGCATTTTCTTTGTCCATCCGTTGTTGCCCTGAGTACATTAAGAGTTAACCATGTGAGTGACAGTGAAGCCATATATGAACTTGGCTGCAGAGGGATAACTGACCTGAAACAGTTGAAAGTTCACAGCAATATGTCAGATATTTTATCGCCATTTTTCCAGCACACAAAACATGTAATGAATTATACAGACCAACTTGTAATGATTTTTCAACTAAAGGACATAAAAATTAGTAGCAGGAGTCGGCAATTCAGCCCCTTGATTCTGCTCTGTCATCTAATACAATCATGGTTGATCTCATCTCAGCCTCAATGCCACTTCCCTGTCCCCTCTCCCCAACCCTTCAACCCATTGCTAATTAAAAATCTGACTATCTTCTCCTTAAATTAACTCAATGTCCCAGCATCCACTGAACTCGGGTAATGAATTCCACAGAGTCATGATATTTCCCCTCATGTCTGTTTTAAATTACTGCAACTTCTCCAAAAACTATGACCTCACAATCTAGATTGTTTGACATCAGGAAATATGTTTTCTACACGTACTTTGTCAATCCCTTTAGCATCTTATACACGTCAATGAGAGATCCTCTCATTTTTCTAAACGCCGGACAGTATAGGCCCAAACTGCTCAATCTCTCTGTAAACAAGTCTGTCATCTCTGGAATTAATCTCATGAATCTCCTCTGAGCTGTATCTAATGGAACTGCATTCCTTTTCATGTAAGGGAACCAAATCTGACCACAATCCTCTCGATGTTGTCTCAGAAATGCATTATGTAGTTGCAGCAACACTTAGCTATTTTGTACTCTATAAATGTTAACATTCCATTTGCTTTCCTAATTACCTGCTGTGTTTGTATGCTAGTTTTCAGCAGTTCATGCACAAAGACACTCAGATCCCTTTGCACCGAAGCACATGAAATTTCTCTCCATTTGGATAAGATGCCTTTCTGATTAATCCAAAATGGATTACTTCACACTTATCTACATTAAACTGCAACTCTAAATTTTGTTCCATTCACCTGACTATCCGTATTAATTTATAAAGTTTGTATTTCTTCATTGCAACCTCTTACTTTCCGAACTATTTTACAGTCACCTTCAAATTTGGCGATAATACTTTCTAGAGCCACATGCAAGACATTAACATTGGCTGTAAGAAAAAGACCCATTTATCTCCACTCTCTGTAGTTTTTACCTAGTTCAATGGGCATTAGGCTACTTTACCTGCTTGTAAAATGAGGCCCATCTACAAAACATTGAGCACAAAGCATTGGAGCAGGTAGGACATGAACCCAGGTCTTCTGGCTCAGTGGTAGGGACACTGCACCACAAAGAGTTCTAAAATGGTACAACCGCCATTCCTGGATGGTCTCAAACCACCAACCTTGTGGTTACCAGCCAAATGCAATGGCCAATGGAAGAGGAAGGTTGGGAGAAGCCTCCAGTGGAGATGATCTGCATGGGGTGGCATGGTGGCTCAATAGTTAGCAGCTAATGAACTTGAAAGGCCTTGTACTGACAACAAGCAAAACTAATGTCATCTACAAAATACCTTTCATGGACTGTAACAAACACTACATTGGACAAAGAGGCAGAAAACTAGCCCCCAGGATACATGAACATCAACGAGCCACAAAAAGACATGACCCACTCTCACTGGTATCTTTACATATGGATGAAGAAGGACACCACTTCGACTGGGTCACCACATCCATCCTAGGACAAGCCAAACAGAGACACACACGAGAATTCCTAGCCTAGAAGCATGGCATTCTAATTGGAACTCTATCAACAAACACATTGACTTGGATCCCATTTACTACCCCCTGAGAAAAAGAACAAGAAATGGCATCACCATAGGAAATGATATCACCACAGGAAATGACATCACAAGCCCAAGGTAACCCAACGCATAAATAGAAAGCGGGCTATACCACCAGTGCTTCATCCAGAGGCTCACTGAAGATGTTACCTAGTATGGTAACGAAATGTCTGAAAATGAACCTTCTAGCTCAGTGAGCAAACCTGCATCCCAGAATCTCAACCTGAGCTCCAAATCTTCTCAAAATTTGCTAACCATGGGAATACAGCAGAAATTACAGCTTATCTGTCAACCATTGGTCAGTGTTGATTAGATTAGATTAGATTAGATTACTTACAGTGTGGAAACAGGCCCTTTGGCCCAACAAGTCCATACCGACCCATCAAAGCTCAACCCACCCACTCCCCTACAATTACCCCTTCACCTAACACTACTGGCAATTTAGCATGGCCAATTCACCTGACCTGCACATCTTTGGACTGTGGGAGGAAACCGGAGCACCCAGAGGAAACCCACGCAGACACGGGGAGAATGTGCAAACTTCACACAGTTAGTCGCCTGAGGTGGGAATTGAACCCGGGTCTCTGGCGCTGTGAGGCAGCAGTGCTAACCAAACAGATAGATGAGAGTAAACTGTGCGTGTTGATTGGAACAAGCCACACAATGTGCTGATGTGAGAGGGTTAGACTCACATCAGTGTGCAATCCAGTACAAAGACTGAGCACCTCTGATGCTGGGCTTAAGCATTCAGATTATAAGAGATAGGATTTATAATAATCTAGAAAAGAATAATTTGATTAGGGATAGTCAGCACGGTTTTGTGAAGGGTAGGTCGTGCCTCACAAACCTTATTGAGTTCTTTGAGAAGATGACCAAACAGGTAGATGAAAATAAACCGGTTGATGTGGTGTATATGGATTTCAGCAAGGCGTTCGATAAGGTTCCCCACAGTAGGCTATTGTACAGAACGCAGAGGAATGGGATTATGGAAGATATAGCAGTTTGGATCAGTAATTCGCTTGCTAAAAGAAGACAGAGGGTGGTGGTTGATGGGAAGTGTTCATCCTAAAATCCAGTTACCAGTGGTGTACTGCAAGGATCAGTGTTGGGTCCATTGCTGTTTGTCATTTTTATAAACGATCTGGATGAGGGCGTAGAAGGGTGGGTTAGTAAATTTGCAGATGACACTAAGGTCGGTGGAGTTGTGGATAGTGATGAAGGATGTAGTAGGTTACAGAGAGACATAGATAAGCTGCAGTGCTGTGCTGAGAGGTGGCAAATGGAGTTTAATGCAGACAAGTGTGAAGTGATTCACTTTGGTCGGAGTAACCGGAATGCAAATTACTGGGCTAATGGTAAGATTCTTGGTAGTGTAGATGAGCAGAGCGATCTAGGTACACAGATCCTTGAAAGTTGCCACCCAGATTGACAGGGTTGTTAAGAAGGCATACAGTGTTTTAGCTTTTATTAATAGAGGGATCGAGTTCCGGAACCATGAGGTTATGCTACAGCTGTACAAAACTCTGTTGCGGCCGCACTGGGAGTATTGTGTACAGTTCTGGTCACCACATTATAAGAAGGATGTGGAAGCTTTGGAAAGGGTGCAGAGGAGATTTACTAGGATGTTGCCTGGTATGGAGGGGTGGTCTTACAAGGAAAGGCTGAGGGACTTGAGGCTGTTTTCGTTAGAGAGGAGAAGGTTGAGAGGTGACTTAATAGAGACCCATAAGATAATCAGAGGATTAGATAGGGTGGACAGGGACAGCCTTTTTTCAAGAATGGTGACAGCGAGCACAAGGGGGCATAGCTTTAAATTGAGGGGTGATAGATATAGGACAGATGTCAGAGGTAGTTTCTTTACTCAGAGAGTAGTAAGGGTATGGAATGCTGGTAGTAGATTTGCCAAATTTAAGTATATTTAAGTCGTCATTGGACAAGCATATGGACGTACATGGAATAGTGTAGGTTAGATGGGCTTCAGATTGGTATGACAGGTCGGTGCAACATCAAGGGCCGAAGGGCCTGTACTGCGCTGTAATGTTCTATGTTCTATGTGCTGCTGTCCAACATGGACATTTTATCACACAGACACTGGATACTGAAATAGAAAACCTTCCTTTGTTGCACACACATTCATTTGGCCGAGAAACACTAGTTTCACATTGATTCATATGATCATCATGTGGTGTTTATGTTGAAGATTTTCAAAGTCCAGGGCCTTTTATTTTTAAATATAGACCATTTTAGGGTCAGTAGAAGACAAAGATTGCCATAAGCATTTTTATTTAGTGCAGTATCAAACAAGAAATTATTGATACAGAATTCAAAGGGCCAAGAAACAAAACATTGCACCAAGTTATAATTCTAAAAGGACGGATTGAAAAGTAGGAATTCATGATCGGACCACGGCTATGGTTGATATTCTAAAACACATAAAGAACTTTTGCATCTAATGCTTTTTATCTAATGTAATCTTAATCCATGTAATATGAGAAACTGGTCATGGCTGATGTGGTATTGAAGAATCCAACCTTTCAAAACTCACTGTATAAATATTATACTCAGTGGCACATCAGTGTCTGCACTAACATTAAGATATGGCAATAACAACTGAGGAGTGTGCTCCTAGTCATGTCTTGCTCCAAGTGATCCAAGTTAAGATGGAGGCTCAGGTCTTCTGATGCTCAGATCACATGCTACATAAAGGTCACCATAGTCTTACTGGTCAATTGGGCTGCTCTCTCTCTTGAGAGAAACCATTGATGGTGGTTTAATCTGAGGGTCACCACATCTTCAAGCAAGGTAAGAGGTTGAGAAAGAGAATCCTTCACAGTAACCTCAGTTGGTGTGGGAATCGAAACCCATCACTTTTGAAATTGAAAACCAGCCAACCTGCCAACTCACCATCGATAAGGCAATATTACAACGTGCAACAAAACTCAACGGACAGGATGCAAAGAAGATTTACAGAATGATACCAAAATACATGGACACACATATGAAGGTGAAATTGACTGTCTTGGCTTTTATATTTGAATAAGAAATTACGAAGAGTTACCTAAGAGAGCTGCTTAACGTTATGCAGGTTTATGATGGAATGAATGCAGAAAGAATATTTACTCTTGTGGGGAACAGCACAGCTAGCAGGCATCATTACAAGATCAATACTAAAATATTCATTACGGATTTCAGAAGACACACTTTTGTACAACTCGTGATGCAAACAGCAGTAAACTAAAGAGTGTCGCTGGTTTTAAGGATGCACTAATCAATCTCATGAGGAGAAGGTCTCACACAGCTGATCCTTTTTTCTAAACACTTCCTTTTCTCAAGGATAAGTGTCCTTGACTTTTTTCAGAAGGGTTGTAAAACAGTCTGGGCTCCGAATCAGCTGGGTTGGTACAGAGATGAAAAGGGTATTGGGAGGCTTTTTTGTTTCTATGTAAACAGATGAGACTTTCGGCCGCAGCTTTCATGTATAATGAAAGGGGATTGGTCAGTCCTGGAAGCTGACTTCTTGTTGTTAGTCAGTGGGCTGTGTGGAAACAGACTGCTGAACTGTCTCTCCGTCTGCCCTTCTAGCTTCGACCTGTAAGCCTCTGTCTCATTTTTGCTCTGGGTTTAAGGGATTTGTTTACTGGGACTGTTGCATGCAATTTTTTGAACAACATAATTAATACTGGTTTGGATAGACTGCATTCTGTGGGTATTCTATATTCTGTTGTTTGTGCTTCATTCCGTAATTTTGTAAATAAACTTTTGTCTGTTTTAAAACCTGGTAGTCAACCTAGCTAACTTACTTTGGTTAATTTTTACTGTACACTTTTCAAAAGAAAATAGCAAAGTTAACGTCTGGGCTGCCTGCTTAAGAGCATTTTAAATTGTCTGGTCGAGTCCAAAGAGTATAGAAGATTATATTTGTCGATATTTTCTAATCAACCAATACAAAGATGTTACTACACATCTCAGGAGCAAGTAGAACTTGAACCCAGGTCTTCTGGGCTCAGAGGAATGGACACTGCCATTGCACCTCAAGAGCTCCAAAATGGTACAACTTCCTCCCCTGGATGGTCTCGAGCCACCAATCTCCCAGTTACCAACCAAACACACCAGCCAGTTGAGGTTGAGAAGAAGGAGGACTGGAGTAGCCTCCAATGGACCCAGCCTCTATGGAAATTGAGCCAATGACCTATTTCTGTGGCAACAATCTGATAAAAACTTAGGTCTGATGTCGGCCATTGTGGCACAATTAACCAGATCCTCCATTGTTCAGTATGTACAGGCTACTAAACAATGTCTGGTTTATGGAGAGAGTGTATGAAATAAACCTTTGAATCCTCAATGGCAAAGTTGACAGCGAGCAGATAGGAGAGAAAGGGGGGTGGAAATAGCCATTTTCTCTTGTGAAAGGTTTGAAATCTAGAATCTGTACAAAGTTACTGCAAAAGCACCTTTACATTACAGCCTTCATTACCTTGAGTCTGTCTAATGCTCCACAGCCAGTTAAGTGTAATCACTGCTGTAAAATAAGAAACAGAGAGCCAGTTTATGAACAGCAAGTTCTCACAAACAGCAATGTGATCAATGCCCAGATAATTTACTGCAGTGATTCTCATTGAGGGATAAATGTTGAACAGAACGCCAAGTGCAATGAAGTGGTCTCCTTCTCCAGCAATCTGAGAACTCAGTTTAATGTCATATTTGAAAGATGGCACCCCTGACTGTGCTGCACTCCCTCAGTGCGGGGCACACAATGTGGTGGAAGATGGTAGGCAGAACCATCCTTGGGATGGGATGAATCATGGCTCCTAGCCAAGCTCACTCTTTGGGGCCCTGCATGAGGACCAGAGGAACTCACAGATTTGGAGGTACTTAAAGTATAGAATGGAAGAGATACAGTGAGAGTGTGAGGCAGGTACAGTGTGATTTACCCTGAGGAAACTCTTGGCATTGAATCTGGAGAATATGCAGAGTTATCACTGGAAGACTTTCTTCAGCGCTGTTACACATCACTGAAACGCATTTCAGGTCTCACGTTCATCCAGAAATGTGGTGATGATGACTGCTCTTACACTTGGACTTTGGTTGATGACTAAAGGATTTTTTTTGTCATCACACTGTGTTGTTTGCCTCAGGATCCATATTATCCCTCAGGGACAGCTCTGATGATAGCTGACAATGACAAAAAAAAACAACTTCAGTTCTGAGGAAGGGTCACTGGCTCTGAAAAGTTAATGCTTACATCTCTCCACAGATTCTGCCCGACCAGCTGAGATTTTCCAGCAATTTCTGTTTTCCTTTCCTTTTTTTAATAAATAGCAACTGTTTACCTTTTATACACTCCCTGGTTTTAGACTGGATTAGACAAGTTGTCTAATTGAAGCATTGTCAGCTATTGATTTGCCAAGAGAATTCACAGAAAAAATATTAACAGTGCGTGAACATTATTAATGTACAACATGGCCACAATTGAATTGAATCGAATCGAATGATTTAATCTCACTTGTATTTAAGGAAAAATACATGTGAAAGTTTTAACTGTCACCACACTTCAGCGTCATTTTGAATACCTTAAAAATGAAAAAGAAAGTATAACCGAAAGAGAGTCCATCTTTGATCTTTATCTGCTACTACATGTTTCATCCCTCTGGCACCACCATGAATCCCGAGATGACTCACAACAACACCTGTGCCATCACCCCTTCACCAACGCCTCTCTGCTGCCAGTGTGGACTCACCAACATCAGAGTTGTCACTTTTGCCCACTGGACCCACTCTTGCCCACTGGCCGATGAAAGGCAAGAAGGAAGAGAAAAACAAAGAGAAGCAGAAGCAGCTTGAGAAAGAAGTGGACAAGCCTTAGGCCCAGGAGCCCAAACGTTGCCTACTCCTGAGTAGGGTTGAGTGTGGCAAGGAAATTAATGATGATCTGAGCCAAGTTTGCGCTGTGACCTGCTCCTCTACCATATAAAAATGGCATGACAGTATTAACCTCAATGCAAGTTGTTACATTTGCACATTAATTTTCCTTCAAGAGCACCTTCCAAACCTGAAGCCCTAACCACCTCGAAGTACAATGGCAATTGAAGCATAGGAACATTACCTCCAAGGCACACAACGTCCTGACTAGGAACTATATCATCATTCACTGGGTCCAACTCCTGGGACTCTCTACCTACACCAATGGGGTATGTTTAACTCCACTAGTGACTCACCACCATCTTCTCAAGGACAATTAGTGATGGGCAATAAATCCCTTGCCAGGGATGCCAGCATCCCATGAATCAATTTTTTTTAAAAATGCCCATTAATCTTGCCATAGTAAGTGACTTCTAGTGAATAAAAGTTTAAATGCCATTTAACAATTAATGCTTGCAAGTGAGCTTCTCAGATCCAAAAAGCAAAGAATTAAAATGTGGAGTCACATCGTTCAGGTAGTGAATTGTTAAAAAATAGAAATGTGATTTTTAAAAAAATCTTCATCTCCCTCTCAGCATTTTATTTCTCTCTCTCCGAATCCAATCTTCAGTCCCTAGTTTCAATTTTCTTGCTGTACCTGAGGTGACATTGAATTAATCCATTCTAATTCACACTTCCCAGTCCTCCCCCTGCTTATTTTTCACTCCAGGATCTCATTAACTGAGGAGATATATTTTTTGTTCACCCAGGCCCCAGATGTCCAATTGCCCTCACTGCACCATTATCAGTTGACACTAAGTGTATCTCTGAGGAATAAAAACTATTTGGAACTGAAGAATTCAGGGAACAATCTAACCTTGTGGGCACGTGCAATACACTAAACCTAGCAAGTTCCAGTCCAAAGCCGCTAAACTGCATAATCAAATTGAAAATATGAAATAGAATCAAAAGGGAATCTATAAAGGATAATTCCTCTATAATTGTAGATGGGAATTCTGTCTGGTTAACGCTTAAACATTTCTGAAGCATTCAGAGGAAGGGCCACTGGGACCTGAAGTATTAATTCTGATTTCTCTCCACGGACACTGCTGGACCCCCTGAGTTTTTCCAGCAATTTTGATTTTTGTTTCTTAAAAAATTATCCCATACTATAAATCAAACTAAAAAAAAACAAACTCCACATATTTCCACCAGCATGAGGAAACATCTAGAGATATCTCAGGCGAAGTTGGCAGATCAGTGTTGATGTTATACATGTATACACCTATTATTCTTGCAGAGAGAAGTGTGTTGCAAGAAACAATTCCCATTACTCTTGTTAAACAGGAAAGCTGAGACTGATAATCACACTTGTCACAGTAGCCTAGCCAGCTTGCTATTTCAGTGCTTGGCTTGAACAACTGTTAACAAGGCTTCCTGTGAAGATTATAGCCAAACCTCACGTCGCTGCACAGAAATAACTCCAAAATCAAAGATCACCTGATCTTTCTGCTTTCCCTTTTTATTATCCTCCATTCACTAATACCCTTCCTATACCTCTGAGCCAGCCAGTACCTCTTTGGATAGAGGTGCACGTGGTTGATACTGGAGATAGGAGCTCAACTGCGATTAACTGGAATAAATGCCCGCATGAGAGATGGGCAGGAGAGTTTCATGCCCAAGTGCTTTCCTGCAGCCTGGTCCATTCCTGTTGCTAATTTGCTGCAACTTGGGAACTGTTCAGCATCGGGGGGGGGTGGGGGGGGGGGGGGGGTGGGCTGATGGTCTATTGAATACAGAAGCTAATGGGGTGGAAAGTAAGGAAAAGGGGGAACCCGATCATGGTGGTGGGGCATGGGGGTTGGAGATGGGGGAGTGGAGGGATGAGAGCAGAACGCAGGAAATCCTGTTGCCAATGATGTAACCCCTTGCACTAATTTTTATGTGATATCGTCTTTTCTCCTCAACTGAAGATTCCCAGATACTCTGGCGTACAGGCCCTCAATCACATGTGCTCCCTATCATGGCACCTTCTGTGTAAATGCCTCCTCCTCTTTCTAAATATTCCTTCCAGATAAGGCAGTGACCGATTTGTATATCTTTCACTTTACTGTACCACATTCACAGCTCACAGTGTGGTATCCTCGACCGTGGTGTGACTGAACACTGACTGGGTGACTGCTTTGTAAACCACACCTCATTTTGTTGGTAAGCTCGTGCAGACCTGTTGTTTTAATTCTCCATGTTGCCCTCCAGCTGACATTTCGGTCCTCAGCCTGCTGCGTGAAATCAAGGAACAGGCACTTGACAGCTTTCCAGTCTTAATGCTGAGTCATTAAAAAGTCAGACCATAAACTTTGTTGCCCCTTTTCTACTTTCTTTTTCCTTCCTTGCTTTGACTTTTCCCTTAATTTGTTTTCTGATAGCAATGCATACCTGCCCTTGGCCACCTTTTCTGTTTCTTTTCTTGGTACATTGTTAGTCCCATTGATCCTAGAAGACTAACTCTTCAGTCATCAATCCCTCCTCCCTTCCAACTTATCACTGACCTTCCCCTGTCCTTGTTCGACCCACTCCTTGCTACTGCACTCCTAACTTGGCCCAGTTATGGTGAGTGGTCACAGATGTGAAGCATTAACTCTGTTTCATTAACATCACTCCATAGCTGCTGCCAGACCTGCTCGGTATTTCTGTTGTTATGTCGGATTTGATGTGGATTTTCTGGCCCAGTGGTTTCACCTCTGGCTCTAACCCAAAAGCTCTGACTTCAAATCCCAGCTAAGGATTTGGAATTCAGCTCTTTTCTCTGTAGCTGTATTGTTTAGCGGATCCTTTCTGCTGCTCATCTTGGTGAGGTCTGGGAGATCTGCTTGCACTGGTAGGAGACATTCAGGGCTCCATCAGGACAGAGAATAAAGTTGCCTGGTAGTCTACCAAGACTTATATTTAGCAAGAATTAGTTTATTCCATGATATCAATCAGGTATAGATTACATTGGAACAATATTACCAGAGGAACAGCCAGCAATGAATGAACGAAAATAGGAATGCAGGAACAGGAGTAGCCATTCAGCCCATCAAGCCTGCTTGACCAACAATGAATGATTGAACATGTTAATGCATGTCACCCACAAAAGCCTCAAAACTCTTTCCATGAATGATAATCAAAAATGTTTCGATCTCTATTTTAAATATCCTCAAAGACCGAGCTTCCACAGCCCTTTGAATGGAAAACGCTAAGTAATCATATACCCTCTATGTAAAAAAATTCTCCTCATCTTAGTCCTAAATGGCTTTCCCATTATTTTTAAATTGCGCCCCATCTCCAACAGAGGAAACATCTTACCTGAATCTACCCTCACTATCCCTTTGAGTATTCTGTCAGTTTCAATGAGCTCACTTCTCATTCTTTAAGAATACAGACTAATTTTCCCAATTTCTCTTCATAGGACAGTCTCTGGACAAGTCTGATCAACATTTGTTGCACTTCCACTATGACAAGAATATATTTCCTGAGATAAGGAGACCAAACGTGCACACAATATTCCAGGTGCACTCTAACCAATACAATTGAAGCAAGAGTTCACTACCCCTGTACTCAAATCCTGTTGTTGTAAAGGATAACATTCCATTAACCTTCCTAATGACCTGCTGCACCTTGTTGCATGTTAGCCTTCAGTGACTTATTAATAAGGAAACCCGAGTCAATCTACATTTTCCAATCTCTCATCACTTAAGAAAAGCTTTGCATATCTGTTCTTCCCACCAAAAGGGGATAACCTCACATTTTTCCACAGTATCTTTCATCTGGCATGTTTTAGCCCAAGCACTCAATCTGTCTAAATCCTCCAGCAAACATTTTACATTTTCCTCACGACACGTTCCTCTTGAGCTCTGTTTCATCAGAAAAGTCAGAAATATCCCCAAAAAAGAAACTCCAGCAAGTTTTGCAAACATGATCTTTTGCAAACCCATGCTGATTATACCAACTTTACCTGTGCCCATTTCTCATGTCCTTTTAGATATATTTCAGCATTTTCCTTATTAATTCTCTGTTTCTTCCTTTCTTCAACGTGGGGTAACAGTTGCAAGCTTCCAATCTCCAGGAATCATTCCAGAATCTAGGGATTTTTAATAGGTATTTGCTAATGTATCAAACAGCTCTTCTGCTACCTCCCTCAAGACTCTGGGATGTGGACACTCAGCTCCCGGGAACTTATCAATTTCAGTTCCATTGGTTTCTCCAGTCCGACCTTCTTACGAACCCTCAGTTCCTTCAACTCCTTATTCATCCTGGATAGAAATTGTTGGAAGACTATAAGGAGGCCTCAATGTTAAGTCTACCTTATTTGAGGTCCAAAGCAATTCGCATGTAGTTTGTGTCACATGCAGGCTAGGTAGAGGATGTTAGATTTCCTTCCTTAAAGGACATTAATGAACCAAAGAACATTTTTACAATAATCCTCTAGCATCCTGGTCATCATAATCATTAACATTTTACCCTGGATTAATTCATCATGTGAACTATATTCCCTGAACTGATGAGGTAAGATTTGAAGTCAGGGCTCTAGATTACTCCTCCAGTAATATTTCCATTACACAACCATATGCAGAATCCCCTTATGTTGATAGTCTGGGATTTAACCCAGCTTCCTAAATGTTGGGAGTCAGAACCCTAGCAACGATAGTATCATTCCTGCGACTGGGGAGATGATTTGGCCAGCTCATAACTCATGACTTGAAATTTGGGTGGCAAATGCTGCCTGTCCCAACCTGGATGATATCCCTTTTCAGAGGCAGCTTCATCAGTAGAAATGTGGAATATGGAGCTGAACTCTATGGAATCATCATCAAACAGCCCCACACTGGCCCTTATGAGGTGACTTTATTGATAAAGTAGCTGAAGATGATCGGGCCTAGGACACTACTCTGCAGAACTCCTGCAGAGATGTTCTGGAGCTGAGATGATTAATCTCCAATGAACCACAACCTCTTCCTTTGTCCAAATATGCCTGCAGCCTTTTCAGGGTTTTCTAGTGTATCCCTATAATCACGGTTTCGCTCGTATTCATCGGTGCGATAATAAAATCAAATGCTTCCATCATGTTGAGGATAACTGCTGACTCCCACCT
Source organism: Chiloscyllium punctatum (assembly GCF_047496795.1). Classification (NCBI taxonomy): domain Eukaryota; kingdom Metazoa; phylum Chordata; class Chondrichthyes; order Orectolobiformes; family Hemiscylliidae; genus Chiloscyllium; species Chiloscyllium punctatum. The sequence continues at coordinate 30,926,537 of NC_092741.1, forward strand.
TTGCTCTGGCCTTTAGTCTGGAGTTAGCCTGGAATGAGATCAGAGGCCAAAATTATGCTGGCAGAGCCTAAATTGAGTACCGAGAAGCAGATTTTTGGTGAGTAGCTGAAAGTTGATGGCACTTTTGATAAACTGTTTCCATGAGATTGCTGAGAAGTGGGATAAGTGACGGATCGGGGATTGGTCAGTTTGCTTCAAATATTCTTCTTGTGTGGATAAAGTGCAGATTTACCAGATTTCTCCATTTTTTGGTAAATATCAGCGTCTTCATTGAAGTGAAACTGCTTGGCAAAAAAGCAGTGGAGAACTTCAGTGTTTTCAGCACCATGGACAGAATATTCAGAACTTAAAACCTGAGCTAAATTATTTTTGTTCAGACATGCTATGTCTCAATTCTGGAGCAGGTGGACCTTGAACCCGGACCTTCTGGCCGAGAGATAGAGATACCAGTCTACCATAAGGTCCTCTAAAACCATTGTTATGTGTTCTCAACCACTTCTTAAAGCAAATGGAGTGAACTGAATGATTTATGCCTGATAAGGAGGTTGTATACGATTATTTACAGCTCAGGTGCTTTTAACTGAAGTTATCTCACATGTGCTTCAGGGTAACCCTTGTCGGTGATGTTCATAGAGACTTCCACACTTGGAGAGTCACACAGAACAGACAAGGCCTTTCAGCCCGCCAAGTCTGAGCTAGTCTATCGACACCAGCCCCACTTTCCAGAACTTAGCCCATAGCCTTGAATGTCAAGCTATTTCAAGTGCTCCTCCAAGTACTTTTTAAAGGTTGTGAGATGTTCTGCCTCAATAATCCTCTCAGGCAGTGCATTCCATTCTTATTGGAGGCTTCCTTGACAGTTCTCTTGACGGGATGTCGTAGGACTGCAGAGCTTCCCTCTGAGCCATTTGCGATGGAACTGCTCAGCCATTTTTACAGCTTTCTGATTCTATTGCTTATTCAGAGGCTTAGCGTGGTACACTTCTGGCAATTTCCTGTCATTTGTCCTCGACTGGGATATGGGTGTTGTTGACATTTGTTGCCCATCCTTAATTTTCCTTGAACTATGGGGCCATTTCAAGTGGAATGGAGAATCAACCACATACTTGTGAGTCTAGAGCTACATGTAGGCCAGACCAGGTGAAGATGACAGATTTCCTTCCCTTCAAGCCATTATTGAACCATATGAGTTTTTGCAGCAATCAATGGCAGTTTCATGGTTTCCGTGACTGAGACTAGCTTCCAATTCCAGATTTTTATTAGTCAAATTCAAATTCCATTTGTTGCCTTAGTGTGATTTGAGGCCTTGCCCCCAGAACATCACCATTAGCCTCTGGATGACTCGTCCAGTAACATTTTCACTACATCACTATCTTGACTTAATGCTAAAAATCACACAACACCAGGTTATAGTCCAACAGGTTTAATTGGAAGCACCCTAGCTTTCGGAGCGTCACTCCTTCATCAGGTGAAAGTGAAGGAGCGATGCTCTGAAAGCTAGTGTGCTTCCAATTAAACCTGTTGGACTATAACCTGGTGTTGTGTAATGTTTAACTTTGTACACCCCAGTCCAACACCAGCATCTCCAAATCATGATTTAATGCCATTTTTACTATTCTGAGATATACCTGGGGAGGCTTCAGATGACTATGCTGCATCTATTTGAACTCAGGGTTGATCATCCAGATTAAGATGAAGATTGAGGATTGACAGATGCATGAAGGGTATAGATTTAAATCGGTACACAAGTTAGCTGTTGGGGCTAAGGTTGTCTTCAATGTGGAGAGGAAGCATTTACCTCACAAGAACTGAATGGTGGCCACTCTTATGAATTGTGCCTTAGCATGTTGTCAGTGACAAGTGAATTGTTCAAGGAAGCCACTTTAAATGCTGACTTATTCATCATTTTATGCCATAAAAATTACTTGACTCTACTTAACACTTTTAATAAACGTTCCAAGCTATTTCACAGATCCATTATAAAATAAAATGTGGCACTAATCCAATGACATTATCAATATGTGACCATCTCACCTACACTTTCAAATACTGTCTCTGAAGGGCACAATGTAGATCAGAAATAACAGAGGGGCAAGAGTTATGTGATGTCAGCTGTGTGATTTATGTGTATTGATAGCATTTATTTTAGAGATTAAGTTTTTGAACCATTGGAACTCAGCTTTCAGTCTTTGCATGTGTGGCGGCTTAATAATTAACCCAGAATGAATGAAGAGCTACCAGACTTGAAATATTAACTCTGCTTTCTTCCCACAGAAGCTGCCAGACCTGTTGAGTTTTGCCAGCAATTTCTACTTTGGTTTAAGATTTACAGCACTTTAATGATTAATTCGATGGTCTGTCTAGCACCACTTTTTTAATATCAATATGAGTAAAAGGGCAGCTGATTCGAATGATGATGTAGCTTTGATTGTATTGCTTGCTTTTGATTTAGAACAATGAAAAATTGATTTTTTTTTCAGGAAATGCACGTAAATAGAACACATTTGGCTTCAGTTTGCAGAGACCTGGTTGAAGTTAGAAGTAAGGACAGTTTCTCCTGGAGAAAGGAGTTAATTCAGAACATACAAAATATAGTATTACTGTGTAAATGTAATTTGAAAATTCCAGACCAGAAGTGTTTGGTTACAACCCCAAAGAAGTTATTTGACATTAAAATTGTTTAATCTCAGTTGTGTGAATAATCAAAGAAGAGGTTATTGAGGGCTCAAGTCCAGGAATTAAAATGAACAGTTAACTAAAACCAAGAGATGTGACAGAAAAGGAAAACCTCCTGGAATTGAATATTGGAAAGTGTTGGTGTAAGGAATAGAGGGGATTTTGTTTTGCCATGTGCTTTAAAATCTTTCAAATTGTATTATGTGTAAATATTACCTGTAAGTAAATTTTTAAAAATTCTATCTTATCTTCATTTCCTTCTGTGTAATAAACTCCTGTTTTATTGTTAAAATCAAATCAGTTGAGGAGTGCTGAAAGAGTAGGATAGGAATATGGAAGGTAGAGTATTCAAGATGTTGGATTTTTAAGGGGGACATAACAACAGGGGAGAAGAGTTGAGGAAAGACAGATAGAAAAGAAGTGAAAAGAAAGGAAAAAATAGAATGAAAATTGAAATGTTGTGGGCAAAAAGATAAGGGGAAAACAAATTAGAGAGGATGTGCTGGTAGCATCAGATGGTAGAGGCAGGTCATGGTCTAGTGGCAATCTCACAACACTAGTAATCCAGAAGGCCAGGCTAATGTTGTACTCAAACACGGGTTCGAATCCCACCGTTGGAATTCAGATTCAATAACAGTCCGGAATAAAGAGATTGAAATCATGTCACATTTGTTGTAAAAAGCCATCTGACTCATTAACATCCTTCAGAGAAGAAAAACTGTCATCCTTATCTGGTCTGGCCTACATGTGACTGTAGACACACAGCAATTACCCTCTGATATGGCCAAGAAAGCCCTCTAGATGAAAGGGCATTGGGGATGGGCAATAAATGCTGGCCTTATTGATGATGCCCACACTCCATGAACGAATCACAAGAGGGCTGCATGTCTTCTAATTTGGCAATGGTAAGGGATCAGTTGTCTCGACAATTAGTTTGCACATCAGGTTAATATCAACAGCATGGGGGTTCAATTTCTTGTTCTGGATGAAAGGTTGGGGATGGGATTGGTCTCCACAGCTGAACATTAGTTTAAATAATCACAGAACTTTGTCAAAAGACAAGAGAGTGGAGATACCAAGATGTGAACAGGGGGAAAGGAGGCAATAGGAGAAATTCCCATTTGAAGTTCAGAAGACCTGTAGTGGCTTAAACTTGATGTAGGTGTGGCTCAGTCGATGATCTGCTCTCTAATATCAGAGGCAGACGTGGAGAACAAATGAAGTTTGAAGCGTAGAGTATCAGAGATCACACTGATGGAGGATTTCCTGCTGAAATGAAGATCCAGTTCAAGTATAAAATCAGTTGAGATGCAGAAGACAGTAACAGAGCTGAAAATACGGTGATCAGAAGTGGCTGGGAGTTGTGTTTTGGTCCAGGATGGAAGATACTGGTCCAATCTGGTAGCTTGCTTCGTGCTAATACAACCAAACCAACATTGCTGGAAAACATTGAAGCCTCCTTCCAAAGTAAACTCTGGGACTAACTCCTCTCAATATTTCCTCCAAGTGTTTTTCAACATTTTGTCAGTTAGGAGGGATAATAAGAAAGTGATCATCAGGAGGCTTATCCATGACATTGGTTTATTTGATACTGTTGCACTCACCTGTGGTAATTTTTCCTTTTTCTTCTTATTGATAATTTCCCCTTGTTTTCACCCGGTATTTTTTCTCTGGATTCTTCTCAATAGACAATAGACAATAGGTGCAGGAGTAGGCCATTCTGCCCTTTGAGCCAGCACCACCATTCATTATGATCATGGTTGATCATCCTCAATCAGTATCCTGTTCCTGCCTTATCCCCATAACCCTTGCTTCCACTATCCTTAACTCTGTTCTAAATGGCCTACCCCTTATGATGAAACTGTGTCCTCTAGTTCTAGACTCACCCATCAGTGGAAACATGCTTCCTGCCTCCAGAGTGTCCAATCCTTTAATAATCTTATACATCTCAATCAGATCCCCTCTCAGCCTTCTAAACGCAAGGGTATACAAGCCCAGTCTCTCCAATCTTTCAGCGTAAGGTAGTCCTGCCATTCCAAGAATTGACCTCATGAACCTCCTCCCTCAATTGCCAGAATGTCTTTCTTCAAATTTGGAGACCAAAACTGCACACAATATTCCAGATGTGGACTCACCAGGGCCCTGTACAGCTGCAGAAGAACCTCTTTGCTTCTATACTCAATCCCTCTTGTTATGAAGGCCAGCATGCTATTAGCTTTCTTCACTACCTGCTGTACCTGCATGCTTGCTTTCATTGACTGATGTACAAGAACACCTAGATCTCATTGTACTGCCCCTTTACCTAACTTGACTCCATTTAGGTAGTAATCTGCCTTCATGTTCTTGCTACCAAAGTGCCACACATTAATCCACATTAAGCTGCATCTGCCATGCATCTGTCCACTCACATCTAGCCTGTCCAGGTCACCCTGTAATCTCCTAACATCCTCCTCACATTTCACCCTGCCACCCAGCTTTGAATCATCAGCAAATTTGCGAATATTACTTTTAATACCATAATCTATATCATTAATGTATATTATAAAAATCTGCGGTCCCAGCACTGATCCATGTGGTAGCCCACTGGTCACTGCCCTGCCATTCTGAAAGGGAGCCGTTTATCACTACTCTTTGTTTCCTGTCAGCCAACCAATTTTCAATCCAAGTCAGTATTGTGCCCCCAATACCATGCGCTCTAATTTTGCTCGCTAACCTCCTATGTGGGACTTTATCAAAGGCTTTCTGAAAGTCCAGGTACATTACATCCACTGGATCTCCCTTGTCCATCTTCAGAGTTACATCCTCAAAAAATTCCAGAAGATTCGTCAAGCATGATTTCCCCTTCATAAATTCATGCTGACTCTGATTCTGTTATTGCTATCCAGATGTGTCATAATTTCATCCTTTATAATTGACTCCAGCATCTTTCCCACCACTGAGGTCAGGCTAACTGGTCTATAATTCTCTGCTTTCTCTCTCCCTCCTTTCTTAAAAGGTGGGACAATGTTAGCCACCCTCCAATCCACAGGAACTGATCCTGAATCAATAGAACATTGGAAAATGATCACTAATGCATCCACGATTTCTAGAGCCACCTCCTTCAGTACCCTGGGATGTAGACCATCAGGCTCCAGGGACTTCTCAGCCTTCAGACCTAACAGTCTCTCCAACACCATTTCCTGGCAAATATAAATTCCCTTCAGTTCAAGTCCTTCAGCCACTGTTACCTCTGGGAGATTACTTGTGTCTTCCCCAGTGAACACAGATCTGAAGTACCAATTCAACTCTTCTGCCATTTCTTTGTCCCCCGTAATATATTCACCCGTTTCTGTCCTGCAATGTTCCCTCTCATTCCTTTTTTTTTGTGTCTGGCCTATTCATTTCAGCACATAGCCTTAATTTTATTTTTGTGTGGCTACATATGTTCACACATGCACACACACAACACAAACGCACAACTCACAAACACACACGCACACATGCACACAACACAAACAAAAACACAGATGTGCACACATTGCACACACACATAAACACAATCATACATGCAAACATGCACACAACACATAAACACACAAAAACACACACACATCACGCACACATGACACCACACACATAAACACAAACACACAGACACACATCACACACGCACACAGACATACACAAAAACACAACACACACACAGATACACACACACACAGAGATACACACACACAAACTCTGTCATTGAAGATACACATCCACTCATGGACTTACATTAAAAGGACTAATGCTCTCCTCTGTACTCCACTCATTGACCCCTCCTTAAAAATATCTCCTTTTTTCATTTTCTTCCATTCATTGTAAAATTAATCACTCACACTCCAATCACACACAAGGACTGGTAAAGTAATATTGCGGATTCTTTATTTGAAGATAACACTATGTACAGATAATGCTTGATAAGTACTGTACATCCGATTGCCATCATTGCTGTTTCCGACCAGATAACCTGCCATTGAACAAATACATCATAATCTGTCTCCAGTAAATAGTAATGCTGAAGAGTTAGGCGGTTGTCTCCCACTGTAAGTGTATCTGTCTTATCATCAGCATTTCCTTACATCATCTTTGTCAACCCAATGATGGTGACCAAGCTCAGATCAGGTAGTCGTGGAGAATATTGCAGGTTCTCCACAACCACCTGATGAAGGAGCAGCGCTCCGAAAGCTAGTGCTTCCAAATAAACCTGTTGGACTACAACCTGGTGTTGTGTGATTTTTAACTTTGTCCACCCCAGTCCAACACCGGTGTCTCATACCTTTATCTGTGCATTTCCTCAATATTAATCAATTCTCCCTGTCAATTGTGGAGACGCAAATTCCAAACAGGGAGTTAAGCTTCACTTTAACTGATACTTCAAGTATTGACCATAACTTTTCTGGATTTTTCACATGATGGTCAGATAGAACTGATGTGCTTACTCTGTGGAATCTTATGTTGCCTGTAACAATATTGGTTTTAATGGTTTGTTTATCTGATTCAGAAAGGTGGAGATCCAGGAAACACAACTCAATTCCTTCCATAAACAAAATTAATTAAGGTCCTTGATTCAGATTCAGTTGAGTGCCAGAAAATTTGTATGAATTTTTTTGTCAATTTTTGCTGGGTTTTTAATGCTATTTGGAGTTATGACAACTCCCGCCCCTCCAGCTCGATTTCAGGTAACTTAGCTCACAACTGCAGTTCCTTTAGTGGCCACTACCTCAGTGGGTCATAGGATATTACTTGACTGCAATGGTGGTGCTGTTGAGCACTGCTCATTTCGTACACTATTTTAAGCAAGAAAAAGCTTTCAAAGTGAAGGAAAACAGCGAAGAAAAGAAATTTTAGGTTTCTTCTAGGAGCTTTGAGCAGATAATTCTTCTTCCTAGCCCATTCTATAGTACCGCCTTAGCAGTAGATGTTTATCTTGTTTTTGAGTTCTGCTGAAAGTGATCTTATTCCAGACTTTGCTATTTAAGTTATGTTCGTTCTTAAACTATATCCAGCAGATATATACTGTAGGAAAGATGTTGTTAAACTTGAAAAGGTGCAGAAAAGATTCATAAGGATTTTACCGGGGTTGGAAGGTTTGAGCTACAGGGAGACGCTGAATAGGCTGGGGCAATTTTCCCTGGAGCATCGGAAGCTGAGAGATGACCTCAGAGAGATTTATAAAAGGCCTTTTTCCCAAGGTAGGGTGAGTCCAAAACTAAAGGGTTTAACATGAGAAAGGAAAGATTTAAAATGGCGTAAGGGGCAACGTTTTCATGCAGAGAGTGGTGTGTGTATGGAATGAGCTGCCAGAGGATGTGGTGGAGGCTGGCAAAATTACATTTAAAAGGCATCTGGATGAGTACATAAATAGGAAGGGTTTGGAGAGATATGGGCCAAGTGCTGGAAAATGGGACCAGATTATGGGACTGTGGGCGGCACAGTGGCACAGTGGTTAGCACTGCTGCCTCACAGCGCCAGAGATCCGGGTTCAATTCCCGCCTCAGGCGACTCTCTGTGTGGAGTTTGCACGTTCTCCCTGTGTCTGCGTGGGTTTCCTCCGGGTGCTCCGGTTCCCTCCCACAGTCCAAAGATGTGCAGGCCAGGTGAAGTGGCCATGCTAAATTGCCCGTAGTGTTAGGTAAGGGGTAGATGTAGGGGTATGGGTGGGTTGCGCTTCGGCGGGTGCGGTGTGGACTTGTTGGGCCAAAGGGCCTGTTTCCACACTTTAAGTAATCTAATTAATTTAGGGTATCTGATTGGCATGAGTGAGTTGGACCAAAGGGTCTGTTTCCATGATGTGCAAATCGATGACTGTATGCAGTTTTTAAGGTGACCCAGATTTAAACAAATCTGACCAGTTCCTGATGCCTGTGGCTAGAGCAAGGCATGACCCCAGTACCGCAGCCTGCTGTGTATAATGTAGACAGAAAAATAATTTTTAATGGTTGTTTCATTTTGCCACCAGCTATTTTTGTCTGATAAGGTGTGAATGTTTCAGGCTTGTTTATCTTGGAGTCAGATTTTCAAGTCCCTGCTGCTTCCATGTCACAGATGATGAACCTGAGAATCAAAAGCTCCTCAGAAACCACAAATTGTTATCATGTTACTGCCATGACACCACGTTTTGGTCTTCTTTTAGAGGTAAATTTGTTCATTGCACAAAAGAATTGCAGGAATGATCATGTGGATTTTTTATTTGGAGTTAAAGCTATTTACAGATCATATTCAATGGGAAATTAGTATAATCTATCTAATCTCTTTCACTGCTGCTTCCGGCTGTTTAATACGTCTAATACATTATAATATGCCTTGAGGTTTTTTTGCTTAATCATGGAGTCAGACCAACATTTATTGCCCATCCCTAATTGCCCAGAGGGCAGTTCTATGCCAACCACATTGCTGTGGGTCTGAGTCACATGTAGGCTAGACCAAGTAAGGATGGCAGATTTCCTTCCCTAATGGACTTTAGTGAACCAGATAACAATTATTAATTCCAGAGTTTATTGGATTTAAATCTGCCATGGTGGGATTCAAACCCAGGTCACTGACTAACTTGGGTGGCACGGTGGCACAGTGGTCAGCACTGCTGCCTTACAGCGCCAGAGACCTGGGTTCAATTCCTGCCTCAGGCAACTGACTGTGTAGAGTTTGCACATTCTCCCCGTGTCTGTGTGGGTTTCTTCTGGGTGCTCCGGTTTCCTCCCACAGTCCAACAATGTGCAGGTCAGGTGAATTGGCCATGCTAAATTGCCTGTAGTGGTAGGGGAATGGTTGTGGGTCGGTGTGGACCTGTCGGGCCGAAGGGCCTGTTTCCACACTGTAAGTAATCTAACTGGATTTCTGGGTGAATACTCCAGCAATAATATGAACATACATCGCATCCCTGCTAAGTTTGTAATGTAATGACTGACAGTAGTTTAAAGAGGACACAATAAAGGTGCAAGCATGTCACATCACAGCACTTTCCCTCCTTTATACTGTGGACAGTGAGTACTATATTATGGTTTAAAATTCTGCTGGCAATGGTGCACTGTGACTCACAGGGAGTGTAAAACACAGGAAAGATAACTTTGTTTGAGGAACCTCTGAAGAATTACGCTATTTTATGCCCCCCGCCCCACCCCATCAGTTTTTGAAAAAAAATTGGTTCTGATTTAGAACTTCTGCAAAAGGTCCCGTTCCTTTTTTTTTAGGCGTCATTGGAAGTGGGAAGGCAGGTGGATGCAATCAAAGGATAATAGAATTGTGGGTTTTACAAATAGGAGCATAGATTAATGAGGTAATGATGTATTCAGATAAAACATTGCTGGAGCAGGAGTTAGTGTACCATGTATCTTTTTGTGTTCGCTATTAAACAGGGTGATTAAAGCCAAGGGGAGAATAATGCTAAGGATGGGAAGTAACTAATACAAAAAGGAATGTGATATACTGCGATTATTTTCAAAGGAGCAGTGATGAAGGCCAGATTTAACAGATAATTTCTTTTTAATGAGTGAATAGGAAAATACATTTTCCTCTGGTTGGTCAAGAGACACTGATTTACAAATCCGAGGAGTAATATGAAGGGAAAGTGCTTTACCTGGAGAATTGAGAAAGCTGATTTGACAATGGACAGACACTATTTTTATTCATTTGTGAGACATGGGCATTGCTGTCTGGCTAACATTTGTTGCCCTTCTTTTGTAACTCTTAAGGGAAATAGACAAACCATACAAAGTAGGAGAAGATCAAAGATAAAATTGGAGAGAGAAAGAGAATGGCAGCAGGATTGGTCTTCAGTTTCAGATTAGTTTTAGCTTCCTTCTGCAAAGAGTTGCTATGGACATCATGGATCTCGCACTGTTTGGAGTTGAGGGACTGAATGGCCAACATGTTGCGTATGATGCACTCTATATCCTGGGCTCTAATGATTTTTGGAAGAGGCTGATGAGTAAATGAACTTCCGCCTTCTGTGATGAAGCCTTTATGTTATGACATCCATAACCTTTCCTTGCAAGCAGGTTAGGTTCTGTGAGATTCTTTGGCAGAACAGGAGCAGTACTAACCACAGACAAAATATTTTCTTTCTTCTGCTCAATTGCATACTTTTAGCAGCTCCTGGCAATTTACCTTGGCTTGTTACTGGAGACAGGCCACCAAATCATTTGCTTGGCTTATTCTCTGCACTTTCAGGTCCCTTAGTGCCTGCATGCAGTCTGTCCAACATTTCAGAGAATATTAAAGAAGCATTAATATTGACTATTATGAATCATGAGGTCCCATGGTTTCAGTTTGCTGAATTTTATTATTTTATTCACTCATGGGATATGGACATCGCTGGCTGCACTGGCATTTCCTACCCGTACCTAGTTGCCCTTGAGAAGGTGGTGGTGAGCTGCCAACTTGAACTGTTTGTGTGCTGAGGGTTAACCCACAATGCTCTTAGGGAGGGAATTTCAGGATTTTGACCCAGAGACACTGAAGGAACAGTAATATGTATCCGAATCAGGATGATGAGTGGCTTGGAGGGGAACTTACATGTGGTGGTAGTGTTCCCATATATCTGCTGACCTTGCCTTTTAGATAGAAGTGCTTGTAGGTTTGGTCGATGCTGTTTAAGGATCTTTGGTGCAGTTCTGCAGTGCATCTTGTAAACAACATACATTGCTGATACTGAGTGTCAATGGTGGGGGGAGTGGATGCTTGTGGATGTGGTGCCAATCAAGTGGGTTGCTTTATCCTGCATGGTGTCAAGCTTCTTGAGTGTTGTTGAAGCTGGACACATCCAGGCAAGCGGGGAGCATTCCAACACATTCCTGACTTGACCTTGTAGATGACGATCAGGCTATGGGGAGTCAAGAGGTGAATTACTTGCTGCAATATTCCTAGTTTCTCACCTGTTCTTGTAGCCACTGTGTTTATAAGGTGGGTCGAGTTGATTTTCTGTTCAGTGATAGCCCCAGGGATGTTGATAGTGATGGTTATACTATTGACTGTCAAGGAGTGATGGTTAGATTGTCCCTCATTGAAGATGGTCATAGTCTGACGTTTGTGTGATGTGAATGTTTCTTGCCACTTATCAGTGTAAGCCTGGAGAGTATTCAGATCATGTTGCATTTGAACGTGGACTGCTTCAGTATATGAGGATCATGAATGGTGCTGAACATTGTGCAATCATCAGTGAACATCCCCCCTTCTGACCTTATGATGGAGGGAAGGTCATTGCTGAAGCAGCTGAAGGTGGTTAGGCTGAGGACACTACCCTGAGGAATGTCCGCAGAGATGTCCTGGAGCTGAGGTGACTGACCTCCAACAACCACGACCATCTTCTTATGTGTCAGGTATGACTCCATACAGTAAGAGGGCTTGCCTCCGATGCCCATTGACTCCAGTTTTGTTAGGGCTACTTGATGCCACACTCAGTTGAATGCAGCCTTGATGCTGCCTCCCCTCTGGAATTCATCTCTTTTGTCCGTGCTTGAATCAAGGCTGTAATGAGGTCAGGAGCTGAGTGGTTCTTGTGGAACTCAAACTGGGTATCACTGGGCAGGTTATTGCTGAGCAGTTGCTGCTTGATAGTACTGCTGATGAAACCTTCCATCCCTTTACTGTCAGTGAAACGTCAACTGATAGGGTGGTAATTGGCTGGGTTGGATTTGCTTTTCATATACAGGACTTCCCCGGACAATTTTCCACACTGTTGGGTAGATGCCAGTGTTGTAACTGTAGTGGAACAGCTTGGCTAGGGGAGCAGCATGTTCTGGAGCACAGGTCTTCAGCATTATGATGGAATACCGTGGGGGCCCATAACCTTTGCAGTATCCAGTGTCTCCAACTGCTTGCTGATGTCACATGGAGTGAATCAAATTGACTGAAGACTGGAATCTATAATGCTGGGGACCACTGGGGAAGGCCAAGATGGATCATTCACTTGACACTTCTGGCTCAAGATTGCTGCCAAAGCTTCCGCCTTATCTTTTGCACTGATGTGTTGGGCTCTTCCATCACTAAAGATAGGAATATTTGTGGAGCTAGCTCCTCCAGCGAGCTGTTTAATTGTCCACCAACATTCACAACTGGATGTGGCAGGAGTGCAGAGCTCAGATCTGATCATTTGGTTGTGGGTTTGCTTAGCTCTGTCTATCACTTGTTGCTTATGCAGTTTGACATGTGAGTAGTCCTGCATGGTATCTTCACCAAGTTGACATCTTTTTTTGTTGGTATTCCAGGTACAGCTCCTGACATGCCATCCTGTTAGGTTTTTAATTAACAGTTTCCGTTATACATGTCAGTGGGTAACAACAATGTGTCAGTGAATAACATACACCCTTCTGAGTCATAAAGTAATGAGTTATAGCCACACTCTGGAGATTTAAGTGCAGACTCGATATTGACACTTCAGTGTCACACTGAGAAATACTGCAGTCTCAGAAGCCCTGGCATGGAGATAAGAATATCCATCATACGGTTTTGCAACAGTGTGTTGAATTACAGTGTGGTGAATATTTACCACTCAGCAACAATGTTTAAAGTTACCTTACTGTTGTCAGGGGGAGTTTACTGTGACCAAATTATCTGCTGCATTTCCTAACTTATAATACAATTGAGTACAGCACACAAACAGGCCATTCGGCCCACCAAGCCTGCATTGATTCTAATCCTTGTTTTGAGTTGTGTGGTTTCTATCCCTCTGTTCGCCTCCTATTCATGTGTCTATCTAGATATGCCTTAAACGTTGCTAATGTGCCTGCTTCCACCACCTCCCCTGGCAGCGCATTCCAGGTACCCACCAATCCCTGTGTGAATAATTTTCCCTGCCCTCCCTCTCCCCACAACCTTCCCCGTCTCACTTTGAACCTGTTCCCTCTTGTAGTTGCTCTTTCCACCTTGGGGAAAAAAAAAATCCTCTGACTTTCTACCTTATCCAAGCCTCTCATAATTTTGTACATTTCTATCAGGTCACCACTCAGTCTCCATCTTTCCTGTGTAAACAATTTGAGTTTATCCAAACTCTCCTCGTAATGAAACCCCCCAACATCCTGGTAAACCCTCACTGTACCCTCTCCAACTATACTTTACAACTGTGCTTTAAAGTTATTTCATTGGCTGCAAATGATATTTTCAGGATCTGATGATATGAAAGACAATACATAAATAACAAAACAAACCAAAAGAACTGCTGATGCTGGAAATCAAAATCAAAAACAGAAATTGCTGGAGAACCTCAGCAGATCTGGCAGCACCTGTGGAGAGAAAGCAGAGTTAACCTTTCAGGTCCAGCGACCCTTCTAGAGAAGGGTCTGATGGTTCTGAAGAAGGATCAATGGATCAAAATGTTAACAATATTTCTCTTTCCACAGATGCTGCCATACCTGCAGTGTTTTTCCAGCAATTTCTGATTTTGTAACATAGATAAAAGTACTTTTCTTATTATCAATTTGACCAGCCACCACGTGTATAAAAACTGTACAAATCCATACAGAGCATCAATTCTGTTGGTTTTGCAAGTTCCATTTACAGCATGATAATAGAAAACAATATTTGGTCGAGTTGAACAGCAGGGAGGAACTGAAAGTGACGGCCCTTGACATCAAGACAACATTTGACCAACTGTGGCATCACGGAGGATTTCTCCATTGGTTGGAGTCATATCTGGCACAATTGAAGATAGTTGTAGTTTATGAAGGTCAATCTTCAAAGCTCCAGACATCTTTTGTATTCATTTATTGAACGTGGGCTTCACTGGTTGAGCCAGCATTTTTAGTTTTAGGACAGTCTCCTCAGCACAACCATCTTCAGCTGCTTCATCAATACCTTCCCACCAGCAGAAAGTCAGAAGTGGTGGTGGTCACTGAAGACTGCACAATGTTTAGCAGCATTGCCAGTAACTCCTCAGTTACTGGAGAATCCGTGTCTATATGCAGGAAGACCTGGACTAGATCTGGGATAAGTGGCAAGTAACATTGGTGCTACACAAATGGCAGACACTGACCATTTCCAATAAGAGAGAATCTAACCACTGCTCCTTAATGTTCAAAGGTATTCACATCACTGAACCTTCCACTTTTAACTTCTTCAGAGGCTACTATTGACCTGAAACTGAATGGAATTAGCTGTATAAATAAATAAAGAGCAGGTAAGAAGTTATGAATCCTGCAGGAAGTAACCCATCACATGACTCCCCAAGACACAAGTCAGAAGTGTGAGAGAATACTCCCCACTTGCCTGGATGAACGCAACTCAAACAAAGGAGGCTCACTTGACTGGTACCTTATTCACCACCTTCAGCATTCATTCCTCTTACCACCAAAATACTGTATCAGCCGTCTGAGTACTGTGTAAATGTGGCACAGTAACTCACCAATGCTTTTTTCAACAGCACTTTCCACAACATTTACCACCTAAAAGGACAAGGGCAACAGAAGTACTAGGGAACCACCATCTGTAAAGTCCCTTCAAACTACAAATCATCCTGACTTGGAACTATACTGCTATTTCTTCGCTGTTGCTGGATTAAAATTCTTCTGATAGGCACAATGGGTAGCCCAAGTACTCTAGTGGCTCAAGAAGGCAACTCACCACATCTCTATCATGCAGTAATATTGGAGTTTGTGGCCAAATGTTGGAGGGATACTTGCAAGGAAAAAATGAGAGATCAAGCCAGTAGTGCAGGGTACTGATAAATGTAACCAGAGGGTGATAGGAAGGAATAAAATGCACAAATCTAAGAGTACACAAGCAAATAAGGTGAGAGTAGTGTAAAATAGATTGAAACCAAGTGGGGGAGGAGAGTTTTGGAGAATGGAGATTTAGAAATCCAAAGATCAAAGTTGAGACAAAAGAAAAGCATATTATCATATGAAAAAATAAGGTGAGTAGAACAGGAAGTGACATACACTTCAACAGTAACAGTGCATCAGAAACTAAGGGTCAAAAAGTGTGGTGCTGGAAAAGTACAGCAGGTCTTGCAGCATCCGAGGAGTTGGAGAATCGATGTTTTGGGCATAAGCTCTTTATCAGGAATGCCCGAAACGTCGACTCTTTTGCTCCTCGGATGATGCCTGACCTGCTGTGCTTTTCCAGCGCCACACTCATCAACTCTAATCTCCAGCATCTGCAGGCCTCACTTTCATCAGAGACTAAGGTCCATGCAGGGAATCGTACAAGGGAAAATAAATTGAAGTCACTTTATCTGAATGCATGAAGTGCCTCTCATAACATTGATGAACACATAGACAAAGAAAGATAAACTTTTACACTAGATCACCATGACAGAGACTTGTTTACAAGCTGACCAGAGTTAGAAAATAAATATTCTCGGTACTCAACATTTCAAAATAAAAAGGCAGAATAGAAAGTAGGGAGGGATAGACCTGATAGCAAAGAATGGCATTAGTACATTAGTGAGAGAAGATCTTAGCTTAGAATATCAGAAGGTAGAATTGGAAGAAACGGAAATTAGGGATACCAAGGGTCAGAAAGTGCTGATGGGAGTAGTTTGTCGATTCCCTAACAACGGTTATAAAGTTGACAGTTAAAACAAATGTTGGAGCTTGCAACAAAGGTAATAGCATATGTGTGGGTCACTTTAATATTCATAGCCACTGGAACAATCAAATTTGTAAATGCAATCTGGGGGCTGAGTTCATAGAGTGTCTTCATAACAGACTACTGGAGCACTTTGCTGCAGAATGAAATCAAGATAAAGAATTGTGTACTCAGTCAGGATTAAGTGAGAACGTCCATACAAAATGTGAACATCTGACAGCGTGACAAGGCTTCAAATGTGGTAGTGATCATAATTCATCTGAATTCCAGATCAAGTTTGAACGTGACGTACTTCACCCCAAACAAGAATCTAAACGAAATGAAAGCAATAAGTGTCACAGGGAAGGGCTGGTTAAGTTGATTGGAATAATAGAGTAGAGGTGTAGTTGAGAACAAAAAAAGATAAGAAATATTTCAAGAGGCAATTCAAAACTTTCAGCAAAAATACATTCTGGCATGGTGGCTCAGTGGTTAGCATCACAATGCCAGGAATCCTGGTTCAATTCCAGCCTTGAGTGACTGTGTGGAGTTTGCATATTCTCCCTGTGTCTGTGTGGGTTTCCTCCAGGTGCTCCAGTTTCCTCCCACAATCCAAAGATGTGCAGTTTAGATGAATTGGCCATGCTAAATTGCCCATCGTGTTCAGGGATGCGTAGGTTAGATGCATTAGTCAGTGGTTAAAAAAAAAGGCTAGGGTGGGTTACTCTTCAGAGGGTCAGCGTGGACTTGATGGGCTGAAGGGCCTGTTTCCACACTGTAGGGAATCTAATTCTAAATTCTTTGAAAAACTGGAACCTGGCTTACAATTGAGATTAATGTTGTAACAATTAAAAGAAAAGGAATTGCAGTAAGTGAGAGGATTAGGAGTGGTTTAGATCCCAACAATGTATTACATCTAAATGTTTACAGACAAGGGAGAAAAATGAGAGAAAACTAACCAGAAATATTTCTAAAATTGTAATAATTTTTTAAAAGTAAATAAAAAATAAGGAAATAGCTTTAAGTAAAATATTGGTCACTTGGAAGCAGAGGCAGGAGAAATTAGCATGCCACGAGAAAATGGCAGGGACATTGACCAAATATTGTTTATTTGTCTTCACAGGAACAAGTTAAAAATCACACACCACCAGACTATCGTCCAACAGGTTTGTTTGGAAGCACTAGCTTTTGGACCATCGCTCCTTCATCAAGTAGCGATGGTCCTGCTCCAAGGCAGGAGTCCAACATCGGCTCCTCCACATCTTCGCAGGAGAAGACGAGCATTTAAGAGCTGAATTTGGTGGTAACTGAGGGGATAATAAGAGTGAGAAAATTAATGTACTTCGTATCAGCAGAATAAAAGCCTAAACTCAAGGAACTGAGGTCTGATAAATCCCCAGGACTTGAAGATGTATGTACTGGGGGTTTTAGTTACAGAGGTAGTAAATGAGCTGTTATGTATTTTAATCTTCTCTAGTTTCTGGAACAGTAAATTGAAATTGCTATTCAAGAAAATAAGGAAAAAGAAAGTTGGGAACTACAGGCTGAACATCGCTATTTTTGGACTCAGTTTGAGTTCCAATGAGTTTTTTTGTCATGACGCACGGTAGAGTTTCTCATCCTATCTAACAAAACTCACCTCATTAATTACTTATCATACCCCCGAGGTGTCGCTTACCTCTGGTTTACACTCTACCTTACCATGTGCTGTTCCCAGAACAACTCCTCACTTGACAGCTATTCCACAATTCTCCAGGGTCAACGCCAGCAATGGAATCGGATAAGGACTATCAGTCTGGAGCTGCCCTACATGGATCCTGACATTTGCCTCCAGAAGTGGCAAACAGGGGGGCAATTGTTCCCTTGCTTTGCAGACAGAGTTCTGGCTTAAGTTAGTCTCTGCCATACGGAGGAAAACCCAACACCTTCTGCGCTCTGCCAGTGTAAGTGCCACCATCTTCTCTCTGATATCTCACACTTAATCTGTCTCTGCTACTGCACCCACCTCCCACCAAAGCTCATGCTCCATCACTTTCAGACTTGCACACGACATCTTCCCCATTCACTGTCACCCACCACAAGCCCCTGACACCATTTATATTAGACTGACAATCATGATAGGTCCCCAGCTGTTGGTACTACTGGACAGGTCAGATCCCAGAATAAAATCTGACTTGTGATATCGTATGTTGTTTCTTCCCTGTTTAGTTAATGAGGTGAGCAGCCACTGAGACATATTCTTATGAGGCTGCGAATTTCCTTTAACAAACAAAACTCGTTTCTCATGAAATCCAGCAAAGATGTTTGGGAGAGCTGGACAGAGATCACATGACAGCCTACTTAGGCAGACATCGTGTCATCAAAACTGAACTCAACTGTACAAGTTGCTGAGTTCAAGAATTCAATGAATTCTGATTCACACAGCATTGGCAGGTCTAGATTACTGTGATGTAGTGCTACATGTGAATGTCTATATCTTTTTGGATTGGTACATTGTGAATAAGGAAACAACATCAAGTGAGCTCTCATGGGCACTGCATGGTTATTGATATGCAAATCCTCTCTGGTCATCAAAGGTGAAGGAATACTTCATTGTGCAATTGGAAGACTTGCTCAAAGTTGATTGTGACTATTCATCCAACTGTTGGGCCAGTTCATGTTGTGCAGAGAAGGTCATGGATAAGTGCAGGGACCCCCTGCGGTCGTTCCCCTCAAGAACAAGTATACCGTTTTGGATACTTGTGGGGGGGACGACTTACCAGGGGTAAGTAACGGGGCTCAGGCCTCTGGCATGGAGCCTGTCCCCGCTACTCAGAAGGGAAGGGTGGAGAAGAGCAGAGCAATAATAATTGGGGACTCGATAGTTCGGGGCACAGATAGGCGGTTTTGTGGAAACGAGAGAGACTCACGTTTGGTATGTTGCCTCCCAGGTGCAAGGGTACGTGATGTCTCTGATCGTGTTTTCCGGGTCCTTAAGGGGGAGGGGGAGCAGCCTGAAGTCGTGGTCCATATTGGCACCAATGACATAGGTAGGAGGAGTGCTGAGGATGTTAGACAGGCTTTTAGGGAGCTAGGTTGGAAGCTCAGAGTTAGAACGAACAGAGTTGTTGTCTCTGGTTTGTTACCCGTGCCACGTGATAGAGAGTCGAGGAATAGGGAGAGAGAACAGTTAAATGCGTGGCTACAGGGATGGTGCAGGAGGGAGGGATTTCGGTACTTGGACAACTGGGGTTCTTTCTGGGGAAGGTGGGACCTCTATAAACAAGATGGTCTGCACCTGAACCTGAGGGGCACCAGTATCCTTGGGGGGAGGTTTGCTAGTGCTCTTGGGGGGGGTTTAAACTAACTCTGCAGGGGCATGGGAACCCAGACTGTAGCTTTAGGGTGCAGGACCTGGAGTGTAGGGAGGTTAGGAATATGGCATCAATCTTAAAGGAGGGTGCCTGTAAACAGAAGAGTGGCTTGAAGTGTGTATACTTTAATGCCAGAAGTATACAAAATAAGGTAGGTGAACTCGCAGCGTGGGTTGGTACCTGGGACTTCGATGTTGTGGCTATTACGGAGACGTGGCTAGATCAGGGACAGGATTGGCTGTTGCAGGTTCCAGGGTTTAAATGTTTTAGTAGGGTCAGAGGTGGGGGTAAAAGAGGGGGGTGTGTGGCTTTGCTTGTCAAAGATAGTATTACAGCGGTGGAAAGGAAGATGGACGAAGATTTGCCATCTGAGGTAGTTTGGGTTGAGGTTAGGAATAGGAGAGGTGAGGTCACCCTGTTAGGAGACTTTTACAGGCCTCTTAATAGTCCTAGAATCGTTGAAGAAAGGATTGCGAAGATGATTCAGGAGAAGAGTGACAGTAATAGGGTGATTGTTATGGGAGACTTTAACTTTCCTGATATTGATTGGGAAAGCTATAGCTCAAGTTCGTTAGATGGGTCAGTGTTTGTGCAATGTGTGCAGGAGAGTTTCCTGACACAATATGTAGATAAGCCAACAAGAGGTGAGGCCATACTGGATTTGGTTCTGGGTAACGAACCAGGCCAGGTATTAGAACTAGAGGTAGGTGAGCACTTTGGGGACAGTGACCACAATTCGGTGATTTTTACTCTAGTGATGGAGAGGGATAAGTGTGTACTACAGGGCAAGAGTTATAGCTGGGGGCAGGGAAATTATGATGCGTTGAGGCATGACTTAGGATGTGTGGATTGGAAAAGTAAATTCCAAGGCAAGAGCGTAATTGATATGTGGAACTTGTTCAAGGAGCAACTATTGAGTGTCCTTGATAAGTACGTACCTATCAGGCAGGGAGGAAAGGGTCGTGTGAGGGAGCCGTGGTTTAAAAAGGAGTTGGAATCCCTTGTTAAATGGAAGAGGGCGGCCTTTGTAAAGATGAGGCGTGAAGGTTCAATTGGGGCGATTGAGAGTTATAAGGTAGCCCGGAAGGACCTGAAGAGAGAGCTAAGAGCAGCAAGGAGGGGACATGAAAGGTCCTTAGTTGGTAGGATTAGGGAAAACCCTAAGGCTTTCTATAGGTATGTTAGGAATAAAAGAATGACTAGGGAAGGAATAGGTCCAATCAAGGATAGTAATGGGAAGTTGCGTGTGGAGGCTGAAGAGATTGGGGAGGCGCTGAATGAATACTTTTCGTCAGTATTCACTCAGGAACAGGACATTGTTGTCGATATGAATACTGAGGCACGAATAAGTAGAATGGATGGCTTTGAGATATGTAGAGAAGAGGTGTTGGAAATTCTGGCAAGGGTGAAAATAGATAAGTCCCCTGGGCCTGATGGCATTTATCCTAGGATTCTCTGGGAAGCAAGGGAGGAGATTGCAGAGCCATTGGCCTTGATTTTTGTGTCCTCTTTGTCGACAGGAGTAGTGCCAGAGGACTGGAGGCTAGCAAACGTGGTTCCCTTGTTCAAGAAGGGGAGTAGGGATAATCCTAGTAACTATAGGCCAGTGAGTCTCACTTCTGTTGTGGGCAAAGTCTTAGAGAGAATTGTAAGGGATAGGATTTATGCACAGCTGGATAAGAATGATGTGATCAAGGATAGTCAGCATGGTTTTGTGAAGGGCAGGTCGTGCCTCACAAACCTTATTGAATTCTTTGAGAAGGTGACTAAGGAGGTAGATGAGGGGAAAGTGGTAGATATGGTATATATGGATTTTAGTAAGGCGTTTGATAAGGTCCCCCATGGTAGGCTACTGCAGAAAATACAGAGATATGGCATTGAGGGTGAGTTGGAGGTTTGGATTAGGAATTGGCTCTCTGGAAGAAGACAGAGGGTAGTAGTTGATGGCAAAGGTTCATCTTGGAGTGCCGTCACTAGCGGTGTTCCGCAAGGATCTGTTTTGGGACCATTGCTGTTTGTCATTTTTATAAATGACCTGGAGGAAGGGTTAGAAGGTTGGGTGAGCAAGTTTGCGGATGATACGAAAGTCGGAGGAGTTGTAGACAGTGAGGAAGGATATGGCAGGTTACAGCGGGATATAGAGAAGCTGCAGAGCTGGGCAGAAAGGTGGCAAATGGAGTTCAATGTAGCTAAGTGTGAAGTGATTCACTTTGGTAAGAGTAATAAAAAGATGGATTACTGGGCTAATGGTAGACTACTTGGTAGTGTGGAAGAGCACAGGGATCTTGGTGTCCATGTACACAGATCTCTGAAAGTTGCCACCCAGGTAAATAGTGCAGTGAAGAAGGCATATGGCGTACTGGCTTTTATTGGTAGAGGAATTGAGTTCCGGAGTCCTGAGGTCATGCTGCAGTTGTATAAGACTCTGGTGCGGCCGCATCTGGAATATTGTGTGCAGTTTTGGTCGCCATACTATAGGAAGGATGTGGAGGCACTGGAACGGGTGCAGAGGAAGTTTACCAGGATGTTGCCTGGTATGGTAGGAAGATCCTATGAGGAAAGGCTGAGGCACTTGGGGTTGTTTTCATTGGAGAAAAGAAGGTTTAGGGGTGATTTGAGAGAGGTGTACAAGATGATTAGGGGGTTAGATAGGGTTGACAGTGAGAACCTTTTTCCACGTATGGAGTCAGCTATTACAAGGGGGCATAGCTTTAAATTAAGGGGGGGTAGATATAGGACTGATGTTAGGGGTAGGTTCTTCACTCAGCGAGTCGTAAGTTCATGGAATGCCCTGCCAGTAGCAGTGGTGGACTCTCCCTCTTTATGGGTATTTAAGCGGGCATTGGATAGGTATATGGAGGATAGTGGGTTAGTGTAGGTTAGGTGGGCTTTGATCGGCGCAACATCGAGGGCCGAAGGGCCTGTACTGCGCTGTATTCTTCTATGTTCTATTTTGCAAAAAATCTTTTGTGTGTCTTGGGCAGCCCATAATACACAGGGGGCAGTGAGCTATGAGGGTGAACCCTATTGTTGATATCACCCAGCAGCTCGCCATTCTTACAGAAGTCGAACACAAGGTGTTTTAGCTCGTTTTGAGTTCCTTTGCCGGGTTTTCTGAACCATGTATCCAGGTTGGCTTTGAAGCCTCGTCACACCATCAGATGTTCACATTTTGTATGGAAAAATTGGAGACTGCGCACTAGATCAGTTACACACACCTTCAAGGATTCACTCTCTTCCGTGGAGAATGGGTTAATGGTGAAATAGATGAACTTGAACTCAGCAAACCACCTTTCCCATTTGGTGTATAGAAGGGTCAGTTAGTTGGTTTGTAATGCTAATTCCTGCAACAGCTGAGGTTATTGTGGAGGATTCCCCTTCTTCAACATCTCCCCTCAACTGAGGCATTGAGACCCCCCCTGGTTAAACCACCACCACTCATCTCTGTCTCTCTAATGAGAGAGCAGCTCTATGGTTTGTTAGGTCTATGGCCACTTTATCTTGAAGGCACCAAAACTGAAACCGTGTGCAAGGACAAACTCATCGCTTTCAGACAATACATGGCCAGGCAGATGGTTGCAGACATGTAAGGTGGCATAATTAATTACATTGCCAAACTACTGCCCCCGCTGGCGTGGGAACATTTTAAGTGGCTACTGTTTACAATTGGTAATCTATGAAGCAATATAGCGGCATAAATAGATCAAATGATATATTAGCATGGATAGAAGATTGATTAATGGAGAATACGCAGAGAGTAGGGGATAAATGAAGCATTATCAAGTTGGCAGGCTATAAATACTACAGTCTCAGTTCTGGGGCATTAGCTATTTACAATATATATTAATGAGTTAGATGATGGAACAGAAATCAATGTATTTGAGTCTGTTTACAGTATTAAATGCAAGCTGTGAGGAGTCAAGGAGGCAGCAAAGCGATAAAGATAAATTATGTCAGTGGTCAACAAGATGGCCAATGGGAGTACAATGTGGGAAACTCATGGTTCATTTTCTTTGGTTGTAAGAACAGAGAAGCAGAAAGGTGCAAAACTTGTAAAGTTGTAACTTATTATTCAGGGAGATCTGGGGATACTTGCACAAAGCATTGCAAAAAATATTCAAGTGCAGTTGCAGCACGCAGTTCACAAAGCAAATGGCATGTTGGCCTTGATTGCAATGGGCTAGTAACAAAAGATGTTTTGCCACAGATTGGTAGGCTTTTGGTGAGAATAGATCTGGCATGCTGTGTACAATTTTGGTCTTCATATATAAGGAATGACATATGCGCACTGAAGGGAGTACAGGGAAGGTTCACCAGATTGATCCATGGAGTGAGAGTTTTGTCCTATGATGGGAAGCTGATTTTCTGCAGTTTAGGAAAGTGAGAGGTAATAACACTGAAACTCAGAAGGTTTTGAAAAGGTTTGACAGAGTGGACACTGAGGGGCTATTTCCCTTGTCCAGGGGACCGAGAATTAAGGATTGCAGTTTCTGAATTAGAGACCAATCATTTGTCACAGAGATGAAAAGGTCTTCATTCTGAGCAGGGTAATCTTTGAAAATTTCTATCCTACAGGGCTGTGGATGCCCCATGAGAATTGAAGGCTGGGATTATTATCTCTCGGATAATTAAGGAATATGGGGAGCATGCAGGAAAAGTGGAGTTGAAACCCAAGGTCAGCCATGGTGCTATCACTTTGGGGTGACTGCACCTCATTCTATCCTCAAAAATGTCACTTTAACACATCCCAACTTCATGTCCCTGGCCTCAGGATTCCTGCATGTGCTCTAGCGAGACTCAACACAAACTGGAAGAACAATACCTCAGCTTCTGTCTCAGTACCTTACATCCCCCAAGACTCAACACTGAGTTTAACAATGTCAGAAATTAAGCACCCTGCTCTCTGTTTGCCACTCTCCCTGCATTCCCACCCCTACCCACATGCTTAGGTCCTGGTTTGTATGAGTTGGTCCCAGCACATCCAACACATTTTTAACCAATTACACTCCTCATTATTACTCTTGTTATGAAGGTGTAGGTGTGCCCTGTACTTTTAAGACAGCGAGGAAGCTGGCAAGGACTTAAAGAAGCACATGATGTACTGAAAGATTTAAAAATGTTACATTTGGTTGACACAAATAGCTGGTTCTGTGTTGCCATGGAACAAAAACAAATTCAAATTTGGCCAATCAATTTAAATTATGCCCCAGATACCAAAATCCAATCAAATTTGAATTTTACTGTTTAGGATGACATCAAGCCAATGAAATGATCTGATAGTTTGGGGTATAAATTCAGACATTTTGAACAGTTAGGGAAGAACAGTAACGAGTGCCAACAAACAGACAGCTAAATGGCTAGCTCTCTGAAAGGTACCTGTCCATAAGGAATTTGTGCAGCAGAACACCAAAGTTAACCTAGAGGAATCTACAGAGAAAGTTTGACATCCAAAGACGATACCTAGGCTGGAAATTGATTTTGCCGTAAATTTAAGAGGGAATTTATTGCACCTGCATTGCAGAGTGGGAGGTAAAAAGACAGGTTTAAGAGAAAGAAGTTGTAAATAGCTGTTATTTTAATGTTCTCTGTTGAATTTAAAGAACAAAATTGTGAATTTTTACTTTAAATAGTGACCTCTGGGATAGTTCTTTGCCTTTTGACATTTAAGAGATTACAGTGCGAAGTGAGCTTCTCTGTGTGTCGGGTTTAAATTAGCAGAGGGGTTTACGCCCTGTCATAACACCCTGCTCAGCATTTATTTCCCATCTGGTTATCATCAACAATCTCATTGTTTGACTATATCTTTCTTTCTTTCTCTGGGTTCAGTCTCTATGTATTCTATTTACCACCTCACTGCCTTTCCCCTGACCCCACCCCCAATCACCTACGTCAATACTGACCTTTCCCAACTATTTTCGGTTCTGATGAAGGACTCAAAATGCTAGCTCTGTTTCCCTCTCTACAGATCCTGCCAGACTTGCTCAGATTCTCTAGCATTTGCCATTCTTGCTTCAGATTTCCTGCATCTACCATTCTTTGCTTTTATTATCGCAATGATATTAACTTGGCCAAGCAGCCTGTGAAGATCATTCCCCACTCCTATCTGTTATGCACTTAAGTACTTATCAGATGTTGAAGGATACTGATGGAATTGAGCCAGTTCACTTGATAAAGGGCTCAAAGGCTGAACACTTCCATCCCAAGAGTATTGAAGTGGTAAACATAATTGGATTCAAGAGATCTACATCTAGGTAGAGAAGCAACTGGAATATATGATGAGAAAGCAACTCAGATGGAATTAATGGCAAACATAATCCTGGAAGATGCTGCCCGAGGAGGTGGTGGAAGCAGATACAATGGCAGCATTCAAGAAACGCCTGAACGAATCCATGAATAGGAAGGAAGTAGAATGATATGATTTCTGTAGTGAAGATAACATGGAAGGGCAAAATGTGTCAGCACAGGCTTAGAGGGGTGAAAGGCCTGTTCCTGTGCTGTACTGTTCTTTGTTCTATCATTGAATAAACTCATTAGATCTAATAGCTTCTTCCTATTGCTCCTAACTCCTGTGTCCCTCTGACTCTTACCCAATTCCTTTCTATACAGCTTAAACATACAAACACAAATTCAATTCATTGACAGAAACATGTTACCATTGAAGGAGCTTTGTAAAGACCTTACACCCCCTGTACCTAAGGAAGGATACGCTTAGTTTTTAGGAAGTTCAACAAAGGTCCACTAAGCCGATCTCTGGGACCAAGGGTCAGAGTAGACTAGGCCTGTATATTACCTGAAATATAGACCAAACGAACAATGATTTTGTACAGTCATAGAGATTTTTAGAGCACGGAGAGAGGCCCTTCAGTCTATCATGACCACACTGGTCATCAGTGAACTATCTATTCAAATCCCATTTCCCTGCAATTGACCCGGAGCCTTGGATGTGACGGTGCAACTAAATACATCTAAAATGACGTGAGGATTTCTTCCAGGCAACGTATTCCAGATACCAGCCACCATCTGGGTGTAAAAAGCCTTTCCTCAAAACTGGTCGAAATATCCTGGTTCTTAACTTGAATCAGTGCCCCCTGGTTATTGAATCCTCTATGACAGGGAGAAAGGATCTTACTACCTATTCTGTCTATTCTCCTGTACAACTGAATCAAGTCCCCCACCCCATCCTCCCACCCCTCCCACCATCACCGTCAATCTTCTCTGCTCTGAGGAAATCAGCCCCAACTTCAGCGAAACTTCCCTAGACCTGAAGAGAATTGACAGGCTCAGTGCTGATTAAGTAAAGGATTCCCCTCACTGTGGAGTTTCGAACATAAGGCTATCAATCGCAGAATAAGAGACTGAGAGAAGGGAAGATTTCTCAATACAAAGGGTTACAATGTTGAGAATTCTCCACCACAGGGGAATGCTCAGTTAATAATTAAATCCAAGTCAGACAGCAATAGATACTCTGAGATTATGTGTTCTGGTCCTCGATTTTCCTGCAAAAGAAACACACTCCTTGCGTCCACCTTCTCCAAGCCCCCGAAGAACCTTACACATTTCAATAATGCCCGTCTCATTCCTCCAAGCTCCAAACTTTTCTCATAAGAAATTCCCTCCATTCCTGGTATCAGCCTAGTAAAACCTTCTCTGGACGGCCTGCAATGTTGGTATATCTTCCCTTGGATAACTTGATAAAGGTGTAGCTCTCTGGTATTCTATTGATGTCTTATTGATCTTACAGTAAGGGACGAAGAGAACTCCCAGGGCCAAGTGCTCAAGTAGGATGAACATTTGACTGGGTCTCTGATGAGCAAGATCTTCCTGAGAGTCTTCTATTTGCTTTGGGGTAATGCAGCCAAGCCCAGGAGTAGTGTGATCCTGGGCTACCTGCAATGTGCCAACTTGTTGTCAGTACATTATAGCATATACAGATTGGAAACAATGGGAGTCTTTAGCACAGTCCTGCCCTGGAACTATACCGTCCCTACAAACATTTGGTATTTATTTTCACTGGAATACAAAAACATAAGAGAAAGGAACAGGCCCCTCGAGTGTATTCTCTGCTGGTCAATAGCATGACTAATTGCCTCAATTTCACCTTCACATATCTTCCCAATATCCGGTGATATCCAAACATCTATTGCTGTTTGACTTAAATTGAATTAATAACAGAGCTTCCTCAGCTCCCTGTGGTGGGGAATTCTCAGCATGGCAACACTTTGTATTGAGAAAGCTTCCTTTATCTCAGTCTCTTATTCTGAGAGCAATAGCCTTATGTTCTAAACTCCACAGTGAAGGGAAACCTATTATCAGTATTGAGCCTGTCAATTCACTGAAGGTCTTGGTGAATAGGGCAGAGATGATTGATGGTGCTGGTGGGAGGGGTGGGGGGATGGGGTGGAGGACTTGCGTCACCCCGTAAAGATAGAGGCGGGAAGGAGGAATTTCTTCTAGCGGAGAGCAGTGAATCTGTGGGATTCTTTACCGGAGAGGGCTGGACCATTAAGTATATTCAAGGCTGAGATAGATTTTTGATCAGTGAGGGTTATTGGGAAAAAGAAGGAAAGTGGAGTTGAGGATTATCAGCTCGGCCACAACCTCATGGAGTTGCAGAGCAGACTCAATGGGCTAAAGGGCCTATTTTAACTC
Source organism: Chiloscyllium punctatum (assembly GCF_047496795.1). Classification (NCBI taxonomy): domain Eukaryota; kingdom Metazoa; phylum Chordata; class Chondrichthyes; order Orectolobiformes; family Hemiscylliidae; genus Chiloscyllium; species Chiloscyllium punctatum. The sequence goes on from NC_092741.1 coordinate 30,954,739, forward strand.
CTACATCTTACAGCTTTATGTCACTTCTCTTGAGGGGAATGGAGAGACGAGATATTGGCCAAATGCTGCACCTGTCTGGTGTGGAGACATGGATAATCCCCACAGAAATCCCAGGGCCCTGTCTCTCCCATACCTCAACTAAAAGAGAAATCAGAGAAATGGTTCCACTTTCACGTTCAATCAACCTGTCATTGAACATTGGGTGGTTTGAGGTGGAAAGCGCAGATTTTGAGTCCGTGCAAGGCTTCAGCCCATCAGCAACTCCCACAGAGTGAGGCACCCTCCGACAGCAACGTTAAAGGTTAGCGAACCAGTCTCAATTACCAACGCACTGACAATGCTGGCCAAGGGGAGATGTGGAGATTGCCTTTTCAAACCAGAGTCTTTACATTCTGGAATGCATCGGTTGGAAACAGGGCTGGAAATAGATTCATTTGCCGTTCCAGAAATTCAAAAAAGAAGAACTGGGAAGGAGGAATAGTTGGGCATTTTATCAAATCGTCACCACAGGCATAATGGGCCCAAAGGCCTCCTTCTGTGCTCTTTGTATGACGCCAAATGTAACCACGGCATTCAACATTCATCAAAGCTTTAACACAGTCTCATTTCTCCTTTTACATTGTCTGTCCCAGTTGCCCACTTGTTGACCTACAAAGAAGCTATGAGAGATTGAAGAGGAGACAGAACAATACAAATAACAGGAGAAATCTTCACCTGATGTGGCTTGTTATTCTGATTGTGATGAAGAGGCATCATTTCTCTGCTGACAATAAGCAGTAAAATGGAAAGGGTAGCCGTGCCTGGCACAGGCTCAGTGAACATATCTGGAAATTGCACCATGTCAGTCCGTGATTTGCTGTCCTTACGTGTTGGATGAATAAGGAAATCAATGACGGGCCCTGTACCACTTCGCAGACATGTTCTCGTCATGACTGCTCAAGCCGAAAATCAGCCTTAAACTGAAATGTCAACATCAAACTGTGCAGTAAATGGATGACAAGTCATTCCAGGTGGAAACATTTATCCGAACCCTTTCTGTGCTTTGAAGCGGCAGCCTCTTCTGGGTCCTTTGCCAGACTCACACACCTCGGTTAGCAAGGCTTGGGGTTTCTCACTCTCTTTCTCCCCTCAGAGGATCAGAGTTGGAGCACCCTGCAGCCACCCCGGACCATCTCCTGTGGATTCCCCCGACTCCCTAGAATTCAGGTCAGAGTTCATAGATCAGTCCCTAGTAGGAATACGCCCACAACATCCAAAGGGGCAGAAGAAGTAAATGGGAACAATGGATTCACAAGATGACAGGCAGTCATGGCTTGGCTAATACATACAATCCGATAGTGGAGAAGGTCGTGTCCATTTATAATCACTAGCTGCTGCTGGTTCAGGGGTCAATGCCATGTCTCTGTGGTGAATCTGAGCTGGTGGCAGGAGATGTGGGAAGGGACGCTAACCAAACCCAATAAATCATTATCATCGAAGTGTCTCAATTTCCTATTTTTTTATAATAGAGCAGAAGATACAGAAGCTTGAACACATGCACCAATAGGTTCAAGAACAGCTTCTTCCCTGATGTTATTAGACTGATGAATAGACTCTCTCAGTTTAAATAAGGTTGATTTTGCTTTGAGCACCTCCTGTGCAGCTGTCACCTTGTATGCCTTATTCTGCCTAAACATCCGATGATCTGTATTATTATGAAGGTGTAGAAGTGTACTGTACTTTTAAGAGAGTTAAAAGCTAGCAGAACTACTTGATAGCACCAAGTGTTCTGAACAAGAAATGTGGTCCAGCAGCTAAGGGAGCCAGTTGCCTGGAGACAAAAAACAAATTCGAATTAGGCCAATTGGTTTAAATTATACCCCCCCAAAAAAAAACTCCAACCGAATTTGAATTGATCATATTGACAATCTTAAAAGTCAATGTCGCAATCCAGTGTTTTGGGGGTATAAGACCGGGGAAAACTGAACAGTGGGGGAGAACTGCCAAGCCACTAACATGTACAAATTGCCTGAAACACAGGTCTCTTAAAGGTACATTTATCTATCAACAACCTGTGGAAGAGAAATCCGAGGAAGAAAATCTCCAGAGGAAGATACAAAGAGAAGATTTGACACCTGCCTGGCTTTGAAATTTGAATTTTTGGTAAATCTTAATTGGAGGTTTTATTGGACTGGTATTATAGAAGGGGAAGGTAAAAGGTAGGTTAGAGGAAGGAGTCGTAAATAGTTGTTGGTTAATTATTCTCTGTTATACTTTAAGAAATAAAGTTGTTAGTTTTTACTTTAAATAGTTTTTGGCCTCTCAAATTTTCACAGATTACCACACAGGGTAAATGTCTTTTGTGTTGCTGGTTTAAATTAGTGAGGCGGGGGAGCGGGGGTGGGGGGGGGGGGGGGGGGGGGGGGGGCGGTGGCGGGGAGGTTATCCCATGTTGTAACAGTATGTCCTTGTTTCCTGTGATCTGCCCATACTGTTCACAAAACAAAACATTTCACTGCACTTAGGTACATGTGACAGCAATAAATCAAATCAGCAATAAATCAAATCAAATCAGATTCTAACATTTTCCCGATAACTTCCCTCTTGCTCCCTTCTTAAGTATATGTAAATTTATGCCTTTTATTGTATTTTCCCAATCCACCTCAGCCAATTCTTGCCTTCATAAGTTCCTTTATTCAAATTTACTATTCCTGCTTCAGGCTGAATTGTCTCCTTTCAAATATAATGTAAAATATTATGGTCACTCATCCGTTAAAGTGCTTTTACAACAACGTTATATAATACTGGGTGAAAATAGCCTTTGCTCTGGTCAGCTCCTCAACAAAAACTGCTGAAGGAAACCACCCTGACACAGGCCAGATACCCGTCCTCTCCTGCTCCAGTGTTCCATTGCAGTCTGAAGTCATCCACAACGACTTTGTTGCTGACTCAAAGGGAGAAAAAAACCAAATTGAAGAAGAAATGTTTCTGCAAATACTTGGCAGGCCACGCAGAATGACCCTAAGACTGTAAGACGTAGGAGCAGAAATTAGGCCATTCAGTCCATCATCTGCTGTGCCATTCAATCATGCCTGATAAGTTTCTCAACCCCATTCTCCTGCTGTCTCCCTGTAACCTTTGATCTCCTTGACAATCAAGAGTCTGTCTTATCTCAGTCTTAAATATACTCAATGTGTTGAGATAAACAGAGTTAACAGATTAGTTTGATTACCTTACACTGCCCTGGATGCTAAGACTTTTACAGTAGAAGTGTAAAAGATAGGGGCAAGATAGGTTATTTAGCCTATTGAGCCTATCCTGCACTGTAGCATTCAATGGCTGATTAGCGAACTCAGTATCTAATCCCGTCCTCTCCTGGTATCCATTGACCTCCATTTCTCTATGGTAGAGAAATCCATAGTCTCAGCACTGAAGAAATTTCTCTTCATTTCCGTTCTGAAAGCTTTATCCTTTCTCGTTAAACTAAGACTCAAGGTTGTGGATCCTGTCACCACCAATAACATTCTTTCCGCATCTGATCTGCTTGTTAGAATGTCACAGGTCTCACTGAGATCCCCCCTCATTCTTCTAAACTTCCAGTGAATACAATCTCAACCAACTCAATCTCTCCTCACACGTCAGTCCTGTCATCGCAGGACTCAATATGGTAAACCTTCACTGCATTCCCTCTGTCGCAAGAACATAGAACATTTCAGTGCAGTACAGGCCCTTTGGCCCTCGATGTTGCGTCAAACTGTGGAACCAATCTGAAGCCCATCTAACCTACACTCCTCCATACATTTATCCAATGACCATTTAAATGCCCTTCAATTTGGCGAGTCTATTACTGATGCGGGCAGGGCATTCCATGCCCCTACGACTCTCTGAGTAAAGAACCTACCTCTGACATCTGTCCTATATGTAATTTAAAGCTATGTCCCCTTGTGCTAGCCATCACCATCTGAGGAAAAAAAGCTCTCCCTGTCCACCCTATCTAACCCTCTGATTATCTTACATGTCTCATACAAGTCACCTCTTAGCCTTCTTCTCTCTAACGAAAACAATCTCAAGTCCTTTCCTCAGATAAGGAGACCAAACCAGCACATAATATTCGAGGTGGGTCTCATCAATGCCCTGTATCAATGCATTGATGCTGGACTTGAATCCTATCACTATGATGGCCAACAGTCAGTCTGGGCAGACCAGGCTGGGTGTGATCATTCACTGGTTCCCCCTTCCCACCCTCCACCCTGAAGCCAAGGTGATCCTGAACTCCCTCCTGGATGACTCCCTTCCCAGCCATGCTTGACCATATCTCCCTTTCACAAATACCTCAGAATTGTCATCTTCTCTTCCCTCCAACTGCAACCTGCAATCCTGGACAATTGGTTCCTGTGCCTCCTTCCGGCAGGAGCAGGGCTGTCATTTACCCTGTCATCCCCTAACTTTCTGGAGATGAGCCTGGTGACCAACTGTGGCCCACTCGCCCAAAATTGTCCTCTGTGGGTTCACAGGACTGACAGTGCCCCAGTCCCTGTTCTGCGAAGGCATGGACCCTGGGATGCTGCCCTTGTCTCCAAAAGGCCTTTAATTGAGTTGCTCCCCCTGAAGACATTGAGACATGGCTGTCTGTTTTTAAGAACCTAAGAACTAGGAGCAGGAGTAGGCTGGCTGGCCCTTCAAGCCTGTTCTTCTATTCAATAAGATCATGGCTGATCTTTACATGGACTCAGCTCCACTTTCCCGCCTGTGCACCATAACCCTTAATGCCTTTCCTGTTCAAAAAATCTATCTTTGACTTAAAAACATTCAATGAGGGAGCCATTCACTGGGTAGGGAGTTCCACAGATTCACAACTCTTTGGGTGAAGAAATTCCTCCTTAACTCTGTTCAAAACCTGCTCCTCCTTATTTTGAGGCTCTGCCCCCGAGTTCGAGTTTCACCTGTCAGTGGAACAAGCTCTCTGCCTCTATCTTATCTATTCCCTTCATAGTTTTATGTGTTTCCATAAGATCCCCACGCTGTCGTTCTTCTAGATTCAATGTATAGAGCCCCAGTCTGGGTGAAAGTGAGGGCTGCAGATGCTGGAGATCACAATCAAGACTAGAGTGGTGCTGGAAAAGCACAGCAGGTCAGGCAGCATCCGAGGAGCAGGAAAATCGACATTTCAGGTTCCTGGTGAAGGGCTTTTTCCTGAAATGTGGATTCTCCTACTCCTCGGATGCGGCTTGACCTGCTGTGCTTTTCCAGCACCAGTGTAATCTCGATTATAATCCCCGTCTACTCAATCTCTCCATGGTAAGCCAGCCCTTTGAACTCCCAAATCAACCTAGTGAACCTCCTCTGCACCCCCTCCAGTGCTGGCACGTCCTTTCTCAGTTAAGGAGACCAAAGGTACTGGCACATGGAACAGACTTGAGGTTGATGTAACATGACAGCATGCTGTGAGAGGGAGGGTTGCTGCCCAGCAAGGCACGCTATCTGGTGGTGTGGCACACAAAATGGCAAAGCAAGGCTTATTTGGTGCAAGCATCAAGGTGTTAAGAGAGTGAGTGCTAAGGGAGTGAGTAAGCAGCCCTGAGGTGCAATCTGGTCCAACCATGAGAGCTGAGACTCTGGCCATGTGTCCAAAATGCCCATGCTGCACTGTTAGTCACTGGTGCACCCTGCAAAGTAGGCCTGTGCTGCCTAAGCAGTCTGTAGGTGGATCGGAGTGGTGCCACAATAATAGTAAGGGGTTGGCAAATGTTGGATGGGGTACGCATACAACTGGCACCTCCAGACTGTGCCCTAAGTTGCTGTCTGTTGCTGATCAAGGTGGAAGCTCCCTGCAGGTAGCAGTGAGCTGAAGATGCTCTGACTCTCACGTTGAGAATGATCAAAGTTGAGTTTGTTTGTCACAATTGGTAGGATAGGAAATTGAATATTAATGAGGGGAACTAAGCTGTGAACAAAGCATTTAACAAATTATTATCCCCTTTACTTGGCATAATGTTGCTGCCAAGATAGAAGCATGTCTTGTGCTTGGCAGATGCTTAAAAGATGCAACAAGGAACTCCCAACGTCAAGATGGACCTTGCCAGACTTCCTCAGAGAAAGTGTGGACTGCAGATGTTGGAGATCAGAGTAAAGAGTGTGGCGCTGGAAAATCACAGCAGGTCAGGCAGCATCCGAGGAGCAGGAGAGTCGATGTTTCGGGCATGAGCCCTTTATCAGGAACATTGATTCTGCTGCTCCTTAGATGCTGCCTGACCAGCTGTGCTTTTCCAGCACCACACTCTTGTCAGACTTCCTGTCTGATTCCACCACATGTCTCACTCTGCCCTACGTTGCTTAAGCCCCTATAAGATTCTGTTCATAATTTTCAAAATTGATCATTCAGGAATGGCATCAGAAAGCAATTTTTCATACAAGGAGCCGTAGAAACTACAGAGCATTATTGACAAAACTGACCAAATCATGTAACTATTGCAGCTTACAGAAATATGACTGATAAATGTTGATCTGATTAAGGTATGATACAATAAATGAGTTCAGTGTGTTTCTCTTTCTCCACTTCTCTATTTATTTATCTGTCTGTCTGTCTGTCTGTCTGTCTGTCTATCTATCTATCTATCTATCTATCTATCTATCTATCTATCTATCTATCTATCTATCTATCTATCTACCTACCTACCTACCTACCTACCTACCTACCTACCTACCTACCTACCTACCTACCTACCTACCTACCTACCTACCTACCTACCTACCTACCTACCTACCTACCTACCTACCTACCTACCTACCTATCTATCTATCTATCTATCTATCTATCTATCTATCTACCTTCCTAACTATCTACCTATCTATCTATCGGCCTATCTATCTGTCTATATCTCTATCTATGACTCTATCTATCTCTCTATCTATCTATGACTCTATCTATCTATCCATCTATCTATCTATCCATCCATCCATCCATCCATCCATCCATCCATCCGTCCATCTATCCATCCGTCCATCCGTCCATCCATCCATTCATCCATTCGTCTATCTGTCTGTCAGTCTATCTATCTATCTATCTATCTATCTATCTATCTATCTATCTATCTATCTATCTCACAGTCTTTCTGATCTCTTTCTCTGTTTCTGATTTTACCTACCTGTCAAAAAGCTGCTTTCAGTTGTTTGTTTAACTTCCTGGGTGGAAGTTTCAATTGACTGGATTTGTTTTCTCCATTTTCCCAGTTCTATAATCAGCAATGTCACAAAGGAGGCTTCATTGATGTGACTAGGCCACACACACTACAATTTACCTGCCTGCCCAAATACTACCTTCCCAAGGCATATTGTAACTTTTACTAGCAAACTGACCAGCAGGAATAGAAAAGCCAAAGGCATTTACATTTTAAAAAAAGGATGATACAAGCATAGTTTGAATAAGAGATGAATTAGACCATCATAAGAAATCAATGAAAGTAGAATTATACAATTTTGCAGTGCTAAAGAAGGACAATCGTCTGAATGCATCTGTGTAAACTGTGTCCATGTGGTCCTGCTCCAGAGATAATAGGGGGAGACAAAGAGGGGGAAGAATGACAGAAAAAAAGCAGCAGTCTTTAATTTTATTCTGCAGTGTCAATCAAGATTACTTACTCTTCACAAGTGGCATCTATCAAATTACAGTAATTGGAAACTTACTTGTCAAAACAGCAATAAACTGCTTTGCATTGTCTTGCAGTCTCCAAGTGAGCTAATACTAATGCTTCTGCAGTTTAATCTGCCATTAAAACAAATCTTCTTTAAGTTAACATGCATGCTGACACGTGATCAGATGCCAATGGACGCATTCCCCACATGTATACTATACATGCACATACTTTCTGTACACGTGCCAACATCAAACACTTAGGTACTCATGTATAAGCCTGTAAGTATGCACAGAGTAATGAGATGTGTTTAGACTCGGGCTGATCACACGCGTGTGTGCCTACGTTCATGTACAAACCCACTCATGCATAGGCAAACCCACATATGAGAACAGATCTCTCACTAAAACACAAAACGTTTGCTAGATTAAACTATCAAAATCTGAATTTTGTTGCTTCAATCAGAAAATTGAGACATAAGGAAGCAACAAGGAGCTGTGAAGCATGCATTTATCCTCTCACTATATGATTTCACCTATCTATTTGTTTCTACCTGTGTAACATGATAAAGCAGCATAAACATGGCACCTTAGTCTGTTTATTTATCTGGCTGTCTGTCTGCTATCTGTACACCTATTGCTATCCATCTCCTTCTGACTGCCTGTCTTTAATAATAAGGCAGTGTATGAATACAAGAATAGTCAATTCAATACCTGACTGTCTACTCATCTATCTGTTCTGAACAGCAAAAGCAAGTTCAAAAGGCTAAAAGTCTCAGCGTCTGTACAGCAACAAGGTTATAGAAGCCTAAGTGTCGGTGCAGTTCAGACAAACCAAACCAGTTTGGATTACTTCCGACTTGTGACTCTGATCTGCACTTATCCTCATTAGTAAGGATTTAGTGTATATAGGTTAATACTCTGCTCCCCCGCCTCCTCCAGCAAACACTTATCTAACCAGGCATCTGCCAGCAACAACTCCGTGTGCATTTCTCAGTGGAATTTATTCAAGACTTGTGGGGCTGGTCCTGAACTGCTGAATGCAATAGCAGGAATGGGACTGAGCTGTTGACTCCTCACACTAGGTTAGTGGTTACCAGCCACGTCTAAATGGGTTGCACTCTCTCCTCTGAGACACCCCAGGGACCACAAGTCCAAAATCAATTATAGGACTGAATTGTGGCAGTTTCAGAGATGCCACTTTTGACATTAACCCAAGGCCCGATTTTCTCCTTTTATGTGGACACAGAAGATCCCAAGGCATTATTCAACAAAGAGCAGACGCATGCACTTGGGTGTCCCAGTCAAAGATTGTCCTTCAAACAAAATCGGAAAACCATTTTCACAATGTTGATCATGGGAGCTTGCTGTGCATGAATAGGCAGACAATTGTCCTGCAGTACAACATTAACAATAACAATGTTGACCCTAATAATACTTCAGAACATGTTTTCATTGGCTGAAAGCCATGCTGGCATGCCCTGAGGTCATGAAAAATACTATGAAAATGGACCAGCTATATAAAATGTTGTGGTCGCAAAAGTAATTCTAGGAATTCTGCTCACCTGCTGACTCCCTAAAGCCTGTCCACCATCTCCAATTCCCAAGTCAGGAGCGTGATGGAATGTACCCCACTTGCCTGGATGATTGCAGCTCCAACAACTCTCAAGAAGCTTGATTCCATGCAGGACAATGCAACCATATCCACATACACCGATACTCTCCACCACCAACACTGAGTTACAGCAGTGTATACCTTCCACAAACTACACTGCAGAAATTCACCAAAGATCATTAGACAACACCTTCCAAACATACTACCATCTCGAAGGACAAGGACAGCAGATACATGAGAGCACCAGCATCTGTAGGCTTCCTCCAAGCCATTCACCATCCTGACTTGAAAAATACATCGCTGTTCCTTCGCTGTCGCAGGTTCAAAATCCTGGAATTCCCTCCCTCTGGACATTCTGGGGCAACCACAGCGTTTCAAGAAAACTGGTCATCATCACCTTTAGAAGGGAATTTGCGCCTGGGCAATAAATGCTGACCCACATTCCGAAATGAATTTTCAAAAAGTATATAAGAACCAGCAGCAGGAGCAGGCAGTTCAACCTGATCTACCACCAGACGTTGGTGTAGCCAATGCCGCAGATTCAGGACCTTTTTGAGAAAAGTAACTTCTCCTCATCTCTATTAAAAATCTGCTACCCCTTACCCTAAAGCTATGACCTCTTAAAAGACATAAACACAGTTCCATTTTATGTCTTTTTTTTCCCTCTTAAATCGCTTTGTTGTAGAATGTAATTGGTTATTTAGTTTATCACCGAGGCAGTAGAGGGTTTTTGGGAATGGCAGCACTGTATTGGAGATCAAAGCGCCTTTCTTAGACTTTGGGTCCAGGCAGTCAGCATGCAATACCGCTGAGAAATCACTGCCTAAAGCAAGAACACAAATGTTAGAACAGATGGTTCGTAAAAAATGTGTTCTTGATCTTAAAACGTTTTAAGACATCCATTTTAACATGCTTTGATTGAAAAAGGCCACTGTAGTACCACAAGTCCACCAATCCTCCCTTCTGTGGGCTATGAATATGTAGCATTTAACTACCTCATTTGGTTTAAGATTCCTGATGAAGGGTTTATGCCCGAAACGTCGACTCTCCTGCTCCTCGGATGCTGCCTGACCTGCTGCGCTTTTCCAGCACCACACTCTCGCCTCTGATCTCCAGCATCTGCAGTCCTCACTTTCTCCTACCTCATTTGCTCTCTTGCTCTTCCAGCTTAACGAAGACATTAAAAACAATGTCGACTTGGCTGGAAGAAACGTTCTGTCATTTCCTTAGGCACCAATTAGCAACTCTTTTACATGACGTACTTGGCCAGATGTAGCACGGAACGAGTGATTTGCATTCCTTTGATTGCTTCAGTAGTGACTCGGTGTAAGGCAGCAACACTGAGTCAGCGCACTGAATATAGCGAACTCTTACACTGGCATGCTGTTGTTAGAAGGAACACTGTAACAACGAAAAACAAGCTGTAAGACTGTAATACCACCTTTGCTGGCACCACCACTCAGTGGCTTTCTGTTTGATTAGCTATATTAACTCATGAGCTATTATTATACAAGTTTAATGCATTGAGTGGTAACATTTTTTTTTAAAACTCTTCAATGAAGTGTAACTGGCTTTCTAAGAACTGTGTGATATTGTCTCATTGCTGATGACCTTACTCCATATGCCAGATCATAAGCCCATTGAACTAATGTATGACTACACTTTGGATGCTCTGTCATCTTCCAGGATTTTCACTGACAAAGTTGACCCTTTATCGTGCTGCGATTTACTGAAATTCATTTTTTTGTATGACCTCAAAACTGTTCGACTGCTCACTGCACTCAAACGTCTCACCTAACTGCAACTACCATCAGTGCAATAGAGACAAGTTGGTTCTTTGTCTTGTTGTGTGTGGGAGCTTGTTATGCTCAAATTTGATTCTCCATTTCCTTACATCAGAACATTGAATATGCTTCATTTTACTGAAATCCATTAGGTTATCCTCAGGTTATGAAGCTGCATTGTATCCACTTGCCTTTGTTGATTTATCCACCACTATTTGAGCTCTTCATTTTCTCTTTGACTTCATCTCCCTGCACAAAAAGCACTGGCCTTGTCTTTCATGTACCCTGTCAAAGGCAGGCAGTCAGCAGCTACCCTGCACAGCTCCTGTCAATTGCCGCAGCTATATCAGGGAGAGTGGAATTGTCGCCAGACGTTTTAGTGAGTGAGTGAGTGAGTAAGTGTGTCTGTGCACGCATGTGTGTATATGTCTGTATGTGTGTGCGTATGTCTGTGTCTGTGTGTGTGTATGTATGTCTGTGTGTGTGTGTAGCACTGCTACCTCACAACCCCAGGGACCTGTGTTCGATTCCAGCCTTGGGTCACTGCCTATGTGGAGTTTGCACATTCTCCCTGTGGCTCTGTGGGTTTCCCTGGTGCTCCGGTTTCTTCCCACTGTCCAAAGATGTGCAGATTAGGTGGATTGACCATACTAAATTGCCCTGTAGTGTCCAGGGATGTGTAGGATAGGTGGGTTAGCCATGCATGGGAAAAACAGGCTTATATGGATTGGCAAGGGGGTGGATCTTGTTGGGATGCTCTTCAGAGAGTCAGCGCAGACTTGTTGGGCCAAATCGCCTGCGTCCACGCTGTAGGGATTCTAAGAGTCAGCAGTCCGGTGGAGCAAGCTGTGCACTGGAATCATCAAGTGACCCCTCTGAGCTTCCTGTCAGTTAATCATAGGATCCCTACAGTGTGGAAGCAAGCCATTTGATCCAACAAGTCCACAATGACCCTCCGAAGAGCATCCCACCCAGACCTAACTCCCTACATTTCCCATGGCCAATCCATCTAACCTGCTCATCTTTGGACTGTGGGAGGAAACTCACAGGGAGAACGTGCAAACAACACACAGACAGCCCCTTGAGGGTGGAATCAAACCTGGTCCCTGATGTTGTGAGGCAGCAGCACGCACCACAGAGCGACCGCGCTGAATTATCATCGGTTTCTGTCCCATAGCTGGGTGAATGGGAATCCTCATATCAATGAGGTGAGAATAGGAGGTGAATTCATGCTAATGTGTCCAGATACGCCTCTTGCCTGTCACTGGTGAGAATATCATCTTATCACTCAACACTTGTTTGAAAATGGGACTTCTTCCTCTCAACATAGAGAAGTTTCTCATTGTCTGTCACACATGACCCTCGCACATTTTGTAGCACTGCACATCTCATTGAGTGGCGGGCAAGATTCCACCCAGGTCTTGGGATACTTAACAATGGGAGGGATAGAATCAGGCCATCACGGTCCATAGGTACATGACACAGGCAGGGTTAAAAAAAGTAAGGTTCTGTATTGTTAATATGAAGAGCGAGATGGCAAATTAAAGGGCAGAACCTCAAAACTCCAGGATGCTGCTTTCAAAACAAAAAGACGTTTTGCCTTCCATATGAATGAGTAATGTCGGAGGTTCAGAATAGTTGTAAAGATCTGGAGGTCGCATGTCCGAGTGACCATGACTGACAACAAGTCCGATCAATCATTCGCAGCTGGCTCTACGTTGATCATATTCAATCAGCTCCTGGTTGTAAGCCTCAGAAAAGTGTATTACAAATGATTCTAGTGTTAGAAATCATTTATTGAAAAGTCCAGACTGTGCTAACAATTACGCTGCAAAGCAATTTAAGACCATGCGTCAGTTTCTGAGCATGATGCATGTGCTACAGGTTATGTTTATAAATATAAAAGACCTTGTTCTATGTAGTCAAAAGTAATTTGTACATTCATTGTAGCTTTTTCAAAAAACAAGGTCTCATGGGGAGGTATTCCAAGATGGAGGACGAGAGAAATTTATGGTTGTAACAGGCTGCTCCTTTTTTTTTTGAGATGTTTTCCTCAAATTCCAGGAGCAGCGTTTACTGTTTAATAGTCCATTGCATTGTTTTGGAACTTTGGAGAAAAAAAGTCAAAACGGCACTTTTAAAAGGGAGAAGGACAAGACAATAGGCAGCACATGGTCAGTGAAGGAGAGCAAGAAAGAAACCCACACTGCTAACTGACACAGCAGTGAACCTGCACAGTTCACTGCCTTTGCTGTTTGAATTCATGGATCTCTGGACATCGGAGTGTGTCTTGGAAAACTTAACAAACATCGAAATTTACAACTGATCTTGGAGGAACCTGTTTGGGAGAGGCCACAGCACAGAAACAGATAAGTGAATAGTTTTAAGTATGGCCTTGCTGTAAATCTACAATAGTGAATGGAATGGATTCTTTCTTGATTACATATTTTATTGAAATTTTTCTCTTGATGAAATTTTCAAAAAATAAGCCATAAGTATTATGCTAGCCTGCAGCAGTGTTTTGTAGAGCAATAAGACGGTGCTATTTTCTGGGTTGGTAGATTGTGAAGGAGCAAAATGGCCTTTAGTAGAATGATACAGTCTTCTTGTTGGATGTGGGAAATTAGGGCGAGTTTACATGTTACTGAGGATTATATCTGCAATAAATGTCTTTGGTTGTGAATCCTATCAGATCAAATGGATCAGTTGGAATGATAGTTAGAGGCAATGAGGAATTTACAAGAGCAAGGGATGGCCGTTATAGGCAGGGATGGCAGTTATAGGCAGGGAGAAACACCGCAGATACAGTCAGGTAGATAGGTTAACTCCAGATAGGATGGGTAGGCAGGAGGGGCAGGATGGGTAGGCAGGTAGATTAGATTAGATTACTTACAGTGTGGAAACAGGTCCTTCGGCCCAACAAGTCCACACCGCCCCGCCGAAGCGCAACCCACCCATACCCCTACGTCTACCCCTTACCTACACTATGGGCAATTTATCATGGCCAATTCACCTGACCCGCACATCTTTGGACTGTGGGAGGAAACCGGAGCACCCGGAGGAAACCCACGCTGACACGGGGAGAACGTGCAAACTCCACACAGTCAGTCGCCTGAGGCGGGAATTGAACCCGGGTCTCTGGCGCTGTGAGGCAGCAGTGCTAACCACGGTGGCATGGTGGTAGTGCAGGAGTCTTCTGTGGCTATCCCCATTTCAAGCAAGTATGCTGTTTTGGAAAATGTAGGAGGTGATGGACTCTCAGAGGAATGCAGCACGAACAGCCAAGTTTATGGTAATGAGACAGGATCTAATCTAATGAGGGATATGTCAGGTTCCAAGCGATCGATCTTGTTAGGGGATTCTCTAGTCAGAGGCATAAACAGAGGTTTTTTGGTCAGCAGCAAAAAATCAGAACGGTGTGTTGCCTCCCTGGTGCCAGGATCAAGGATGTTTCAGAGAGGGTGCAGAATGTTCTCAAAGGGGAGAGGGACCAACGGGAGGTCATTATACACATTGGAACCAATGACCAAGGAAGGAAAAGGTTGAGATTTTGAAGGAAGAATATAGAAAGTTAGGCAGGCATTTAAAAAGGAGGTCCTTGAGGGCAGTAATATTTGGATTACTCCCAACACTATGAGCTAGTGAGGGTAGGAATAAGAGGATTGAGCAGATGAATGTATGGCTGAGGAGCTGGTGTATGGGAGAAGGATTCACATTTTTGGATCATTGAAATCTCCTCTGGGGTAGAAGTGACTTGTACAAGAAGGGTGGATTGCACTTGAATTGGATGGGAACTAATATACTGGCAGAGAGATTTGCGAGAGCTGCTCGGGAGGATTTAAACGAGTAAGGTGGGGAGGGGAGGGTTGGGAACCAGGGAGGTAGTGAGGAAAAAGATCAATCTGAGACTGGAACAGTTGAGCAAGGAAGTTAATCAAACAGTCAGGGCAGGCAGGGACAAAGCAGGGACAAGGTAGGACTGATAAATTAAACTGCATTTACTTCAATGCAAGATGCTTAACTGGGAAGACAGATGAACTCAGGGCATGGCTCGGAACATGGGAATGGGATATCATAGCAATTACAGAAACATGGCTCAGGGATGGACAGGACTGGCAGCTTAATGTTCCAGGATACAAATGCAAGAGGAAGGACAGAAAGGGAGGCAAGAGAGGAGGGCGAGTGGCGTTTTTGAAAGGGATAGCATTGCAGCTGCACCGAGAGAGGATATTCCTGGAAATGCATCCAAGGAAGTTACTTGAGTGGAACTGAGAAATAAGAAATGGATGATCACCTTATTGGGATTGTATTATACACCCCCTAATAGTCAATGCGAAATTGAGAAACAAATTTGTAAGAAGATTACAGCTATCTGTAAGAACATAGAACATAGAACATAGAAGAATACAGCGCAGTACAGGCCCTTCAGCCCTCGATGTTGCGCCGATCAAAGCCCACCTAACCTACACTAACCCACTATCCTCCATATACCTATCCAATGCCCGCTTAAATACCCATAAAGAGGGAGAGTCCACTACTGCTACTGGCAGGGCATTCCATGAACTTACGACTCGCTGAGTGAAGAACCTACCCCTAACATCAGTCCTATATCTACCCCCCCCTTAATTTAAAGCTATGCCCCCTTGTAATAGCTGACTCCATACGTGGAAAAAGGTTCTCACTGTCAACCCTATCTAACCCCCTAATCATCTTGTACACCTCTATCAAGTCACCCCTAAACCTTCTTTTCTCCAATGAAAACAACCCCAAGTGCCTCAGCCTTTCCTCATACGATCTTCCTACCATACCAGGCAACATCCTGGTAAACTTCCTCTGCACCCGTTCCAGTGCCTCCACATCCTTCCTATAGTATGGCGACCAAAACTGCACACAATATTCCAGATGCGGCCGCACCAGAGTCTTATACAACTGCAGCATGACCTCAGGACTCCGGAACTCAATTCCTCTACCAATAAAAGCCAGTACGCCATATGCCTTCTTCACTGCACTATTTACCTGGGTGGCAACTTTCAGAGATCTGTGTACATGGACACCAAGATCCCTCTGCTCTTCCACACTACCAAGTAGTCTACCATTAGCCCAGTAATCCATCTTTTTATTACTCTTACCAAAGTGAATCACTTCACACTTAGCTACATTGAACTCCATTTGCCACCTTTCTGCCCAGCTCTGCAGCTTCTCTATATCCCGCTGTAACCTGCCATATCCTTCCTCACTGTCTACAACTCCTCCGACTTTCGTATCATCCGCAAACTTGCTCACCCAACCTTCTAACCCTTCCTCCAGGTCATTTATAAAAATGACAAACAGCAATGGTCCCAAAACAGATCCTTGCGGAACACCGCTAGTGACGGCACTCCAAGATGAACCTTTGCCATCAACTACTACCCTCTGTCTTCTTCCAGAGAGCCAATTCCTAATCCAAACCTCCAACTCACCCTCTATGCCATATCTCTGTATTTTCTGCAGTAGCCTACCATGGGGGACCTTATCAAACGCCTTACTAAAATCCATATATACCATAAGAACAAGAGGGTGGATACGGTAAGGGATTTTAACTTTCCAAACATCGACTGGGACATAGTGTTCAGGGTTTAGATGGAGAGGAATTTGTTAAATGTGTACAAGAAAATTTTCTGAATCAATATGTGGATGTTACCTAATAGAGAAGGTGCAAAACTTGACCTACTCTTGGGAAATAAGGCAGGGCAGGTGACTGAGGTTAAGTCAGGGAGCACTTTGGGGCCAGCGACCATAATTCCATTAGTGTTAAAATAGTGATGCAAAAGGGTAGACCAGATCTAAAAGTTGAAGTTCTAAATTGGAGAAAGGAAAATTTTGACGGTATTAGGCAAGAACTTTTTAAAAGCTGATTGGGGGCAGATCTTCGCAGGAAAATGGGAAGCCTTCAGAAATGAGATGATGAGAATCCAGAGAAAGTATATTCCTGTTAGGGTGAATGGAAAGGCTGGTAGGTGTCGGGAATACTGGATGACTAAAGAAATTGAGGATTTGGTTAAGGAAAAGAAGGAAGCATATGTAAGGTATATTCTGGATTAGTGGTGCTGGAAGAGCACAGCAGTTCAGGCAATGTATAGACAGGATAGATTGAGTGAATCCGTAGAAGAGTATAAAGGAAGTAGGAGTATTCTTAAGAGGAAAATCAGGAGGGCAAAAAGGGGATATGAGATAGCTTTAGCAAATGGGATTAAGGAGAATTTAAAGGGTTTTATAAATAGAAATCTAGAGAAGTGATTGCTGGGCCCCTTGCTGAGATATTTGTATCATCGATAGTCACAGGTGAGGTGCCAGAAGACTGGAGGTTGGCAAACGTGGTGCCACTGTTTAAGAAAGGTGGTACTGGACAAGCCAGGGAACTATAGCCCAGTGAGCCTGACATTGGTGGTGGGCAAGTTTTTGAGGGATCCTGAGGGATAGGATGTACATGTATTTGGAAAGGCAAGGACTGATTAGGGATAGTCAACATGGCTTTGTGTGTGGGAAATCATGTCTCACAAACTTGAGTTTTTTGAAAAAGTAACAAAGAAGATTGATGAGGACAGAGCAGTGGATGTGATCTATATGGACTTCAGTAAGGCTTTCAACAAAGTTCCCCATGGGAGACTGATTAGCAAGGTTAGATCTCATGGAATACAGAGAGAACTAGCCATTTGGATACAGAGCTGGCTCATAGGTAGAAGACAGAGGGTGGCGGTGGAGGGTTATTTTTCAGACTGGAGGCCTGTGACCAGTGGAGTGCCACAAGGATCGGTGCTGGGTCCACTACTTTTCATCATATATATAAATGATTTGGACGTAAGCATAAGAGGCAGAGTTAGTAAATTTGTAGATGACACCAAAATCGGAAGTGTAGTGGACAGTGAAGAAGGTTATCTCAGATTACAATGGGATCTTGATCAGATGGGCCAATGGGCTGAGGAGTGGCAGATGGAGTTTAATTTAGCTAAATGTGAGGTGCTGCATTTTGGGAAAGCAAATCTTAGCAGGACTTATACACTTAATGGTAAGGTCCTAGGGAGTGTTACTGAACAAAGAAACCTTGGCGTGCAGGTTCATAGCTCCTTGAAAGTGGAGTCGCAGGTAGATTGGATAGTGAAGAAAGCGTTTGGTATGCTTTCCTTTATTGGTCAGAGCATTGAGTACAAGAGTTGGGAGGTCATGTTGCGGCTGTACAGGACATTGGTTAGGCCACTGTTGGAATATTGCATGCAATTCTGCTCTCTTTCCTATCAGAAGGATGTTTGTTGTGAAACTTGAAAGGGTTCAAAAAAGATTTACAAGGATGTTACCAGGGTTGGAGGATTTGAGCTATAAGGAGAGGATGAACAGGATGGGGCTGTTTTCCCTGGAGCATCAGAGGCTGAGGGGTGACCTTATAGAGGTTTATAAAATTATGAAGGGCATGGATAGGATAATTAGACAAAATCTTTTCCCTGGGGTAGGGAGTCCAGAACCAGAGGGCATAAGTTTAGGGTGAGAGGGGAAATATATAAAAGGGACCTAAGGAATAGCTTTTACACGCAGAAGGTGGTATGTGTATGGAATGAGTTGCCAGAGGAAGTGGTGGAGGCTGGTACAATTGCAACATTTAAAAGGCATATGGACAGCTGTATGAATAGGAAGGGTTGAGAGAGATGTGGGCCAAGTGCTGGAAAATGGAACCATATTAGAATGGGATATCTGGTCGGCATGGACAGGTTGGACCGAAGGGACTGTTTCCATGCTGTACATCTGTGTGACACTATGACTCCATGACACAGCCAATCTCTGTTGCAACACCCTGGCCATTCAGAAATTACCTGCCTGGTCTGAGAATTAAGACAGACAGCTGACTGTTCTTGCTACATCTCCATGCCAACAATGACTGAACCAATCAGCACTCTCTTCTCATGCTGTATAAAATTGGGTCCTTTTTAACAGGTCTGTTTCTTGCGACATGCCCCAGATGCAGGTAGATAGAATGGTGAAGAAGATGGTTGCTACTCTTGCCTTTACTGGTCAGTGCATTGAGTACAGCGGTTGGGAGGTCATGTTGTGGCTGTAGAGGTCATTGTTTAGCCCACTTTTGGAAAATTGTGTGCAATGCGGGTCTCTCTGTTACAGGAGAGATGTTGTGAAACCTGAAAGGATTCAGTAAAGATTTACAAGGATGTTTCCAGGGTTGGAGGGTTTGAGCTATAGGGAGAGGCTGAATAGGCTGGGGTTAATTCCCCTGCGGGGTCGGAGGCTGAGAGGTGACTTTATAAAGGTTTATAAAATCATGGGGGGCATGGATAGGATAAATAGACAAGGTATTTTTCTGGGTAGGAGGAGTCCAAAACTAGAGGGCATAGGTTTAAGGTGAGAGGGGAAAGATTTAAAAAGGACATAAGAGGCAATTTTTCATGCAGAGGGTGGTACATGTATGGCAATGGAAGTGATGGAGGCTGACACAATTGCAACATTTAAAAGGCATCTGGAAGGGTATATGAATCGGAAGGGTTTAGAGGGATATGGGCCAAGTGCTGGCAAATGGGACTAAATTAATTTCAGTCAGCATGGACGAGTTGGCCTGTAAGTTTTGTTTCCATGCTGTACATCTCTATGACTCTATGAGATGTACAATATGCAAAACTTTCCACTATGACAGAAAGAAGACTGTAGAAGCATAAATTGAAAATGGTGAGAAACTGCAAAGTTTTGAGATACAGAGGGAGCTGGCTGTCCTAGAGCATGATTCATAAAAGGTTAGTGTGCAGCTATAATAAGTAATTAGGGAAACTAATATAACGTCATCATTTATGTCATGGGGAATTGACCATAAACCCAAGGAGTTTATGCTTCATGTACATGGGGCACTGACGAATCCACATTTGGAGGACTAGACTACACCTCATTGAAGGGAGCACTTCAATGAAGTTCTCCATGTTTAACTCTGGGAATGAGTAGATTGCCCAGTGAAGAAAGGTTGGACAAACTGGGCTTGTATCCGCTGAAGCTTAGAAAAGTAAACTTCAGTTTCATTGAAACATAAAATCCTGAAGGGTCTTTACAGTTTGAAAAGTGGAAAGACATTTCCTCTTTTGGGAGAATCTCTAACTCGGGGTCGCTGTTTAAAAGTAACAGGTCACCTGTTTTAAGCAGAAATGAGGGGAAATGTTTTTTTGTTCCCTGACAGCACTGAGACTTTGGAACTCTCTGATGGAAACACAGCTCTAGAAGCACAAATTGTTGCTCAGCACGGGGTGAGAGGTTATTACGGGATAGGTGGGCTTGTGGGATCTGAGGTTGCAATCAGATGATTATATGGCCCCAAGATGTCTTACTGTATTAAGCACACTGTCTAAATACAGTAGCTGTTGCTAAAAGGAGACAATATGTTGGGTGCAGGAAATGTCATGTCAGAAGAAAAGCAAGAGAAAAGTTGGAAGGAACACTGTCTATGGCTATTTCCACATGCCCACTGGGAGCCTGTTGGGGTACCAGGCTAGCACGAGAGCAGACCGTGAGCACTTCAACCTGCAATAGGAGAGAGCTGAACTGAACCTTCAGCTTAGACTCAACAGTGTGAAGGCAGCATAAACCAGAATGGCATCATCGGCTTCAGGAGAGCAAGTTACGCCTCCTGATCCAGGAAATTACCTTTACTGGACTGCACCCTGCCACGTCTGTGGAAAGCCTAGTTCTCAAATTCAACTAGGCCTCCCATAATGCACCAGCTTGCCCAGGATTTATATTGCCATTTCTTCACTGTTGCTGAATCAAATCCTGGAATTTTTGAACAGCACTGAAGGTGTTCCTGTTCCCCCCCAGCAGCTCAAGAAGGCAGCTCATCACCTCCTTCTTCAGGGCTACTAGGGATACTATTAGCTTTGCCCGTGTAGCCCATATCTCGTAAACATCTATCCACTTGTGAAAACCACATGGCAGGACCATTAACCCAAGTTTGCTTCGGTTGCCCATACCAATTGTTGGCCGTAGGTTGGAGAAGAGAACTCTTGAAATGTCTGGTCTCACATTAGTCATTTCTATTTCCGCAGTAACAAAAATCAATTCTGTTTCAAAAGGAACTGGAGCCAAAGACATTGCAACAGAAAGAAAGCTGTAAATCTCAGTCGCTTGCTCACTAATGAAATCTTCTGCTAAGTGTTATAATCTTCCGACAAATGTTTATAGCCACATGCCACAAAGTGTTATGCGGTTTCAATTTGTCACTTCTTGCAGTGGGAGGATACTGTTGCGTCCCTTTGATACAGTGCATTCTGGGAGAGATGACGTTGCCAGTTCTATTTCCAATTTCAGATTTGTTTTCTCTCTTTACCTTGGTGGTGGTACTGTTCTGATCAATCAATCCTGCACTGCGATTCAACAGGAGCTAGCAAGGATCTATTATTTGTCTCCACCTAGACAGTTTAAAAGGAGTTATTTTCATCATCACTGTCTTCAAGATCCCTGTCATAGGAATAGGAGGCAGCCATTCAGCCCATCATGTCTGCTCTACCATTCAGTTAGGCCTGGACTGGAATACCATTTCAGTTCTAATGAAGGGACATTGGACTCCAAATGTTAACGCTGCTTTCTCTCTACAGATCCTACCAGACACACTGAATTTCTCCAGCAATTTCACTCCATTTCCCTGCTTCAGGTCCATTATCCTTGCCCTAGAAAAATCTTAGTTTTAACTTTCCCAACTGACTCTTCCCCTCTAAAGCTTTTCACGGAGAGGGAGTTCCAGATTGCCACTATTCTCTCTGAGGCAGACTGAGGACAAGATTCGTTGGGGAACCTGTTGCTGTGCAACCCAATGACTCTTTTCATCCTGACCTATTGGGGTGTGACATTGCTGCGGAGCCATTGGCTGTTGTCACTTTGATGGAATGTTGGCATAGAGAAACATCCTTCCCCTGAGCAAAGCAGCCAGGCCTGATTTGGCAGTAGGTTACCAGACGCGATAAGCCATGGCTGTGTAGAAGGCTACAGGACAGAGAGATTTGGCTATCCTTGTGCGTATATCACAAAAGCTAGCATCCAAATTCTGCATTTAATCAGGGAAGCAAGTGGAATGTTAGCCTTTATTTCAAAGGGAAATTTTAAAATTCACTCGTGTGACCTGGGCGTCACCAACTGACCAGCATTTACTGCCCACCCTAGTTGCCCTTGAGAAGCTGATGGTGAGCTGCCTTCTTGAACCACTGGACTCCATTTGCCACAATGCCCTTAGGGAGGGAATTCTAGGATTTTGACCCAGCAACAGTGAAGAAACAGTGCTGTTTTTCTAAGTTAGGATGGTGAGTGCCTTGGAGGGGAATTGCCGGTGGGGGTGTTCCCATATATCTGCTGTCCTTGTCCTTCTAGATAGAAGTGGTCATAGGTTTGGAAGGTGCTGTCTAATCATCTTTAATAAATTTCTGCAGCATAGCTTATAGTTAGTCCACACTGCTGCTACTGAGTGTTGCTGGCGGAGGGAGAAAATGATTATGAATGTGGTACTAATAAAGTTGGCTGCTTTTTCTTGAGTATTGTTGGGGCTGCACACATCCAGGCAAGTGGAGAGTGTTCCATCACACTCCTGACTTGTGCCTCGTAGATGGTGGACAAACTTTGGGCAGTCAGAAGGTCAGTTATTCACCATGGTATTCCTAACCACTGACCTGCTCTTGTAGCCTCTATATTTATGTGTGGAGTCCAGTTCTGTTTCTAATCAATAACCCCAGGATGTTGATTGTGGGAATTGAGTGGTGGCAACACTATTGAATGTCATGGGGTGGTAGCTAGATAGTCTCTTCTTGGCGATGGTCATCATCTGACATTTTGTTGGCGCAAATATTATTTGTGACCTGTCAGCCCAAGCCTTAATATTGTCCAGATCTTGGTACATTTGAAAATGGACTGCTTCAGTATCTGAGAAGTCATGAATGGTAGAGACATTGCGAAATCAACAGTGAACATCCTCATTTCTGACCTTATGTTGGAAGGAAGGTCATTGATGAGGCTGCTGAAGGTAGTTGAGCCTCGGACACTAGATATGAAGTCTAAACGTTAGGGAGGTTTCACAAAATCATTAAAAGACTCTAGTTAGACCATACCTGGAATACTGCGAGCAGTTCTGGGCCTCTTACCTGAAAAAAGGGAGGCAGTCCAGAGAAGGTTCACTGGGTTGACGCAAGGTATGGAAGGACTGTTTTATTTGGGCCTGTACTCATTGAAGTTTAGAAGAATGAGAGGTGACCCTATTGAACCAAGATAAGATTCTTTGGGAACTTGACAGGGTTAGTATAGAAGGGTTGTTTCTCCTTGTGTGGGAAAAGGTGGGAAAGTGGAACTGAGGATTATCAGGCCAGCCATGATCTCATTGAATGGTGGAGGAGACTGATGGGCTGAATGGCCTATTTCTATTCCTCCATCTTATGGTCCAATGGTCTAATCACCATTGGTCTCTTTCAGTGAGGAAGGCCAACGGAATCCCTGAAGAGTTGGAAAAGCGCAGCAAGCCAGGCAGCATCCGAGGAGCAGGAGAATTGATGTTACGGGCATAAGCCATTCTTCAGGAGCACCACACTTTTCAACTCTGGTCTCCAGCATCTGCAGTCCTCACTTTGTCCCAGAACCCCTGAAGATACAACATCAATGATTTCAAAAGGTGCAAGATGCATTATTGTTTCAGGACCTCAATCTTCTGCCCCAGGACAGAACATTAGGAAGATTCACAAGGGTTTTAACTACATGGTCAATGTAGCTTCACAGGTTCCAACAGATAAGACCATTGGATGAATCTAGCACTGGTCATTAACACAGAATCAAGAGGAGGACAATAAATTTCCATAATCTTTTGGCATGACCCGTTCCCAGGCACTGGGGCCAAGAGTAACTGTTAGAAAGTGAGGTTTGCAGATGCTGGAGATCAGAGTCGAGAGTATGTTGCTATGAAAGCACAGCAGGTCAGGCAGCATCCGAGGAGCAGGAGAAGTGACATTTCGGGCATAAATTGATGAAAGGCTTACCCCCAAAGCGTCGATTCTACTGCTCCTCAGACACTGTCTAACCTGCTGTGTTTTCCCAGCGACTCCAACAGTAACTGTGCTTTGGTTCCTGGCTTTCTACAGGTAGAACAAGTTAGAACGGGAGCCCATGATTTCAACATTCCTACTTCATTATGTTATCTCAGGATTTCCAGGGTATTTCCAAGGGGAGGAGGAATAGTTGAGTTTTGCGAACACTGACAGCAGATACTGTGAGAGGTTTTATCACAAGAACCTCTTGCCCCCACTCTCCCATCCTTGGTCACCCTGCATCTCCTTTCACACAGTATATTTTGTCAACAACAACATTCCATTTGCCTTCCTAATCACTCACTGGATCTGCAGGCTAACATTTTTTGAATCACACACTGGGACATCCAAATCCCTCATTCATGGTGTACTGCCGTCTCTCTCCATTCAAATACTACACTCCTTTTCTATTCTTCCTGTCCCCTCACCTAGCCGATCTATATCCTGCTGTTACCTATCGGAGCTTTTTTTCGAGGAAGTAACACACAAAATGGACAAAGGAGAACTGAAGGGTGCACAATCCTTTGATTTCTAGAAGGCAAAAACAAAAGGCAGAATATTTCTGAAGTAGTCTGGGATTGGGAAATGTTGATGTTCAAAGAGCTCTAATGAAGACTCAAAACATCAGCTGGCTCTCTCTCCAAGGATGCCACCAGACCCACTGTGGTTTATGTTTTCAGTACAGCTTCCAACACTTGCAGTAATTTTCTCTGTCACTGGAT
Organism: Chiloscyllium punctatum; assembly: GCF_047496795.1. NCBI lineage: Eukaryota > Metazoa > Chordata > Chondrichthyes > Orectolobiformes > Hemiscylliidae > Chiloscyllium > Chiloscyllium punctatum. Next base: position 30,979,539 of record NC_092741.1, read on the forward strand.
TAATCCTTGGGATGACAGGTGTGTTTCATGAAGACATGGCACGCCAGGTTGAGCAAAATGGGTGCGTATTCTTCAGAGCTTGAAGGAATGAGAGGTGATCTCATTGCAACTTGCAAGTTTCTTACAGGTTGTGACACAGTGGTTTTGGATAAGATGCCTCCCCCTTAGTTCATAAATATAGAAACAGGGACATAAAAGTGACTTTAGGGAACATTTGTAGCTCAGGTTGATGTTCTGGATGTAAGTTTATTCACTGAGCTGGAAGGTTCGTTTTCAGACATTTCATCACCATATTAGGTAACATCATCAGCGAGCTTCCTGTGAGGTGCTGGTGTTAGTGACCCACTTCCTATTTATATGTTTAGGTTTCCTTGGGTTGGTGGCGTCATTTCCTGTGGTGATGTCATTTCCGGTGGTGATGTCACCTAGTATGGTGATGAAACCTCTGAAAACAAACCTTCCAGCTCAACAATCAAACTTACATCTCCAGGGGGCATAATCTCAGAGTAAGAGGTGAAGGTTGATGAGACCACATCTGGAGTGTTGTGTTCCCAGATTCAGAAAAAGGTATTAAAACATTAGAAGCAATTCGGAGAAGGTTCATTCAACTGATAGTGTTGATCGGGGTGCAGGGGATGAGGGGATCTTGTGAAGAATGTTTAGGCTCATAGTCATTGGCATTTGGAGGAATATGAGATGACCTTGTTGAGATAAATGAGAGGGCCTGACAGTGCGAGGTTAGCATGCTGCCTTGTAATGGAGACTGCAACTCAGGGACACTGTTGAAAAATATAGGGATTGTGCATTTACCATGGGAGTGATGATTGATTTATATCTCTCAGAGACTTGAGTCTCTTTAGAAATCTCATTGCTTCAGAATTGTGGAGACAGTTGTCAAATAATTTTGAAGCAAAGACAGATAAATGTTTGACTAACCAGGGAATTAAAGGTTACTGGGGGTAGACAAGAATGTAGAGTTGAAGTGGGTGAAAGTGAGGACTGCAGATGCTGGAGATTAGAATCGAGAGAGTGGTGCTGGAAAAGCACAGTATGTCGGGTCACATCCGAGAAGCAGGAGAGTCAACGCTTCGGGCAAAAGCCCATTTCCTGATGAAGGGCTTTTGCCTGAAATGTCGACTCTCCTGCTCCTCAGATGCTGCCTGACCTGCTGTACTTTCCCAGCACCACACTCTCGACTATAGAGCTGAAGTGACAGATCAGCTATGATGTTACTGAATAGCCGAATAGCCTATTCCTGTTCCACAATTACATGTTTGCATATAGAATCGTTATATTCTCTTGACAACTGACTGTTGTATTGAACTTGGTTTCACCAACAGATTTAACACATTTGATGATGATGGTGACAAGTGCCATGTTGAGGCTGGACAGGACATTAGTTCGGCCATTTTTGGAATACTGCATTCAATTCTGGTCTTCCTGATATAGAAAAGACGTTGTGAAACTTGAAAAGCTGAAGAAAAGATTTACAAAGATGTGCCAGGTTTGAAGTGCTTGAGCTATAGGGAGTTGCCGAATAGGCTGGAGCTGTTTTCCCTGGAGTTGTTGGAGGCTGAAGGGTGACCTTATAGAGGTTTATAAAATCATGAGGGGCATGGGTAGGGTAAATAGACATGGTCTTTTCCCCGTGATGGGGGAGGGGGGGGGGGGGGGGGTCCAAAACTGGAGGGCATAGGTTTAAGGTGAGAGAGGGGAAAGATTTAAAAGGGACCACAAAGCTTGGTGTCTGTATGGAATGAGCTGCCAGAGGAAGTGGTGAAGGTTCAATGACAATATTTAAAAGGCATCTGGATGGATTTCTGAATAGGAAATGTTTAGAGAGATATGGCCCGATTGGACTAGATTAATTGAGGATATCTGCTCGGCATAGAATCCCTACAGTGTGGACACAGGCCATTCAGCCCATTGAGTCCATACTGACCCTCTGAAGAGCACCCCACCTGGAGCAATCCCCATACTTAATCCCTGTAACTCCACATTCCCCATGGTTAACTCACCCAGCTTGCATATCCCTGGGACATTATGGGCAATTTCCCTGGGCCAACTGACCCAATTTGCATATCTTTGCACTGTGGGAGGAGACTGGAGCACCTGAAGGAAATCCTCGCAGACACAGGGAGAATGTGCAAACTCCACACAGATAGTCTCATGAGGGTGGAATCGAACCCAGGTCCCTGATGATGTGAGCCAGCAGTGTTAAACAATGAACCACCATGCTGCCCATGCATGGGCAAGTTGGACCAAAGGGTCTGCTTCCATGCTGTACAATTCCATGACTCTATGACTGTAAGTCATTCGGGGAGACTGGCTGACAGTGGATTAATTCATAGCATGAAGGTAAAGTTGCCACAGTCTCAATAGAACATAGGGCAGCTTTCTTTTAGATAGAGACAACAAGTGGTGGTTTAATCTGAGGGAAGAGGTTGAGAAGGAGAAAACTTCAAGATAACTTCACCCAGTGCAGGAATTGAAACCAAACTGTCAGCAACACTATGCATCATAACTTGTTATCCAGCCATTAGGGGTAGACTCAGTGAAATGGCTGATCTTTGCTGGTCCTAAATGTTTGTATCTTCACTCTTTCCCCAATGGAGTACACACTCCAAATGACCCAGGACTAAGGTGTCTGGAAGCCCCATCCAGATATGAATGCTAGCTATGAAATATATTGGGACAAACTGCATAGGCATGGAGATAGTCAGCTGTCACATGATCAGATGTCACACAGTCAGACATCGTGTAGTCAAACCTCCAAGGGGGAGTCCAAGTGGTATTGGTAATCGCACATGGAATGCAAGGTACAGGATTGGGAAGACAGGAACACCATTGCCCTGCCTTGGAATATTTTGTTAGTGATCATCCTCTCATCTCTCACCTGGCTGAGCATAGAATCAGCAAACACAAAATGTTCAAAACAGTCCTACTGAAATGAAGTAACAAAAGTACAACTTTTACAGAATCACGGAACTGTTACAGCATAGAAAAAGGCCATTTGGCCCATCGTGCTTGTTCCGTCTATATTATTGCATGCTAACCTCCTGCCTTTACCCCACATCCCTGTACACACAATACCTATTCACATAACCACCCAAAACACGCCTGTTAATTCAACCTGCATCTACCACATTGCTGGGCCATGCATTCCATACCCTAACCACACACTGTGTGAGAAAGGTATTTTTCACACACCATCCTTGCGTCTTTTGCACTTCACTTTAAATCTGTGCCCTCTCATTCTTGTTACTCTCACAAGTGGGAACAGCTTCTCTCTATCCACTCTGTCCAGCCTGCCCATAATTTAGAAAATCACTATTATAGCCTTCTCTTCTCCTAAGAGAGCGGATACAACTTATTCAATCAATCCAAATTTCAATCTGTCAATCCAAAATATGTGATAGAAGACACTGAATATTCCTTTGGAGTTACCATCCAACTGAAATAAGATAACCAATAACAGTTTGATAGGTTTTTGGAGGCATCATCGCATGACTTCATCGTTTCCAACCATCCCATCATCCAAGGGCTCATTGTTGATCTGTTGGCAAATACTGTCATGGTCCATCACCGACTGGTCCGTAACAGACTCATCTTTACCCAATGGAATGATTCCTGACTGTTGGTCAAAGTGCATGTTTTCCCACCTTCCAATATTTTTGTTTTCAAGTGTTCAAACAAAATAACGGGAATGCATTTAAGGGTGCAATTCCTTCTCTGCAGCTTTGCTTGTTCATCTTTAGTTCCTGGGGGTCCCAGGCCAATCCAGGAGGGATGGCAACCATGAGCTGACCCTGACAGTGAGTGATCGTTGCACATTCAAACCCATTGGTCCACACAAATGGCACTAAATTCCCAGCCATTTCATTGCACCATTTGGATAGAATAAATGAAGAGAACATTACCAGTGACAGAAGGTTTCCTAGTCAGAGGACACAGATTGAAAAGTATCTGGTGTAAAAATCAGACGAGAAGACACGACACTATGAGCTGTTAGGAGCTGGAATAGGCTGTTTGAGAGGGCGATAGAAGCAGATTCAAGATTAACCTATAAAAGCTAATGAGGTGAATTCTTAAAGAGCTGCAGGGCTTTGGGGTAGGTAGGTACCCGAATGCTGGCCCAGTAACGATGGGCAGAATGATCTCTTTCTGCAATGCCTTTCTAAAGCAGATGGAAACGAGCCTTGAGGAGAAGTATCGGTTGATGTTTTACTGCAGATGCTCATCACAGAGGCACTAAGTGTTAACAGAGGGGTTACCAGCTGCTGCTGTGATTAATTATTCAGCGGCGACTATTTTTGCTAATGTTAATTTTGCCGTAATAATCGCAGGAAGCAAGGTAGAAGCTGACAACCGCATGGAGTTTGGCATTGCTCACGGCTAAATTGTTTGAGATGAAAGATCTCATTGGCTGCATCTGCCTGGCAAGGCCCTGTGGGAGCTCAAGCAACGTCGCCAAGGTAACCCAGGGCTTCTCCCCAGTGCTGCTTCCCAAGTGCCAGAGCGTCTCAATCTGCAAGCAGCCACTATCATTTCCCAGGAGGCAGTGTGCCACAATGGCATGCCGCCATCTTGAATACTGGGAAGAGGATACGTTGCTATTGGCAACAAATGTGCTTTGATGTGTTTATCTCTGCTTTGAAAATCAATGCCATGAAAGTGGAACTCCAGAATGTACCACCATGAAATGGATTAATTCATCCAAATCAGTTTGAAACGATGTTCGATGAGAGGGGCAAGCCACCAGAAATGTGAATGGCCAAACTTTAACCCTGAGCAGTCCCTTCATCCATTACCCAGTGACATTAGAATAAAATCAAAGACTCATTTCTCAACATTCGTTCCCAGAAAGCTTTACATTCAGCAATGTTCACTCGACAGTGCAGGCAATCTCCAGAAAAGAGGAAATGTGGCAGACAATTTGTGCAAATTGTGGTCTTGTATTTCTTTTCGATAGATGCAACTTGAGAGGAGAAAGTTTGGAAAGGAGAACGGTTTCTGATGGTCATTAAAATAGCAACGTGAGATATTTTATGATTTGACTGAAGAGGTAGGCATACCTTCTGTTCAACATCTGGTTGAAAGAACGGCCTCTCTGATAGTGCAGCTCTCCACCAGAGTGTCAGCTGTAACTTGGAGCACATTGCTTCGGAGTGGATCTCAAGTCACAACCTTTCTGATTCAGAGACAGGAGACTAAATGCAGCTCAGTGACCAACTTGCTCCTCTGGGATGCCATCAGCTAGATCAATCCAGGTTGAGAATTGAATGGGCACGTATAGATCATGCAGAGAGCCACATTGGCACAGACAATTGGCTGTAGGACTTCTTTCATTTGTGCTGTAACCAATCTAGAACTCAGAGGTTCTATCTGGCTCTCACTACAACACTATTTGGTTCAACCGAGTCATTGATAATTCCTTGATTATGGAAACGTAAATGCCCTCTTGCAAATCATATTTCCATGACACCTGAGGTAAGATTTGACTACAAGCGAACCAAAAAAATTTGAAAACGATACAAATTGAGCCTATTATTGGAGCCGAAGCCCATCCAATGTAAAACGTTAAGCATTGTGTTAATCTTCTGCCTTTTAGGCGGCACGGTAGCACAGTGGTTAGCACTGCTGCCTCACAGTGCCAGAGACCCGGGTTCAATTCCTGCCTCAGGCGACTGACTGTGTGGAGTTTGCACATTCTCCCCGTGTCTGCGTGGGTTTCCTCTGGGTGCTCTGGTTTACTCCCACAGTCCAAAGATGTGCAGGGCAGGTGAATTGGTCATGCTAAATTATCCGTAGTGTTAGGTAAGGGGTAGATGTAGGGGTATGGGTGGGTTGCGCTTCGGCGGGGCGGTGTGGACTTGTTGGGCCGAAGGGCCTGTTTCCACACTGTAAGTAATCTAATCTAATCTAAAATGGCCCTGGGTTTAACTAAATGCAATATTTTCGGGCCATGCACTGTTCCAAAGACTGTAGGACTGACCTGCCCCAAATGTTATAACTCAAGACTGCTGTGCCATCATGGTCTTGGTTGGGGGTCCGAGGGGCAATGGCACAGAAAGAAAGCTTGAAACTTCCACGACAGCTCTCTCATGAAGTCCAAAGTCACATGAAACTAGATTATAGCCCATCAGAATTATTTGAAATCACAAGCTTTCAGAGTGCTGCTCCTTCATATGGTGAAGTCTGACTCCGAAAGCTTGTGATTTCAAATAAGCCCGTCAGACTATAACCTGGTGTTGTGTGACTTCTGATCTTGCCTGTCCCACTTGGCCATCATGGCTCCCAAAAAGTGCAATGCCACTTTGATGTTCAAAAACAAAATCACAGCCGGGACAGATCGATGGTCACAGCCCTCCATGGCCAGAGCACCCTCCCTCAGGTAAGGAGATTGAAACTGCATGCAATAGCCCGGATGTAGTCTTACCAAAAACAGCAAGCCATCCCTGCTTCTGTACTCGAATCCTCTCAGTATGATGGTCAACAGGCCATTTGTCGTCTTTACCTCCAGCTTCATCTGCATGTGTGCTTTACAAGGACATCGAGGGTCTCATTGCACCACCCTGTTTCCCAATAAATTTCCAACCAGATAATAATCTGCCTTCCTGCTTTTGCCTCCAAATTGGACAACCTTATTTTTATGAGAAGTGATTCCGGGGTCTCACACTGTTCTGTCCTAACCATCAAACTTTCTTCCAGAGAAAGTTCACTCACGAGATTTTTTTTCTCATTCATTGGATGAGGGCGTCACTGGTTGGCCAGCATTTATTGCCCATCCCAAATTGCCCAGAGGACATTTTAAGAGTCAACCACATTGCCTGGAGACACATGTAGGCCAGACCAGGTGAGGATGGCAGCTTCCTTCCCTAAACAACATGAGTGAATCAGATTTTTTTTGTCCCTGAGAAGCAGAAATGGATTCAAGAATGCTCTTAATTCCAGATATTTACGAAATTCAAATTCCATCATCTGCCATGTGGGATTTGAAAATGGGTCCCCAGAACAATTACCAAAGTTTCTGGATTAACAGCCCAGTGATATTGCCACCAGTCCATTGCCTTTCCCAGCAGCAGAACAAATCCCCAGTTTAGTTTCATTTTACTTCATCTGCCATGCGTTTGCCTACTTGCTCAACTTGTCCAGATCACACTGAGGCAACTATCAGTACCAATGATCTCAAGAGGAGATTGGACAAGTACAGGGAGAAATAAACACTTAATGTTGGTGTAGGGTGGGGATGGAGAGATGAGAAATTGGACTGGAATGTTCAGGTATGAGCTAATTTTAACTCAAAGGGCAGAATGGCCTCATTCACCACTGCTATGGCCCTATGTCATGATAAATATAATACCATATATAATAAATACTTAATATATACCCACTCTCTGAGCACCGGCTGGAATTTGTGACCCTATCTAGACATTAAACTCTAAGAAGCTGCAGGGAAACCCTCGTTATATTAAGTTAATTGATGTATTTCTGATATGAGTGTATTTCTTCAGCAGCAGTACTCATGCCATAGACCCAGAAGGTCAGGCGTCCAAGAGGCAGTCCAGTAAGTTGAGGAGTTACTGGGGATTTGCGGAAATCTCATGAGTGATGCTTTTCCAGGAGAAATTATGATCCTGTTTGGGACAGAACTCTTTACCTCTCCTCATGAAAATGCAGCATCCTCTCAAATTTCAGACTTTGAGAAGTTAAACAGTCACAGCCACTATGTGGACTGGCAATGCTGTGAACTATATTTAATGTTCTGGTGAACTCTCGCTGTCATTTATCAAGTTGGTGCGTGAAAATGCAGTAGGGTACGCCATCACTTCAACACGTTAAAGGCTTTTTAATTAGGTCAGTATCTGGTTGTTAGCGAAGCTGTAGATTGTGCTTTCAATTCAGTATCACTCAGCACCATTCCCTGATATTCCTTTTCCTTCCAGTTTTACGAAAGGTTGCAGCTGCTTTTACTGGTTTACGTTACCAATGGAGAATCTCAAAGAACAACTTTCATTTTTACAGTTGCGTCACTCAAGGTTAATGAGATATCAAGACAAGTTCAGCCAAAAGGCAACAGCCTCAGGGAGAGGGTGAGGAGCAAAAATGTTTGCAAAGACCAGTTCAGCGCTTCGAACATTAATAGCACAAGGCACAACCTCCAACAGGACAGAAGGAGTGCAGGATGCTCAAGGTGAAAACTGTCGAGAGTTTTGCAGAGTAGTAAGGCTGGAAGCAAGGACAATGATTAGGGAGATTGAGGCTCTGGAGTGATTTTAGAAACCAAGTTAATTTCCTCAGTGTGCAATTCTCTGCTTGTAAATCAGGCTCTTACACCAGCGATTTGGGCTCATGAGGGACTTCGGGCAGTTACCAGAGCTCTTCACAGTAAATGAAGAATGCTTACTGTTATAATGAGGAAACTGGGAAAGTAACTTATACACAGCAAGATTCCTCAAACAACAACGATGCTTTGACTTTTGTTAGTGCTGGTTGATGTTCTGGACATCAGTTACAACTCTCTCAATGTTCTTTTAGTAGTGCTATGACAGTGTGAAAGTGCAGATAGAGCCTTGGTTTAATGTCTCATTCAAAGGATGGCCAGTGTGATGCTCCTAAGAACACCTCCTCAATTTACTGGAGTATCTCTTTGGTACCTTCCCTTCTGGCACCACGGGCTGCCGAAGAAAGGCATTTGTACTCAGTGTACTAACTGGCTGACTGCAACTGTGTAACTTCTACCTCTGCATTAAGCTTCTGTTTTAGTTTGTGACACCCATTAAATATTCATTGGTAAAACATGGACCAGAGTTGTGAAGCTGAGATTGGGCACAATTTCAAAGCAATCGGGGAGACAATTACTGTTCATTAAAAATTGCAAGGAAGAATTAAAACTGTTGTCACAATTTGAAGTGCTGGCTTACATTGAATGGCTATGAATTTTACACTACTGGTGTGGTGGAAATGAAAGGAGAAATGAGACAATATTGAATTTTATTTCCTGTTCTCTGGAAAGACAACCTAATAGAATTGAGTAAAAAAACTAAGCAAATAGTTGGTGGGGAAAGCAAATAGTGCTGGGGAAAGCTTTTTCCATCTAAACCTTGCTCAGGTAGAAGAAGAGAATTTAAAAGCTTTGAAGACATGTTATTTACGTGTACAACATTAGCCACAAAAGGGAGGAAACTGTTGATCAGTGTTTGGAGGCACACTGACACAGCCTGTTGGATATTGAGAGCTTGGACAACAGAAAGATTATTTTGTCAGAGATAAGCTCATGTTCAGTGGATTCTACTGTGAAAGAATGTCTGCTGAGAGAGGACGACATTTACACTTAAAAAAAAACACAAGTTCCACGATTGTCAGTCATCAGCTGGAATGTATTAAGAGAACAGACAAGGGTTTACATAATAACAAGAGGCATTCCACGTCAAAGAAGAACAACATCTTGGAAGAGGAAAAGAAAAAAAAAATCCATATGGGCCAACAGAAAGATCAATATCAGAAGGCAGGTTGGGAGTATTGTGGACAATACTATGCAAAAGAAAAGAATACATGTGAAAGTTAGCTGAAAGAAGTTGAATCATTTTCACATAGAAGTGTTTAGTTCGAAAGAAGCAAAGCAATTCTATAAAGATAGCAGTTGGACATGTGTCAGGTCAAGATTCTTATAAATCAACGGTGCTGAGGTAGAGATGGCTGAGAGAGTCATGTTCCTAAGAGTGTTGATCACCAACAATCTGTCCTGGTTCACCCACTCTTGAGAGTCAAGAAGGCACAACACCTCTACTTCCTCAGGAGGCTAAGGAAATTTGGCATGTCCACAAAGACTTTAACAATTTTTATGGATGCACCATAGACAGCATCCTATGTGAATGCACCACAATGTGGCATGGCAACTGCTCTTCCCAAGACCATAGTAAATTCCAGAGGTTGGTGAACACAGCCCAGTCCATCAGGCAAACCAATCTTCCATCTATTAACAGTATTTCCCACTACCTCAGGAAAACAGCCAACATAACCAAAGACCCCTCCCATCCATTTATAATATCTTGCACGCTCTCCTATCGAGCAGAAGATGTAAAAGTTTGAGTACATGTACAAATAGATTCAAGAACAGCTTCTTCCCCGCTGTTATCAGAGTTTTGAACAGACCACTCAAATGTTAATTCTGATTGCTAGGTCTCTGCACCTTCTCGATGGCTGTAACACTGTATTCTGCACTCTCTCTGCTACCCTGACACACTTTATATGGTATTATCTGCCTGTATAGCTCGCAAATCAACACTTTTCTCAGTACATTTGACAACAATAAATGAATCAGTCAATAGGTTGGCATTATCAGCTTTAACTGTGATAAATAACTTCTGATTGTGAACATCAACTGAACGTGCATGAATTGAGATGAATACCAGATTTTCATTGAACATCGTAAGCTTCTCAGACCTGTGCAAGGTAGCTCGGGGTGGTGACTCAGAAATGTAGCAATTGATGGTGAGGTTGGGGCTACATGACAGAACATAGAAACATAGGAAGGACAGGAGTAAGCTATTCGGTTCTTTGAGCCTGTTCCACAATTCAATCTGATCATGGCTGATTATCAAACTCAATGCCCTGTTTCCACTTTCTCCCTTGGATCACTTCTGCCCTCAGAGCTACAGTTAACTCCTTCTTGAAAACATCCAATATTTTGATCTCAACACTTTCTGCGGCAGAGAATTCCACAGGCTCACTATCACCTGCATGAAGAAATTTCTCCTCATCTTCATCTTAAATGGCCAAGCCCATATCCTTAGACTGCGAATCTCTGGTTCTGGACTCCCCAGACTTTGGGACCATCCTTCCTATATTTACCCTGTTAGGATTTTACAGGTTCCTGTGAGAACAATACCACCCCCTCGTAAATCTACTGAACTCCACATAGAATATAATTCAAACTGATCCAGTCTCTCTTCAAGTATCAATCCTGCCACCCCAGGAATCAGTCTGGTAAATCTTTGTTACACTTCCTCCATAGCCTGAACATCCTTCCTCAGATAAGGAAACTAAAACTGCACACAATACTTAAGCTATGGTTTCACCTGTATAAGTGCAGTTCAATACCTCTGCTCCTGCACTCAATTCCTCTCGCGACGTACACCAGTATATGATTCGCTTTCTTTCATTGCCTGCTACACCTGCCTGCTTAATTGTAGAGACTCGTGTACAAGGACACTCAGACTTCATGGTGCCTCTCTCTTTTCCAATCTACCACTCTACCACTGTTCAGATAATAATCTGCCTCTCCTGTTTTTGCCACCAAAGTGGGTCACAAAGACTTACAAGGATGTTGCCAGGATTGGAGGGTTAGAGCTATAGGGAGAGGCTTAATAGGCTGAAGCTGTTTTCCCTGGAGCATCAGAGGCTGAGGGGTGACCTTGTAGAGGTTTATAAAATCATGAGGGGCATGGATAAGATAAATAGACGAAGTCTTTTCCCTGGGTTGGGGAGTCCAGAACTAGAGGGCATAGGTTTAGGATGAGAGGGAAAAGATTTAAAAGGGACTAAAGGGGCAGTGGGTGGTACATGTAGGGAATAAGCTGCTAGAGGAAGTGGTGAAGGCTGTTACAATTGCAACATTTCAAAGGCATCTGGATGGGTATATGAATAGGAAGGGTTCAGATGAATATGGGCCAAGTGCTGGGTAAATGGGACCAGATTACGTTAGAATATCTGACCGGCATGGGTGAGTTGGACCAAAGGTTCTGCTTCCATGCTGGACATCTCTATGACTCTATGATTGCCTGGAGAGTGATGCCTGGAAGGTGTTGAACCATCAGAGGTTAACAGATACTGTGAGGCACAACAACTTATGTTATGAAAATGGGTAGGAATGCCAAAATACAATGAAGCTTTATTGCTTAATTCCAAAATGTATATGCACTCTTTTAAAAAATTGAGTACTGCTACAGAGGTGAAATCAATTCTGTGGCTGGCTGACAAGAATTCTGTTTGGTACCGATTGGATGTAACTTTCAGCAGTGTTAACGAAACTTCAAATAGACTGTACTGTGATCTCTTATGACTACAAGTACAATGAGAGGCTTACAGTCCTCTGCTCAATAGCAAGCCCTGCCTGTGGACAATGTCTCAAACTGCAGATACTTTTTGTGTTTATTTTTATTTGAAGAATATACAAGGACAGGGCTTAAAAATTTCCAACTCTCCTTGAGAATACTATGGGACTGAACAATGTCCTGTTTTCCAGGCTTGTCAAGACATTAAAAGTCCAGGCCCCTCGATGTCGATTGGAGATTTAATGTCAACCTTTGATCAGTAATAGCTGTTCCAGGCAATGTATTTAATGGCTGCCACAAACTAACATTAAAGCACTTCCAACAGAATAGAGGTCAAATGATTAATGTAAGCCAGCTAATCTACCTTATACAAATGTTTTTCTCTCAACATTCCCCTTTCAACAATAAGTGCACACACTCTCATTTGCGATTTCAAGCTCCCCAACATACATGATCAACAAACCAAAAGTCGTTCATGGACAAAGCTGTGATGTTTCTAGTCTGTCCCACTTGCATCAGTCTCTGCACAAACATTACAACCATTATCTCTACAACTGCAGGTCTTCTAATGTCATGGATGTGAGTTATCATCAGTTCTGAAGAAGAACCATATCGGACTTGAAATCTTACGCTGTTTTTCTCTCCACTGATGTTGCTAACCCTGCTGAGTTTCTCCAGCACTTTCTGTTTCTCATATCCTCATTGATACCTGTGCGTTCCTGGGGAGGATGTTCCTTCCTGGGAAGAATTGTACCTGTCATTAACCAAAGCAATTCAGCATCTTTCTGGGGTGGTAACTTGCAAAATATGTTGAGCAGTTGTTGCTAGTTTATTTTTTTTAATTAGAAGGAAACTGTTGCTTCTGTGCCCCTGAGCAGTTCCAGAGAGGTTCCAACTCTGATGAGAACAGATGAGCTCTTTGCCAGGCAATTCAATAAACTAGCACAGTTCGTTGCTGCATTGGTCACTGCAATAGCTGTCAGTTTGCAGTGTATACTATCTACAAGACACAGGGCAGAAATCCACCAAAGATCTTCAGACAGCACATTCTAAACCCATGACCACTTCCATCTAGATGGAGAAGGGCAGCAGATACATGGGAATACAACCACCTTCAAGTTCCCTCCAAGCCACTCACCATCCTGACTTGGAAATATATCACCGTTCCTTCACTATCGCTGGTCAAAATCCTGGAATTCCCCCTCTAAGGGCATTATGGGCCAACCCACAGCAGGTGGACTGCAGCAGTTCAAAACGTAGCTCACCACCAACTTTCGCAAGGGCAACTAGGGACAGGCAATAAATGCTGGCCTAGCCAGTGATGCTCAGATTCCATAAAATGAATAAATAAAACAAACTGTCCCATTATAGTAATATCCCATAAACACGCCCTTTGGCAACAAGGCATATTCAGAAAAACAGATTTTGTCTCCCAAACAATCCAACAGCTGAGGAAGATAGCCCCCAGCCTTTGGCTATAATTGAGAGAGGGAAAAATAGCTTCCACTTCTTCAAGCCCACAGCAGCAACTGCTGAATCTCAAAATTAAAAATAAAAAATAAAAACTAGAAAACCTGGTTTGTGAGAGTTGGCCACACCCAGCCAGGCCACTTCTACTGTTCCAACTTTTAAAAAAGCATCAAGGCCTCACAAGCTGATTAGTCTAGTGGCTCTGATAGACTGCTCATTACTTCTGCCTTGAACTCTCTCTTTTAAACAAAAGGACAAAATACACGTCGTAAAGCATTGTCACAAGTTCCAGACAGCAGATGTTAAGCCAAATCCAATCATCTCAGTTGAAGGAAGATTAATGCTTGGATTGGTAATCCTACACATGCCAGAAAATATTTGCAGCATTTCACAGGTTGTTGGACCATTGACTGCTGAACAGATCATCAAAGACTGCAAAGATGTCCTTACAGATCTTAAATGCCTTCCTGGTGACCATCACCTAAAACAAATGAGGGTATATGACAAGCTCAGCATCTGTGACTGGAGTTCCAGCTAGCTTCCAGTGCAGCCTTTAAGACAAGCCAGAGGAACCTAGGGCCCCTTGGGAGTTGCTAAACATGGCAAGGAAGATAGGGAGGCTAAGAAATAATTTTCTTGAAAGGAGTTGGCACCTGCTGGTAATTAAAAGACAGCAGAAGAGACAGTCATCAAAAATAAAAGGGAAAAAAAATCATGATGCGAAAAGGGAAAGGAATAATAAGAAGCAATACAATTGAAGATGCCTGAAATCAACGACATAGATTGTGCATAGATCTGACAGCTATTGCAGTGACCAATGCAGCAACGAACTGTGCTAGTTTATTGAATTGCCTGGCAAAGAGCTCATCTGTTCTCATCAGAGTTGGAACCTCTCTGGAACTGCTCAGGGGCACAGAAGCAACAGTTTCCTTCTAATTAAAAAAAATAAACTAGCAACAACTGCTCAACATATTTTGCAAGTTACCACCCCAGAAAGATGCTGAATTGCTTTGGTTAATGACAGGTACAATTCTTCCCAGGAAGGAACATCCTCCCCAGGAACGCACAGGTATCAATGAGGATATTAGAAACAGGAAGTGCTGGAGAAACTCAGCAGGGTTAGCAACATCAGTGGAGAGAAAAACAGCGTAAGGTTTCAAGTCCGATATGGTTCTTCTTCAGAACTGATGATAACTCACATCCATGACATTAGAAGACCTGCAGTTTGTAGAGATAATGGTTGTAATGTTTGTGCAGAGACTGATGCAAGTGGGACAGACTAGAAACATCACAGCTTTGTCCATGAACGACTTTTGGTTTGTTGATCATGTATGTTGGGGAGCTTGAAATCGCAAATGAGAGTGTGTGCACTTATTGTTGAAAGGGGAATGTTGAGAGAAAAACATTTGTATAAGGTAGATTAGCTGGCTTACATTAATCATTTGACCTCTATTCTGTTGGAAGTGCTTTAATGTTAGTTTGTGGCAGCCATTAAATACATTGCCTGGAACAGCTATTACTGATCAAAGGTTGACATTAAATCTCCATTCGACATCGAGGGGCCTGGACTTTTAATGTCTTGACAAGCCTGGAAAACAGGACATTGTTCAGTCCCACAGTATTCTCAAGGAGAGTTGGAAATTTTTAAGCCCTGTCCTTGTATATTCTTCAAATAAAAATAAACACAAAAAGTATCTGCAGTTTGAGACATTGTCCACAGGCCGGGCTTGCTATTGAGCAGAGGACTGTAAGCCTCTCATTGTACTTGTAGTCATAAGAGATCACAGTACAGTCTATTTGAAGTTTCGTTAACACTGCTGAAAGTTACATCCAATCGGTACCAAACAGAATTCTTGCCAGCCAGCCACAGAATTGATTTCACCTCTGTAGCAGTACTCAATTTTTTAAAAGAGTGCATATACATTTTGGAATTAAGCAATAAAGCTTCATTGTATTTTGGCATTCCTACCCATTTTCATAACATAAGTTGTTGTGCCTCACAGTATCTGTCAACTTCTGATGGTTCAACACCTTCCAGGCATCACTCTCCAGGCAATCATAGAGTCGTAGAGATGTCCAGCATGGAAGCAGAACCTTTGGTCCAACTCACCCATGCCGGTCAGATATTCTAACGTAATCTGGTCCCATTTACCCAGCACTTGGCCCATATTCATCTGAACCCTTCCTATTCATATACCCATCCAGATGCCTTTGAAATGTTGCAATTGTAACAGCCTTCACCACTTCCTCTAGCAGCTTATTCCCTACATCTACCACCCACTGCCCCTTTAGTCCCTTTTAAATCTTTTCCCTCTCATCCTAAACCTATGCCCTCTAGTTCTGGACTCCCCAACCCAGGGAAAAGACTTTGTCTATTTACCTTATCCATGCCCCTCATGATTGTATACACCTCTATAAGGTCACCTCTCAGCCTCTGATGCTCCAGGGAAAACAGCTTCAGCCTATTAAGCCTCTCCCTATAGCTCTAACCCTCCAATCCTGGCAACATCCTTGTAAATCTTTTCTGAGCCCTTTCAGGTTTCACAACATCGTTCCGATAAGAGGGAGAGCAGAATTGCACACAATATTCCAAAAGTGGCCTAACTAATGGTGGTTTGCCTGTTGGGTGGATTGTCTATTGAACACCAAGTGAAAGTGAGCACTGCAGATGCTGGAGATTAGTCGTGAGTCATCACCCCCTTGGCTCACAGCTTCATTCCTGATGAAGGGTTTTTGCCCGAAAACGTTGATTCTCCTACTCCCTGGATATTGCCTGACATGCTGTGCTTTTCCACCACCACACTCAACCATTGAGCCACAAATCTGGTAGGCTTTCCCATTCATGACAGTGGAGTGAAGGGGTGGGGTAGAGAGGAGGGGGATCCTGTTTCTTTTAATGCTTGCAATCACATCTAGAACAAATAGTGGACAATTCTGCCCAAGATGTTTTTCTGATAGATCCAAACAAAAAACTATCCATGACATGGGTATTTCAACTAGACGTTGCAGTCAATGAAAGTAACAAGCCTCCAAAGTGGAAACTGCTCAGTGGTGGACAAGCAAGATATTTGTGATTCAGACAAAGCATCAGACATTGGTCCCATCCCTGCAGGAATGGTTTGATTTATTTGTGTGATGTGGATGTTACTGGTTAGGCCAGCATATATTTCTATCTCTAATTGCCCAGAGGACAGTTAAGAGATAAACACATTGGTGGGTCTGGAATCCCATGTAGGTCAGACCAGGTAAGGCTTGCAGACCTTCTCCTCAAAAGGTCAATAGTAAACCAAATGAGTTGTTTTTTCAAAAATGCAAGTCATAATCAGGCCAACTGTTTATTGAAATAAAATTTCACCATCTTCCAATCCAGGATTCTAACCCAGGTCCCCAGATGTTAGCTAAGGTTCTTTATTATTAGTCCAACGACATTATCACTGTACGATCCTCCACAACTTCACTAATATTGCAAGGGCAATTTTACAGAGTTCAAGTCTTTTCATAACTTCTCTAATTTTTTTCTATCTACTCAGTGAACGTTGGCAGTTTGTCTGGCATTGATTTTGCATTTCAAAGTGCCCTGGAGATGCTCGTGGTGAGCTACCTTCTTTAACCCCGGCAGTCCACTTGCTTAGTGGGCCCATATCGCCGTTAGGGAGAAAATTCCAGGATTTTAACCCAGTGACAGTGAAGGACAGCCATCTATTTCCAAGTCAGGATGGTGAGTGGCTTGGAGAGGAACTTGCAGCTGCTCATGTTCCCATGCAGCTACTGCCCTTGTCCTTCCAGATGGAAGTGGATGTGGATTTGGAAGGTGCTGTCTAAGGACGTTTAGTGAAATTCTGCAGTGCATCTTGTAGATAGCACACACTACTGCTACTGAGCGTCAGTTTGTGGATGTGGTGCCAATCAGGTGGGCTGCTTTGTCCCAGATGATGCCAAACTTCCTGAGTGTTGTTGGAGCTGCACTCATCCAGGCAAGCAGGGAATATTCCATCACACTCCTGACTTCTGACTTGCAGATTGTAGACAGGCTTTGGGGAGTCAGGAAGTGAGTTGCTCACTGCAAGATTCCTCGCCTCTGACCTGCTCTTGTAAGCTTTGCATTTGTATTGCTAGTCCCTTCAAACATTGGCTCAAATTGATGGCTTTGTTGGCAACATGTGAGGTGGAGGTTTGGTGGAGAGATTCTTGGCATAAGGCCAAGTGGGTTTTTTTGATGCATCTTACCAAACTTTGCATGTTATTTGGTGGCTACGCCCTTGCAGCGATCAACCAAGCTTTGTCTGTTGTGCCAAAAGGATAGGGCTAGTGGGGTTGGAATTGTGGATACAACCCATATTGAAGTACAGGAGGTGCAAATGAAAAAGTTCTCCCTCCTATGCCAATAGTATTCTTTCAAACATTGTCCGATAGATTCGAGTGAGACGTGAAAGGCCGGGGGTGGGCCACTGAGACTCGTACAATGCACCAGCCAAGGCAAGGGAAATGTGAGGGGCCGGTGCTGGCATCTAAGTGGGCCACATGTGTTAGTGCTGTCTAATGGTCGACTAACAAGCCGTGGCTGACAGCTCACTCTCAGCTGCTGTTCTCCCCACTCGCTGAGCCGTGAATAATCTCCGTCATGGCTGTATGACGAACCCATAGTCAGAGGCCAAGGGCCGTCATGCCAAGAAGGGACGGAAAAGAACTGCAATGAGAATCTTTTTGGCTTGTCAGCGATTAGCTCAGCAGGATCCTTTGCAGCAGGCTGTGAGCCCTCTCAGCCGCAGAAAACTCAGCTGGACCGGGAAGGAAGGAGAGAGTGAAGAGAAACACTTGAGGTAAAATGGAAAAACAGAAATCAAATCTACACACGTCGGAAGTCTGTAATAAGAGTAAAAAGTGCTAGTACTCGGCTTGGCCACTTTCTACTTAATTTTATTGACAAGCCCTTATTGCCCAGAGGGCAGTTAAGAGTTGATCACATTGCTGTGTGTCTGGAGTCAGACCAAGTAAGAATGGCAGATGTTTGTCCCTGAATGACATTAGTGAACCAGATGGGCTTTCACGGCAATCAACGGGTGGTTACACGGGGTCAAATCTCATGATTTGTTTTGGCTAAGCTTCAGGTTGGATAGATTTCATGAGGGGTTTCTCATCATGAGGTCGAGTAAGATCTTATCAAACTCACCTCGCTAACAATTTACTCTTCTCCCTATCGTCCAATTCTAGCCCGACTCTACCACGCAGCGTTCCAGCAACTATTCACTGCCTCTGGGATATTACCGAATCGACTGGGATCCCCGGCACTGGCGCCATCTTTAAAAGGCTGTTGTGCACTCTTCACAAGGACAGTCAGTCTGGAGCCCGCGTGGTTCCTGATATTTGCCCCCGGATGAACAAACTTGCTGCCTGCTTGCTGGAAGGTCCTGTTGGACTGTGTGGTACAAACCCGGGGCATCCTCAACCCTCAGTATCAGCAGTGTAGGTAAGAACAGCAGGCCATTTCAGTCTGTTCCAAAGTCGCCTCCTGGGGTCAGCTGTCTGGAGGAATGCCCAACACTGCAGGGAAATGGTCAATGACCTTTTCCACTTTGCTCGCATAAGTATCACCATCTTCACCCCACAACTATGTCTGCTACTCTACTCACCTCTCATTATGGTGCATGCCATGTCACTCTCACTACATCTTCCTTCACTCCCAACCACCTCTGACAGCACGGAACATTAACACCATCTGCTCACACGCTCAGGAAAAATTCTTCACCTCCATCTCGGACATGGTGACAGTAACAGCTGTGCTGCCCATTCTCACCTCCCAGAATCTCTGCCTCTTGCTCATCCCGGGAGGACAATGGCGCCCAGTGAGGCAGGAAGATGAGCAGTGGGCTGCCCCGTATTTAACTCCTAAGCCTTTGTGTAGAGAAGATTTGAAAGAGACAGCTATGAGTGGCTGGCTCAGAGTGCCCAAGCCCTTTGGCCTGGAATCCTAAGGCTGCTTTGATGACCTGTTCTGGGACACCCTTGGTGGCTTTGACTGCTGACAACCAGAACAAGCTTGAGACTACAGGGAATAAAAAAATGAAAGAACTCTGGATGTTGGAAATCAGAAACTACTGGAAAAAGCTGCAGGTCTGACATCATCTGTGGACAGAAAGCAGAGTTAATGTTTCAGGTCCAGTGACCCTCCTTCAGAGCCCTAGTCTATGAACTATTCAAGGCTATGGGCCTACTGTGGGAGAGTGAGACGAGTGTCGGTAGTCGTATATTTTTGGTGATACAGAGTCGAAGGGCCGCGGGTTGTCTACTATACTGCATGATCCTACGCTTGTAAACTTCCTGGTTTTGTGTTAGTGCCAAAGGACAGGGTAATACAGCAGTAATGTGAGCCTGGTATCTGTGGCTGAGATGTAAATTGCAGACAGACAAGGCAAGGGAGGGAAGCTGTGAACATCCAGGTAGACTCAGAATGAGTGAGCACTGCGGCAGTGAGCTAACATGCTGGAGATGTAACCTCAAGGTCCATTCCTTGATGCTGAGATTGAGCACAAAGTGCCCTTGCAGCATCACAATACAATTACACTCAGAGGTACAACATTGAAGTGACCCGTAAGTGAATTGCAGACATGCCTTGAAGGTTTGTAGAGACTGGCACATGATGGATATCAACATTTACGGAAACAGGGTTCTAGTGGTTGGTGCCCATGGTTATTGCCTGAAATGTTGGCATCCCGTGTCCAAGATGGAGGCGGCTCAGAGCAAGCAGCGAGCTCAAGTCACCAGATACCCACTCTGACCTCCATGTTGAATAATCTCAGGGTCTAGTCTGCTTGTATCAGCTGCCAGGATAGGAAGTTGCATATTAACGAGGTGGGATGTAAAGTTAACAAAGTCATTAACAATCTCATTGAATCGCACGGAACCCACGGAGGCCTTTCAGCCCATCATGCCTTCACCGGCTCTTCAGACGAGCGTCATTACTTTGTGCCAATGTCTTGCCTTTTCCTTTTACCCTGCCATTCACTGTTCAATCTTATGCCAGAAAAATCTTATCACAAAGGAACAGGTGATGGTTTCAACAGTGAATAGAGAGAGCTTTCAAAAACAGTGAAGATGTGAAGTGCTGATGATACAAAAATGCTGCTTTATTGAAGAGATATTAGAAAAACAGAGTCCTGCAGTTCCTTCAAAGACTCCCAAACAGCCTCCATGTCTCCTCAATAAAACGAAAAAGATACCACTAATAGCAGCCACAGGTAGAACTCCAAACTAATCCACAAACAATACAGAGATATTGACTTAAAGCACAATCAGTTGAAGGAAGCAGTCAATCACATTCAATATCCAGCAGTCATAGAGTTTTTCGAGTAGGTGTTGCTCGTCTGTTCTGCATGGTTGCCCAGGCAACAACAGCAACTTGTTTTACATTGCGTCTTTACTCTAGCAAACTGTTCCAATTCGCTTTGCAGGAACAGAATCAGACGTAAACAAAAATCATTAAAGGCAACATCTCGAAACACAGCCAAGCCATTGGAGGTAGCATTGTCAATGTTCTCAGAATAATAACTGGCTGATTTAACTGAGCCCAGGAACAGATCCAGAATTTGGACACCTTATCCTCCACGTGAGCAAAAATGAGCGTGATGGATTCAGTCTATTCTAGACTAGAGCTGATACAAGCGCCTCCCTCAAAGTAAAGGTGCCAGTGGCAATCAAAACTGAAACAATGTCATGTAGGGAGCTCCAATAATGTAACATCACCCATCAATGGAAAATTCAACTTTGTGGAAAGCAATAGGTGGTGGAAAGATCCAAATGAGTCAGAAGATCACTATGCAGTCTGACTTCATTGCTACTCAAAGTGACATTTAAGGGGATAATTTTAACTTTAATCTTGTTAGCAGGATAGCTATTGATTCAGGTCGAACAACAATTTTTTGCACATACTCATTGACAAGTAAACTTCAGTGACAAATACAACAGTTTGCAGTTCTATAATGTAAGGACAGTGAGTTTTTACTTTGTGTTTTTAAAAACTATGGACTAAAATGTGAAGAAGGTGTTTTAAAACAAGTTACCTAACACCCAATTGCAAGTATCTTGCAAACAACTGTTTAAACATGCAGGAATTCAAGTTCAAGATTCAGGCAATTTGGAGCAAAGTTGGTGTACAAGTGCAGCTTTTGCTGGCAACAAGAAATTGATTGGTCGATGGACGAGTGACCAGTTATCCTTGTGCCTGTTAACAAAATGAGCGATTGGTTCTCAGATAACTGAATGGCTTGGAATAGATTACAGTCAGAGAGAAAGAGAGAGAGAGAGAAGTGTGCAGTTTTTGCCCAGCTACAAAAGTTGTCTCTCTGTTCTCTGCAGTCAAAACTTATAGTAAATTGAATGAAAAACAGGTTGTCTTTCCTGTAACAATTGTTGTAAGCTGTCACTTCTAACTGGCATGTCAGAGACTTTTTTTTTAATGAATGAATCTGCCACCTTCTGTCTCTCACTAACCAATGGAAGCATCCAAAGGAAGATGACCGAAGCCACGTGCTGTCCAGAGGAGAGACTGTAAAGATCATTTCAACAACAGTATCTGGGAATAGAGACTACTGAACTGTCTTTCTTGTCTTTCCCCTCTGTCCATAATCCATTTAACCCCAGCTGTTTATCTATCTCGGTGTTTATACAGAAGGAGTTTATAGAGCGGGGAGTTTATGGACAACTTAGAGCTTTCATTGGAAGTATAGGCTGATGGTTTATAACTGTTTACTTGTAGCTACTGTATAATTACTTGAAATAAATAGTGATTCTTTTGTTTAGTAGAGAAACTTTCATGCTTTCTGTAAATCTAGGTGTGGCAATCAGGTAAACTGGGGAATGTTGGATACTAAATAAAATCTTTAACTTTTATCTTGACTCTGGGAATAGTGGGGCTTGATTTGCAATAAATGAGTCTTAACAATGACAACTTTAGTAAAAACATTCCAAGGTGCTTCACAGCAGAGTTATAGAATGAAATGTACCGCAATGAAGTCATGGTTAAGGTAGCCAAAAACTTGGTCAAAGAGGGCCATTTAAGATGGTCATTCCAGAATTAAGGTTTAGGTAGCTGAAGGTAAGTTTGTACAAGAAGTGATTCAGAGTGCAAAATTAACATTACAATTATTTTTACTTTATCAGTTCAGACAGACTAAATTGACAGCAACTCTTGAAGTCTACACATGTATAATAAATGCAGTAATCTTGAAAATGCTCACTGAGTTGATCTGCTCCACTCCAAGCTGTGCTACAGACATTCCTCACCAATAGACTCGCCATCAAAATACATTAGGCTGTTTGAAGTTACTGTAATTATTTACTGGTTACCTATTTAAACACTGGAGAATTAGGGTTGGTGCTTATATTCAGTGACTGATGTAAAAGGACACCCAGGCCTTGTTGCACCTTTCCCTTTCCCTATGTATTGCCATTCACATAATAATCTGCCTTCCTATTCTTGCTCCCAAAGTAGACAACTTCACATTTATTCTCATTGTATCTCATCTCATAACCTTCTCTGCTCCAAGTGCACTAGTCTAGGCCAGACCCCTCAAAACATTTTTAACAGATAGCCCAGACCGTAACTTTGCTATTTGTTTAGTGAGGCATACAATAGATATTCCCAGTGTGAATTAGCTGGGTCAACTTCTGTCATTACAAAATTATGGAGTGAAACACAAAGAACAGAAAATGAAACAGAATGAAACACAAAGAACACTCTCTTTCATTCTAAAACATAGAAGCCTTTGGCCTGAAGTATCATCTGTTTTGAGGTAAACAAAATGGCCCCGAATAAACCATTCATCTCTGCACCAAGTCAGCCGTTTCAGAGCTTGGCTGTTTTACAATCCCTCTGAAAAAAATCAAGGACCACAGTAACTTTGAGAAAAGGACCAGCTTTGTGATACAAGGAAACTGTTACAATTCTTCCAAATTCTTTCCCTCCTGTTGAGTGACACCCTGACGAGCTACCTCTGACCCTTTTCTAAGGCCCTCATGTTATTTGTTTCTGCCCTGCCTCAAATCATCCACTTTGGGCATGATACCTTTCCACACAACCTGTTGGTAAGCATCCCTATTCTTGTGAGTTTGCATTGACATTGACTCCCGAGTTTCCAACACACCAAATTTATCTTCACTCTCCTCCACGGCCTCATAGTTCCACATTATTAGTTGCACACTGCTATGCAATGATACTCCCCCTAGGAAAATCTTGTTTTGAGGAGAAGCTTGCACAGGGATCCCACTATTTCATGGCGTACAATCCCAGCATTCAGGGCTTCACATGTTGGCAAATATACCCAAGGTTTGCTGATAATGAAAGCTGGGGAAAAGGCATCAAAATAGGACTCTGCCTGGCAATATGAAGGATGTAGGAGAATGAATGGAAAAGTTATCACGGTCCCCAGAAAAGAGATGAGATCAAGACCTAAAATACAAATGTTAAAGAATCAGAGGAAGACCTGTGCTATTAATCACAATATTAATCACAAGCAACTTTCTTTTGGGGTCTCTGGCTTTTGAATAGCACAGGAATAAAAGAATGACTAGGGAAGGAATAGGTCCAATCAAGGATAGTAATGGGAAGTTGCGTGTGGAGGCTGAAGAGATTGGGGAGGCACTGAATGAATACTTTTCGTCAGTATTCACTCAGGAACAGGACATTGTTGTCGATATGAATACTGAGGCACGAATAAGTAGAATGAATGGCTTTGAGATATGTAGAGAAGAGGTGTTGGAAATTCTGGCAAGGGTGAAAATAGATAAGTCCCCTGGGCCTGATGGCATTTATCCTAGGATTCTCTGGGAAGCAAGGGAGGAGATTGCAGAGCCATTGGCCTTGATTTTTGTGTCCTCTTTGTCTACAGGAGTAGTGCCAGAGGACTGGAGGCTAGCAAACGTGGTTCCCTTGTTCATGAAGGGGAGTAGGGATAATCCTAGTAACTATAGGCCAGTGAGTCTCACTTCTGTTGTGGGCAAAGTCTTAGAGAGAATTGTAAGGGATAGGATTTATGCACATCTGGATAAGAATGATGTGATCAAGGATAGTCAGCATGGTTTTGTGAAGGGCAGGTCGTGCCTCACAAACCTTATTGAATTCTTTGAGAAGGTGACTAAGGAGGTAGATGAGGGGAAAGCGGTAGATGTGGTATATATGGATTTTAGTAATGCGTTTGATAAGGTCCCCCATGGTAGGCTACTGCAGAAAATACAGAGATATGGCATTGAGGGTGAGTTGGAGGTTTGGATTAGGAATTGGCTGGCTGGAAGAAGACAGAGGGTAGTAGTTGATGGCAAAGGTTCATCTTGGAGTGTCATCACTAGCGGTGTTCCGCAAGGATCTGTTTTGGGACCATTGCTGTTTGTCATTTTTATAAATGACCTGGAGGAAGGGTTAGAAGGTTGGGTGAGCAAGTTTGCGGATGATACGAAAGTCGGAGGAGTTGTAGACAGTGAGGAAGGATATGGCAGGTTACAGCGGGATATAGAGAAGCTGCAGAGCTGGGCAGAAAGGTGGCAAATGGAGTTCAATGTAGCTAAGTGTGAGGTGATTCACTTTGGTAAGAGTAATAAAAAGATGGATTACTGGGCTAATGGTCGGATACTTGGTAGTGTGGAAGAGCACAGGGATCTTGGTGTCCATGTACACAGATCTCTGAAAGTTGCCACCCAGGTAAATAGTGCAGTGAAGAAGGCATATGGCGTACTGGCTTTTATTGGTAGAGGAATTGAGTTCCGGAGTCCTGAGGTCATGCTGCAGTTGTATAAGACTCTGGTGCGGCCGCATCTGGAATATTGTGTGCAGTTTTGGTCGCCATACTATAGGAAGGATGTGGAGGCACTGGAACGGGTGCAGAGGAAGTTTACCAGGATGTTGCCTGGTATGGTAGGAAGATCCTATGAGGAAAGGCTGAGGCACTTGGGGTTGTTTTCATTGGAGAAAAGAAGGTTTAGGGGTGACTTGATAGAGGTGTACAAGATGATTAGGGGGTTAGATAGGGTTGACAGTGAGAACCTTTTTCCACGTATGGAGTCAGCTATTACAAGGGGGCATAGCTTTAAATTAAGGGGTGGTAGATATAGGACTGATGTTAGGGGTAGGTTCTTCACTCAGCGAGTCGTAAGTTCATGGAATGCCCTGCCAGTAGCAGTAGTGGACTCTCCCTCTTTATGGGTATTTAAGCGGGCATTGGATAGGTATATGGAGGATAGTGGGTTAGTGTAGGTTAGGTGGGCTTTGATCGGCGCAACATCGAGGGCCGAAGGGCCTGTACTGCGCTGTATTCTTCTATGTTCTATGTTCTGTGTTCTAATCAATCTTTTAATACCAATGAAGTGGCTTCCATTCAGGATTCCAGACCAAAATACACTTGAGGAACAAAGCTGCCTTCCATCTGGAGGTTACATTGAGCGCAGGAGTTGGGAGGCTATGTTGTGGCTGTACAGGACATTGGTTCGGCCACATTTGGAATACTACATTCATTTCTGGTCTCCTTGCTATAGGAAAGATGTTGCGAAACTTAAAAGGGTTCGGAAAAGATTTGTGAGGACATTGCCAGGCTTGGAGGATTTGAGCTATAGGGAGAGGCTGAATAGGCTGGGGCTGTTTGCCCTGGAGTGTCAAAGGCTGAGGGGTGACATGATAGAGGTTTATAAAACCATGAGAAGTGTGGACAGAGTAAATAATCAAGGTCTTTTCCCAGGCTAGGGAAGTCAAGAAATAGACAGTATAGGTTTAAGGTGACAGGGGAAGACTTAAAAGGGACCTAAGGGGCAAGATTTTCATGCAGAGGATAGTGCATGTATGGAATGAGCTGCCAGAGGAAATGATGGAGGCTGGCACAATTACAACATTTAAAAGGCATCTGGGTGGGTATATAAATAGGAAGGATTTACAGGGACATGGGCCAAAAGCTGGTAAATGGGACTAGCTCAATTTGGAATATTTGTTCTGCTTGGACAATTTGGACCAATGGGCTTGTTTCCATGCTGTATATCTTTATGACTGAATGACTCGATGGTCATTTGACCAATCAGTATCTTCTGGTCAAATTTAAGTCAATAGATCTGATCATTTCTCAACTGGTGCCCGCAAACCAAATGGCCACAGAAGCTACAGGATTGTCTGAAAAATTCAAGGAGTTCAGTCACACTCTCCAGAGAAACCAGCCTGCCCTATATGCAACATCAGTCCCAGAACACGTGTCAAACACATCTCACTGAAATCCTGTTGAAGTTACTTAATTCTGAAAAGAGGACAAAACGACCTCCAGAAAGAAAAAAACTTAATCAGACAGAAGAACTTGTTCAGGCAGAAGTTTGCTTAGGGCACAGACAATTCTCTGGTGCAATCTCCGTGGCAACACCTTATTGGACAGCACTGTCTTCTCATGCAGTAAAAGTTGCTGTTCCCTTAGAGATTGGGGTATTCTTGTGATTCTGTCCCGCTGAGCACAAGACAAACAGAGTGTCTATTTTGTCAGCCAAACTCAAATGCTGCACGTATAATTCATTTCTCAAGAGTACAGCAGGTAGAGAGGATAGCAATGCAGTGGCCTGCATTCAGAATGCTGAGGCATGGATGACACTTCTGATGTTACGTGGTTCTTTCTTTAGGCATTCTGTGTGAATGCCTGCAAAATTCAATAGGTTCCCTGACTATGCAAAGTTCCTTTTTGAAGGACCCCATGAAAACGTCTCAAAGTTGAGCAAGGCGGGTCTCTCTAACAACTGAGGAGTAAAGTTAAATCTTTTCCAAAAGCCCTGTGCCAAAGATACTTCTGAGGCCCACAGACTCACTCCTGACAAGCCATGTCCTCTCAGTTGGAGTTTGTGTTGTCTCTACAGTTCCATCGATGCATGGCTCAATCTAAACAGACACAGATCAAAATCTACCCCAATGCAGCAACTTGCAAAGAAGGGGGCTGCCCTGCAGTACAAATGTGTGGAGAACTGGGAAAGACAGAGTCATAGAGATGTTCAGCACGGAAACAGATCCTTCAGTCCAACTCGTCCATGCTGATCAGATATCGCAACCTAATCTAGTCCCATTTGCCAGCACTTGGCCCATATGTCTCTAAACCCTTCTTATTCATATACTCGTCTAGATGTCTTTCAAATGTTGTAATTGCACCAGCCTCCACCGCTTCCTCTGGCAGCTCATTCCATGCACACACCACATTCTGTGTGAAAAAGTTGCCCCTTAGGTCTCTTTTAAATTTTTCCCCACTCACCCTAAACATATGCCATCTAATTTTGGACTCTCCAACCCCAGCAAAAAGACCTTATTTACCCAATGGATGCTCCTCATGCTTTTATAAACATCTATAAGGCCACCCCTCAGCCTCCGACACTCCAGGGAAAACAGCCCTAGCCTATTCAGCCTCTGCCTATAGCTCAAACCCTCCAACCCTGGCAACATCCTTGTAAATCTTTTCTGAACCCTTTCAAGTTTCACAACAATCTTCCGATAGGAGGGAGACCAGAATTGCACGCAATATTCCAAAAGTGGCCTAACCAATGTCCTATAAAGCTGCAACATGACCTCCCAACTCCTGCAATCGTGCGGCTTGTTAGGGTTAATGTATGTCTCTGAGTGAGACTTAAACCCACAGCATTCTGACTCAGAAGCAAGACTGCTACCTAGTGAGCCAAGATTAATACATTCGAAGAATTGGAAGAATTATAAACTGAGGAAGAGAGTGTAGAATTCCAGAAGGACATAGACAGGTTGGCGGAAGGGGTGGATAGGTGTTACATAAATACAGAGAAGTATCAGGTGATGCATTTTGGTGGGAAGAACATTGAAAGTCAATGTAAAATAGAGGATGGTTGTCAGGATGGTGTAGATTGATCTGAGTGTATGTTTGCACAGATCAGTGAAAGTGGCAGGACAAGAAGAAAAACAATAAGTAAAGCATACAGTATCCTCCGCTTTATTAATCAGAATGTAGAGTACACAGTAATGTTGAATTTGTCAAAAGATACTTATTAGACCTGAGATACAATCCCACATATGGTTCTTGGCACCACATTATAGCAAAGATATGAATGCATTGGCGAAAGTGTAAAAAGAGTTTACAAGAATGGTTCCAGAAATTAAGAACTTCTTTGATGGGGAAAGATTGAAGAAGTTGAGACTATTCTCTCTTAAGAGAGGAAGGTGAAAGGGAGATTTGATTGAGGTTTTCAAAATCATGAACAAAATATGCTGGACATAGTACGTTGGGAGCATCTATTCCCATTTGTAAAAGGAAAAGGAATACGGAGGCATGGATTTCAAGCGATCTGCAACAGGAAGACTTGTGAAGTGAGAATCTTTTCCCCAGAGCCAATGGTTGGAATACTGTGGCAATGTTCTGCCCAGAAATGTGGTAGAGGCAAGTTTAACTGAGGCATTGAAGAAGACATGGGGTGATTAGTTGGATTAAAAAGTGTGCAAGGGTATGAGAGATAAAGCAGGCACTAGACAATAATGCTCATTATTCAAGTCAGTGCAGGCACGATGGGCCAAATGGCCTCCCTCTGCTCCATAATAATTCTCTGATTTTGTGATCAGAAGGGTAAGCAATGGAGGCCATTCTTAGAGGATCTGGCTTTTGACAGCAGCCACAAGTCTGCCCATCTGATTCCAGTGGGAAGCATGATCTATTGGTTTCGTGTGGAGTGACCTAGAATTCCAACGCCTTGGGACGCCTCGTGATTGTGAAAGGGTCTCATTTGCATGGCAAATGTGTTTATCTTCTATCCCTTCCAAACTGGTCACAGATGCAAAGCCTTCGCTGCATTCCCACTCAGGATGAGAATCGACCACATCAGTTCAGATCAGATCCCACCCGGGGCAATCCCAGAGCTGGCCAGGTTTTGGAACATTGAATACAGGTCACAGAAGTATTTGCCTGCCAATAAGCAAAGTTTGACTTGAGCAGTTTGCGAGTTTAATTATTCATGGCCAGCACTTGAGGGAGATCGGCTATTGCGAGTTTAAAGTGGCAGCACAGGCTGTGGTGATGAAAACAGCTTTTTGACACCCGCTGGTGAAATGTTACAGTATTATATAACCACATAAGATGGCAGTCCTGTGTCAAAAATAGGCAAACTTTCAGTCCCTCCAGGCATTTACAACACGTGGCTTATCACAGTGAAGATTCTCTCACATTCACCTGGTACCAGGGATTTGTCGTGAGAAAATTATAACTAGCCTGTAGATGAATGTTAATAAAGTAATCAAAAAACTTGCATTTACATAAAGACTTTGACAACGTCTGGACAACCCAGAGTGCTTCACAGTCAATGAAGTACATCTTTGTAGTGCACTCAGTAATTAGTTAATTTAATACATCCAATAATCAGTTACGGATAACGAACACAAGCTACTCAAGTCACTCACCCACACCGAATTGAATTTGATTGCTGTTTTCTCAGGCTGAAAGATAGTCATGTTCTGTCCAACATCGTATTCAAATAAGCTTCTTAACTCTCAGAAGGGCTTCAAAATAACAAAGAGTGCAATTGCAATGTGAGGATTGTTGTGGTGCTGATAAACATGACAGCCAATTTTCATATATCAGCGTCCTGGACACAAGAATGAGATCAGCGTCGGGAGCTTAGAAATGATAATGCCACGAAGGACATAGGAAATAGGAGCAGAAGTGAGCCATTCAGCCCTTTGACTCGGCTATACTGTTGAATATGTTGACTGCATCTTGAACTCAATTCTATTTTCCAGCCTTTAGTGTCCAAATATCTGATCAAATTCAACCTCAAATATGCTAAATGATTGAATATCCTTCAAAGCCCTTTGACAGTACCAGAACCCTTTAAGTGAAGACATTTCTCCAAATTGCAGTTTCAAATGGCCAATCACTTGTCCACAGGCTTCCCCAGGGAAATAATCTCTCTGTATCAAATGAGTCAAGTCCTCTCAATATCTTCAATACCTGATGACATTTCCTTTCATTCTTCTAAATGATAAAGAGTCCAGACCCGATTTGCTGAATCTTTTCTCACTTTCCTTCTCATCCCACATCAACTGGAGCAGTTCAAGGAAGTGGCCTACGCAATGTCTCTTGGGGAACGAAGAGTTCAGCAATAAATGGTTGTGACACACATGGTTACAGAATGAGTAGAAGTAAGATATATGACCAAAGAAT
The DNA here is from genome assembly GCF_047496795.1 of Chiloscyllium punctatum. NCBI lineage: Eukaryota > Metazoa > Chordata > Chondrichthyes > Orectolobiformes > Hemiscylliidae > Chiloscyllium > Chiloscyllium punctatum. The sequence goes on from NC_092741.1 coordinate 31,010,233, forward strand.
ACAGAAGCCTGTTTGAGGTACAAAGATGTCATCCAAAAGGCAGCACCTCTAAAAGTGCAATGCATTCATAGGATTAAGTGGAGGGGCGAGGTCTAGATTATCTGCACCCATTGAATGTTTCCAACACAGAAGAAGTCCATTTGGTACACTGTCTAATGCTAGCTCTCTGGGAGATCAATTCAAGCAATCCCACTCCCCTGCCTATTCCCAAAAGCCTTCTGTCACTTTAGATGATTATTACATTTCCTTTTAAGAGTGTTAACACCACTGGGGTGCTGCACTGGAAACTTTGCCCCACTACTTCCAACTCATTATCTCGCAACAAGACATCACCTACCTCAAAGTCACTAGCATCATTTGCTATTTCCAAAGATTTGATAAAGTCAGGAGCAGCAAACACTGGTTCGTTAATCAGGATTGCCTTCAGCTCCTTAAAGGCTGCTTGGCATTTTGCTGTCCAGATCCCATTTAGCTGTTTCTGTAACATATTTGTTGACATTACAGCTAATTTGCTGAAGTTAGGCATAAATTTCTGATACAACCCACACATTCCTAAAAATCTCACAATTTCCTATCTGGTTTCAGGAACAAAGGAATTTGATCAGAGTCCCCACTTTAGCCATTCTTGATAATACTTACCTTTGTCCTAAGACATGTCACAAATAAATTCCTTCTGCTTTTGGAAATTCATTTTTGGCCAATTTTATTATTAAGCCAGCTAACTGCAGTTGTTTAATCGATTCTGTAGTTGCCTCACTCTTCCCACATATTATCATATATCATGACATAATCTAAATAAATTACACACTTTGGTACTTCAGCTCCGACTTGATCCACAAGTCTTTGGAATGTAGCTGGGGTATTTTAAAACCCAAATGTTATTTCTTAATGTTATATAACCCACCTCGCAACCTGTAGGACTCAATATTGAGTTCAACAACTTCAGATGAATACCTCTGTCCTCCATTTTGTTTCCCTACCCTCACCGTGTATTGTTGGCATTGCTTTCAGCAATGTTCAGTCATTTTCTCCTTTTCACACCTAGTCTTTATCTCCTTTGCCACCATGAGCATTTCCTTTGTCTTTTTTTCTTGTTACGTTTACCAATTATTCCACTCACTCTTCCTTCTCCTCTATCAATTACATTAAAGTCACCATTCTCCAGCCCATCCAGTTCTGAAGACGACAAGATGTTAGACTCAAAATGTTAGTTCTGTTTCTATCTCCACAGATGCTATCAGACCTGCTGACATGTTTCAATACTTCCTGTTCTTACACTGATATAACGTATTTGGATGTAACAAAGGTGAATATTTCTTACAGTTTTTTGTCTGGGTGGCATTTGTCAGTATTCCTTCAACGTATCACTTTCATAGAATCACATCGCACAGAAACAGGCCATTCAGTCCAACTCATCCATGATGACCAGATTTCCATAACAAACCAGTCCCATTTGCCTGCATTAGACCCATATCCTTCTACACCTTCCCTCCACATGTGCAATTGTCTTTTAAATGTTGTAACTATATCTGCATTACCACTTCCTCTGGCAGTTCATTCCATATACTTGTACACACCACTAATCCTGCTGATACAATCCTCCAACCTGGATACAAATCTGTTTTCATTATGCCATTTACTTTCTATAATTGATGCAGAACCCACTCAGATTAGGAGCTAACATCACAGGTGAACTTCAGCTTTGTTGGCTAGGTTCAATCAAATGATTTTTTGGCGTGTATTAAGTCTCTGTTTCCACTTGAGCTTGTTTCTCAGGGCTTGACTGATAAGATTTCCTTTTATTGGCACAAGGTCTCCTACATCCACTTTATGTCTCACTGATATCATACATCCACGTACAGTTTTCCTTTTCCTTCCTAAGAAACTTAATTAGGTTTTCCCGTTGTCTTTCCCCTAACTAAGAAGACAGAGTGTCCAACTGTCCTAGCATTTCCATATTGGCTTGTCAAATTGTAAGATCTTTACTTTATGAAGTGTCTACATCTCCTTAAATCTCTCTTTTACTGTCTCTGTCATCCTCCACTAATCCAACACAATTTACTCTTTCTCACTTTCTTCTCTTCCTTCATGTGACATACTCCTGATTGCAGAAAGAAAAATCGACTATCTATTAGATTAGATTAGATTAGATTAGATTACTACAGTGTGGAAACAGGCCTTTCGGCCCAACAAGTCCACACCGCCCCGCCGAAGCGCAACCCACCCATACCCCTACACCTAACCCTTACCTAATACTACGGGCAATTTAGTATGGCCAATTCACCTGACCTGCACATCTTAGATAGGTCACTTTACTAACCCTCCTCACCACCTTGTAGGGACCACTGAATTTCACTTTTATAGGTTCACTGTGTAGAACAATAATACCAATACTTTGTCTCTTGCTTGAAATGTTCTAGTCGGAAGATATTTCTCACCCCATGCCTTCATTCTCACTTGTGAACTTCTTTAAGTGCTCCTGCGCAACTTTCTATGTTCCTGTTAAGTCTCTCTAGGAACAGGAACTCATAATCTAACATTGAGGATTAATTTGCCTTAAACAATTCTAATGGGCCTTTTTTATCTGTGGTCACAATCAGTCTGAATGCACTAAATCCAGTTAATTCATTTGGGAAATCTGTGGTAGCAAGGAGTAAAACAAAAGCTAATCCAATGTCCCCGTCCAGTGGGTATTCATGACAATAGCCATTAATCATTGTTTCAAGAGTTGATGATAGCTCTGTGAAGCTGCTCTTGTGGATGATACACAATGTGCACTAACTGTTTTATACATAGATTTCTGGCTATTTCCTGGAAAATGTCACATATGAAGTTGGATTGCATTTCAATTGGTAGTCCATAATGAACCAAAAATACTGAGTTAATCTTTCCATGACTACCTTAGCTGCCATTGTCCTTAAAGGAATGGCTTCTCAAAATCAGGTTGCCATATCCAGAATTGTGAAGATATAGTGGCTTGTTGTAATGGTCTTACACAATCTACTAACACTTGATTAAATGCTCCTTCAGAAACTGGTATGGGTATTAAAGATAACAGTTTGATTACATGTTGAGGGTTTCTGACATATATGACACATTTAACAAGATATCCTCATGGTGCCTTAGTCAGGGAAAATGCCTGAAGAAGGGCATTCCTGAAGAAGGGCTGATGCCCGAAATGTCGATTCTCCTGTTCCTTGGATGCTGCCTGACCTGCTGCACTTTTCCAGCAACACATTTTCAGCTCTGATCTCCAGCATCTGCAGTCCTCACTTTCCCCTCAGGGAAAATGCCTGTTTATCGATGCTTAAACTCTCCATATCCCTACCCAATATGAATTTCTTGCACCTCTTGTAATATTTCCTCACAAAATTTGGGTGATATTGCTGCCTGGTGGAACATTCCCTGTCCACAGGTTTGTGAGGATATCTCCACCTCCTCACCAGGACAGCATTCTTAATGTGGTAGGATTCTGGAAGTCCTTCAGACTAAACTCGAATGGGAGATATTTCTACAAATGTATTTAACTCACAATCTGCTTTCACAGTCGTACTGAGTGAAGACATGCCAAATACAACCATTGAACCTCTTTCAATAAACCTTCAGTTTTTATAACAAGTACTTGCAGGATTGCTTTGAGCACAGGCGTGGACTTTGTTTGGTCATTGCTCTGGTCACTACAAATGATGGAACAACCCCCTTGCAGTTTGTTCCTGTGACTGTTCTATTGAACCACATTCTGGGATTATGGGTGAAGTTATAACCATTACTCAAGCTAAGAGGTTCCCATGTAAAAGAATGCCTCCATATCCCTTACTACACATTTTGATAGGACTTAACATTTCCTAACTGAACTTGTGATTGCGACTCCAGCATCCGGAGGAAACCCACACAGACATAGGGAGAGTGTGCAAACTCCACACAGACAGTCGCCAGAGGCTGGGAATGTACCTAGGTCCCTGGTGCTATGAGGCAGCAGTGCTAACCACCGAGCCACCATGCCGCCCAACTCTGACTTGCTTTCTCTCTAACTCTTGCATCTCCTTTGCCAACCAATGTTCAATTCCATCTTCCTTTCCTTATCTTTGTCTTTTCTCTGAAATTCATGCTTCCTTATGCTCAAACTGAAACTCAATATGTCCCGAGCCTGATGTCTCACTACCTGGAGTGCTTGGTCTTCACTATCTCTCTCTCTCCTAAGCCCAACTTCGATGATAGCACATCATTTTAGCCCTTGCAGGAAATTCCACTTCTAATCTGCTTGCAAATTCAATCAATCTGGCTTTTGTGATCTTTTTTCATTTTGCCAAGGGTCAGCTCTGCCACCTTCAGGAAGGCTTTAGCAATTTTGTACAAAACCAAGTGTCTATTTATCTTTTGGCACTTACTCCAGCTCCACACCCAGTTGTACGTAGTCTTTATTGCAAGGTTCCAGACAAGCCCCCAGACAGGAGTACTGCACCAGTGTGGGGCAGCACGGTGGCTCAGTGGTTAGCACTGCTGCCTCTCAGCCCCAGGGACCTGGGTTCAATTCCAGCCTTGGGTGACTGTCTGTGTGGAGTTTGCACATTCGCCCTGTATCTGTGTGGGTTTCCTCTCACATCCCACAGATGTGCTGGTTAGGTAAATTGGCCATGCTAAGTTGCCTATAGTGTTCAGGAATGTGCAGGTGAGGGGGCAAATGTAGAGTAACAAGGTAGGGTGAGTTACTCTTTGGAAGGTTGGTGTGGACTTGTTGGGTTGGATGACCTGTTTCCAAACTACAGGGATACTGTGCTGGAAATCAATGCTCATTACTCCACTGTGAGAATTTGATTTAAACCCCTGAATTGCCCAATATTACCTGATTCATTCAGGTTAAAGCAAAATGTGCACCAGTTTCTTTTTAATCAATAAGAAAATAGCAATTTATTGTAATTAAGCTTCCTTTTTTAAATCACAGGCAAGAAAAGTACATGATTTACTATCTTATCACTCTTTTTAAAATTCCTACACCATAGGCAAAACACAAATATAACAGGTGGGAAAGGGAAAGAAAGGTCTGAAAATCATAGTTCTCGATGATCAATGTTGATAAAATGTTTTTTTAAAATTATTTGTTCCTATCAATTCAGTGATTGTCAGTTTTTCATTGACTGGTTAAGAATTTGTCCTAGTCTCTGAAGGTGATTTTGGTCTTTTTCCTTTCAACAAGGGAATTTGTGGGGAGCAAGCTGAGAATTAGCAAATCTCTTTCTCTCCCTTCTGTGTGGAGAGTTAACAGAAAATCTCCTAACCCTAATTCTCATGCATCATTTCCCTGTGAACTCCTTATCGGGGAGTAACCGTAAACCCGCCAATGGCTACTGCTCTTAGTTGTGCTACTGACAATGGAGAGAAGGTTAGAGACAACCTTTGAGCCTCGTGGGGGCTGGATATCCACCCTCTTGGTCACTGAAGCCATGTCCATTAACTGATCAGATTTGGGAAAGTCAGCAGGGGCGGGCTAGACCTTTCTGCACTGCCTTTGCAAACATTTGCAGCCGAGGTTGTCACCTTTAAAGAGCCACATGGAAAGATTGGACAAGCTCGGGATGTTTTTCTCTGAGAGATAGGTGGCTCAATGGCCCACAGTGCCATGGACCTGGATAGTTATTTGACATCGTAGACTGTCCCACTATCTAAGATAATAATTGAATTCCGAGTGAAAGCCATGATTTAATCAGTCTCCAGATCCTAACAACTCGCTGCATTTTCTATTGTTTACTGAATATCTGTGCTGCTTGGTTCACCAATCACCTCTCATCCCTGCCCCTTCTAGGCTAAGAGGAAGAGTTTCCCCCTATTTCTTCTGTCCTCATGATTTTGAATGCCTCTATCAAATGTTGTCTCAAACTCAGAGTCATAGAATCCCTACAGTGTGGAAGCAGGCCATTTGGCCCATCGAGTCTACACCCATCCTCTGAACAGCATCCCACCCAGACCCACCCCATTCCTGTAATCCTGTATTTCCCATGGTTAACTCACTTAGCCTGCGCATCCACATTCTTCACACATACCTCACTGTCAGTAGGAATTTACCATCTGGCAGCTGATGTGATGCTGAAAGAGGGGGAGGTTAAAAGGATGGGAGGAGTCCCATGTGGAACATAAAACAACAGAACACAGACTGATGGTCTGATTCCTTTTTGCGCACTCAATGTAATTCTATTGCACAGGGATTTCCAATATAAGACATGCACTGGGAACAGGGGACTAAATTTAGCCTCTTTTGTCTGAGATTTTAGTTTTAATGGAAGATTGATCTGCTCACAGATCCTTTATAAAAGCTAACAACAGAAATGTATATTAGCTTTGGTCCATTGCTCTGAAACAATTTCACGACATTGCTTACAACAAGATCCCCCCCCCTGTCAACCTGTGCTTTCAGGCATCTGCCAACAGAGGTCCTCATTGAGCTCTGAATACATTTAAGTGTTCCCTCTTGATGTTGGTATTTCAGATTAACCCACTCACTCTTTCAAGCGGTGGGCAAGGGTTGTCAGTCCTAATCACCAGAACATCCGTGGCTGGCACATAAGTGAAATAGAAGCGTTTGTATGGTAAAGTCCATTCCTCTTGGTAAGGAGACTCGGTTAAAGGGCCATCTGCTTCAGAGGTGTGTGATACTATCTCTGTTGAACTTTCATTCAACACTGTCTGATCATGAAGGTGTAGCAGCTCGGAGGAAGAAATAAGGACAATTCAATTGGCTGGACAGGGGGTTGCTCCGTTATGATGGGCATATTTGGTGACCAAGCACAGAGAGGTGGTTCTGGTGATGTAATGAAGCCTCTAGGAATACCTACAGCCAAAGTTGGTAAATCTTCTACAGTCCCAGTGTGGGGATACCCAGGGCTGGAGAGTTGAGATTCCCTACGATTGAGGCTGGAAGCAGGTGAGGCTCCGGAAGTTTGGACGTGCCTGGATTTCAGGTGGTAGCCACTTTTGGTGTGAGGGATTTGAGGATCTGCCGGTCCAACTGCCCTCATGAGATGAACAGTCATTTAGGCTCATTGACAATCTTGCTAAGAGGAGAAAGTGAGGACTGCAGATGCTGGAGATCAGAGCTGAAAATGTGTTGCTGGAAAAGCGCAGTACAGCAGGTCAGGCAGCATCCAAGGAACAATCTTGCGAAGAGATAAGCTCAGGAAATGGACAAGGATTGTCCAATAAGCCTCCAGTTTTCTGAGCATGGGGCAGTTCAGCTGCCTGGGTGGAAATGACAAAAATCAGACATGTAGTGGCCTGGACGTTGTCTCTATTATCATTGTCCGGCACGAATGTAGGGCAAATGATACTTGCCACTGAGCAGATCAAGCTGGAATGTTGTCTAGGTCTATGGACATGGATTACTTCAGTATCTGGACATTGTGCAATGTTTAGTTTCATTCACAATTATTAACAAAAATAACAAAGGGTGGCACAGTGGCTCAGTGGTTAGCACACAGCACTGGGGATCCCAGGTTCAATTCCAGCCTCGGGTGTCTATCTGTGTGACGTTTGCACATTCTCTCTGTGTCTGTGTAGGTTTCCTCCGGGTGCTCCGATTTCCTCCCACATTCCAAAGATGTGCAGGTTAGATGAGTTGGTCATGCTAAATTGCCCATCGTGTTAGGTGCATTAGTCAGAGAGAAATGGGTCTGCGTGGGTTACTCTTTGGAGGGTCGGTGTGGACTGGTAGGGAATCTAATCGAATCAAACTACTTCTGACCTTATGATGCAGAGGAGATCATCGATGAAACAGTTGAAGATGATTGGGCACTACCCTGAGGAACTACTCCCCAGATAAACAGGGGCTGAGATGACAGACCTCCAACAACCACAACCATCTTTCTTCATGCCAGGTATGACTCCAGTCAGTCGAAGGTTTTCCGTCTAATGTCAATTGAATTCAATTTTGCCCACCATCCATTCTGCCATGTTCAGTCAAATGTTACCTTGACCTTTAAAGGTAGTCACTCTTGCCTGACCTCTGGAGTTTAACCCATTTCTTTCTGTTTGCATCAAGGCTACATTGAAGCTGAAAGTCCAGGCAAAACCCAGAGGCAGCATCAGCAAGTGGGTTATGCTTTTGTAAAAGTGGATTACTTCAGTATCTGGACATTATGCAATGGGAGTGTCGATGACTCCTTCCATAACTTTTCTGCTGAATCAGAGTGAAATGAGAGGGCACCTTTTGGCCAGATTGCTTTTCAGAGTCATTGAACCATACAGCAAGGAAACAGACCCTTCCGCCCAATTCGTCCCTGCCGATCAGGATTCCTAAACTGAACCAGTCCCATTTGCCTGTGTTTGGCCTATATCCCTCTAAATCTTTCCCATTCATGTACCTGTCCAAATGGTTTTTAAATGCTGTAACTGTACCTGCTTCTACCACTTCCTCTGGCAGCTCGTTCCATATACACCCCATCCTCTGAGTGAAAAACATTGCCCTCAGGCCACTTTTAAAACAAACTCCTCACGCTTTAAATCAGTGCTCCCCTACCCTGGGCAAAAGACCTTGGCTATTCACCTTGTCCATGCTCCTCATGGTTCAATAAACCTCGATAAAGTCACCCCTCAGCATTCTACACTCCAGGGATAAAAGTTCTAGCCTATCCCACCTTTCCTTATAACTCGTATCCTTCAGTCTCAGTAACATCCTCTCAAATATTGTTTTGCATCCTTTCCAGTTTAATAACATCCTCCTATTGTGTCTGTTTTAGATAGAATATGAGTGAGCAATTTTCCATATTGTCCCATAGATGTTTGTGGGCTGCGAAGTGACAGATGGGGTTTAGTTTAGATGAATGTGAGGTGTTGCATTTTGACAAGGCGAACCAGGGTAGGACTTATACACTTACTGGCAGGATCCTGGGGCGTGCTGACAAACAGAGACCGCGGGGTGCAGGTGCATAGCTCCTTGAAAGTGGAAGTACAGGTATACTGGATAGTGAAGAAAGCATTTGGCGAGCTTGCCATTATTGGTCAGTGCATGGAGTAAAGGAGTTAAGACTTCCAGTTGCGGCTATAGAGGAGATTGGTGAGGCCACTTTTAGAATATTGTGTACAGTTCTGCTTGCCCTGCTATAGGAAAGATGTTGTTAAAGTTGAGAAGGTATAAGAATGATTTTCAAGGATGTTGCTGGGACTGGAGGGTTTGAGCTATAAGATTAGATTCCCTACAGTGTGGAAACAGGCCCTACGGCCCAACCAGTCCACACAGACCCTCTGGAGAGCAACCCATCCAGACCCATTTCCCTCTGACTAAAGTACCTGACACACTATGGGCAATTTAGCATGGTCAATTCACCTGCCCTGCACATCTTTGGACTATGGGAGAAAACCGGAGCACCCGGAGGAAACCCACGCAGACACAGGGAGAATGTGCAAACTCCACACAGAGAGTCACCCAAGGCTGGAATCAAACCTCGGACCTTGGTGCTGTGAGGCAGCAGTGTGAACCACTGAGCCACCGTGCCACCCAAAGAGAGGCTGAATACGGTGGTACTATTTTCCCTGGAACATCAGAGGCTGAGGGGTGACCTAATGGAGGTTTATAAAATCATGAGGGGCATGGATGGGATGAATAGCAAAGGTCTTTTTTCCTGGGTTCGGGAAGTCCATATCTATAGGGCATAGGTTTAAGGTAAGAGGGGAAAGATTTGAGGACCTAAGGGTTAATTTTTTCATGCAGAGGGCGATGTGTGCAGAACAAGTGCCAGAGGAATAGTGGAGGTGGGTACAAATATAACATTTAATAGGCATCTGGATGGATATATGAACAGGAAAGGTTCAGAGGGATAAGGGCCAAATGCTGGCAAATAAGACTAGATGATATTGAGGTGTCTGGTCAGCTCAAATGAGTTGGACCGAAGGGTCTGTTTCTGTGCTGCAGACTCTATGACCCCGTGACTGTATGCATTAGAGCAGCTTAGCTTGGTGTGTGGCTGAGTCTGGGGCACACATCTTCAGTACTATTGTCAGAATATTGTCAGGGCCCATAGCCTTTGTGGTATCTGGTACCTTTACCTGTTTCTTTGTATCCCTGTGGAGTGAATTGTAATTGTTGAGGATTGCTGATAGTGGGGCCTCACAGTTAAAGTATCCAATCCCTGGTCATGATTTGGAGATGCCGGTGTTGGACTGGGGTGGGTTAAAAATCACACAACACCAGGTTATAGTCCAAAAGGTTTAACTGGAAGCACTAGCTTTCGGAGCGCTGCTCCGTCATCAGGTGCCGATCCCTGGTATTCTTCCAGTCAATCCCCTCTGCACCCTTTCAATATTCTTTCCAAAATCCCCGGAAATAGACAAAAGCACCAGAATTTTACAAAGGTGAGAGCAACTTTCATGGCCATGAACCAACCACCTCTTTGCGTGAAGATATGGATCCCATTTGCTGCGTCAGTGGACTTAAAAACTTGCCTTGCCAGCTTGAAAGGCTGATTGCTATGATCTGGAACTTGCTGTCTGTTAGGGTAATGGGAACATAGTTCCTTTCAACAGGATTCCGAATGCCCCACAGCCTCAGAGTGTGTGCTAATTGACAGCAAGATGCTGACTAATTGCTCCAATTCTACAGCATTAACAGGCCTGTTTCAACAGCAAGGTGAGTATCAGCATTAGCCTATTCTTGTCTGATCCGGATTATGTGCTGACAGTCTAATTCTGGGAAGGTGGGAAGTGCTTCTGAGCTAGTTTCAGAAACAGAAGGTTGATCTAATTTTGCCTGATCCCTTTAGTTCTATTGCAAAGTTTTGCCAGATGACTGCTCCCAGGGACAGTGGAAGTACATTTTCCACTCTTGCAGGTGCCAGTCATAGAGATGTACAGCACGGAAACAGATCCTTCGGTCCAACTCGTCTATGCCGACCAGATATCTGAAATTAATCGAGTCCCATTTGCTTACATTTGGCCCATATCCCTGTAAACCCTTCCTATTCATATACCCATCCAGATGCCTTTTAAATGTTGTAATTGTACCAGCCTCCACCACTTCCTCTGGCAGCTCGTTCCATACACGCACCATCCTCTGTGTGAAAAGGTTGCCCCTTGGGTCCCTTTTAAATCTTTCCCCTCTCACCCTCTAGTTTCAGACTCGCTAGCCTGGGAAAAAAACCTTGGCTAGTCACCCTCTCCATGCCCCTTATGACTTTGTAAACCTTCATAAGCCTTAGCCTCTGACACTCCAAGCTGTTCAGCCTCTCCCTATAGTCCATATACATACCACCCTCTGCGTGAAAAGGTTGCCCCTTTGGTCCCTTTTAAATCTTTTCACTTTCACCTTAAACCAATGTCCTCTGGATTTGGACTCCCCTACCATGCCCCTCATGATTTTATAAACCTCTATAAGGTCGCCCCTCAGCCTCTGATAGTTTAGGGAAAGTAGCCCCAGCCTATTCAGCCTCTCCCTAAAGCTCAAACCCTCTAACCCTGGCAACATCCTTGTAAATCTTTTCTGCAGCCAGTCCCATTAATGACAAGAAAGATCGAAGCCCCTTGTGCACTGTGCTGTCAACTCCAGGGGCTTAGTGTTTGGATTGGAGCTGGTTGGATAGTGTTTACAGAGCTAGCACAAACACGGTGGACCGAACTGCCTTCTCCTGTGTTGCACATCAGGTTTTGCACAGAAGGTATACAGCTATTCTTCATCTCCTTCAGAATGACCAGACTGCTTAACGTTCAGTGCTGGATGAGCATATATTTCTTTGGTCTGCTCTCTACACCACTCCTCCACAATCTCCATTCCCTCAGCACGGACCCCATCCCTCTCCCTGACCATAGGTCGAGGTGAGTCCAGAGCCCTTGCAAATTACCTGCTTCATTGTTGACCCTGAGCTTTGAACCACACAGAGGCTGACCACAACCAGGAACATGACATTCAAATCTTTATCATCATCCGACTCCCTCCCTCCCTTTCCCACCTTATCATCTGTTGAAACTCACTTCCCTACTTACGCTGTCTCTCATCTTGATCATTCCACTGCACCCCTGAACCAGTCTATTATCTGTGCCAGGGATAAAAATAAACTGCAGATGCTGGAATCCAAAGTAGACAAACAGGAGGCTGGAAGAACACAGCCAGCCAGGCAGCATCGGGAGGTAGAGGAGTCAACATTTCTGCTATTAACCCTTCTAAAGTCCTGGTTTGCTGTGTTCTTCCAGCCTCCCTGTTTGTCCATTGTCTTTGCCATTGGTTTCACCTCTGAGTCAGAAGATTGTTGGTTCAATTCTCTCCCTAAACCTGAACACAAAAATCTTGGGCTACTCTGCAGTGTTGCACTACCAGAGTGGATGTCATTCAGACATTAAACAAAGCCCTTCCACCTTCTTGGGCTCACATAGAGATCCTAAGGTGAAAGATCAAAGTTGAATTGTGGAGTTATTTCATATTTCCTGGCCAGTATTCATCGTTCAAACATCACCAAAAAGATTGTCATTGTTAAATTGTTGGAGCTTGTTGTCATTAAATTAATCACCGTGTGTCTGCAGACAGTGATTAAGCTTTCAAAATGCTTTCAGTATAATGCAAGGAGATATATAAATTCAACTCTTGTGTTCTCATCCCTCATAACTGAGAATCCACCCAAATCTCTGCTTCCAAGGCTTATTTCACACAGAGTCACATTTATACATACATTCCCCCCACACCCTGTTTCTGTTGAGTGCTGGAGACGGCCGATAGGTGCTGGTCTTGCCAATGACTCCCACATTTCTTGAGGAGACAAAACAAAATGCTTCTTTGTAGCCAACCCCTTTGGCCAGTCTCTGTCTCAACCGTGGCTCAGTGTCAAAAGTTTTTGGCAGTATCTCTACAAACCTCCTTAGGAAAGTTTAGCATTTTAAAGCCAATATATAGATGCAACTTGTTATCGTTACCTTTCTAAGTCAGTGGAATCCCTCTTCCCCCCCCCCCCCCCCCCTCCCCCCACTCCCCCCCCACCCCCACCCCACTCCCCCAACCTAAATTCAAATCACACTTCAAGTGGAAAATTAGGTGCAGTAGGGAATATTTAATGTAAGCTGGGCAGCTGCTGTTCTGAGAACAGAACGAGAGGCAGCCTTTGTCTGTGGCTAACCCGTTTCCCAAATCTAATCTTGAAGTGTCTGATTCCTACAACAGTTGCTTGAATAATTGAAATGTTCCGATTTCCAACACAGAGATCCCTCACACGCATATGGAAGAAAATCACAGATAAATCTGATTAGCCGCCCCATTCTGATTATTTTGTCAACATCGTTCTCATTATGTCCTAACAGCCAGTGCTGAAGAAACTCAATGCAGGATCCGATTGAACCTGACAACAGAAAGCAAGTGGGAGTCAACATCAGAGAGGCAGTGATTAACTCAGGTTGTTCTGCCCTCCATGTTATTACAAACTACGTGCAGGTTACTCCAAACCCCACCTCCATGCCAGTCTTAATAAATCCTTTGGGATATCAACTCCCCAGCAACAACCCCTGACCACTTGACAATGTCTTTGCTTCAATGAATTAGCCAAGACAGACCAATACCAGCAAAACCATGCTAACAATAAACATTTGGTCTCTTGCATTTTACTTTTCATGGTTGCACATAATGACAAGGCCACAAGTCCCAGTCAGAATGGAAATTCCTGTTAGTCCACTCTGACGAGTCATTGGTATAATGTAGAAACATAGAAGACAGGAGCAAGAGTAGACTATTTGGCCCTTCAACCAGGCGAAAGTGAGGACTGCAGAAACTGGAGATCAGAGTCAATATTAGAGTGGTGCTGGAAAAGCACAGCAGGTCAGGCAGCATCCGAGGAGCAGGAAAAATCAACGTTTCAGTCAAAAGCCTTTCATCAGGAATTCCTGATGAAGGGCTTTTGCATGAAATGTCAAGTTTCCTGCTCCTCGGATGCTGCCTGACCTGCTGTGCTTTTCCAGCACCACTCTAATCTTGACATTTGGCCCTTCAAACCTGCTTCATCCATCAATATGGTCGTTGCTGATCATCTGGGAACCCCACAGACTCACCACTCTTTGGGGCAAACATTTCTCCAGATCTAAATGTCCCCCTGGGAGTGGGATCGAATTTACACACAGCATTCATATCGAATAACTATCCTCCCCTCACACCAGCTCTTCGTACAGTGACGGTGAGAGCCTCCATCGCAGTTTCAGTTGTGAGCTCAGTTTGTTGCTGTTTGCAGTTCAAATAGGACCAAAGCAGACAGTTTGCAGTGAACTCCCCCTCACCTTCAAATCTCCGGCTCACACAAAGTGAACACAGGCCTCGCTCATCTTGCTTGGTTGTTGAATGCAATGATGTTGATGGTGAGATTAAAATGGCAAATTTGTGACTAAAGGTTGGGTGCCTCACAATTCTCTTCCTCAAATTAGAATCCAGAGAACTAGACATGACGCTGTAACAGTCTATTGGAGCATTTCCCATTTTCCAGCAACCACACTGCCAAAGCAGAGTAATATCCAGCTTCTACCTCAAGGTGGGATGAGTGAACAAATAAGGCTTGACACTGACTCCAAAACAGTGAGCACAACTATCTGGAAGGACAAGGATATGAGTTGCTGGAAACGCCTCTGTGTACACGATCCTTCCTACCCCTGTGTTAAAGACTTAGTCACACATCCAGTGTTTCTCCATTGTCACAGTCCTGGATCTCCCCACTTGAAGAGTCTGTATACTATGGACTGCAATGGCTGACCACCACCTTCCCTGTGGCAACAAAGGATGGGCAATAAGCCACGCCCATCAGCAACACCCACACCCCGAGATCAGATTGTCAAAACAAGTTAACCACGTGGCAGGCAAAAGTAGTGGAGGAACTGAATGAATGTGAGGAAAAAGAGTTTGAAGATTATTTTGACAATAGAGTATAGTGACACTCAACAAGGGAGGCAAATTAGGCCTTCATCACAAGAGTAGAGGAGCAGGGATGTCTTGCTGCAATTGTACACAGCCTTGGTGAGACTATACCTGGAGTATTGGCTGCAGTTTTGGTTTCCTTATCTGAGGAAGGATGTTCAGGCGATGAAAGGAAAGTTACGGTTCCTGGGATGGCAAATTAGGTATGAAAAGAGATAGATTAATTCATATATTAAAAGAAAGAGAGGTTCATCTCATCGTAACCTATAAATTCTAACAGGACTAGAAAGGGTAAATGCAAGAGGATAATTCCCATAATAACAGTCTCATGAAAAGGGGTAGACCATTTAGGATTGAGATGAGGAGAATTCTTATACCCAGAGAGTAGTGGGGCTGTGGGATTCCCTGCTAATTGAGACCAATGTTTTCAAGGAGGAGTTCGGTATCATTTGAGCTGAAGGAATCAAAAGATGTGCTGAGGAAATGGGAACAGGGGGCTGAGTTGAACGATCAGTCACGATCATACTGAATGGTAGAAGGGCTTGAAGGGCTGAAGGAACTACCCTATTACCTATTTTCTATGTTTCTGTGACAAGTTTCAAAGGAAGCGTCCCCAAGAGAAGAAGCCAAGCGAAAGCAGAGTGACAGGATTAGGACATATTGCCCGAGAGCACACACAGACTCACCCATCCCAGAGTAGACACAGAATGCGGCACACGAAAAGGATGATGCAGAGGGAATAATCAGAACTAGGTTCAGGATAAATTCAGCACAAAAGCACTGGAGAAGTTTACTTTTTAACGTTGAGGACAGTTCTGCTTGCTGGATATGAGTAAGCCTTATTCTCCAGTTCAGAGTTCACTGCCATCAATTAGACCCAAACCCTTGGAGAATGGGGACAGAGACACTTCTATTCACAGCACATTTGTTAATGCGTGAGATGCTTTGAGTCCTGTGGGCAATCAGTTGCTCAGAAGGTGCACGACAGAGATTGATAGATTTCTAAGATTGAAAATGTCAAGGATGTGGGGATAATGAAGGAGAATGGTGCTGAAGTTGAAGATTAGACATGATCCCATTGAATGAGCTAGAAGGGCTGAAGGGCCTACTCCGATTTCTTATGTTTTTGTAAAGAGAGGGTCTGGCAGGATCATCTGAAATGAAAAATTATTGACCAAATATCTGAAGGCCAGGAATAGCTAGCAATGAATGAATCAACTTCCTTCTGTACTGAAGAACAAAATGGGTTCGAGCTTGAAGACCTGATGACAGCCCAAGACCATGCTGTGACCTGAAGTCCTTTTATTTTTGCAAATGAGCAGCTTTGAAAATGTTTTGAATTAATAATGTATAATGCAGCAACATAAATACAGCGGTGGTGAACCAGCCCCCACATCGTAAAATCCCTGATATACCTCACCTTTGCCTGAATATATAGTTTGCAATACCACAACTGGTGCTCCTTCTTTGTCTTCCAGACAGAACGTTACTAAAAGTGCCCTCTTTCCCTTGCCTCTCTACAAGGCACAGTCAAGTAATCAAACTGCCAGCTACAGAGACATAAACAATATCACGGAGAAAATAGGTAAAAACAATCACTGCAGATGCTGGAAACCAGATTCTGGATTAGTGGTGCTGGAAGAGCACAGCAGTTGGATGCTCCTTGGATGCTGCCTGAACTGCTGTGCTCTTCCAGCACCACTAATCCAGAATCACGGAGAAAATATTCTGGTCTGGCTGTGAGGTACTCGGGATAGATCTGTGTAAATATCGATTGATTAATTGTGAAGGTGCAATTGCCAAAATGGGTCAGATGCTAGAATGTTAGTTGACTTGTCTGGATGCCAATAGCGCGGGTTCAATTCCTGCACTGGCTGTGGTTACCATGAACTACTCTCCTTCTCAACCTCTCCCCTCACCTGAGGCATGGTGATACTCAGGTTAAATCACCACAATGATCTCATTTCAAATGACAGAATGGGGCTATGAGGACTTTACCTTTTGGATCCTGAAGTAACAGAGTCATTGATTTGTACAGTGCAGAAACAGACCCTTCAGTCTAACATGTGCTGACCAGGGATCTTAAATTAATCTCATCCCATTTGCCAGAATTAGGCCCATATCCTTCCTATTCATATACCCATCCAAATGCCTTTTAAATGTTATGAATGTACCAGCCACCACCAGTTCCTCTGGCTGCTCATTCCATACACTCACCACCTTCTGTGTGGAAACGTTGCCCCTTAGGTCCCTTTTGAGTCTTTCTCCTCTCAACTTAAACCTATGCCCTCTAGTTTTGGAGTCGCTTGACTATTCACCTTACCAGACCTCCCGTGATATTATAAATATGTGTAAGGCCAGGCCTCAGCCTCTGATGTTCCAGGGAAAATAGCCCTCGCCTATTCAGCCTCTCCCGGGAGCTCAAACCCTCCAATCCTGGCAACATCCTTGTAAATCATTTCTGCACCCTTTCAAGTTTCACAACATCCTTCTTATAGGAGGGAAACCAGAATTGCATGCAGGATTCCAAAAGTGGCCTAATCAATGTCCTTATAGCTGCAGCATGACCTCTCAACTTCTATAGTCAATGCACTGACCAATAAAGGCAAGTGTACATTGAATTCTGAAAATCATGGCTAAACAGGACTAATATTTCAACTATAAAGGAAGCATAAATGAAAAGGATATTGGACTCTAAGTACACAATGGTTGAAATGAACAGATATTCTACAACCATCTCCCTCCAAGAGGAGGGATGTTGTGAAACTAGAATGGCTTTAGAAAAGATTTACAAGGACGTTGCCAGGGTTGGAGGGCTTGAGCTAAAGGGAGAGGCTGAATAGGCTGGGGCTATTTTCTCTAGGGAGTTGGAGGCTGTGGGGTGACGTTATAGAAGTTTATAAAATCATGAGGGGGGCATAGAGAGGCGAGTCCAAAACCAGATGGAATAGGTTTAAGGTGAGAGGGGAAAGTTATAAAAGGGACCTCGGGGTAACTTTCTCACACAGAGGGTGGTGCGTGTATGGAATGAGCTGCCAGAGGAAGTGGTGGAGCTGAGTACAACTGCAACATTTAAAAGGCATCTAGATGGGTATATGAATAGAAGGCGAGAGATATGGGCCAAATATTGGCATATAGGTCTAGATTACTTTAGGGATAAATGGTCAGCGTGGATAAATTGGACCAAAAGGTCTGTTTCTGTGCTATATATCTCTATGACTCTATGACTCCACTGAAGCAGACAGGGCTCTGATCCAACAATATTATAAACATAGACAGCTCTTCTTACCATATTTTGTTGCTTTACAGTTCCTTTGAGACGGATGTTGCTGTGCTATGAAATTAAATTGTTCTCCAACTATTAGCTCTGACTGTTTAAAAATTAGTTTGCCTATTGTTAGGAGTCCATCATTAAGAGGCAGTAGAAATGAAGAAACAGCAGCAAATAGTAGTCTGCACTTAAAGCTGAGTGTTTTTTTTTTCTGCATGTTTGCTGACAGTTCATGGTTTCTGGGCCGTGTCTGAGGACAGATTTCTAAGCTATGTTGGACTCATTAAAGCTTGCTTTGTGCAAATTGCTGATTAACAGATTAAACTATATATATATAAAAATAGCTGATCACAAAGTAATGTCATCCAAGCATTTAAATATTTATTATTCAGGGTGATTTCTCCTGTTATAACACTGGCTGGTAGCAATTAAGAGTTGCTGCTAACTTTAGTTTCAGCCCCTCAAGCATTAACATCAATGGTCTGTTAAATTAAGAAATACAAGAGGCAGTTTGCTAGACCTTGGCCACTTGGGAACATATATTGCCTAAGAGCAAAGGTCAGGACAAGCAGAGTGTAGATTGCTTAGGTCAGTACATGGTGGTCGCTGCACTGTTAGTGTGACAGTTATAAATGAGTTGGAAGGTGGGGCAATCCTGATTTCAGTAACCAGAATTAAAATCAGAACCACACATGAGGCACAACCTGGGAACCAAAAATGAAACAAGAAGATGTGCATCTTAGAATGATGAAATGCTTGAAACAATCGGGCTTCAAAGAGAATTGAAAATCCAGACATAAAGATCATCAAAAGATCACAAAAAGGTAAACAGAGCCATTAGCAGGTTAATGGAATGCTGACCTCTATATCCAGAGGAATAGACTACCAAGATGATAGACCACAACAACATTTTAAACATAGACAGCTCTTCTTACCTTATTTTGTTGCTTCACAGTTCCTATATTTTGCTGTTTATGGGGAGAATAGGATTAGGGAAATAGGCTAAACTATATAGTGTCAGGTCTTCCTGGAGTGAAAGAGGAACCTGCTCTGGGGCAGCAGTGGTAGCTCAGTGGTTAGTACTGCCACCTCAGAGCACCAGGGATCCAGGTTCGATTCTGCCTTCGGGCAACTGACTGTGTGGAGTTTGCATTTTCTCCCTCTGTGGGTGTGCACTGGTTTACTCCCACAGTCCAAAGATGTGCAGGTTAGGTGGCTTGGCCATGGGAAAATGTAGGGTTTGAGGGTTGGTGTGGACTTGATGGGCCAAATGGTCTGCTTCCACACTGCAGGATTCTATATGTGTGAAAGGCGGCAAAAGTTTGGGAATTGTTTTCCACTCACAGCAACTGATGCTCTGTCATTTGCAAACTTGGAACCTGAGAATATCAGGCCAAAAGGTATTTGAAGATATGGGACAAAGGCAGGTAACCAGGGTTAGGTCAAAGGTCAATCATGATCTATTTGCCTGAGGCCCAAGAAACGAAATAGCCTACTGCCATTTTTAGTAGATACATTCACTTGTGTAGGCTGGTGATCAGATTTGGCACAAAACTGACAGGTGACCAAAAGCAGAGAGAGAAATAGAAAGGTTAAGAGATTCACACAAGCATCTGAACCAGGAATAGGCTGTTCAGCTCTTTGTGTCAGTAAGGTCACAGCTATTCTCACTGGAACCTCAAACCCGCTATCCCATCTGCTCCCAATAAAAAGCCAACCCTTACTTAAAAAGAATCCATCAACCTCTGCTTTGAAAATATTCAAGGACTCTTCTTCCACCAACTTTCAAGAAAGAGACTTCCAAAGACTTTCCTCTGGCAGGAGGAATTTTGCTTAAACTGCTTTAAATGGATTATGCCTAGTTTTTAAAATGGTAGCCCCTGTAGTTCCAGATTCCCATATAAGAGAAGATCCCTTGGGATTTTCATTCAGTGACATGGACTCGAAAACTAAAATAAGGAACTGCAGATACTTAAAATGTGAAACAAAATCAGAACTTTTTGGAGCGATTGAGAAGAGAAAGCAGAGTTCATGTTTCAGGTCCTGTGACCTTTCTTCTGAATTTCTGCTTTCAGTTTTTTTTAATTTTCTGACCCATTGCACAGCAGAGGATTCCTTCACCTTTGATGGCCATACAGGACTTTCATATCCATAACAATGCAGTGCTGATGTGCTCATTTGACGTTGTTTCCTTATTCATCAATGTCCCACTCCAAGAAGACATAGACACTTACACTGTTGCACTTTCTCATGGTGACCTGAACCTGTCAGTACAGTGGGAGTCAAGATTCACCAAACTCATGAACTCAGCAACTCGCGCAAATGAGTTCAGTTTTAACTATACCGAAATAGATGGAGGTTCTCATGGGAGATCTCTGCTGGGTCCAAATCTCGCAAACATCTTTGCTGGACTCCATGAGAAACAAGGTAAAAACAATAACTGCAGATGCTGGAAACCAAATTCTGGATTAGTGGTGCTGGAAGAGCACAGCAGTTCAGGCAGCATCCAAGGAGCAGCGAAATCGACGTTTCGGGCAAGAGCCCTTCATCAGGAATAAAGGCAGTGAGCCTGAAGACTCGCTCCCCACCCCCACCCTCCTCTAGCTTATCTCTCCACGCTTCAGGCTCACTGCCTTTATTCCTGATGAAGGGCTCTTGCCCGAAACGTCGATTTCGCTGCTTGTTGGATGCTGCCTGAACTGCTGTGCTCTTCCAGCACCACTAATCCAGTCCATGAGAAACATGTCTGAATGGATTGACACCTGACCTGTGATCCTTGCATTTTCCAAAATGAAGATGGCACATTTGCTCCATTTAAATCCACTGCAGAGGTCAGGGCAGTTCCAAGAAAACAATAGCAAAACCAGAAGCTTCTGGAGAAACTCAGCAGGTCTGGCAGTATCGGTGGACAGAAAGCAAAGTTAACCTTTCGAGGTGCAGAGACTCTTTTTCATAATTTCTGTTTTTGTTCCTTTGGATACAAGCCTAGAGTGTTTAAACTTTTCTCAAAATGAACCCCACCACACCACCCCCCCTCTAACATCTCAAATCCAGGTATCAATTTGGTAAACCATCTTTGCAAATCCTCCAAAGTTTACATTATTCTTTAAGTAAGTTGACCATTACTGTACACAGAATGCTAGATGTGGTCTTGTTAGCACCCTTATAATCGAATCATAACGTCCCTACTTTTGTACTCAATTCCCCTTGTGACAACTGATAATATTCCATTAGCTTTCTTAATTGCTTGTTGTACCTGGGTACAAACCCTTTGTAGTTCACACACAAGGAATCCCAGATCCACCTGCTCTTCAACATTCCACCATTATAAAATACTGTTAACGAAAGGAAATTATTCATGCAAATTGACAATTTCATATTTCCCCAATTATATTTCATTGCTACATCTGATTTAATTGATGTGATTTGATTGAGTTATTGTCACATGTATCTAAGTACAGTGAAATGCTTTGTTTATGAGCAGAACAGGCAGATCATAGTAAGGACATACAGATCATAGGGTGAAACAAAACTTAGACAGAGGCATACAGGTTATATCACACAGGGTATGTGCTAGGCAAGATCAATATTAGCAAGATCAGCACTATTTAAAGTGAGAGAGTCCATTCAGCAGTCTAATAACAGCTGGGGAGAAGCTGTTCCTAAACCTGATGGTCCATATGTTCAAGCTTCTGTATCTTCTGGCTGATGGAAGAGGTTTTAGGGGAGCATTACTGGGATGGAGGGGTCTTTGATGTTGGCAGCCTTCCCACAGCAATAAGCCATGGGATTGCAGTCCGTGGATGAGAGGTTGGCTTCCGTGATGGTCTGGACTGTGCACACCACCTTCTGTAATTTCTTACAACCTTGGGCAGAGCAGTTGCCGTTCCAGGTCTTTATGCACTTGGACAGTACGTTTTCTATGGTGCATCTGTAAAAGGATCCTTATGGACGTGCCAAATTTCCTGAGCTACCTGAGGAAGAAGAGGCATTGCTGTGCCTTCTTGACCATCGCATGTACATGGGAAGACCAGGATAGGTTGTTGGTTATCGTCAATCTGATGAACTTGACGCAGACTCTCTCAACCTCTGCTCCCCAGATGTAATTGGGGATGTGTCCTCCTTCTTTCTTTCTGAAGCCAATAATCAGCTCCTTAGTTGTGCCAACATTGAGAGAGAGATTGTTCTCAATGCACGACACCACCAAGCCTACTATCTCCTTTCTATATTCTGACTCATCATTGTTAGATATCCATCCTAACACAGTGGTGTCATCTGCATCTTTCGCTTTACCAAGCTCTCTGTTTTTTCAGCTTCATTTCATCTACAAAACTTACTTTCCTATATATCTCTATGTGACTTATGTACATTGTAAGCAATTGAGGTCCCACCAGTGATCCCCGAGGAACACTATTGTTACGTGTCACCAAGACCCATTCAATGTTTGGTCTCTACTTCCTATTAGCCAGCCAATCTTCTATCCATGCCAACATGCCACTTCCCCACAACATGAGCTATTGTTTTCCACAATAACCTTTGATATTGCACGTTATCAAATGCCTTCTGAAAATCTAAATGCAGCACATCCATCAGTTCCCCTTTATCCACAGTATGTGTTACCTCCTCAAAGAATTCAAATAGATTGGTTAGATATTGTTTCCTTTTGACAAAAAAAAACATGCCGAAGGAGTCATTTGCAGGGGGAATAATGGATCTCAGGAATAAGGATGAAGTGAGAATTGAAATGTCTCAGGCTACAGGAGTTTATAAAGAAGGTGGGTTGAGGCAATTGACATGACCTGAAAATTAATTCTTAACATCTTCAGATAGGTTGCATACAATAGAGTATGTGAATGATATTTAAGTCCTGAGTGCTTAATTATTTCAAGACACGGAACCTAGATATTGTTTGGGAGGGTGGGCATGAGGTAAATGGGATTGGGGGGGGAGGGGAGGTGGAATGGGAGCGAGTGAATGATGTTGTCAGGGAGGCTAAATGCTCCTCCATTCTCCAGTCAGATATAATTCATGGCAGTCTCCAGCTTTGAGGACAATGGAGGATATCTCCAGTAGACTGTCTTCCTGTATTTGGCAGACCCAACAAGAGCGGTAATCAGCACAGCACAGTTTCAGGTTGGCTTCCAGGGTGGACACTGTCCTCCTCAATCTACAAAGAAGCTAATGCTTTCTTCAGAATCAGGCTGTTGTTGTCTCTCGCCATGTTGAATATTTTGGTCACTTTTTATACACCTGTAAAATGGGTGTGGCATCAACAAATCTCTCACCGAATGTAGCTTAAGTGAAGGAGAGAAGACTCAGGGATGCCGAAACAAATGCTTGCCAATACCAGAAATCACAGTTGCAAAGCCCCTGCAACGCAGTAAACATTTCTCAACCATTCACATAAAATAATGTGTGTACCATCGATATTTTTCAGGAAATTGATAGCCAACAAGCAGAATAAAAATATAAAGTCACCAATACACGAGGGTCACTAGGAAAGGGACAGGACTTCAGCATCAACACAGTAGAAATAATGAATCCATCTCGCTTTTCATTGATTTGTACAGATAAGGAATGTTTAACTCTTGCTGCAGAGAATAGTCAGCCATTTCAAATGCAAGACTGAAATCGTCAGGGGTGTACTTGTTCCTTTGTTAATACAGGAAGGATTGTGTTAATGCAATGATGGGCTAAAAATGATTTATATTGAGATGTGTGAGTGAGAACGAGAGAGAGAGAGGCAAGCAGGCAGATGGAGGTAACAGGAAGAGACAGGCACAAATACAGAGAGAGAAACAGACAGATGGAGAGACAGGCAGAAATGTGGACGCAAAGCAACAAGAAACACTGAGAGGCCACTAAAACACAGTGAGATAAAGCAGAGTGAGCTTGAAGGACCACATTTAACACACCCCACACCTCCGTTGTAACTCAATAGTATAGATATTGCCATATGGTTGTCAGTGCCTCTGCAAACCTGCCTCAGCATTTGCCCTGACTCCTGCCATAGCCCTGTGTTTAGGTGGCTGAAGCATTTGCCTGCGCTTGTCCCTTCACTTAAAAGGAGCCAAGAGAAAAAGCAGAAGGTGAGTTTTAATCGCACTCTGACAGATCTGAAGAAGCAGAGGTGTATCTTCAGGCCCCAAAACTGGGGTTCTGCAGGAGCTTTTGCAATTTCAATGAGTCCTGAAGCAAACTTGACAGCCAATGGAACACTCAGCAGTGAAATCACACTTGTAATGTTGGAAGGGTCTGGTCTGTCCTGGCTCCCCACTTCCCCTCACACTCCCCGCCACCATATTCTCCCATAGCCATGTTTGGAAACCTGCCATCTCCCTGACCCTGCTCTTCCCAACATCAAATCAGATCCCAGAATGCTTCTAGGACAGACGGAGGCTAATCAGCCCCTCATGGCCATCTGATGGAGGGAGAGTCTCTGTGCAACTCTCGCCTCCTGCAGCCCTGTATGAGCAGGCAGCTGGGAGAGATGGGGCATAAAAGCAGCCAGGGAGGTAAAAATGCCCAGGTTCAATTGGAAGCTGTTGGCTTAAGTCCATCACCAGCCCAGAGGTAAACCAACCCAACTCAGGGAGATGGAGAATCACAAGTTGAAAATTGGAAAGTTCCAAGCTGTGATGATATATATATATAGAAAGAGAATTCATGAAGTTGCAAGCAAGCAATCTCAGAGCAATACTCAGGTGAAAAAAAATGTAATAACTTCAAAGAAATAAACCAATGGCACAATTTCGGATTTGATGTGAATCTTTCCTGCAGGAGTAAAGATGGGGTACACACAGGATTAAGACAGCAAGTTATTCTGGGAAGATCCCTTGTTCCCTTTCAATATTAAATGCAGTAAAGTTCTATATAAATGTCACAGTGACAATGTAGATGATCTAATACTGTCTGACAATGCATTTTTCCTCCCCCTCTCGCAAGGTTCCTCCTGGAAACTGTTATGAATATTTAAATATACAAAATTAATCCTATTGGATTGCTAACAGAAAACAAAATTAGGTAAGTATTTTGTGCTGTTCCCAAAGGCAAAACTGTCAAGGGAAGTGAGTTATTTTAAAAAGTAAAAGGAGTTGAATTGAATTACTAGCAGTGAGGTTAATGTAATATGTCCATAGGAACAGGTGTAGACCATTCAGCCCCTTGTCACTACTCCATCTTTTGATTGGCTGATCTCGACCTCAATTCTGTCAACTCGCCTCATTTCTGTAATTTGGCCATTCCAAGACTTCGACCAATCTTTACACGGGCTTTTTCAAATAGAAATAGCCTTTTGCAAGAGAAAGTTCCAGAGTTTCATCACCTTTAGTATAAAGAAATGTTGCCTGATGTCATCCCTGAATGGCTTACTCAAGTTTTGAGCTTATTCTCCCTTGTTCTATTCCCGTAACAGGCAATATTTTCTCTCTACCTATTACATCAGCCCTAATTGTTGTTTTGAACACACCCTTTAATTTTCTGCCCTCAAGTGGATATAAACCTGGACAATGCAATCCGTCCTACTGATGTTTTATTTTGCAAATTTGTGCTTTTAGCCCCATTTTGTTATGAAGCCTCTCTGTTTTCTCCTCTTTGCCCTTTGTGCAGAGGGGCAGAATGGGTGGTGATAGAAATATTGAAATGAGGAGGTGGCATGGTGGCTCATTGGTTAGTTAACACTGATGCCTCACATCACCAGGGACCCAGGTTCAATTCCAGCGACTAACTTCGTGGAGTTTGTATGTTCTCCCAATGGCTGTGTGGGTTCATCTCTGGGAGCTGTGGTTTACTCCCACAGTCCAAAAATATGCAGGTTGGGTGGATTGGCCATGCTAAATTGCTCACAGTGTCCTGGGATGTGCAGGCTAGGTGGATTGGCCATGGGAAATGCAGATTACAGAGACAGGGTGTGTCTCGGAGGGATGCTCTTTGGAAGGTCAGTGTGAACATGATGGTCCAAATGGCCTGCTTTCACATTGTAGGGATTCTTTAGAAAATAGGTGCCTGAATCAGCCATTCTGTACGACCAGGTGAGGGAGATATCTGAGATTGCAGGAGGAGAGAAGGGAAGTGAGTAGGGGAAGGAGATGGTTAGGTTACACTGAGGGAGTTTGCAGTGAGTGATGGTGGGGCAGGGGTGAGGGGTTGGGGAGGTGATAGAAGCACAGGGGTTAAGGTTGAAGGAGGGTAGTTATGAGTGTGGGGAGCTGGGGCTGGCAGGCAAACGAGGGGTAGAGGTGGGAAAAGGTTGGAGGAGCTACCTTCTGCAACCACTGCGACGCCATTTTTTTTCTCAAGATGGCAGTGGCGGAATAAACAGCATTCAGGAGCCTGAGCCCAGGGCCCACCTGCTCTATCCCTTCTTTACACTTTCTCTTCTTTCTTGTCTTTTTTTTCCTCTCTTTCTCCTTTTTAGTTTTACTTTCCTTCCTGTGGTGTGATTGCCTGTGGCGGGCGAGGTTACCCATTGGGTCGGAGGAGAGTTTGGGTTCCTGATGGCGGAAGTGGAGGAGGGAGGCCGTTTGGGCCCAGGGCAGCTCCCACCAGCATCTGTAGTGGTGTGCATTGTCAAGATCGGCCCAGATCGTGGAGTCATGGCAACGGTGATGCCATTGGAGTCAAGATGGCGCCGAGGAATAGCGGATCTGCGGTGGCACATCTGAGAGATTGGAGGCTGGCAGATTACTTTGTGATGGCATTGGTCACAGCTTTGGGGTGGAAGAGCCCTGATCCACGCTCACGGCTATACATTTAACAACAAGGGCTGTGAGATGAACATTGAACTTTATTTCCTTATTTTCTAACTTTACCTTCTATGCCTTGGCTTATTTCCTGTGTTTTAAGATGGCGCCAGACAGTATTAACAATATATTACACTTTTCACTGTATTTGTAACAAATATATGGAATCGGTGCATGTGACAATAACAAAGTAAATAATAAATCAAGAATAAATGATAAATCATTTGCTGCCTCATGCATATTCCCACTGGTGAACTTGGATTGTCACAGTCTGCAGACTGCCCAGTCCATAGCCCGAAACATCAACTCTCCTGCTCCTCAGCTGCTGCCTGACCTGCTGTGTTTTTCCACCACCACACACTCAGCCCCTAGGGAGAGGCCCCTATTGAACTCAAGCTCTTTGCTTTTTCTCCTTCAGCATTGCCTCTTCACTGGCAATAAGTGGCCAAGATCGAAAATCTGCAAAGGATTTGTTTTTCCAACTTGTGTGATCCAGGGGTGCTGAGGGACGGTGTGCATCCATACCTAATTATAAAGCCCACAGATTGGTCTCAACACCCACCCACTTTGCCCGTGTCTTTTAGTGTAAGAGATCCTCACCCTTGCCTGACCAAAATGTGACTCCAGAACCATGGCAAGGTGGCTGACTCTAAGCTGCCCTCCAAAGCCAGCCAGTGGTAAACAGACCTCCACTACCTTCTCAAGGGTAAT
Organism: Chiloscyllium punctatum; assembly: GCF_047496795.1. Lineage (NCBI taxonomy): Eukaryota > Metazoa > Chordata > Chondrichthyes > Orectolobiformes > Hemiscylliidae > Chiloscyllium > Chiloscyllium punctatum. Next base: position 31,037,810 of record NC_092741.1, read on the forward strand.
TAGCGAGTGGCGATAAGTGCTCAGTGATACCCACATCTCCGTGAACAAATACACCAAAGAAAATGACCAGACTATCCCAAGAGGCAATCTGCAAACAACCACGCACCTGCCTGTACCCCCGCTGCCCCTCCTTCCCAGCCACCCTTATCTACCTTGATGTGACTACAGTACTGTGGTTGCCAGTGCAGGCATGCAGTAGGAGGACACCCCTCTATCTCTCCCTCTCTGCCACCTCTGGTTTGTGGAGACACCTATAATATGGTGCCGTCAGCTTCTGAGTTCAAAATCATGAGGATTTCACAGCAGGAAGTAACAGAGAGACTAGCTGCACTGGCAGAAGCTTCAGTCACCAGAGAATAAAAGAGACAGGCAAAAGAGCCAGAAGGGGGGTTTAATTTAGCTAGCACGTCACTGTGATGTGGAACGCACTGCCTGAAATGCTGGTGAAGTCTGGTTCAATTGCAACATATTCATTTGCAGGGCTACTTCTTGAGTGGGACAAATTTGAGAGCTCTTTCAAACTCAGGCACCGACACAGAGGGGCTGAATGGCCTCCCACTGTGCTGTAAGATCACAAATCTCTATTCTGAAATAACATTCCCCCCGCCCCCCCCCCTCCCCCCACGCTGACATTTTGAATCCTCTTCTACCTGAATGCGGTGAATTTCTGCTTCACAGGGTGAATTGATAAAGGGAGAATTTGAATTTAGGAGAGTGGGGGGGGGGGGGGTGTTCTCATTAAAGACTATAAAATTCTAAAAGGACAAGGCAGGATAAGTGTGGGAAGGATTTTCCCCATGACTAGGGAGTCCAGAACTAGGGGTGGCGGCGTAAGGTTACTGGGTAGGACTGAGATGAGGAGAAATGTCTCCACCTTCAGAGTCTGTGGAATTCTCTGCAGTGAAAGCTGAAAAGGTGTTTACAGGAAGGAGTTCGGCATAGTGCTTCGGGCTAAGGGAATCAAAGGGTATGGAGTGAAAGTAGGAAGAGGGTGCTGAGTGGATGAAACCTGAGAAGACATTTGTAAAGTCAGGAGGAACGTGGATAGAGTAAACAGCCATAGACTTTTGCCCAAGGTGGGGGAGTCCAAAAATAGAGGGCTTGGGTTTAGGGTGAGAGGGGAAAGATTTAAAAGGGACCTAGGAGGCAACATTTTCACACAGAGGGTGGGGCATGTACGGAATGAGCTGCTAAACGAAATGGTGGAGGTGAGTACAATCACAGGCCAAAGGGTCTGTTTCCCTGCTGTACAACTCCACGAGCAGTGATCTTAATGAACAGGTTTGAAGGGCTGAATGGCCTATTCCTGCTCCTATTTTTGTGAGAATTTAATTCTCAGCAAAATGCCCCAGCAAGGGTTGGGCAGGGTGGTGTTTGGTCATAGGACCATTAGCCATGCGTGCACATGACAGTGGGTTTGTCAGTAAGGGGTCACAATGTATCATGTTTTAAGCAGTCACACACCTCCTTAGGTGTGACAATACACCCACTGAACCATGGTAACAGGCAGCATTTTCTGCTGGGCACTGAGTCTCGTGTCAACTCACCAGCTGCAATAAACCAGCCGAGTCAAACTGTTCATTGCAGAGTCTGGCATGAAATTAAACTGAACTGGAATAACTGCCAGAAACATTGCAGTGAGAGAGGAATGAGGCAGCTCTTTGTGAGGGCCTCTGTGTGAGAAAGTTGGGGCGGGGGGAGGCAGAAGGGCTGCTCCATTCTATGACTGGAAAAGAAGGATAGCCAAAATGTCATCAATTGCTCCCACCTTTGCAAGAGCAATGGGGAAGGGTGATACATTCTGGACTTACCTGGAATGGAATAGAAAAACTGACTGCTTCAGACAAGGATACTTGAGGTTCCTTGCAGACCAGTTCAATTTATGTGAGTGACAGGCAGAGGTGCAGTTGGAAAAAAAAGATCTGAAACAGTTAACAGCCGGTAAAGCCAAGAGCAATATGCTTTTGTTTTATTGGTCGGCTTCCTCACTGTGTCTGATTATAGGCAATCAGCCTTGTAAATCTTTGAGGCGCAGGAGAAGGCACTGGGCTCAGAAGAAAAAAAAAGAGATTTACTGGAACAATATCAAGTCAGAGAGGTTATAACAGCAATCAAGAAAGATTGGAAGGCTGGGACTCTTTTACAAAGGAACAGGTTGTGAGGTGGCCCTGGTGGAGGGTTTTCAACGTTATAGGGGGTGGGGGAGTTGACAGGGCAGAGTCTCGGGCATGGGGGAGTGAGGGAGTGGAAGATAGTCAGTAAGGAAAGAAAAGAATGAGGGAGGAATTCAGCGGAACTGTTTTGTTTTAAAAAAGAACTGGGGGAGCTGGTTAAGACAGCAAGGAGTAGTTGAGGTGAGCATAAAGCAGATGCATTTTGGAAAATTATAGCACCTGAAGGGGTGAAAGACCAGGGGATGGGATTGCATGAAGTGGGGAGAAGGGGGATGAAGTGAAGAGGAGGGGGATGAAGTGGGGAGGAGGGCGATGAAGTGGGGAGAAGGGGGATGAAGTGGGGAGGAGGGCGATGAAGTGGGGAGGAGGGGGATGAAGTGAAGAGGAGGGGGATGAAGTGGGGAGGAGGGCGATGAAGTGGGGAGGAGGGCGATGAAGTGGGGAGAAGGGGGATGAAGTGAAGAGGAGGGGGATGAAGTGGGGAGGAGGGCGATGAAGTGGGGAGGAGGGCGATGAAGTGGGGAGGAGGGCGATGAAGTGGGGAGGAGGGCGATGAAGTGGGGAGGAGGGCGATGAAGTGGGGAGGAGGGCGATGAAGTGGGGAGGAGGGGGATGAAGTGAAGAGGAGGGGGATGAAGTGGGGAGGAGGGGGATGAAGTGGGGAGGAGGGGGATGAAGTGAAGAGGAGGGGGATGAAGTAGGGAGGAGGGGGATGAAGTGAAGAGGAGGGGGATGAAGTAGGGAGGAGGGGGATGAAGTAGGGAGGAGGGGGATGAAGTGGGGAGGAGGGGGATGAAGTGGGGAGAAGGGGGATGAAGTGGGGAGTTGCGGTGGAGCAGAGAACACTAGTAAGATCCAGGTGGAACGAGTAGCCTGTATATATACACACACAGACACAGGATATTCGATCCGGCTGTGTTTCTCAGTCCCTACTGTTCTTTGGTTGAGTGAACAGTGACCGTGTGTGTGTGTGACTGTGTGTTGGTGTGAGAATGTGGAGTCCTCAAACTACTGAACTGACAACACACAGGCACCTTCCCTCTTGGAACTTGAGGCGTGAGCTATAAAGTTCAGAGATGCAGCGAGGAACTGTCTCACTCTTCCAGTTCACCTACTCCCCAGCACTCCCCTGGGGGGGGGGGGAACAGGCAGAGCCGCTGCTCCCGTCTCCACAGCACGGCGGGACGATGCAAAAGTCAAGCAGGAATTTTTTCGGGAACCAGCGCTCGCGTTAAACAGCACGTGTCACCCCAATTTCAAAGCAACCGTCCCGTTCGCAATTCTGCCAGTTTCGGAGTTGGGACGAAACGGCAAATGGGGAGATTGCACGGCCCGTGCCGGCCAGCACTGGGGGTACCCCAGGGTTAACAAGCTTATGGGCACACACACAGACACAGACACAGAAAACCATGCTGAGGCCAGCGTTACCTTGAAAGAGGATCATGCAGCCTTGGCTGGCAGCTAGAGGCGAAGGCAAGTTGCTGTTCACAAAATCCCATCAAGTCCAGTCTTCGGGAATTCCGGAAAGCTTCATTCTTTCTCAGAGACTCTCCTCACGGTGAAGGCAACACACTCACTTCCTCAGGAACTCCATCTCACTCAGCTTCCATTTATATCCTGGGGGTAATTTGTACGAGGATTGAATCTGTTTCACCCTCCCCACCTCCGCTCTCTCTCTCTCTCTCTCTAGCTTCCTCCTCGTTTCTTTATTAAAACGGTCTGGAGTCACTCAAATCCGCACCTGGAAGATTTTGAAGAAGTCTCTCATCCCCATGCTGAGCTCTGCAGAGCACTGACACACACTCTCTCTCTCTCTCTCTCTCACACACACAGCACCCTCTCTCACTCCCCAAATTCCAGGGAAAGCGACACACACTCCCACTCTCTCTCTTGCTCCTTCACCTCTGTCACTCTTTCTCCCAGCCTCTCCCCCGAAATTCACTCCTCCCCTCTCTCTGTCTTCCCCCTCTCCCTTTCCCCTCCTCTCTCTGTTCTCTTGCACGCCCTTTCTCTCTCCCTGCAACCCCCCCCCCCCCCCCCCCCTCTCTGTCCCTCACCTCCTCTCTAGGTCTCCTACCTCTCTCTGAGGCTCTCTCTCTGTCAGTCCTCTCTCTGTCTCTCTCTCTCTCTCACACACACACACACACACACACTTGGACTCTCCAAGTCAAAAGAAGGCAGACCACACGAATTGGGAGAGGGAGAGGGAGATGGACACACATACACACGCGCACACAAGCACACAGTTCCCTCCCTGCCTCCCTCTCTCTAGCCCCTGAACCAAATCCCCAGCTTTCAGCCAGCAGCAAGTCAGAGAGGAGAGAGAGGGTAATGGAGCCACAGACAGGCAGAAAGGCAGCACTGCAGCGCTCTCTCTATCTCTGTACCTTACATAGCTCTAGGTGGCAGAGCTCACCCAGCTCAGAGCTGAGAGAGAGAGAACCCAGCCAGCGGTCAGTGAGCTGGCTCTGGGATGGGAGTCTCACCGTCAGCGTCAGCTCGATCTGGGACCATTCCCCTGGCCTGTGAGTACTCACACTCCAGTCCCACACTGGCCCGATCTGTCTGGGGGCTGGGCAGTGTTGCATTGGAAGCAATCCGACCGTCCCTTTTGATTTTAAGAGGATTACCATGTCGTTAAGCAGCGAGTCGGTGCGCTCCTAAGCTGGGCGACTTGCGTAAACTGAGCTAAAGTAGCCCAAGTGGATAGTGGGGGATTGACGGTGCTGGGGGGGGGGGGGGGAGGTCAAAGGGCTGGCTTTATGTCATCGCACTCACGGCCTCAGCCAAGCTCCCTCTCGCTGGTGAAGTCCTTTGCAAGTGCAGGTCCTGGAGTGTAGGAACTGCAGCAACCAATTTACACACAGTAAGCTCCCACGGTGACCAGGTAACCGGAGGGAATGATACTGGCGGGAGGGTAAATGTAGCAGGATGGGGGTGCCGAATTCTCCAGATCTTCTTATTAGAAAACAATAACAGGATCTTTCAGTGAAATTTGCGAGATTCTCTCTTCCAATGATAGCACTCCCACTCCCCCAACCCCAAGCCACCCTTTGGACCCTCTCTGCTGCATTATACTGCCAGCCTGGAATGCATCACTGAGGGGAGCTCCAAACCACTACGTCCTGACTCAGTGATGAGGGGGCTATTGTGGGAGCCACGGCTTACAACTGAGAAAGGGAGAAAGGTATGTATTCAAGACTGAAGCCTACCACTTAATGGTAGGGTTCTGCTGAACAAAGAGACCTTGGGGTGCAGGTTCATAGTTCTTTGAAGGCAGGTTCACAGGTAATGAAGAAGGCATTTGGGACGTCTGAGTTTATTGGTCAGTGCGTTGAATATTGGAGTTGGGGGATCATGTTGTGGCTGTACAGGACATTTGTTAGGCCATTATTGGAATGCTGCGTTCAATCCTGGTCTCCCTGCTATAGGAAAGATGTTCCGAAACTTGAAAGGGTTCAGACAAGATTTACAAGGATATTGCCTGGGTTGGAGGGTTTGAGCTATAGGGAGAGGTTGAGTATGCTGGCTCTGTTTTCCCTGGAGCGTCAGAGGCTGAAGGGCTACCTTCTAGAGGTTTATAAAATCATGAGGGGCATGGATAGGGTGAATAGACAAGGTATTTTCCCTGGGGTGGGGGAGTCCAGAACTAGAGGGCATAGGTTTCAGGTGAGACGGGAAGGATTTAAAAGGGACCCAAGGGGCAACTTGTTCACACAAAGGCTGGTATGGGTATGGCATGAGTTGCCAAAGGAAGTGGTGGAGGCTGGTACAATTACAGCATTTAAGTGACACCTGGATGGGCCCATGAATGGGAAGGATTGAGAGGGATTTGGGCCAAATGCTGACATACGGGACTAGATGAATTCAGGATATCTGGTCAGCATGGACAAGTCGGACTGAATGGCTGTTTCTGCGCTGTATAACTCTGACTCGATGACTGACATAATTAACTTTGAGGCACTAGGGTAAACTGGGGTCCAACTGAAATTTTTGTAACCACTGAATGGTCACCTTATTGAACCTCCAAACTGCGACGTTGCTTCGTCCTGCCCTTACAATTGGGACAATCATTTAGTAACTCTCTGATAGATTCATTCTGAACTGGTGGTCACTGCTAATTGATGTAGCAACTTAAATAACAAATAATTATTCATCTTTAATGACTATTAGTGTGATAGCTTGCCTTCTCCCAACTAAGCCAGGTATCACTTTAGAAAAAAACACAGCTTCGTCTGTCTTCCTCTTCAGCACATTCTTCCTAGTGAGCAAATAGACAGTGGAAGCAGTGGATGTAATCTCAGTGGATTTTCAGAAAGCTTTCAATAAAGTACAAAGTTAAAAATCACACAACACCAGGTTATAGCCCAATAGGTTTATTCGGAAGCACTAGCTTTCGGAGCGCCACTCCTTCGTCAGGTGTCACAACCTTCTTATGAAGGAGCAGCGCTCTGAAAGCTAGTGCTTCCAAATAAACCTGTTGGACTATAACCTGGTGTTGTGTGATTTTTAACTCTGTCCACCTCAGTCCAACACTGGCGTCTCCAAGTCTTTAACAAAGTACCACACATTAGGCTACTGAACATGGTCAGAGCCTATGGTGTTGCGGCTAGTATATTAGCAAGGGATAGAGAATTGGCCAACAAATAAAATACAGAGATTTGGGATAAACAGGACATTATCCTGATGACAGCCTTTAACTAGTGGAGTGCCACAGGCATCAGTACTGTGTTCACAATTATTTACAATATATATTAATGTCTTGAATAAAGAAAGTGAATCTACCGTAGCCATGTTTGTGGATAACTCAGAAATAGATGGGGAGGTGCATGGTGAGAATGACACAAGGAGTTTGCAGAGTGACATTTACAGGTTAAGTGAATGGGCAAAAGCTTGGCAGATGGAACAGAATGTGGAGAAATGTGAGGTTATGCACCTTGACAGGAAGAATGGAGAAGTCGTCAAGTCATAGAGTTACACAGCACAGAAACAGGCTGTTCGGCCCAACTGGTCCATGCTGACCAGGTTTCCTGAACAGAACTAGTCCCATTGGCTAGCATCTGGCCCATATCCCTCTAAATCATTCTTATGCACCCACCTGTCCAAATGTCTTTTAAATGTTGTAATTGTACCTGTCTCTACCACTTCCTCAGGCAGCTCCACACATACACACCACCCTCTGTGTGAAAAAGTTGCCCCTTAGGTCCCTTTCAAATCTTTTCCCTCTCACCTTAAACCTATGCCCTCTAGTTTTGGACCCTGCCGATCCTGGGGAACAGACCTTGACTCTGCACCCTATCCATGCCTCTCATGATTTTATAAACCTTTATAAGGTCACCCCTCAGCCTCTGACAGCTCCAGGGAAAACAGTCCCAAACCAGCCAGCCACTCTTTTCAATTCAAACTGCTCAATCTCAGTATGATCCTGGTAAATCCTTTTCACACCCTTTCCAGTTTAATAAGCAGAAGTTATTGAACAGAGGGATTTGGGTCGTTGTCCAAGGAATACAAGAAGTCAGCATATATGTTCATTTGACAAATGGAATGTAGGCCTCTATTTCCAAGGGAATGGCATACAAAAGTAAGAACATTTTGCAAAAACTATACAAGGTATTTGTCAGGCCACAGATAGATCCTGTGAACAGTTTAGGGTCTCTTAGACTTGAGGAGTGATAGAAATCGAAGGCACAGAAAAAGGCCTTTTGGTCCATCAACCGGTCAAAAGTAACCAGCTAACAATTCTAATCCTATTTCCCAATAGTTGGCTCACAGCCTTGTATGCTTTGGCATCACAACTGCACATCGAAATATTTCGGAAATGTTACAAGGCTTTCTGCCTTTACCACCCTTACAGACATTCCCACTATCCTCTGGATGAAAACAAAAACTGGTGGAAATTACAGCAGGTCAGGCAGCATCCATGGCGAGAGAGCAAAGCTAACATTTCAAGCCCAGATGGCTCTTCATCAGAACTCTAATGAAGAGTCATCTAGACTCCAAGTGTTAGCTTGCTCTCTCTTGATGGATGCTGCCTGACCCGCTGTGATTTGTTATTTGCAGTACAGATTCCAGCATCTGCAGTAACTTGCTCCTTCTGAATAAAGAAACTTTTCCTCACCTCTCCACATAGAGTCATAGAGATGTACAGCATGGAAACAGACCCTTCGTTCTCACCCGTCCATGCAGACCAGATATCCCAACCCAATCTAGTCCCACCTGCCAGCACCCGGCCCATATCCTTCCAAACCCTTCCTATTCATACACCCATCCAAATGCCTCTTAAAGGTTGCAATTGTACCAGCTTCCACCACTTCCTCTGGCAGCTCATTCCATATACGTACCACACTCTGTGTGAAAAAGTTACTCCTTAGGTCTCTTTTATATCTTTCCCCTCTCACCCTAAACCTATGCCCTCTAGTTCTGGAGTCCCCAATCCCAGGGGAAAGACTTTGCCTATTTACCCTATCCATGCCCCTCATAGTTTTGTAAACCTCTATAAGGTCACCCCTCAGCCTCCGATGCTCCAGGGAAAACAGCCCCAGCCTGTTCAGCCTCTCCCTTTAGCTCAAATCCTCCAACCCTGGCAACATCCTTGTAAATCTTTTCTGAAATCTTTCAAGTTTCACAACATCTTTCCAATAGGAAGGAGACCAGAATTGCATGCAATATTCCAACAGTGGCCTAACCAATGTCCTGTACAGTTGCAACATGACCTCCCAACTCCTGTACTCAATACTCTGACCCATAAAGGAAAGCGTACCAAACACCTTCTTCACTATCCTATCTACCTGCGACTCCACTTTCAAGGAGCTATGAACCTGCACTCCAAGATCTCTTTGTTCAGCAACACTCCCTAGGACCTAACCATTAAGTGTCTAAGTCCTGTTAAGATTTGCTTTCCCAAAATGCAGCACCTCACTTTTATCTGAATTAAACTCCATCTGCCACTTCTCAGCCCATTGGCCCATCTGGTCCAGACCTGTTGTAATCTGAGGTAACCCTCTTCGCTGTTGACTACACCGCTGTCATCTGCAAACTTACTAACTGTACCTCTTATGCTGGCATCCAAATCATTTATGTAAATGACAAAAAGTAGAGGACCCAGCACCGATCCTTGTGGCACTCCACTGGTCACAGGCCTCCAGTCTGAAAAACAACCCTCCACCACCACCCTCTGTCTTCTACCTTTGAGCCAGTTCTGTATCCAACTGGTGAGTTCTCCCTGTATTCCATGAGATCTAACCTTGCTAATCAGTCTCCCATGGGGAACCTTGTCGAATGCCTTACTGAAGTCCATAGAAATCACATCTACCACTCTGCCCTCATCAATCCTCTTTGTTACTTCCTCAAAAAACTTGACCTTCTGCCTCTCATCTTAAATCTATCTCCCTGGTGCAATCTCAGATTAGAAGGTTGCCCATTTAAATCAGGAATGACGAAGAATTTAAACCAGGGATGAGGAAGAATTTCTTCTCACAGAGGGAAGCGAAGCGGTTACCACAGAAGGCTGTCAAGGCTGAGATATATTCAAGGCTGAGATTGACAGATTTCTAATGTTAATTCAAGCATTATGGAGAAAAGGCAGGAGAGTGGGTTTGAAGGTTATCAGATCGGCCATGATCTTATTGAATGGTGGAGCAGACTCAATGGGCTATCTCTGCACCTACATCTTGTGGTAGCAAGCCGGTCCCTCAGGAACAAGGTACACCAGGATTGAATATTCCTTCATTGAGCCAGACCATAGCGTGGCACGGTGGCTCATTGGTTAACACTGCTGCCTCACAGCGCCAGGCACCCAGGTTTGATTCCAGCAGTGGGTGACTGTCTGTGTGGAGTTTGTACATTCTCCCCCGTGTCTGTGTGGGTTTCCTCCGGGTGCCCCGGTTTCCTCCCACAATCTAAAGATGTGCAGGTCAGGTGGATTGCCCACGCTGAATTGTCCATAGTGTCTAGGTATGCATAAGTTAGGTGGGTGAGCAATAGGCAATGCAGCGTTATGGGGATTGAGTGGGATGCTCTTCAGAGGGTCAGTGTGGACTTAAATACTGTCGGGCTTCTATGATTCATACCTGATCTGTATCATAATGTGATTTTCTGGCCTTTGATCCTTCGCAATGCTTACAAAATACAAATCAATCACTCCCAGACCTGAGCATTCCAATTGACCCAACATCTATTATCCTTGTCACTTAACTTCACGTGAAAGAATCATTCCTGATTTAACTCCCAGTTCGCACAGCTCCAATTAAAAGATAATACTACAATGCTCCACCATCCCTCCAGCAGAGGCAAGAGCTTCTCTACAGAGCTTTATCATGTTGAACATCTCGATTAGATTGCTATCTCCACTCTGTTCGAACTAATGTAACTGTTAAGACCTGAATGTGTGCCGATACCATCTCCAAGACTGATATGTTCTTGCTGATGTTCAGTGTCTCAGATCTGAGCTCTGGCAGGCACTGTTAGTTTAGCCCAGCTGGATTGAGATGACCCACAGGGCACCCATCATGATTGAGAGGAAAAGAGTCCACGGAATGTAAAACCAGGCTGCCTGCTCATCATTGCTGTTGTGAATTGGAAGACCACCATTTCTTACTTATTCAACAGCCCCTTCCGCGTGGCATTAGTGTAAGAACAATAGAGGAGCACAATTGGTATGGAATTTCTTGCAAAGTGCTTTACAGAGTTTGGGTCTTGTGGGTTTGGAGAAAATAAACAAGGAATAAGTGTGTACTAGCTACAAGAGGCAAATCACCAACACTCCTTTGACAGCATGCTCCAAACCCACACTAATGTGGTTGACTCTTAACTGCCCCCTCGGCAATAAAGGGTGGACAATAAATGCCAACAAGCAATGCCTACGGGCATATAAACAAAAAAGATCCAGCGTCCTCTCTCTACATAGCCTTTACAACTGCTCCCTTAGCTCATGGCCATACAGAGCCCAGGAGCAGGGTGAGAGAGGTGTAAATGAGACTGGCCCCTGTTCTGCCACTTGTATTTAGTGGACAGGGACAGTTGCCCAGCAATAGTTCCCATACTCTTACAATCATAACGATTGTGATTGAAAGGTTTTGGGATTGTAGCTTTAAATTTAGGATAAAGTCGAAGAATGAAGGAGGTCTGCCCTGAATCCTGCCTGAGAACAGGCCCGGCTGGTTTGTTCGTTAAATGTCAGGGCTGTAGCTTGTTTTACTGGGAGGAGGGTGCACGATGTTAACAGCTGCAGACAGTGGCAGGAGCATCTGCACTGACAATAGGTAAACGGCCGGTCTTACAGGAAGCTGTTAAGAATTTGGAGATCATAAGGACTGCAAATACTGGAAGTCAGAGTCGATATAGTATGGAGCTGGAGAAACACAGCAGGTCAGGAGCAGGAAAGTTAACGCTTTGGATCGGGACAGTCCTGATGATGGGTCCTGACCCGAAAAGCACAGCAGGTCAGGCAGCATCTGACGAGTAAGGGAATCGATATTTCAGGCATGAGCCCTTGACAGGGATGAGCTCATTCCTGACAAAGGGCTTATGCCCAAAATGTCGATTCTCCTGCTCCTCGAATTTTGCCTGACCTGCTGTGCTTTACCAACACCACACTCTCGACTCTGATATCCAGAATCTGCAGTCCTCGCTTTCTCCTCCTGACCCAAAATGTCACCTCTCCTGCTCCTTGAATGCTACCTGACCTGCTGTGCTTTTCCAGCTCCACATTTTATAAATGTCTGCTGTTAGGAATGTCAGGTTTAATTTCCACTCAGGCTTTAAACAGACAGTTTAACTTCAAAGTTGAACATGGTTAGGTGGTCTAAGGAATAACTAATTGAGATTTTTGCCTAAGTACAAAACCCATGTGATTTACATGGTCACACTTTTAGAGCAAAAAGGTCCACAGAAAGCCATGGTAGGATCAAATTACAAGTTTTTCTGAAGATATTCCTCAATGATGGGCAGCACGGTGGCACAGTGGTTAGCACTGCTGCCTCACAGCGTCAGAGACCCGGGTTCAGTTCCCGCCTCAGGCGACTGACTGTGTGGAGTTTGCACGTTCTCCCCGTGTCTGCGTGGGTTTCCTCCGGGTGCTCCGGTTTCCTCCCACGGTCCAAAGATGTGCAGGTCAGGTGAATTGGCCATGCTAAATTGCCCGTAGTGTTAGTTAAGGGGTAAATGTAGGGGAATGGGTGGGCTGCGCTTCGGCAGGTCGGTGTGGACTTGTTGGGCCGAAGGGCCTGTTTCCACACTGTAAATCTAATCTAATCAATCTCACAGACAGTCTACCAGACACTGAGTGACAGAGAGAGAGGGTGTGTGTGAGAGAGAGAGAAGGAGAGGGAGAGAACATGTCTTGATTGTTTCTGACACGGATTGGTGCTTGGATAGTATTCACTTTGAAGAGACCAAGTTTGTGAGACTGTAAAAGAGGCTGGAAGATTCACCTAGCTTTGGTGACAGGGAGAAATTTCCACAAAAGGTTTCTTTGGCATTAAAAATGATTTGGTGTAAAAAGAAATGGAAGCAATGGAAGCTGACAATAATTTCAAAATTGTTCCAGGAGAATGAAGCATCTTCATAGGTAAGCAAAGTAAACACAGAGCAAGCAATAACCAAAAGGGGAGATTTTTTCTGTCATTATAAGAGTCAAGTGAAAGGTTTTTACTGCAGTTTAGAACACACGTGGTTGACTGAATTTTGTTCTGGTTTGCTTCTTATAGTGAAATTCTTAAAATTTGAAATCTCGTGTGATTCTACTAGTCAGTCAGTCAGTCAAAATTCAGGGGTTTTTTTGCAAGTAATTGTTCTCCATGTGGATCATAACAATAAGGCAGGAAAGGGAAATTAAAAGAGGCTGGGCATATCTGTCTATTTCCCAGCTGCCTCTGGGATGCACCTCTTCAATTCAGAGGAAGTTCTAGTCTGATTGTCTAAATGTTTTTAACAATAGAATACAGACCTTTGTAAAATCTAACATCATTCAGATAAATTGACACCTTAGCGTTCCTATTGCACTTTCTTGATGAGCTTGTACCTTACTGAGGATTGATGGCGCCATGAGACGTGCTCTGAATCCTACCCGATGACAAGAATTGCTTGCTAAAGATTGAAGGGTGACCCGGCTTGTTTTACTGGTGAATGGTGTCCACATGTTGAATTCCTGAAGAAGGGCTTATGCCCGAAATGTCCATTCTCCTGCTCCTCAGATACTACCTGACCTGCTGTGTTTTTCCAGCACCACATTTTTCAACTCTGGTCTCCAGCATCTGCAGTCCTCACTTTCTCCCAACAGTGTCCACATGAATGGGTAATAGCTGGAGGGGACTCCTCTGACTACACACTGCTTGTTTCCAAGTCTCACAGGGAGATGTCAGGAATATTAGGTTTTCTCAATGGATACGTTGAATCTATCAGAGTCAACCTATCTGTTGAGAAGGCTGCACTGAGCTAAGATCTATTTTCTTTCCCCACTAATTTCATTGCTTGGTTTAGTCGCATGTACTTCCAATTCTGGTCATTTGCACATGACAGATTTTCAGTATGTCCAGCATTTTTGTCTGTGCTTTTAGCTGCATTAGATCCATGTGCTTTGAAGTTCTCTATATGCCTATCCTACTTTAAGACACTGCATGAAACCTCCTTCTTTGACCCAAAGCTGCCCTAATGTCCCCGGATGTGCCTCAGCATGAAATTGTGTTTGATAATGCACCTTAGGGCATTTTACAATGTTAAAGGTGCTACATAAATGCAAGTTGTTGTGAACATTGCTATATATCATGTGTGCTACCAAGTGGTGCTCTTCAGCTCAAGAAGTAAATTGAAAAGGTGCTAAAGAAAGATGTAATAAAATTATATTTTTCCAATTGCAAAAAAATTCAAATCACTTGTATGTTAATCCATTTGGTTATTAATATACTTTGGTGAGAATACTTCTTGAATTAATTTTTCACCACTCCTCGATCATCTGGTTCAATTATTTGAAGCTCTGTGTTCCCTTGGTGACCACCTGTTCCCTGGGGATTGCAGAAAACAAGGCTGTGCACACTGACATATCACAACAAATTTCTTGTGGGTGTGTGGCAATGACACTTCAGCAGACATGCAGTCATCAAATAGGGTCAGAGCTGAGGTGTCCCTAAGGGCTGCACTTACTTCCATAACTATTAGTTAACTCCTTAACTATTCAAACTTCCTCCATGGTAAGCAATGCCATGTCATTCTACTGCAGTAAACCTTTACTAGCTTTTTTTTTCGGAATTAGCTTCCAATTCTTTCCTTCCGATCTTCAAATCTCTTATTAAAATCCTAAGCCTGCTCTTGTTGAACAGTACTCATGACATAGCACCCAGAAATGAAGGCTTTACCTTTATATTCCACTTCTCTGCAGACATGGGGGGGGAAGTACAGTGTACTGTTGAGTCACCCACGTGCAAGAAAAGCAAAGGATGAGAATCTGCTCTTTTCGATACATTTTAATGGCTTGGAGTTAGGTAAATAAAATGCAATTGCAATAGTGGCAGGTGACTTAGAGTCATTCAGCATGGAAACAGACCCTTCATCCAACCAGTCCATGCCAAGCTAAACTAGTCCTTTCCAAAGATGTGCAGGTTAGGTGAATTGGCCATGCTATATTGCCCATAGTGTTCAGAGATGTGTAGGTTAGGTGTATTAGTCAGGGGTAAATGTAGAGTAATCGGGTAGGGGAATGGGTGGGATACTCTTTGGAGAGTTGGTGTGGACTTATTAGGCCGAAGGGCCTGTTTCCATACTGTCGGGATTCTATGATTTGACCTGCCTGCAATGGCCCATATGTCTCCAAGCATTTCTTATTCATGTACTTATCGTTGTGTCTTTTTCACGCTGTAACTTTACTCACATCCACAACTTTCTCTGGCAATTCATTTCACACGTGGAGCACTCTCTGCGTTAAAAAAAATTGCTCCTCGTGTTTTTCATAAATATTTCTCCTCTCACCTTAAAAATACATACTCTAGCCTTGAAATACCCCACCCTATGGAAAAGACACCTACCTTTATGAATAGATTCTCGATAGTATGGAAACAGGCCCTTCGGCCCAACAAGTCCACACCGACCCTCCGAAGAGTAACCCACCCAGACCCATTTCCCTCTGACTATTGTACGTAACACTACGGGCAATTGAGCATGGCCAACTCACCTGACCTGCACATCTTTGGACTATAGGAGGAAACCGGAGCACCCAGAGGAAATCCACACAAACATGGGGAGAGCATGCAAACACCACACAGACAGTTGCCTGAGGCTGGAATTAAACCTGGGACCCTGGTACTGTGAGGCAGCAATGCTAACCACTAAGCCATCTATACCCCTGTTGATTTTATAACCTTCTATATGGTCACTCCTCAACCTCCTATGTTCCAGCCCATCCAGCCTCTCTTTACAACTCAAATCCTCCATTCCCAGTAACATCCTGGTCAATCTCTTCTGAACCCTCTCCAGTGTAATAATGTCCTTCCTGTAACTGGCCTCACTAATGTGAAGCTCAGCACGATGGTAACTACTGAGAATAGGCTTCACGAGGGCAAACACAGACTTATAAACTGTGTAGACATGTGGCAGAAATTGCTTACAGAGATGTGCGAAGAGATGGAAGAAAAAGTAAGGGGAGAGAGGATATGTAATGGAAATTTTACACTTTTACAGGGGGACTATAGAGCAGAGAGACCTGAAGGTTGTATTTATAGATATTTGACCTGAAACTGTTTATATCAAAGCATGCGGTGTCTTGGCTAAATTGCAGAATAGAGTACCAAAGACGAAAGTTATGCTGGGCCCATTTCAGGCATTGGTTAGGTCCCACCTGGAGGATGTGATGAGTTCTCCATTTCACAGCTTCAGAAGGATGTCAAATTCTTGGAGACAGTACTAAGAATATGTAGAATGCAGGCGTCAGAGTTGTGGGACTGCAGCGACGTGGACAGGTTAGAGAAGCTGCATTGTCCTTAGAGCAGAGAATGGGGAGATTTGATGGAACTGTATGAAATAATGAGGGGTTTTGATAGAGGATGCAGGCAATCACTATTTCTACTTGCAGAAGGACAGCAAATGGAAAACATACATTTCTGATAATTGGCTAAAGAATCAGAGTGAAGGTGAGAAGATTGTTTTTTTTAGATACGCAGTGAATTGTTATGGAATCTATATCCTTAAAGATTGGTGAAGGCAGCTTCTGTAGTAACCTTCAAAAGGGAATTGGTATTAACTTGGAGGGGAAAATTTGGAGAGCTGTGGGGATAGACCAGTGAGTGGGATTAACTGGATAGCTCTACCAAAATGCCAGCTAAAAGGTCTCCTCTGTACAACTCTATGATAACATTGCATTAGTTACCCGAGACAATACTAAGTGCAGTTTATTTTGCACAGTTAAGTGCTATCATTTTATATATGCTACCTCACACTCATTCAATCTCTGTTAGTGAGTCTACCTCCCGCCAATCTCACTATTACATGCCAACAGCTTCACTCACTTACTCTCACTCTCCAACCCGCCAGCTTCCAAACCCTGCTTGTTGTCTGTGCTGCCTACTTACTCACCCTTGGCACCACTTTGACCGAGAAAAAAAATCTTCGAGGAGAAGGTGAGGACTGCAGATGCTGGAGATCAGAGCTGAAAATGTGTTGCTGGAAAAGCGCAGCAGGTCAGGCAGCATCCAAGGAACAGGAGAATCGACGTTTCGGGCATCAGCCCTGAAGAAGGGCTGATGCCCGAAATGTCGATTCTCCTGTTCTTTGGATGCTGCCTGACCTGCTGCGCTTTTCCAGCAACACATTTTCACCACTTTGACCCCCCACCCCAGTGCTGAGAGCTATGCCACCCATTGTCCTCTCACTCAATCTCTCCCTTTCTCTCATTCCCAAAGGAAACAGCCAAGACAGATGCAGGGCTGCCAAATATTTGCCTCCTCATCCACTATGAGGAGAGGATCCTGACTGTCAGCTGCCCAAGTGGCTGGTGGATTAGCTTCCCTGCTACAGCTTGGAAACAGGCCCTTTGGCCCAACAAGTCCACACTGACACTCTGAAGAGTAACCCACCCAGACTCATTTCCCTACATTTGCCCCTGACTAATGCACCTGATACTGTGGGCAACTTAGTACGGCCAATTCATCTGACCTACACATCTTTGGACTGTGGGAGGAAACCGCAGCACCCAAAGGGAACCCACACAGATATGGGTCGGATGTGCAAACGCCACACAGACAGTCACCCGAGGCCGGAATCGAACCATGGGGTGCTGGCATTGTGAGGCAGTAGGGCTAACCACTGAGCCACCGTGCCAGATGTTCCCAAGCCTCTTGGCTGATATTGGAGGCTACCCTTGACTTACAGTATTGGAACCCTCTGACTGAAGGCTTTTCCCCCTTGACTTGACTGAGGGCTACTGATAACCCTGACAAACTTCCTGACTTTGTGTTGGCAATGTATGACGCCCAGCAAAGGGATACTCTGGCTCAGCCTTTGCAAGGCACAAACATCCTGGTCGTCACAAGGTTAGTGGTAACAGAGCAAACTAAATGGAGCCTGGTCAAATCCCTGCTCTGGGGGCCTATCCATCTACACAAATTGTCCTTGCAGCAGTATCTTGTTGCTGGTGCACCCTGAAGTGCAGACATAAAGTGCAGCATCACAGAGGGGTCCTGAGAGGTTCTCAGGTGTCAGAGGTCAGTTTCACCAGTGCCTGAGACTGCACCCTGCAATGTTGATGTTGGGTGGCCAAGCTGACCATCTGGAGGAGCAAGCAGCGAATATCTGCTCTAGCGTTCAGGTTGGGAATGCTCAATGTCCAGTTTCCACACAGTGTGTGTCAGGGTGAGGAGGAAATGTCAGTGAGGTAAAATAATGAGGCTGGCAACATCAATAATTTCCCTGAACGGCATCTTGCTGCTGCTTTGTGAAAATCTCATCTCGACATTTGGAATGTACCTGGAAAATGAAGTGAGTTGCTCCCAACACTCGCTGAACTTCTCGTATAATTTTTCCAGATTTCATGTCAAAGATCGTGTCATTCAGAGCCCGATAAAATCCCACCCATTGTCACTACTCCACAGCATCCATCTCGATTTCTGCATTGGTCGCCATGTATTCTCCAGTACTTCCAGGTGCTCTATCATTTGCCATTTTGAAATCATTCCAACGTCTAGGTCATTCATTTACATCAAGTAGGACAGGAATCCTGATCACAATTTTTGGCAAATTCCACTATAAACCTTGTTCCAGTCCAAGAAACATCCATTAACCATCACTCTGATCCTGTCATCATTCCCATCAATTTTGCATCCACCCTCCTTGCTAGAGTCATAGAGATGTACAGCACGGAAGCAGACCCTTCGGTCCAAGTTGTCAATACCGACCAGATATCCCAACCCAATCTAGTCCTACCTGCCAACACCTGGCCCATATCCCTCCAAAACTTTCTTATTCACATACCCATCCAGATGTCTTTTAAATGCTGCAATTGTACCAACCTCCACCACTTCCTCTGGCAACTCATTCCATACATGTACCACCCTCTGCATGAAAAGGTTGCCCCTCAGGTCTCTTTTATATCTTTCCCCTCTCACCATAAATCTATACCCTCTAGTTCTGGACTCCCCCACCCCAGGGAGAAGACTTTGTCTATTTATCTTATCCGTGCCCCCCATGATTTGATAAACCTCTATAAGGTCACCTCTCAGTCTCCGACGCTCCAGGGAAAACAGCCCCAGCCTGTTCAGCCTCCCCCTGTAGCTCAAACCCTCCAACCCTGGCAACATCCCTGTAAATCTTTTCTGAACCCTTTCAAGTTTCACAATGTCCTTCTAATAGGAAGAAGACCAGAATCAGCCAAATCAATGTCTTGTACAGCTGCAACATGACCTCCCAACTCCTGTACTCAATACTGCTTTGGGCCTCTAAATTTGCTCACAAATTGCCATGTGCTAGTGTATTAAAAGCCTGCTGGAAGACTATGGGCAACATATTGTTCATGTACAGCCATGAACACAATACCTTCACCAACTCTCTCTGTCAGATCATCAAAAAACTCAAGCAATTTAGTTATGCGTGATTTGTTCTTTCTCTGATTAACTCATATCTGACCACATGACTGAACATAATTGCAAATTATCACTTCTAGAAGTTACCCTATCATAGACGTTAAGCAAGTCCATAGTTGTTTGTTTATATTTATAGACTTTATTGAATGATGGTATAACATATTTTAATTCTCCAATCCTCTGTTGCCACCTCATAAGCCTAGCAAAACTTTGAAAATTAGGGAGAGCAGTTCAATATTCACAGTTGCTGAGATGACTCTTGTGCTGGTCAGAGCATTGCCTCTCTGTTTTCCTTCTCCGGATGCTTCCACTGGCTTGCAGGAGGCATGGAATGGCTGGATCACACTTATAAAAGGTCTCTGATTTATTAGTTACAGCCAACAGCAACTGCTGAAGGAAGAAAGAATTGGTTTTCTTCAGGTTTAACGTGGGTTTTACTGCAGCAAACACAGAGATCTCCTGAGCTGGCCGAGGTCACATGGACCCTCCCAACCTGCTTCCCAACCCCAGCTGTTCAGTGACTTGAGAACCATAGGCCATAAGACCATAAGAAATAGGAACAGAAGTCGACCTTTCGGTTAATCCAATCTGCTCTGCCATTCGATGAGGTCATGGCCGATCTGGTAACCTTCAACTCCACTTTCCTGCCTTTTCCCCTATAACTCTTAATTCCCTGACTAAATAAAACTCTGTCCAGCTCAGCCTTGAATGCACTTCATGAGGTACAGCCTCTACAGCCCACTGCGATGAAGAATTGCGGAGATATGCTACCACCTGAGAAAATAAATTCCGGCTGTCCTAAATGTGTAAACTCTTATTCGGAGATTATTCCCTCTGGTTCAAAATGTTGCCATGACAGACCTTTCCACATCTACCCAGTCAAGTTTCCTAAGCATCTTGTCTGTTTCAATAATGTTACTTCTCTTATGCTCTGATGGCTGTGGACATAAACTACACAACCTTTCCTCATAAGGCTATCCTCCAATACTTGGGATCAACCTGTGAACCTTCATTGGACTGCCTCTGATCAGTATTTCTTCCCTTTAAAAAAGGAGTTAAAACTGTTTACAGTATTCTAGTTGTGGCCTGACTAGTGACTTGCACAGTTTTAGCAAGACTTCCCTACTTTTATACTCTACTCCCTTTGAAATAAAGACCAACATGCCATTTGTGTTTCTATTAACCATTACACTCAGATGTAAGCCTTTTCTTGATTAATGCACAAGGGTTCCTAAATACCACTCTGTTGTAACAGTCTGCTGTTTCTTTTTCTCTATTTAAATAATATTTAGCTTCTCTATTCTTCCTGCTAACGTTTGTAACCTTTTACATTCTCAAATTTAATTCAATCTGCCAAATTTATGCTCACTCACTTACCTGTCTGTATCCCTCTGCAGATTCTTTGTGTCATCCTCACTTTCCTTCCCATTTATTTTTGTGTCATCCACAAACATGTCTACTACATATAGCACTTTCCTCATCTGAGTTAATAATGCATATTGTCAATGATTGCTGCCCACCAGTGATCTCTGTAGCCTTCCATTAGTTGCAGGTTAACAGTCTTGAAAATGACTTAACTAGTATCAACTCTCAGTTTTCTATCAGTTAGCCAATCCTCGGTCCATGATGATGTTATCTTCAACACCATAGGCTCTTATCATATTAAGTAACCCAATTTGTGGCACCTTAACATGCACCTGCTGAAAGCCAAATACATTACATCCATTGCTTCCCTTTTATCTATTCTGCTTGTGTCCTTATCAAAGAATTCTAATAAATTTGTCAGGCATGACTTCCTCTTCATAGCCATGCTAACACTGCTTGATCATGTTATGCATTTCAAAATGCTCTGCTACTATATCCCTTATAGTAGATTTTAACATTTTCCCAATAAAAAATGTTAAGCTATCTAGTTTTTTAAAGTTTCCTTCCCTTTTTAAGTCAAGGTGCTACACAGATAATTTTCCAATCTGGAACTTTTCCCGAAGCTGAAGATTCTTGGAAGATTACGACCAGTGTACCAATTATCTCTGCAGTCACTTCTTTCAACATTGTAGGATGCATCCCATCAGATCGAATGGACATAATCAGTCTTTACTGTTAGGCAGAAGGCCTTCATCATATCCACTAGGCCTGTCTGTGACAGGCCTAGTTGTCCCCTATTAGACATCTCTTAGACATTAGGCATCCCCTATTAGTATTTCACTTTCTCTCCTGCTTTGTAGTTCTTGTTGTTTGGAAACTGTTACTAAGTAATTTGATGTCAGTCACTAAGATTTCACATAGACTTCTGCTGCAGGTGGTCTTCCTGATCTGTACTATATTTCTTGACCATGTTAAACAATGCCTTTTAATTAGCCTTTTGTCTCATACTGGAGTACTGCCATTAGACTTATAATTAGGATTTATTTCAAGGGTGCATGATACCAATCCATGGGCCGAACCTCCTGCATCTCACCTGTGCATTCATACAGCTTTCATATATTCTAGTGGCCTCCCCTGCTCTATCTATGATAGTCACATTTCTCCATTGATTAGCCCCTTCTGATAAAGATTTGACTTCAGGACCCATTTTTGATAGTTGCCCTTTAGGACCAACAGACACATATCGACCATCAGAGCTGATCTGTCTACCATCAGACAAACTGTTAATAACAGTAGTTTGACCCTCATAGAACATTTGACTGAGAGGTATCTGACTCCTCATTATTTTCTATAACTCCTTCACAATCTGAAAATTTATAATCTGTATCAAAAAAAAAGGCCTTGAAGAGTCATTTTCTCATCCTGTACAATTATAATTTCGATCCTTTTCCAATATTCTTCCCTTTTCAGTCTCCCTCCATTCTTTAGGCCTCTCTCTCCTATAATAAACTTCACTTCCCAGCTTGAAACTGGTTTCTGATAACCTCACCTTTTGTGTTTAGCCTTGCCAAATTCTTTTTGAAATTTTGGCTTTAATGCAAACTGTTCTGTATGCAGGCAGTGCATTCAAGTACTACAATAAGTGAAACTAATTGTAGCCCCTGCTCAGGGTGAGGGCTGATCAGTTATTACTGATGGAATTTTAGGATTCCAAGAAAAGCTAACTGATTTTCTTGTATTCTCGCACTGTCTGCAACTAATTCTCAGTCTGTACATTACACTGTAGGGTGACAATCCTGCAGCTTTAAGAGACTAATTCATTCTTTTTTTTCCAAAGAGAGGTTTTAAGATAGAAGTCCTGAGCTATCTACTTGGAAAAGCCAGTAATGTAAACAGTTTGTGAGGCCTTGTGTTTTTTTTAAAGTCGAAACAATTGAAGCAGCCTGGCTGGGTGTGGCCAGCTCTCACAGACCAGAATTTCCAGGCTTTAAAACTTTTTTTTTAGCTTTAAGCGGTTGCTATTGGAATCTCAACAGGGTTAGAAGTGTAGTAATTGTCACCTGGCTGTTAATCCCTCGGAGTTTTCTCTTGATGCTTTTCTTTCTGGGCTGTTGGAGTTAGGTGTGAGACAAATCTAGTTTCTGAATTTTGCCAAGGGGTGTGTTTGTGGGATGTTACTGTTTTGGAACAGGTAATTAGTAATAGTTACTATTTCTATTATTCTGCAATGTTTTCCATTCGAGTTAAGTTATCCTAAATTCCTCTTTCTTTTATTGTATTTTAACTTTAGTGTTTAAATAAATTGTGTTTTGCTTACCATCAAGTAGTTTGACCAGTTCACATTGCATCAGGAAAAAGGCACTTCTCTTCTGCCTTTAAAATAAGAAAAAGTTAGCTACCTTCTTAAATTACTTTGAAAGGGTCTGGTCTAATCTGGTCCATAATAGTAGTGCAGATGATAATTTACATTTTGGCTGATCTGGCAACATTTTATGTACCATTTTGTCTAATATTATATGGTTCATTTAACATTCCCCATTGCCAAAAGGGCTTTCTGCAGTCGCATTCATAACCTTATGTTCATGTGTGCACAGATATTTCTCAATTCATCAATAGCAAGTTCCTTCCCTATTATCAGTGGAAATTCTGTCAGAGGTCTAATCTCAGCCCCTATCTGCTATTTTATCCACAATTATTTTCTTATCCTTACTTTGTA
The DNA here is from genome assembly GCF_047496795.1 of Chiloscyllium punctatum. Taxonomy (NCBI): domain Eukaryota; kingdom Metazoa; phylum Chordata; class Chondrichthyes; order Orectolobiformes; family Hemiscylliidae; genus Chiloscyllium; species Chiloscyllium punctatum. Next base: position 31,061,125 of record NC_092741.1, read on the forward strand.
TTATTTTTGAAATTAAAGCAGAATAATGTGCTTGCTGGAAATCTTGAACAATCACAGAGAATATAGAACATTTCAGCACAGTACAGGCCCTTTGGCCCTCGATGTTGCACTGCCCTGTGAAACCAATCTGAAGCCCATCTAAACATACTATTCCATTTTCATCCATATATCTATCCAATGACCATTTAAATGCCCTTAAAGTTGGCGAGTCTACAACTGTTGCAGACGGTGCATTCCACGTCCCTACTACTCTCTGAGTAAAGGAACTATCTCTGAAATCTGTCCTGTATCTATCCCCCCTCAATTTAAAGCTATGTCCCTTCGTGTTAGCCTTCAGCAGCCAAGAAAAAAGGCTCTCGCTGTCCACTCTACCTAACCGTCTGATTATCATATAGGTCTCAATTAAGTCACCTCCCAACCTTCTTCTCTCTAACAAAAACAGCCTCAACTCCCTCAACCTTTCCTCGTAAGACCTTTCCTCCCTCTCAGGCAACATCCTAGTAAAACTCCTCTGAACCTTTTCCAAAGCTTCCACATTCTTCCCAGAACTGCACACAATACTCCAAGTGCAGCCACACCAGACATTTTTACAGCTGCAGCATGACCACTTGGTTCCAAATCTCAAACCCTTTACCAATAGAAGCTAACACACCGTATGCATTCTTAAGAGCTGTCTCAACTGGGTTGGCAACTTCGAGGTATCAATGCACATGGATACGGAGATCTCTCTGTTCATCTACACTGCCAAGAACCTTACCAATAGCCCAGTACTCTGCACTCCTATTGCTCCTTCCAAAGTGAATCATCTCACACTTTTCTACATTAAACTCCATTTTCAACCTCTCAGTCCAACTCTGCAGCTTATCCATACCTGTCTGTAATCTGCAACATCCTTCTGCACTGTCCACAGCTCCACCGACCTCAGTGTCATCTGTAAATTTGCTACCCATTCTTCTACGTCCTCATCCAGGTTGTTTATAAAAATGACAAAAAGCAGCGGTCCCAAAACAGATCCTTGCGAAACACCAATAGTAACTGAACTCCAGGATGACCATTTCCCATCAACCACCACCCTCTGTCTTCTTTCAGCTAGCCAATTTCTGATCCAAACCACTAAATCACCCTCAGTACTATGCCTCTGTATTTTCTGCCTTAGCCTATCATCAGGAACCTTATCAAACACTTTACTGACATCCATATACACCACATCAACTGCTTTACCCTCATCCACCTGTTTGGTCACCTTCTCAAAGAACTCAATAGTGTTTGTGAAACCCTTCACAAAACCGTGTTGACTGTCCCTAATCAACTTATTCCTCTCTCAATGATTATAAATCCTATCTCTTATAACCTTTTCCAACACCTTACCTACAACTGAAGTAAGGCTCGCTGGTCTATAATTACCAGAGTTGATTCTGCTCCCCTTCTTGAACAACAGAGAATGTCAGAGAAATTCAGCAGGCCTTCCAGAGTCTATGGAGAGAGAAACAGAGTTAACGCTTGGAGTTCAAAACTGCTCTGAAGAAGGTTCATACTGGAAGTTAAAACATTAAATCTGTTTTTCTCTCCACAAATGCTGCTACATCTGCTGAGTTTCTCCAGCGTTCCCTGTGTTTGTTACATGTTACTGTTGACTGACAATATCTGGTTGCCAAATGTACAAAATTTGAAATGATTTGTTTGTTTCACTCCCCTTCCTTTAAATCCATGGCCACTATCTCATTTAAAGTGTTTGCTAAGGACAGATTTACAATCTGCCCTGATGTTGTCCTTTGATTTTTATTAAAATAAATCTCACATCTGTCACTTACCCTTCCTATGAGCTGATCATACCACCCATCCCTTATTTCTGTATCCTTCCTTTCTTTAACTTTTAGGGGACAATTAAGCAAATTGCTGATATAATTTTAGCTCAATTGACTTATATCTTCTCAATTTCTATTCCTGATAGAAATATCTTCTTTAATTTCTTTAGTGGTGAATTAAGTTGCACTAAATTCATGCAATTGTGATCCAAAGGCAGAAATTGCAAATTCACAGATTTCCTAAATGCAGTAATTTTTTTTGGAGCCAGTTACATCTGTGCTTTCTTCATCAATGGCCGACCACCATTAAAGATTCGCCTTCTCAACCTCTCCTTAACTAAGGCATGGTGAACCTCAGATCAAACCACCACCAGTCATCTCTCTGTCTGTAATGAGAAAGTACCCATATGGACTGGCAACTTTACCTTAACTGCTGCCCCTGCTTTGCGCTGGGCTATTGGTCACTGGTGTCCCCGCTTTGGGCCGCTGACCCCACTTGGGAGGCCAGGGCAGGTGTCCATGACCGTGACAGAGTGGTTCACTAGCTTCATTCCTGCGACATCAGCCGCACATGTGTATTAAACCCTGTCCATGCCCCTCATAATCTAATACACCTTAATCATGCTCCCCTACATTCCCACACCCCCAAATCTTCTCTGCTCCACACAAAATACCTGAGCTTATCCAACCTCTCTTCTCAGCTAAGATGCTCCATCCCCAGCAACATCCTGATGAATTTCCTCTGCACCCCCTCCAGTGCAATCACATCTTTGCTAAAGTGCAGTGACCAGAACTGCACACAGTACTCCAGCTATGACCTAACCAAAGCCCTGCGCAGCTCCAACATAATCTCCCTGCTTTTATAATCTATGCCACGGCTGATAAAGGCAAGTGTCCCAAGTGCCTTCGCAACTAACCTCTTAACACCTTGCCGACTGCCTTCAAGGATCTGTGGATTTCTCTGTTCCTCTGAGCTTCCTCATGTCCTGCCATTCATTGTGCATTCCCCTGTCTTGTTACATCTTCCAAAGTGTATCACCTCACACTTTTCAGAGTTCAATTCCATTTGCCACTGATCTGTCCAACTGACCAGCCCATTTATATCCTGTAACCTAAGATGTTCTTCCTCACTGTAAACCACCCAATCATTGTGTTATCTATAAACTTATCAACACCCCCCCTCCCCACCGACATTGTCTCTGATATTGTTTATATCTATCATGATTGATAAGGGACCCAGCAACAATCCCTGTGGTACATTACTGGACACCAGCTTCCAATAACACAAACAGCCTTCTCTCTCCACTTTCTATCTCCTGCCATGAAGCCAATTTTGGATCCAACTTGCCATGTTATCCTGGGCCCTATGTGCTTTTAACTTCTTTATCGGTGCCTCAAATAGGACCTGGTCAACAGTTTTACTGAAATTCATATAAACTACAGCAACGGCCCTACTCCCATCTACATATGTAGTCAGCTTCTCAAAACATTCAATCAAATTTGTTTGGCATGACCTCAAACTAACAAAGCTATGCCAGGTATTCATTAGCAATTCTTGTTTTCCACAAAAGAAAATTGTATTTAAATAAGAATTTGAATTCACACTTTAGTGTGTGCTTTATTTCAGTTATCAACACCATAAAACTCAATGATTACTAGCTTCTTATATTTACACAGCTCGATAATCCTTAAATAATATATCCATCAACTGTTCAAACATTCCATTAGATCTCAGGCATTCCTTCAGACCGTATATGAGATGTATAGCACACACTGTTGCTGCTGTGCATTGGTGGTGCAGGGCATTAATGTTTGTAATGCCAGTCAAGTGGAATGCTTCGTCTTGGATGGTATCAAGCTTCTTGAGTGTTTTTTTGAGCTGCCCTCTTCCAGGTAAGTGGGGGGTATTGCATACAATGTTTTAGGGAGGGAATTCCAGGATTTCTATCCAACGACATTGAAGGAACAGCAATATATTTCCAAGTCAGGATGGTGACTGGCTTGGAGGGGAACTTGCAGATGATGGTGTTCCCATGTAACTGCCACCCTTCCAAATGGAAGTGGTCATAGGTTTGGAAAGTGCTGTCTAAGGATTCTTGGTAAATTTCTGCAGGGCATCTTGTAGGTGGTACACACTGCTACCACTGAGTGAATGTTTGTGGATGTGGTGCCAATCAAGTTGGCTGCTTTGACCGGGACAGTGTCAAGCTTGTTGAGTGTTACTGGAGCTGCACTCATCCAGGCAACCACAGGAATTGCAAAACCTGCACCCACACCTCCCCCCTCACCTAGGTCAAAGGCCCTGAAGAAGCCTCTCCCATCCGTCAAAGTTTCATTTGCACTTCCGCACATGTCGTTTACTGTATCCGTTGCTCCCATGCAGTCTCCTCTACATTAGGGAGACAGGCTGCCAACTTGCAGAGCATTCCAGAGAACAGCTCCAGGACACCCACACCAATCAATCCCACCACCCTGTGGCCGAGCACTTTAACTCCCCCTCCCACTCCGCCAAGGACATGCAGGTCCTGGGCCTCCTCCGTCGTCACACCCTCACCACCCAGCGTCTGGAGGAAGAACACCTTATCTTCCACCTTGGGACCCTCCAACCACATGGCATCAATGTGGACTTCACTAGTTACCTCATTTCCTCTCCCCCCACCTTTTCCCAGTTCCAACCTTCCAACTTGGCACTGCCCTCATGACCTGTCATACCTGACCATATTCCTTCCCACCTATCCATTCCACTCTCCTCTCTGACCTATCATCTTTACCCCCACCTCCATCTACCTATTGCACTCTTAGCTACCTTGGTCCCAGTCCCACCCCCCTCCCATTTATCTCTCTTCCCCCTCGGCTCACAAGCCTCATTTCTGATTAAGGGCTCTTGCCCAAAACGTCAACTCTCCTGCTCCTCGGATGCTGCCTGACCTGCTGTACTTTTCCAGTGCCACACTCTCGACTGTGATCACCAGCATCTGCAATCCTCACTTTCTCCCAGGCTAGTGGGGAGTATTCCGATATGCTTGTGAAAAGTGCCTTCTAGATGATGACAGAGTCTGGAGAGTTACTTGCTACAAGATTGCTAGCCCCTGACATGCTTTTGGAGCCACTGTATTTAGCCAGCTGGTTCCGTTCAATTCTGTTCAATACTAACCCCCAGAAAGTTGGTGGTACAGGATGCAGTGATGGTACGACCATTAGATGTCGAGAGGTGAAATTTAGATTTGTAGATACACTACCCTTTTCCTTTTAATGAATAATTCATGATTCGGTCCAGGCTGTTCCTTCATTAAAGTTAACCTCATGTTCAGTTTGCTGTCTTGCCTCCCAACCTGCTTCAGAAACATTCCTACCCCATTGAAAAATGCTTTCTAATTTTAAAGTAGACTTCTTTGTCCTTTTCCATAGCTACCCTAAACCTTATGAAAAGTGATTATCATCCTCCAAATATTCACCTCCTGACGCCCGAGCCATTTGATCCACCTCATGCCCAAGAATCTTGTCTAGCAATGTCACCTTTCATCTTGCCCTGTTAATTAATGTTATCTTGAAGACTTCCGCTCTGTCCATCGAATTGCCCCAGTCATCCAGTGGCCTGCTGTTTCAATCAGCCACCTTGCTCCCAGGCTAACATTTCCATCTTGGGCCTGCTACAGTTTTCCAATGAAGCTCAGCGCAATCTGGAGAAACAGCACTTTATTTTCCACGTTGGGACTTTACAGCTTCCTAGGCTCAATAGTGAAGTCCACAATTTCAACCCCTGCTCTACATTTTTCTAATAACCACCTACCTTCCCTGGCTGTGTCTTTTTTGTATTTCGTTGACACTCCTCTCAGCAGAGCGGAGCCATTTTCTCCTTCTCACAACTTCATCTCCTATCTCTCTTTACCACCTTTAACCTTTCCTTTGTTTTGCGCCTTAGTCATACTGATGTACAGCACAGAAACAGACCCTTCATCCAACTCGTCCATGCTGACCAGATATCCTAAATTAATCTGGTCCCATTTGTCAGCACTTGGCCCATATCCCTCTAAACCTTTCCTATTTGCATATCCCTCCAGATGCCTTTTAAATGTTGTAATTGTACCAGCCTTCACCACTCTCTCTGGCAGCCCATTCCATGCAGGCACCACCCACTGCGTGAAAAAATTGTCCCTTTCCTCTCTTACTTTAAAAACCTATGCCCTCTAATTTTGGACTCCCCACCCTGGGGAAAAAAACCTTGACTATTCAGCCTAATGATGTTATAAACCTTTATAAGGTCACCCCTCAGCCTCCGACAATCCAGGGAAGATAGCCTCAGCCAATTCACCCTCTCCTCGTTCCCTGGCACCAAACCACAAATTTTCAGCACCTTTTCAGTTTTGAAACGTTGACTCTGTTTTTTTTCTGTCTCCACTGATGCAGCCAGACCTGCTGAGTTTCTCCTTCATTTATCCTGCTATTGTTCCCCTCCCTACTCTGCTGCTTTTCCCTGCTGCTCAAAAGCTGTTCATCTCTTTCGGCTTCCTAGAGCACCTCACTGAGGCTCTGTGGGGAACATTCTCACCTCTGAATTAGAAGGTTACTCTATGTACACATTTGCACAGACAAAGCAAGCTCACATTCTCAGTGCAGTCATGAGAAAGGGCTGCACTGTTGCAGATACTGTCTTTTGGATTGCGATCTTAGACCAAGGTTCCATCTGCCCGCCCTTTCAGGCAGATGTGGAATAGCTCATGGCACTATTTCACAGTAAAGTAGGAGAGTTTTCCTGGTCTTCTGGGAGAAATTTGCCTTTCACTGAGTATGGAATCCTGACTGCACTGCCAAATGTCAAAGCTGCAAAGTTTCTCCAGCGATTCACACTTGATAACACTTCACAGGATCTCAATTTTGCCAAAAGAGAAATGATTTGGGAAATTCTAAGCTTTCAATAGGCGCTGTCGAAATGCAACTCTACCTTTCACCCTGCTCTGATGGAAGACTATCAGCTTGAAATGATAGCAGTTTCTCACACTCGCTGTGGCTGTTGCATGACTCCCTGATGTGTTTCGAGTATTTTCTGTTTTGTATTTCGGTTTTGTTTATATAGTCTGCAACACACACACACACACATACACACACACACACGCACATACACACACACATACATTCACCCACACACTCATATACAAATACACATACATACACACATACACAAACACACACACACACAGAGGCACAAATACACACACACATATACACACACTCATACATACACTCATATACGCCCGCACTTACACACACAGCCACACACACATACACACTGCCACACACACACATACGCACATGTACACACACCCATACACACACACACCCACATGTACACACACACCCACGTACACACACACACACACACAATCATGTAACGATAGTGACATAATTATTACCTGGGGATCATAGTGTTTTATTAATATCTCCTTGAGTTAATGTAGATCATAGTGTGTCATTTTGTTAAGTGGTCAGACTGGGTTGAACCAGTAGTGAGTCACACTGTTCAAAATTGAATGTTTGTAAAGCATCGATCATATCCAGAGACACGGGCCAGCTTTTATCATGCTATAAGGGCAAGCTGTAACTACAGCGTCTCTTTGTGTCAAGATTTTCTAGGTGTTCCTCAAAGAACACGTTCAGAGGCTCAAGTGAAGACACACAAAACAAAAACAGAGTGTGAATCCATCAGACCTGCAACGGGAATTCTACCACTTAGGCCTATTCTGTTGTTCAAGAAAATCATGGCAGGACTGTACCTTAACTTCCTGTAGGATCAATCAAACTTCAAAGAGAGTTACTTAGGAGGATAGCAGCAGAAGAATAATACAGATATTCTTGCTAGCCTGTACAGGTTAGAGTTATGGATATTGCCATCCCAGAATGACATATGATCAAGGAGTCAAAGAAGGCCATTCGGCCCCTTAAGCTTGATCCACCATTCAATTACCTCAAGGCCAATCTGATGATAACTTGAAATCCACATTGCCGCCTACTCCTGAGAAACTTGCACCTCCTTGCTGAGCAAGAATCTCTGCCTGAAATGTACTGGAAAACCCTGTCCCACTGTTTTTCAAGAAGAGAGTTACAGACATTCATGAGCCTTTGTTAGAATTTCACTCATCTCTGCTTGAAATGGTGTGACACCTTTTCTTTAACCAGTGACCCTCTTCTTTAACCAGTGACCCTCTTCTTTAACCGGCGACCCTCTTCTTTAACCGGCGACCCTCTTCTTTAACCGGCGACCCTCAGTTCTAGGTTCTCCCAGAAGAAGAGCCACCTCTTCTACATCTACACTGTCACAACTGGTTGGGGATGTTGTCTGTTTCAATCACGTTGCCTCTTACCATCTTAAACTCCTTTGGATAAAAGCTGAGACTGTTTAACCTTTTCTCATAAGGCAAGCTGACCATTCCTGGTATTAGTCTGATAAACTCTTTCTAAACTGCCTTCAATGTATTAACCTCCTTCAATAAATAAAGGTGATAAATACGGTACTCCAGATATAGTCTCACCAGTACCCAGTGCATATAAAACATGCTCAGTGGTTAGCACCGCTGCCTTACAGCATCAGGGGGCCCAGGTTCAATTCTAGCCCCGGGCGACTGTCTGTGTGGAGTTTGCACATTCTCCCCACGTCTGCGTAGGCTTCCTCCGGGTGCTCCGGTTTCCTCCCACAATCCAAAGATGTGCAGGTCAGGTGAATTGGCCATGCTAAATTGCCCGTAGTGTTAGAGGAATGAGTCTGGGTGGGTTACTCTTTGGCGGTTCGGTGTGACTTATTGGGCTGAAGGACCTGTTTCCACACTGTAGCTAATCTAATCTGATAACCTCTCAACTTTTGTATTCAATTCTTGGAAAGGCAAATCAAGGTAGGACTTATACACTTAATAGTAGTATTACTGAACAAAGAGACCTTGGAGTGCAGGTTTACAGTTCCTTGAAAGTGGAATCCCGGGTAGACAGGATACTAAAGAAGGTGTTTGGTATGCTTGTCTTTATTGGTCAGTGCATTGATTATAGGAGTTGTGAAGTCATGTCACAGTTGTATCGGACATTAGTTAGGCCAACTTTGGAATACTGTGTGCAGTTTTGTGCTCCCTGCCAAAGGAAGGATGTTATGAAATTTGAAAGGGTTCACAAAAGGATATTGCCAGGGTTGGAGGGTTTGAGCTATAGGGAGAGGCTGAATAGCTGGGTGTGTTTTCCCTGGAGCGTCTGAAGCTGAGGGGTGACCTTATAGAGGTTTACAAAATCCTGAGGGGCATGGATAAAGTTTCTAGACAAGGTCTTTTCCCTGGGGTGAGGGAATGCAGAACCAGAGGAGGCTAGGTGAAAGGTGAGAGGTGAAAGACTTAAAAGGGACTTAAAGGTGGTGCGTGTATGGAATAAGCTGCCAGAGGAAGTGATGGAGGCTGGTACAATTAGAATACCTAAAAGGCATTTGGATGGGTATATGAAGAGGAAGGGTTAAGAAGGCCAAATGCTGGCAAACTAGATTTATCTAGGATATCTGGTCAGCATGGATTAGTTGGACCGAAGAGTCTGTTTCCACAGCTCGAAGACTCTAATTCCCCTCACTATAAACAATAGCATTCTATTAGCATTCCCACTTGCTGTACCTGCACAATGAGCTTTTGTGTTTCATGCACCAGGATTCACAAATCCTGCTGCATCTCAGAATTCTGCAACCTCTCAACCGTTAGATAATACACTTCCTTATCATTCCTTCTGCCAAAATGAACAATTTCTGAAAGGGTTCAGGTACACCATGAAGCTCCCTCCATATTATCCTCATCAAACATTTCCAGAGTTGGACAGCATGGAGTTAGATATATAGCAAAGCTCCCATACACACACACACCCACATGTACACACACACCATTCTCTCCCATCAAAGACTCCCAGAGAGCAAGTGCAGCATGGATTTTGATTTTGGGGTAAAATCCCTCTACACTGTCCCAACATACATAACAATGTTACTTATTTTGAAGTTTTATTTTTTAAAAGTGGAACATGAAAAGGTGTTAAGATGGCTGCAGGATATTGTATGACTTTTGGTAGTATTAGCTCCAGGCAGAACTGAAAACAAATAAATACCCAAGCAATTATGGACAATCATAGCTACTTTGGAACCTCATTTAACTCCTTGTACATTTTATGATTCACTCATGGGATGTGGACATCACTGGCTGGGCCAGCATTCATTACCCATTGCTCACTGCCCTAGAGAAGGTAATGAGCTCCCTTCTTGAACCACTGCAATCTAGTTGGTGTAGATATACCCAGAGTTCTCTTTGAAAGTTTGTTCCACGACTTTAGCAAATAAAGCAGTAAAGGAATGGCAATATACTTCCATGTCAGGTCGGTGTACTATTTGGAGATGAGCTTACTTGTTATGATAACCTCTACAAGATTCACAGGGAATCAGTAATTAATCTTCCTGTGGAGCTCATTGAGTATGAGCTCCCTTGGTAACAGGTAATGGTCTGCCCATCTAGAATTCATCACCTGAACCCTTTATAAAGCAGACCCAGCGATGAGACTGCAGAAGTGTCTGCCCCAGCTTGGGATTAGCCTAAATACAGCACGAGTGATGGTTATATTTTTGTGTCCAACAATAATTGATGTCCCTTTTCAATCAGGCTTCCTCAGTTATTATACTGGTGATGAGGGTCAAAAGTGTCAGACAGTTGCTTTCCAATGAACCCAGTAGAACAGGGAAAGATTGGAAACCCTGCTGTTTAAGGATCTAGAACCTCATCTGGAACCTTATGGTAAGGGTGTAGAGGATTGGCCCTAGTACGTCGAAACAATGAGATACTTTTTTTCAGGAAGAGAGGATAAATACTGACAGCAAGTCATTCTCCAAGCAGCTGGTGGGACCATGACTCTCAGTACAGAGTCATAGAGTTCTATAGCACCAAGACAGACCCTTTGGTCCAAACTGGTCCATGCAGATCAAAATGTCCGTCCACTCTAACTCCACTTCCCTGCACTTGGTCTGTATCCTTCTAATCCTTTCTTATCCATGTATTTGTCCAAATGCCTTTTAAGTATTCTTAATGTACCCACTTCAACCACTTCTGCTGGCTGCTCATTCCATATTTGTACTACCCTCTGTGTAAAAATGTTGCCCCTCAGGTTCCCTTTTATTCGTTCCCCTCTCACCTTAAACTGATGCCCTCTAGTCCTTGATTCCCCAACCCTGGGAAAAGACTGAGTGCATTCACCCTATCCAGGTCTCTCATGATCTTATACACCTTGAAAAGGTCCTCCCTCAGTCTCCTATGCTCTAAACGAAAAGGCCTGGCTTGTCCAATCTCTCCCTATAATTCAGACCATTGAGTCCTGGCAACATCCTTGTAAATTTATTCTGCACTCTTTCCGGTTTAATAGGATCCTTCCTATAGCAAGGTGACCAAAACTGCACACAATACTCCAAGTTTGGCCTCATCAACTTCCTGTAAAACTGCAACATAACTTCCCAACTTCTATACTCAACGCCCTGACTGATGAAGGCCAGTGTGCCAAAAGTCTTCTTCTATCTGTGACTCAACTTTCAGAGAACCATGCACCTGAACTCTGAGATCACACTGTTCCACTATGCTCCTTAAGGCCCTACCATTCACTATGAAACTCTGTCCAAGGCCCCAAAGGAGCCTTCCACATCTGGCAGAAATTTACCTGTACCTCCACCAATGTCATCTACTGTATCCGTCGCACCCGATGTGGTCTCTTCTACATTAGGGAGACAGGACGCCAACTTGCAGATTGTTTCAGACAACATCTCTGGGACACCTGTACCATCCAACCCCACCACTCCATGGCTGAACACTTCAACTCCCCCTCCCAGTCCACCAAAGACATGCATGTCCTGGGCCTCCTCCATTGTCAAACCCTTAACACCCAGCGCCTGGAGGAAGAACGCCTCATATTCCGGCTTGGGATCCTGCAACCGCACGGGATCTATGGATTTCACCAGTTTCCTCATTTCCCCTCCCCCCACATTATGCCAGTCCCAAACCTCGATCCCGGCACCGCCCTCCTGACCTGTCCATCACCTTTCCCATCTGTCTGCTCGACCATCCTCTCTGACCTACCACCTTCATCTACCTATCGCATTCTCAGCTACTTTCCCTCTAGCCCCATCCCCCCTCCCATTTATCGCTCAGTTTCCCCCCTCTCCCCCTCCAACATCCTGGCTCACAAGCCTCATTCCTGACGAAGGGTTTATGCCCAAAATGTTGATTCTTTTGCTTCTTGATGCTGTCTGACCAGCTGTGCTTTTCCAGCACCACACTCTCAACCATGAAACTCCTACCTTGATTTGACTTTGCAAAATGCAAGACTTCTCTGTATTAAACTCCATTTGCCATTTCTCAGTGCACTTCCCCAGCTGATTAATGTCCTGCTGCAGTTTCTGACAACCTTCCTCACTGTCCACAATACCGCCGACTTTAGTCATGATTTGGTGTTGGCCTGGGGTGGACAGAGTTAAACAACACATAACACCATGTTAAAAATAAGCTTGCAAATAAACCTGTTGGACTATAACCTGATGTTGTGTGATATTTAATTTTGCCTTTTTTAGGGTCATCTACAAACCTACTAGTCATGCCTTGTACATTCTCATTCAAATTATTGATATTGATAACAAACAGTAATGGTCCCAGCACTGACCCCTGAGGTACTCCACTAGTCATAGAACTCCAGTCCAACAAGCATCCTTCCACTATTACCCTCTGCTTCCTACCATCAAGCCAATTGTGTATCAAATTTGCCAGTTCTCCCTGGACTCCATGCGATCTAACCTTCCAGAGCATTCTACCATGTGGAACCTTATCAAAGGCCTTACTGAAATCCATATAGACTATGTCTACCACTCTTCACTCATCAACCTTCTTGTCCATGTCATCAAAGAACTCTAACAAATTTGTGAGGCATTATCTCCGACACACCATGCTGGGCCATGCTAACTACTCCTAATCAAACCCTGTCTTTCCAAATACATGTATATCTTATCTCTCAGAATCTTCTCAAATAACTCACCCAGCACAGATGTTAAGCTTACTGGTCTTTCAGGTTTTTCTTTGCAGCCCTTCTTGAATAAGGGCACGACATTCCAAGCCACAATTACTTTACCCAACTTCGCAACACTATGGAGTAGGAATGGCTTTGAATCAGTATGAATCATTTGCATAGACGATATAAGAGTGGATCAACCAGTCAAATGGTGCAGAGTAGTTAAATAAGTACTTAGCATGAGCCTTTACAATAGAAGATAGTAATAACATTCTAACTTACTTGAGCCAATAGTCCAATTGCAAAACCTGACAACTTGCTTCTTCTCCATTGGATGAACAGAGACATCTGATTATGAGTTGGCAATCAACAGAGTATCCCACTTAGGCAGATGCATGTGACATATAGATGACTTATATGCAAAGATAGCTGGAAGTCACATATTTTCTAAATTGAACATGAGGCACATGTACCTCCAACTGGATCAGGAGGGGTCATCCAGGAAGTGTGTTACTATAAATACTCACAAAGCACTGTATGAGTACACTTAGTTGTCCTTTGGGATACCTTCGACTTGTGCCACCTTTTGAAGGGCAATAGAGAGAACCCTCCACGGTGTGCCAGAGTGGCAGCCTATCAGAAGGGATGTTTTAATCTAAGGAGCAATTGCAAAAGGACATGTGGAGTGCTTGGAGGAGATCTGACAGTGTTTTTCTGAGGCTGGCATCTGGCTAAAATGGGAAAAATGTATGTTCCTGGTAAACGTATCACGAGTACAGAATCGACAAAGGTGGATTGTACCTTGTTGAAGAGAAGTTGAAAGCCATAAAAAGGGGCTCTGACTCCAAGAAACACAACGGAATCAAAGATTTTCCAAGGTCACAAAAATTACAAGGAGGAGATATGGTCCATGTAAGTAGCATTGATGATAACTCTCCAGGGGTCCCAACAGTTATTCTTAAAAACATAGGGACCTGTATCGTAGATAGTCAAAGCTGGGGAGAAGATTGCAAAAACAATATAAACTGACCACCTCCAGTAGGAACCCTCTGCAGAGGCATTTGTTTTGGCCTGCATGCCACTGGAGACAAGCCGGAGAAAGTGAGGACTGCAGATGCTGGAGATCAGAGCTGAAAATGTGTTGCTGGAAAAGCGCAGCAGGTCAGGCAGCATCCAAGGAGCAGGAGAATCGATGTTTCGGGCATGAGCCCTTCTTCAGGAATGAGGAAGGGCTCTTGCCCAAAACGTCGATTCTCCTGTTCCTTGGATGCTGCCTGACCTGCTGCACTTTTCCAGCAACACATTTTCAGCACTGAAGACAAGCCCCCTGTAGTGACTTTTCCATGGGGTTTTCACAGGAGAGACGTTCACCTACTCATTCTAGGCACCTCCGACCAGGCCCAGAAAGGAACAGGAATGGGGCCATGGGCAAAGTGATGCAAAAGGCTCCATCATCACAGGAGTGAGGGGGAAATCCTTGGACTCTGATGTGGCGGAATGTGGTAGCCCATCTGAGGTTCATGGAATTGAACTGAGCTGACTTGAATTTATTGTCACGTGTACCGAAGCACAGTGAAAAGCTTTGACCCCTCCCAGTTGGGAATACTTCTGCGGCCAAGGACATTCAACCTCTGATCTTTCAGATAAATGACCTCTAAAGTGGCCTACTAGATACACAACAACGCAGAGTCACCAAGCAGAAACCGATAGCCAAGTTCCATACCCATGAAGACAGCCTCAACCATGATCTTGGGTTCATGTCGCACTACATGTAACCCCACCACACTGTTCTGTATTTGTAAAATCTTCCTTACTGTCCTGTTTTAATACTATCACCTTGATAACTTGTTATGATCTCTCTAATTTAATTAGTTTGTCCAGTTTTGGATTACTTGTTACTTTAGTTAGACACCCGGCATGCGACTCTTATCCCTATCATGTTATTCCAGTCATTTAGTTTGTCTCCAGCACCACCTTATTTTTAATGTTTTGGAATTGTCTCTACCTCATTTAATCGGGGTTATAGGTCATTCCTTCGCTTGTTATTCAGCTGTTGGCACTTTACTCACGCCGCCTAACAATCTTGGTCACCTGCAGAGACCTATTATTTGACACTCAACGCACACCAGTTGTATGATCTTTTGATCTCTCTGCCTGTAAACTGTCTGTTTGCTCTTCTCTCTCACTTCACCTGACAAAGGGGCAGCACTCCGAAAGCACGTGAATTCAATTAAACCTGTTGGACTATAACCTGCTGTCGTGCGACTCCTCACTTCATCTGAAAGGAAGCATCTCCAGCATTGAAGCAGTTCCACAGCCCTCTCTGTCAACATGAGCTGACGGGCTGTACAATAGGCCTTGAAAACCTGTGACTCAAAAGTGAGAGTTCTACCACTGAACTAAAGGCTACTGGGCTATCATTGCTTAACATCGGAGTTCATAACACATCAATAGTGCAGAATCCAGTTGTTTGAAACTATCTTTATGTACCCAGTAATGAAAATGAGCTTTTAACATGATGCTTGGAGCGGTGATCAATGTTAACGTGACTTGATAGAATTCACACTGATATAGTGTCATTATTGTACTTCAGTTTGATTTCACAGATTTAGTCAAGGCAGGTTACAGAGCAGCTTTAGTCTGTTGCTGGACACTTTCTAATCCACAGGCTGAAAAACATGAACGGGAAGCCTGGAAAGAAATTGGAAGCACTCAGCAGGTCTGGTAGCATCCATGAAAAGAGAAATTAGACGTATCACAGCATCATAGATTGCTCACAGTGTGGAAACAGGCCATTCGGCCCAATAAGTCCACACTGACCCATTCCCCTCTGTGGGCAATTTATCATGGCCAAATTCACCAAACCTGCACATCTTTGGGTTGTGGGAGGAAACCTGCACAGACACAGGGAGAATACACAAACTCCACACAGACAGTCGCCTGAGGCTGGAATCAAAGCTGGCTCCCTGGCTGCTGTAAGGCAGCGGCGCTAACCTGTGAACTACTGTGCCAGCCAGGATGGAATATTGGGCAGAACACAGAAACATTTCATTTCCTTCAGGGAAGTTCTTGCCCATTTCCTTCCTATTATTTTTCCTGTTGGAAGCAGTATTGAAACAGAATAACAAATTGTTTATTTCATCACTGTTGGTTGGTGCTGCCTGTGCACGGTTTGGCTTCACAGTGGTGACCACAATGCAGAAAAGTGTTTCACTTGATTTTGATCAACTTTCAGAATTCCTAACTGAAAAGTTCTACCTAAGCAAAAAGCATTTATGGATTCCATGGGGGAAGGCCATGACTGGATTAGTTCCAGACTACAGTTTGTATTTGCACAGCTAGTAGCCGGGAGCAAGTCAGTGCTTTTAAGTTCATCAGTTAAAGGATTTGAGGGCTTAGATCTGTCACTCGGTGTGTTTGCCATGTGCCAAATCGATGACACGCTCTCAGTGATCCTTGAACACAGAGCTCGCAGCACCAATGCACCAATGGGATGGATAAGGTACCAAAGCTAGATCCACTAAATGCACCATGGTGGATGGGTTCTGCTTATATATCATGAGCTTGCAATTACAAATAGATTAAAAACCGATTTCACAGTGACACTGAAATAACTGCACAGAGGCTGGGATCCTGTCAGCAAATCACCCTTTATTTACTGGTGCACAGTAAATACTGGCTATGCCCAGCCAGATTGCAGTTAGTCCCCTGAACTGAGGAGCTTCTCAATCCCCTGTTAATTTTTTAAATCTGTTTTTCTGAGAAGATTCTACATCCCCGGTTATATTTTTACAAAGTTTTCCCCCACACCACTGCCTAACTGCGGTAGTGCTTATATTTCCCCCAGCACCCATGCTGTGTGCGTGCAGGTGTGAGACACAGTGAAAGACACAAGGTGCACAAATCTTTATTTAATTCCAACCACCAGGAAGAAAGGAAACACCAGGATGGCCAGTGACAAGCAGTGCCCTTCACATCATAGAACATAGAACATAGAGCATAGAACAATACAGCACAGAACATCAAAGGGCAATGCTGTGTGATCAAAAAGTGAAGGGGAGGGCAGGGATTAAATCAAAACAGAGTTGGAGGGGGAAATAAAACATTCCAGTCCTTGAGGTGCCCACCACTCCCTGAACAGCTTGAGGGAATTTGTAGATTCTGTGTGCTCCTTCTCCAGAGACTCCCAGATTCTAACGTTACCACAGAAGAGGGGCAGCCAATCGGCCCTTACGACCCCCTCCACGGCCCACTGCCTGGACCTGTCTATGGCCAGGTAAAAACTGCCTGATGAAGGGCTTTTGCCCGAAACGTCGATTTTCCTGCTCCTCGGATGCTGCCTGACCTGCTGTGCTTTTCCAGCACCACTTTAATCTCGACCCTGTTTATGGCCAGTTTGGCCAGGCCCAGGAGCAGACCCACCAAGGAGATCCTCTGACCTACCCTCCTCCCTCTGCACCGGGTGCTCAAAGGTCAGGAGCGTGGGACTGAAATGCAACCAAAAGCAGAGGACAAGGTTTTCCAGAAAACTAAAAAGGAGTGCAAGCACCCACGCCCAATATATACGTGATCCATGGACTCCACAGCACCACAGAACAAGCAGTTGAGCTGGGAGTCCGTGAGCTACCGCAATCTGCAGTTGCAGGGGACCGCTGAGTTCAGCACCCTCCACCCCAGATCCCCGAGAGAAAGGGGAAGGACTCCCGCGTAGAGAGCCCTGTACTGGGGATCCCCACCGCCTGGTGGCAAATGGGCACACCAAGGAGTGTCCAGGCGGTGGATGACAGAGAAGAGGCGGACGGTTTGCAGCAGCAGTCTGTACCGGGCCTGCCTTTTTATGTCCTTAAAAGGGAGAAAATTAAAATTCCGAAGGCAGCTCAGGTTGTGGGGCACACACTCCCGCGGGAAATACAGGACTTTGGGGCCAATGTGAAATTCGGTCCGGGTACGGGTAAGCGCAGATGGAATTCCACCGTACAATCCCCTGTTAATATTGGTCAGCCAGGGCTTCTTGATTGGCCCGGGTTAACAACTCCAAGTAGGGAACTTGCAGTCACTGAGGTCCACCTGGTTACAATAACTACATCCCTATGCACCACTCCTTCCCCAAATCCGTCCCCTCCGGTCCACGGTTGTCGGCCTGGTCTTTCTCTTGTAGCTTTTCCTATGATGTTTCTGCCCCAGGTCCGGCCCCTCTGATTTGGACTTGGACAGACAGCGTGTACTGGACCGTAGTCCACCTCTTGCCACTAATGCCTCTCGGGAAAGACTTCCCCCTCTTCTTCCAGCAGTAACAAGGCTGCGTACATCTCAGACTCTGAGGTTTCCTCAACACTAGATGGAGTGGGAGAATCTACAGTTTCTGTCAGGTCTTCTGGCTGTTCTAAGGGGCCAGGTATGTTTTGCTCCTGCCCTGATTGTGAGGTATCAGCTCTCAGGTGACCCATCTGTTTGTTCACGACTGTATCACTCAGCTGAGCTTTGTCTTTAAGGGACCTGACCTCAGATCCACACAGGGACATTCCCATGGATCTGACACCAAACGTGGTTCCCTGAACGAGTTTGTCTCTCTCACTTAAAGCACTGGCGTTCCTACAGCTGTTTCACATTCCCTCACAGTTTGGCATCAAGTGGTACAGTAGGTTGCTTCTTTCATCCTCCCCTCAATTTTGGATCCAATGATGGATGGATAGTGCAGTCCTTATGTGTCTAATGCCATTCAACTTTAGTAAATACTCAAATTCCCTACTGGGAAATGACTCCCTATTGTCGGTGACCAATACTTCCAGGACCCTGTGCATCCTGAATGATGCTTGCAGCTTTTCAGTCTTCATCCCTGAAGTTGCTGAATGAATGTAATCCATGTCCAACCACACTGAATGGGGATCCACAATGAAGAAGAACATTGAGCCGATGAAAGGACCTGTACAGTTGACATGCAACCGAGTGCAATGGTCTAGCAGAAAGAGCGGTCCAAACATTGAAAGAAGCAGCCTGCATCATCACTTGATACCAAACTGTCCTGGTGCCTGTTCGATATGGGACCACCCCACACACACCAATAGAGATAGCTCCAGCAGAGTTGCTGAAGGGGAGAAGACACTGCACCATGTTAAACCTGATATTCCCAGACAGAGGGACAGGGTGAAATGGCAGCAGGAATGCCCAATGCTGGCCACATACCTAATGAAGTCAACAAGACCCTCCTGGTTTCAATCACTACAGATGTTATCTACATTGGGTCTAAAAGGAATGGAACTTGATATTTTCCAAATGGTAACAAACTAGAAACAATGTCTTGAGTTGTGAAGAAGGATCCGCCGGATGCGAAACATTAACTCTGCTTTCTGCAGCCGGCCTTGCTGAGTTTCTGCTTGTTGTTTCAGACCTTCAACATCCTCACATTTTGATTTTATTTAAGAAGTCTTAAGGTTCCAGCATATATAACTGTAATAAATAAATAAGGAACAATATAAATGAAATGTTAGCCTTTACATGTAAAGGAATAGAGTTTAATAGGAGACACAAAATGTTGTTTAGACTACATCAAATGTATTATTCATTTCTTGTCTTCACAACTTAACAAGATACATTGTACATGGAGAGTGTGCAGTCCAGATTTATTGGAATGAAACGTAGAACGTAATTGGTTTAGCTCCAAGAAAAGATTATGTAAACTACAACTGTATTTGCTGGAATTTATAAGGTTGAGGAATTATTTGGTTGGACCTTCCAAGAAATCAAGAGGGTCAGTCAGAGTCGATTTGGAGACCTATTTCTGAAAACTGGAGAGTCTAGAATTAAAGACATAGAGTCATAGAGTTGTACAGCATGGAATCAGACACTTCAGTCCAACTTGTTGATCAGATATTCTAAATGAATCTATTCCCATTGGCCAGCACTTGGCCCATATCCCTCTAAACCCTTCCTATTCATATACCTATCCAGATGTCTTTTAAATGTTGTCATTGTACTAGCCTCCGTCACCTCCTCTGGTAGCTTATTCCATACAAGCACCATCTTCTGTGTGAAAAAGTTGCCCCTAAGGTCCCTTTTACATTTTTCCCTTCTCACCTTAAATCTATGCTCTCTAGTTTTAGACACCCCTGCCCTAGGGAAAAGACCTCTTCACCCTATCCATACTCCTAAAGATTTTATAAAATTCTATAAGGTCATCCCTCACCCTCCAAAGTTGCAGGAAAAATAGCTCAGCTATTCAGCCTCTCCCTATAGCTCAAGCTCTCTAACCTTGACAACATCCTTGTAAATCTTTTCTGAACTGTTTCAACATCTTTCCTGCAGGGGTGGGGGGGAGATGAGAATTGATTACTGTAATCCAAAAGTGGCCTATAAGACAATAGCTTAAAGAACCACAGGTGACATGAGGAATACATTTTTACACGACAAGTTTAGTCTGATCTGAAATAAAATGCTTGAAGGTAGAATCAGTAATAACACTCAAAAGACAAAACAAGGAAAGTTCAAGGTTCTTTGGACCGTGCCAGTGAGTGAGTATAATTGGATAGCTCTTCCAAAGAGCAAATACAGTCATGAATGACATTCACCTGTGCTCCACCACTCAATGAATTTATCAGTCTATCGTCTTACAGCTAGGTAAGGAGAGATGAATTGGCTCCCCTCTTTTCAGCTTCCCTCAATTAGCTACAACTAACATTTACACTCTTTGTAATACAAGACCTTGCCTCTCTCTCTCTCTCTAATAAAAATGCAAATAGAACCCAATATCTACCATATCAGCAAGGAGCCAATTGTAAGATTTTCTTGAATGAAAGAAAGAGCAATCTTATTATGTGCTAATCCCAACAAAAACAGAGACAACGCGTTATCGTGCATACATAAACACAGTTAGAAAGTTAAGAGGGGGTAATTTTAGATTACTTACAGTGTGGAAACAGGCCCTTCGGCCCAACAAGTCCACACCGACCCAACGAAGCGCAACCCACCCATTCCCCTACATTTACCCCCTTTACCTAACACTACGGGCAATTTAGCACGGCCAATTCACCTAACCTGCACATTTTTGGACTGTGGGAGGAAACTGGAGCACCAGGAGGAAACCCACGCAGACACGGGGAGAATGTGCAAACTCCACACAGTCAGTCACCTGAGGCAGGAATTGAATCTGGGTCTTTGGAGCTGTGATGCAGCAGTGCTAACCACTGTGCCACCCATAATGCCCAGCACTAAAGAAAAAGGTAAGATGATTTACTGTATTTGGAGTGTTGTTGAGATGTAAAGATTTTATTATGAGACCATGGTTGTTTAATTGATGCTTTCTACCATCAACAGTCACAAATACTTTAATTGCCCTCTGTCTTCTCAATGTTTAATTGTTTCTAGTTAATCAGTTCTGTCTGCCATGTTTTTTTCTTTTCTTCAAAGGCTGAGCGTGCACTTTTTCCAGCTGTCCCAGCACAAATCCTTCAACAATGTCAAAGGCATTCCTGAAATATGACTGGCTTTGCATTTAGCGCTCATTGTTTCCAAGTTTGATCATTGCAGATCACATCTCCAATATGTGAGACTTATCAAACAGGTGTAAATCAAAATCAAATTCTTTAGGCTTGACTGGGGAGGCCCATTTCAGTTTTTATCAATAAATAAGAAAGTTTCAGTTCTAAAAATTGGTCACATGACTTGGCTAAGCTGCGTGGTCAGCTGATTGCTGCATGCGGTCATTCTAAGTCAGCATTTTTCCCTTTTGAAAACTATTTCAGTCCATGAATGCACTAGCTATTAATACTCAGGTGATGGAACTCAAGCATCAATAGTTCATACTTTATGATGATTATGGCAATCTATAAATACCTCTTTAGTCTTCCCCATACTTTCCTGAAATGTTCATAAGCCTTGTAATCTCAAATGTGTTGTTCCTCCAACTAAAACATTTATCCGTTGTCTTCAGCAGCAGATTCCCACCATTCTGGCATCTCCAGTTGCCACGTTAACCCACATTAAACACCTTCACATTTGTCTTAACCTTTACAAACCTCCTGAAGTGCCTATTCTTAGACCAAGTTTATATCGTAATCTCTTTGTTGCAGATCAGCCCAGCTCTCCTTACACACATGTATTAAGCATTGTGAGAAATTAATATATTGCTAAAAAGGAGAGAAGTTGATGCTTTACAGCTTGCAACCATTAGGACAATGAGACAAGAGATATACTTGAGAAAAGGGCACTGTGTCAGACAATATCAGAAGAGGGTAGGTATTGAATGTGCCATCATTGGCATGGCAATGCAGTAAAAGTCAACACAAGTGAAGCCGGCTGTCTCACACTGTTACTATGCAGTAAATCCATGAGCGGATTTCTCCACCTGTACGATGCTGCTGTCAAACATTTTACCAACCACACAAATGTGGAATGTGATATATGAGAATATGAGTCAATCTTAATTGTCAAACCAGCAATTGGGTTCGGCTTGGGAAATGTGCGACCATGCAGATATAGGAGTGATTGGTCATTGCATTAATAATCTTTTAAAAGAAATGTATAAATGTATAAATGTATGTACAAACCACTTGGGCCTGTATATGATGAGGTCATGTGTAGTTTTATAAATATAGTTTCTAACCTGTACAAATGCTTCACATTGCGAACCTGACTTATGATCTCAAGTTGGTTTCCACTCTGACTCTTAGCATAGTTTGGATTTGCAGTAGCAGATTCACATCTAATGTCAGTTATACTTTTCTGAGCCTTATAAGCTTGGGCTGGTTAAGTATGATCAGACTGCTGCCTGCTGGGAATGATCGACAGGATCTAGTTGCTGGGATGAATGCCCTATATACCGGCATCACACCGACACTGAAACTCATATATCACATTCTGCATTTGTGTGGTTGATAAAGTGTTTGACAGCAGCATTGTACAGGTAGAGAAATCCACTCATGGATTTACTGCATAGTAACAGTGTGAGACAGCCAACCTGTTGATATGTTTGACACATTTTCCGCTTCTAGGGTAATCTGAGATAGATTGGGCACAGACAAAGGGGCAAACCTGATTGGATATGGACCTTTTCATGAATTTATGTGATACTTGGTTTGATCTGGTCCATCTCGTGCTATCCATTTGTTTACATTTGTTTCTTTACATACAGTCATACAACACAGAAACAGACCCTTCGGTCCAATCAGTTAATAATCTCAAAAGACACTAGCCACATCTGCCTGCCCTTAGCCCACATCCCTCCAAACCTTTGTAACTGTACTCGTATCCATCACTTCTTCTGGATGTTCATTCCACACGCAAACCACTCTCTGTGTAAAAACAAATTGTCCCTCATACCCTTTCTAAATTTTTTTTCCTTGCCTGAGCTCCAATGATAGCCAGACAAAGAACTTCATCTTCTTGTCTCTGTTTAGCAATGTTTAAGTTTGCACTGTTAAGTAATCATTTACATTGATACAGAATCTTTCCCTCTAAATGCAAGAGGTTGAGGGTTGTTCATCCGATGGTCTCCGAACAGTCACAGCTTGTCTTTTTGCAAACAGCTGTTTAAGAGTGACATAAAGTGATATTCTGTGGATTAATACAATAATATGGACATAAACAGGCATTGGGCCCATCGTGCCTAGGCCAACTCTTTGAACATGCTTTCAAAATTGCCCCCTGCTGTCCCATAATTTTCAGTAAGTGCATGTATCCAAATCCCTGTCAAATGTCACAATTGAATCTTTTTTGTTCTATTCTTGGAAGTAATATGTTCTAGATCATAAAAACTCACTTCATCAAGGAGATCGTCCTCCACTCCTCTCTTTGTGACACTGTGCTGCTCATCAGAAACACTGGACATTCCCTAATCTCCCTTTCAATCCCACCAGAGGGTAATCATAGCAAATACATAATCTCATGCCCAATGTGCAGTCTGACAAAATGAATTCCCATGATTTGTGTAGAACAATCCAGATTATCCCATGATGTCCGAAGGAAGGTTTACCTGATATTGTCTGTTAATAGGAATTGGGCAGGACAGTGGTGTCGAGGTAAAAAATCAGCCATGATATCCTGAACACTGCAGCAGAATCAAGGGATCATTTGCTTTAAATCACTCACAGGCTGTGGGCATAGTTGGCTGGGCTGGCAATTAAGGCCCATCCCTAGTTGCCCCTGAGAAGGTGGTGGTGAGCTGCTGCATTGCAGTTACACCATAATGACATTTGGAAGGGAGTACCAGACTTTTGACCCAGCAACACTAAAGGAATGGCAATATATATTTCCAAGTCAGGATGGTGTGTGGCTTAGAGGGGAAATTGTAGGTGGTGGGTTTCCCATGTATCTGCTGCTCTTGTCCTTTTAGAGGCATATGATTGTGGATTTGGAAGGTGCTATCTAAGGAGCCTTGATGAATATCTGCAGTGCAACTTGTAGGTAGTACATTCTACAGCTACTGAGCGTTGCCTGTGGAGGGAATGGGGCTTCGGAAGTATTCCCCCACTCTCCTGACTTGTGTTTTGTAGATGATGGGCAGGCTTTGGAGTCAGGAGGTGAGTTACTTCCTGCAGGATTCCAAGTCTCTGACCCGCTCTTGTAGCCACAGAATTTGTCTGGCTACTCCAGTTCAGTTTGTTGTCAATGACAAATTCAGTGATGGTAAGGAGGACAAGTGTCAATGACTGTCATAAGATTGTCTCTTATTGGTGAGAGGAGTGGTGCTGGAAAAGCACAGCTGGTCAGGCAGGGTCCGAGGAGCAGGAATGAAACGTCAATTTTCCTGTTCCCCGGACGCTGTCTGACCTGCTGTGCTTTCCCAGCACCACTCTAATCTTGATTCTAATCTCCAGCATCTGCAGTGCCCACCTCAGTCTAATTGGTGATGGTCATTCCTGGCATTTGGGTGGCACAAATGTTACTTTCCACTTTTCAGTCCAAGCCTGGATATTGTCCAGGTCTTACTGTATTCAGACATGGACTGCTTCAGCATTTGGGGAGTCACAAATGGTTCTGAACATTGTTGGCCGATGATTGCACATCACTACTTCTGACCTTATGGTGGAGGGAAGGTTATTGATGAAGCAGCTGAAGGTGGTTGGACTAGGCCACTACTCTGAGAAATCACAATAATCTTCTAGGTATAACATCAATCAGCAGAGAGTTTTCCCCTGGTGCCCATTGATTTCAGTTCTGTTCAGGCTCCTTGATGTCACACTCAGTTTAATACAGCCTTGATGTCAGGGACTGTCACTCTCATCTCTGGAATTGAGCTCATTTGTCTATGTTTTTAGATTATATTAGATTAGATTAGATTTCCTACAGTATGGAAATAGGCCCTTTGGCCCAACAAGTCCACACCAACCCTCCGAAGAGTAACCCACCCAGACCCATTCCCTTACACTTACCCCTGACTAATGCACTATGGGCAATTGAGCATGGCCAATTCACCTGACCTGCACATCTTTGGATTGTGGGAGGAAACCGGAGCACCCAGCGGAAACCCACGCAGACACTGGGAGAATATGCAAACTCCACACAGACAGTCGCCAGAGGCTGGAATCAAAACCTGGGTCCCTGGTGCTGTGAGGCAGCAGTGCACTCAGGTCACGGAGCTACCATGCAGCCCCAATGTTTGAACCAATGAGGTCAGGAGCTGAGTGGCCCTGGCAGAACCCAAACTGGGTGTCACTGAGAAGGTTATTGCTGAGCAGGTGCTGCTTGGTAGCATGATTGGTGGCCCCTTCCATCACTTTGCTGATGATCAAGAATAGACTCATGAGGTGGTAATTGGACAGTGCTTCTTGTTGAATAGATACCAGTGTTGTAACTTAATACTTGCATTTCTAATGTTCTGAAGTTATTCTTATCGAAAAAGATTACACATTCCCAAGTGGATTGAGGTTAGTCATGCTTAACATTGCAGCACAGCTAATATGACAACCCTCTCTGTTGCCCCAGACTTTCATGCTGCTCTCCCTCAGTGTGATTCTGCTCTACCCACTTACACTATTTTTGGCCTGCCTCTGGTTTCCATACTTAGCCTTGTGTCACCTCCTTTTACTTTGTGCCATTATCCATTTTGTCATTTTGTCTCCTATCCCACCTCTTCCCCTTTTGTTATTCCTCTGCTTTTCTTAGGCTCTATGTCTGGATAAAGGCTATGAAATCTCAAATACCTTCCAGTGGGATGAAAGGTCCCCCAGCTTGAAATTTTAACCCTTTCTCAAATCTCTTGCCACAGATGCTGTCTGACCTGTTGAATATTTTCCAACATTTCATGTTTTTATTACAGAAAATAATTGTCCATTTATCTTTGCCAATTGAAAAGACTTGACCTTGAACAATGGTATATGACTAACAGGCAAATATATTTAACATGTACGGTATATTAGGAGGATATAATTATTAGTGCAATCATCATAAGGGCTGCAGTGAAGCAGAATTTTCAGCAGCATACTCACTCGAGTCTAGCTGTGATCAATGGGACATGACAGAATCTAACTGCAGTAACAAAACATACACTCAATCCTGCAAGTTAAAAGGTATAGTGATTAAACATTTTGGCTGTGCAAGTTAAATCAATGGACTCTAACCCTCACATGCAACAACACATGAGTAATGTGTCCTGACCTGCATAGAATCAAAGAGCACAAATTGAGGCTATTCAGCCCACTGTGCTGCTGATAGCAGGATTGCTTCTAAAGCACAACCTATCACTTGTGCTCTACCACCCATTAATTTTCTGTTGAATCTTTTTCCCACTACCCATTTTGAGTGTTACATTTTAAATTAGACAGATCACTGCACAAGGAAATAACTTGCATTTTTTTAAAAAAATCATTCACATGATGACAGTATCGCTGGCTATGCCAACATTAATTGCCCAAAAGGCAGAGTCAACTACATTACTGTGGACCTGGAGTCACATATAGGTCAGACCCGTAAGAATGGCAGTTTTCCTCCCTAAAAGACATAAGTGAACAAGGTGGGCTTTTCCCTGAACAATCATCAACGGATTCATGGTCATCATTAGACTCTTAATTCCAGAATTTCATTGAATTCTAATTCCAAGATCTGCACTGGTGTGATTTGAACCAGAAAGTCCTCATAACATTATTTGGGTCTCTAGATTAATAAACTAATGATAATACCACTAGGCCATTGCCACCTCTCATCCGATCAGGTCACCATCGTCCCAATCTGTTACTACAGAGAGATGATAAATTGTGATTTAACCTGAGGGTCACAATGTCTCAGGGATGGGAGAAGGTGGGAACTTGATGGTAATTGCTGTCAGTGTGGCAATTGAACCTACATTATGGGAATCACTCTGCACTGCAAACCAGCAACCCAGCCAACTGAGCTAACCAACCCTTAATGGGTTGGAATAAAACAGAGAACTGCAAATGCTAGAAATCTGAAAGCGCGAGAGAAACTCAGCGGGTCTGCCAGCATCTGTGGTGAGAGAAACAGAGTTAATGTTTTGAGTCCAGTATGACTCTTCTCCAGCACAGGAAGATGATGAAGAAGGGTCGCAGGACTTGAAAAGTTAACTTTGTTCTCTCTGCAGATGCTTTGTTTGTCTCTGATAAGCTAGAACAGGTAGAATGATAACCATTTTAGTGCAGCAAAGATTCAGATCTTTTATCCCCTTCATGTCATTTCTGAATCGGGTGGATTTTACTTTCAGCAGTAAGGGGATATTGTGGGTTGCCAGGAATGAGATCAGCCATGGTCTTATTGAAAAGTGGAGAAGAAACAAAAAGCTAAGTTACCCAGTCCTGCACCTAAATCACATGCTCATGTGTGAAATTGGTGCCAACTTTATTCGAACTTTGAAGTGAGGCTTTGTTTTAGACTTGGATTCTTAAATTTGCTCAGATTGCAAGGATGGCAATCATCCTGAATTTGGACATTTAGAAAACTAGGTCCATTCTGCTGAGTTAGACAATGTTTTCGGGGGGAACTAACAACATGTAGGAATTTGGGAGTTCGTGCACACCAGCCTTCTGTTCATTCACCACCCTGTCAGAAGGACTAGTGTTTTTTTTTGGGATAGGCATTTAACTCACATGCCGATTGCATACTTTATCTCATCACATAAATTTGGAAAATAGAACATGTTTACTTGATTGATGCATCTCGTAATGCATGGGCTAAGTCTATAGTTGGGGACCAGTTAGAAACTTCAAAGGCTGTTTTCAATGATGCAATGACTTACATTGTGATTGATTACAAAGCGATCAATTGCAACATAATTGATTACAGTATGATTGATTACAGAATGATCAATTAAGATTGCAGGCCACATGAGTATTGTGAAATTGATTTCAGAGTGATTGATTACAATGTGATTAATTGTGATTTTGTGTCAGCAATTTAATTAAAGTGATTAATTGTGATTTCAGTGTCAGTAACTGATCGCAAGGTGATTAATTATAGAGGGATTGATTAGACTGACTAAACTCAGGCAGTTGATATCTGAGTAGTTGATTACTAAGGGATCAAGGTGATCACAGAGTGGTCGATTGTAAGACAATTGATTACAGTGTCATTGATTGTACAATGATTAATTACAATGTGAATGATTACCGAGTGGCTGATTGTAGGGTGATTGATTACAGTGTCATTGATTGTACAATGATTAATTACAATGTGAATGATTACTGAGTGACTGATTGTCAGGCAGATGATGCATTGTGATTGATTATAGAGTGATCAATTGCAGGGTGATTAATCACAAAGTCATTAATCACAGAGTCGTTAATTGCACAGTAATCAATTACAGAATGATTGATAACACAGTGTTCCAGATGGGGAAAGTGGTGGAAGAATTGTCTCCCCTTTTTCTCTCAGCTCTTGGTTGCCTGCAAGAGGATGTATATTTTTAAGAGTGTTTGGAATGTTGGGATTTTTAATGAAAGAGACAAAACTGGCTTCTTGGTGCATTTGAATCAAAGAAATTCACACAATACCCTGAAATGCAAATACCATGAAAATATTCACTTCTCTTAAACATACCGACACACACAAAAATAGATTAATTTTAGACATGAAGGGTGTTCTCGTGCTATTAACAAAATAACAAGAAACATGACATGTTTAATTTAGTACTTTCAAATGCAAACAGCATAGCCCTGATAGATTCTCTCTCACAGTTATTTGTAGATAAATGGAGATTAAATGTCTTTGCGTTTTTCCAATTATAATGTGGACAAACTTCTACAGAGATTAATCGTGCCAGTAAAGACAAATTACTGCCTGCGAAGATTTTTTTTTAGGCAGGGCCCTTCCTTCTTTCTTATGAATGGTCTGATTGGTCTCCAGACTGAAGTGCTCATGCAGTCTGGTCATTGGAATGATGAAGATGTGTTACTTGAAGTCAGTATTGATCATTTGACTAGATGATCCTCTC
Organism: Chiloscyllium punctatum; assembly: GCF_047496795.1. Taxonomy (NCBI): domain Eukaryota; kingdom Metazoa; phylum Chordata; class Chondrichthyes; order Orectolobiformes; family Hemiscylliidae; genus Chiloscyllium; species Chiloscyllium punctatum. Next base: position 31,090,342 of record NC_092741.1, read on the forward strand.
CTATTCAATTCAAACTAATTCAAAGCCATTCCTTCTCATTAGTGTTGCGAAGTTGGGTAAAGTAATTGTGGCTTCGAAGGCAGGACGTTAGACTTCAGTGTTTGTCAAATATTGTTTTTGTAAAATGCTAGGTGTGGAGAGCATTGCATGGTCCCTTTGAAAGATTGTGCTTTTTCTCTGTTTAGAGGTTTAAAATGGGTGTCTGTGAAAAGCAGTTTGAAGGTTTGGAGGTATACAGAGAGCACCAGAATTGAAGCAGACCAAACCATACTTTCACCAACACAACAGGTTTGTGAATTTAGGCAATCAGTTTGAACCAGGCCCTTTGATACCAAAAGCCTATCAAATTTAAATCTGATGATTTTGACAACCTAGGACTAATCCGACTGTAAAACAATGGTATGCCATCAGAGTATAAAAGAAGGGGACTATTGGAAAATCATCAGAGCTGACTGCCACCAGCTAACGATATCAGCTTTCAGCTCTTAGAAAAAGCACCATCTCTTTATAATAAGATCAATGACAGAAAGAAGAGGAAAAGACAGAAAAAAAAAGCAATGAAGAAGGCATTCTTGACAGAAGGATCGAATGAAAAAGGCACAGAACAATCCGGAAGACGTAACCTGGCTGTAATTTTGAAAGATTAAATTCTATATGTTTTTATAAAAGTGGAACTTCTTTATATTGGAACAGCATAACATTAGAATCTTTTTGTATTCAGGAACAGTTAGTTGTTAGAAGGGATTTATTTGGTTTGTTAACAGCTTAGTTAATTTATTCACTGTTAGAGTTAGATAACTATATTGTTACTTGTTGATTTTAAAGTGAGTGTCAGGGATTTATTTTGTTTAACCACTGAAGGTTGCTGAAAGGCAGTTTCCACCACTTTTCATATTCCTTTTAACAGATTATAAGGTGAGTTGCTATTTGGGTATTTCGACTCTAGTTCTCAGAGAGGGGTCAACCTCCGCCCTATAACAGGGTATTATTGTTTATTATAATCAGATTGGTCTCAGGTTGTCAAAAGTATCAGATTTAAATTTGATAGGATTTTGGTATCTAAGGGCCTGGTTCAAATTAATTGGCTAAATTCAAAATATTGTTGTCTTGGTAAAAACGCAACTGTATGGACTTTTGATGCAGATGTTTCAATTCAGGTGATCTCTGTATATTGTAAACCTTCAAACTGCTTTTCACTGACTTCCATATTAAACCTCTAAGCTCAATCTTTTAAAGGAACCAGATAATGCTTCCCCTCCTCCCCCAGCATTTTACAAACTCCAATACTTTACAAACATCAAATTCTAATGTTCTGCCTTCCAATCTATAATAACTTCACCCAGTGTTGCAACAATAGGGATGAAGGTAGACATTCACACCTCCTCGTTTTACCACAGGGAGACATGCAGCAGCTAAATTAAGTGTCATCAAAATAAGACAAAAAAAGACTGTGGATGCTGGAGATCTTTTGAAACACACAAAGACATAAATTATTAGAAAAACTCAGCAGGTCTGGCAGCATCTGTGGGTAGAAAATGTTTCAAGTCTAATGACTCTACTTCAGAAGAAGGTGAAGTTTCTGTTTATAGACATAGAGTCTGGGGATCCATTATGCTTGAGTTTTTGTAAATGCCTAGAAAATAAAAGCTGTAAAATCACAAGTCGATTTCTGCTAGAATACCTTTCCAAAGTGGGTGTGAGGTATGCCTCCACCGACAATGACATTTTATTGATTTTTTTCCAGATATGAATTAGTCCTTTCATGCTGATAACACCATCAGCTGCCACATTCGCAGCAGCACCTTGTTCATATTAAAAAGTAAAGGTTCATTTTGGATTCCAGATGATTGAATAAAGTTGGTATTTCAAGGGTTATGAATGTGACTTCCTTTCACCTCGCAAACCAATTGTTGTTGCAAGGTAATTGATCACACAGCAATCGATTTCAGGGCAATTGAACTCAACTGAATCATTTCTCAGAGACTATTACAGCAGGACTGATGGCAAAGTGATTGATTGCAGAGCAATGATGGGTTATAGGGTGACGAGTCACTGGCAGCTGAATGAAGAATGTTCAATTACAGGGTAATTAGAGATTGATTGATTGCAAGGTGGTCAATTACTCTATCACTGATTGCAAAGTGCTTAATAAGATGATCGGTTACAGAGTGATTAGTTAATGAGTGATTGATTGTGGAATTATTGATTGCAGTGATCAATTATTAGATTTCTTACAAAGTGATTGATTACAAATAAAAATAACGACAGAGTGATCAATTACAGGGTGATTAATTACAGAATGGCTGATCACAAATAAAAATGATCACAAAGTGATCAGTTACAGGGAAATCTTCAAAACCCCTCTCTGACCCCACTTGATAAAGTGTTCGAACTGAGGGATTCAATGTGAGTCTTTCCAGAAGGAAAGCCAGCAGTGATTCCTGTGGGATACAACATGCTGGAGCTTGCCATGCTGAAGAGGTCATCTTTATCCCAACTCTCTGTCTTCTATTAGTTAGCCAATCCTTAATCCATGCTAACATTCCACGTCCAATGGCCTTTTATCTTATTAAGTACTCAAAACATACTTCTGTAAACACAAGTATGTCATATTCACTGCTTCCCCTTTCTACATTCTGCTTGTTCCTTTCTCTAAGAATTTTAGTAATTTCTTTCAAGCATGATCTCCCCTTCATGAAGCCAAACTGACTCTGTTTCATGCCAGTATATATTATTAAATGCTATCATATCCCTTATAACAGGGCCGAACGTTGTCATAACAGATGTTAAGCTAACTGACCGATAACTATCTGTTTCTTGCCTCCTTCCCTTTTTAAATAAAGGCATTACATTGGCAGTTTTCCAATCCTCTGGGGCTTTTCCAGAAGCAAAGGTTACTGCCAACGTATCCACTATCTTTGCAGCTACTTCCTTTGACATCCCATGAAGCATCCCAACAGGCCCAGGGAACTTAGCGATCTTTAGCCTCCTAGCACATTTTCGCTAGTGATAGTTATTGAGTTTACTGCCTCTCCTCCTTGAATGTTTAGTAAGTTAAAATGTTATTGCTATCTTCTATTGCAAAAACTGATATTAAGTATTTATTTAACTCCTCTGCCATTTCCTGATTATTATTTCCTGAGCCTCATTCTCTAAGTGGCCCATGTTCACTTTTGGATTCTCTTTTCTTTTTTATGTATTTAAAGAAGCTCTGACTGTTCATCTTTATTTTACTTGCCAGTTTATCCTCAAAGTTTCTTCTTCCTGCTTTTTTTTTCGTTATCTTTTTGTTGGTTTTTAAAACTGTCCTGATCTTACCTTATCTTAAGGTTAGGCTTACCTCTAATCTTTGTCACAATGTATCTTCCTTGTCAATTTGGTGCTATCCATAACTTCCCTAGTTCACCATTGTTGGCTTATCCACTTCCTAGTGTCACAAAGTTGCTCCCTTTTTCTAAAAGCTGTTCCTTTTCTTAAGGATACTGTGTCCTTTGGTTTTTTCAGACGGGTCGTAAACCAGCTCTTGGTTCCAAATAGACTGGCTTGGTACAGAGATTAAAGGGTATTGAGAGGCGTTTTTGTTTATATGTAAACAGATGAGACATCAGGTCAAAGAGGTCATGTTTTAGAAGTGACCTGTATAATGAAAGGGGAGTGGTCAGCTCTCTAACTGAGCTGTTCAGTCCAGAGTTAGTTGGGAGTTCAACAGTAAGCTGTGTGGAAACAATCTCTTTCTCTCTCTCTCTCTCTCTCTCCTTCTGCCCTTCTAACTTTAACCTGTAAGCATCTGTTCCTTTTTTATTACTGTGTTTTAAGGGGATTTACTTAGTGTATATTTGGATCAGCATAATTAAGTCTAGTTTGGATAGACTGAGTTCTGTTGGGGTTCTTTATTCTGTTCTTTGTGTTTCATTGTGTAATTTTCTGAATACATTGTCTGTTTTAAAACATGGTAGTCAACCATGCTAACTTACTCCTGGTAATTTTCACTGTACACTTTCTGAAACGAATTGAAAGGTTATGGTCTAGGCTGCCTGCTTAAGAATGTTTTAAGTGGTCTGGCAGTTTGGAGGCACCTTATGGGATTTTAAACAGAAGTGGTAGACGCTAGTGTCTTTATTTCGGGTGTTGGTTTGGTTGGGGAGACACAGCTTGGATAGTAATGGCTCGTTTAGTCACCAAAGGTTTTCTGAATGTGGATGTGGTGACTTTGGAAGTTTTGCAAAAGGTGAATAAAACCGAGCTGCAGGAATTTGCAGACAAGCTGGAATTGGAACTGCCTGCTTCTATGAGGAAAGGAGAGAGATTTACAGCAGTAGCTCAGTGTTTAAACTTGCTGGAGAAAACATCAGAATCTACAGAGATGGCCAGAATTCAATTGCAAATGATGCAGCTTGAGTGAGAGGCAAGAGATAAGGAAAGGGCAGCAGAAATTGAACAGTTCAAGGTGTGATTAAAGAAGAGAGGGGAAAAAGAGAGAGTAGCAGAAGATAAAGAAAAAGGGAGAGCTTTTGAACTTCAAAAACTGGCACTTGAAAAGGAAAGTCAGCTTAAAAGGCTGGAGATAAAGGCTGAGGGTAGGCTCGGTGAGGAAGAGAGTGAGGAGGAGCAAGCCCCTGGTAGTCAGAAGCCTAGTGAGAAAACGTTTAAGTATGTTCAAGCATTGCCTAAATTTGATGAGAAGGATGTGGAAGCCTTTTTCATCTCATTTGAAAAGGTGGCTAAACAAATGCAGTGGCCAGTGGCAATGTGGGTTTTGTTGATCCAAATGAAACATGTAGGTAGAGCATGTGAGGTATTCACATCACGATCAGAGGAGGGATCTGGGGAGTATGAGGAGGTGAAAAAAGCCATTTTAACTGCATCTGAGCTTGTACCAGAAGCCTATAGACAACGTTTCAGGAATCTAAGGAGGGACTCTGGTTAAACCTACATTGAGTTTGAAAGGATCAAACAGAGTAATTTTGATAGATGGATAAGAGCTTTAAAAATCAAGCAAACCGATGATGCCCCAGGAGAGGTAATTATTTTGGACAAATTCAAAACTTTACTGCCTGAAGTAGTGTGAACTCATGTGGAAGAGCAGGGAGTTAAAATGGTAAGGTTAGCAGCTGAAGTGGCTGATGATTATGAGCTGATTCATAAAACTCAGTTTGGCTTCCAGAATCAATTTCAGTCCATGAGGGATAGAAATTGGGCAAAGACAAATCCTCATGTGGAAAGGGAAAGGTAGATCTCCATGGAGATCATAAGGAGAATTTACCACAGGGTAGAAAATAATCCCTTGAGGGGGACAAAGAAGTTAAAAAGCTCCCTTGTTTTCATTGTAATGAAGTGGGTCACACAAAATCACAGAGTTGGTGGGCGAGGAGAAAGCCAGATGTAGGAAAACCAGACAAGCCTGGGAGTTTTGTTGGACTAGTAACAAAAAGCACAAGGGAAGTTAGACAACTGCCTCCGAGTGGACAAGATGATCAGGGGTTGATTAAGGAGGAAGTGCCAGCTCTGCTTAAAAAATATACATGCAAAGGTAAAGTTTATTCACATAGGACAGAGCAGTAGGTAAGGAGGTTACAATATTAAGGGACACAGCACCCTTTCAGTCTGTATTGCTGAAGGATGTGGACATATATATTCCTGACGGGCTGTTGCCAGAAAAGAGACTGGTTACAGGAATTCATGGCGAGAGAAAAAGTGCTCAGTTGTGTAAAGTGAGACGAGAGAGACTAGAAGAATGGAGAATTTGTGATAGGAGTACTGGTCAAACTCACAGCTCCAGGAATACAATTTGTCCTTGCAAATGATATAGCTGGTTGTCCAGTAGGCATGTTGCATACTCCAGTTGAAAAGCCAGTGGAGATGCAGGCAACTGAAGAAATGAAGGATGATTATCCAGGAATTTTCCCAGATTGTGCGATCACAAGATCACAGAGGCACAAGTTGAAGCAGGAGAGATCAAAAGGCATGGATAATGGAGCTGACATAGCTTTATCTAAGTTTTGTTTTGATTAGATAATTGGGACAGAGCAGGAGCAAATAGGTAAACCGGCAAGAATCTTTAGCTCTGCCACGCTTATTGAGTTACAGCAGAAAGATGAGAACTTAGAACAGTTGTATCAAAAGGCATTTACAGGGAAGGAGAGTGAATGCATCCCTGTATGTTATTAAATAACAAATGATGTCTTAATGAGGAAATGGAGGCCATCGCACATGAGATCAGATGAGAAATAGGCAGAGATTCATTAAATTGTTTTGCCAGTAGGGTACAGAAAGGGGGTGCTGTGAGTGGCGAATGAGCTACCACTTGGAGGTCATTTCAGGGTGAGGAAAACAAAGGCTCAAATAAAAAAAACATTGTTACTGGCCTGGACTACATAACGATGTCGTTAAATTTTGCCAGACGTGTCACACATGTCAGCTCATTGGAAAACCACAAGTAGTAATAAAACCTGCACCTTTAATACCTATTCCAGCATTTGAGGAACCTTTCACAAGAATCTTGATTGATTGGGTAGGTCCCTTACCTCAAACAAAAAGTAGGAATAAGTATTTATAAACAATAATGGATGTGTCAATTAGATTTCCAGAGACAACCCCATGGTGCAACATCACTGCTAAAAGGGTTGTAGAAGAATTACTTAATTGTTTTACTAGATGTGGACTAACAATAGAGATCCAGTCAGATCAAGGATCAAACTTCACATTCGAACTGTTCAAGGAGGTTATGGATAACTTGGGAATAAAGCAATTCAAATTACTATGTACCATCCAGAATCACAGGGAGTGCTGGAGAGATGGCATCAAACACTAAAGACTATGTTGAGAGCTTATGGTCAGGATTATCCAGATGATTGGGATAAGGGAATTCCATTTGTACTTTTTGCAATCAGAGATGCACTGAATGAATCAACCAAATTCAGTCCATTTGAATTAACATTTGAGCGTGAAGCAAGAGGACCATTAAAACTGATTAAGGAGAAATGAATAAGTCAGAATTCAGAGACCACCCATTTGGACAATGCGTCAAATTTTAGAGAAGGATTAAATAGAGCTGGAGAGTTGGCTGGACAACTTATAAAAATAACACAGCGTGAAATGAAACAAAAAATGGATAAGAAATCACAAATTTGCAATTTTACAATTGGGGATAGTATATTGGTGTTACTTCCACTAAAAAGTGATCCTTTAAAAGCAAGGTTTAGTGGACCTTATCAAATTGAGATGAAACTGAGTGAGAGGAACTACTTGATAAAGACTCCAGACAGGAAGAAATCCCAGGGTGTGTCATGTGATATTTTTGATAGGGAAGGAAAGCAAGAGGAGAAGGTGTTAATGATGACAGCACAGCAGGAAGAACCAAATTCAGAGGATTCTGAATTGGACATTCCTCAGATCACATTGGACAATGAGGAAGTTGTCAAAAATTGGGATAAATTATGAAGTTACCTTCCACTAGGAAATCAAAATGACCTGAAAGAGTTATGACTATCACATGGGGAGATATGCAGAAATAAACTGGAATGTAATAACCTAACTGTGCATGATGTAGATGTAGGAGATGCTGTTTTGACTAAGCAATACCCTAATAGGCATAACCCTCTAAAGTTGACAGAGGTTCAGAAGGAGATCGAGCTCATGTTCCAAGATGGCATAATCAAAGTGAGTTACAGTGACTGGAGATCACCCACAGTCATGGTGCCAAAGCCAGATGGTACCCAACAGTTATATGTGGACTATCGCAAAGTCCATGCTGTTACAAATACTGATGCGTATCCAATTCCACGGTTGGAGAACTGTGTTGAAAATGTGGGACGAGCAGCTTACATTTCTAAGTTGGACTTGCTCAGGGGCTACTGGCAGGTTCCTCTGTCAGAGACAGCAAAGGCGATTTTGGCTTTTGTAACGCCAAAAATACTATATCAGTTCAAAGTTTAGATCAGAGTGATGCTGGAAAAGCATAGCAGGTCAGGCAGCATCTGAGGAGCAGGAAAATTGACGTTTCGGGCAAAAACCCTTCATCAGTTTTGCCTAGTTGACCTCTGGTTTCCAGCATCTGCAGTCCTCACTTTTGCTTGTATCAGTTCAAAGTCATGCCATTTGGTATGAAAAACATTCCAGTCATATTTCAGAGACTGGCTAATAAGGTCATTGCCAGGTTAGCCAATTGTGTTGTTCACACTGATGACCTGGTGATTTTTAGTCACTCCTGGAAAAAACATTTACAGCATTTCGCAGACTTGTTCAATCGACCTTGGAAGGCAGCCTTGGTGGTAAACATAACTAAAAGTGAATTTGTCAAAGCCCAAGTAACTTTTCTGGGCCATGTTGTTGAACGTGGACATATGGCCCCGCGGGATGCACAAGTGAAGGAATTGGGGAATTTCCGACACCATCAATGAGAAAATCAATACTACAGTTCCCGGGATTGAGTGGATTTTACCGAAAGTTTGTGCCGAACTTTAGCAATGTGGCTGCTCCACTCACCGAATTGTCAAAAAAGGGCAAGAGGTTTCAGTGGACAGCAAAAGGCATTGGACAGCCTAAAAACTGTGTTAACCACTGTCCCAGTATTAGCCACACCAGCTTGTGCAAAGCTTTTCAAGATGGCTATCAATGCCAGTGATATGGGTGTCAGATCAGTGCTCCTGCAAGAGGATAACAAGGGAATATTTTTCCAGGAAGTTAAATGTTCATCAACAGAAATATTCAACGGTGGAGAAAGAGACTTTAAGCTTAGTGTTGGCATCTGAGACAATCGTATACACTGATCACAACCCATTGACATTTGTGAAGAAATTTAAGGACAAAAATGTCAGACTGTTTAGATGGAGCTTATTGTTGCAGCCATTTGATTTGACAAGTGTTCATGTGGCAGGTCCTGAAAACATGATCGCTGATGCTTTATCAAGACTTGAATGAGATATGGAGGCGTTCGGTGGCGGGTGTGCCACGGCCTGAATTTGCATGTCGTTGTGCATGTTTGTATGTGTATGGTTAGTATAGAGTATATGTGTGTTTTAGACTACTAAACAGTTTGTTTTTGAAGGGTTTTAAAAATGAAGCCATCTTTTGTTATTGGTGGCTCTTTATCTTTAAGTGGGGAGGTGTCACAAAGCTGGTCCCTCTTTTCTAAAAGCTGTTCCTTTTCTCAACAATGTGGAGTCATAAATAAGCTCCCATTTCTGATTATACTAGCTTGGTACAGAGATTAAAGAACATTGAGAGGTCTTTTTGTTTATATGTAAACAGATGAGACATCAGGCCAAAGTGGTCATGTTTTAGAAGTGACCTGTATAATGAAAGGGGAGTGGTCAGCTCTTGAGCTAGTTGGGAGTTCAACACTCAGCTGTACGGAAACAGTCTCTCTCTCTCTCTCTCTCTCTCGCTTAGTGGGACTGTTGTATATATTCGGAACAGTATAATTAAATCTAGTTTGGATAGATTGAGGTCTGTTGAGGTTCTTTATCCTGTTCTTTGTGTTTCATTGCGTAATTTTATGAATAAATCTTTGTCGGTTTTAAAACTTGGTAGTCAATCTCGCTAATTTACTCTGAGTAATTTTCACTGTACACTTAACAAAACAAATTAGAAAGTTATGGTCTGGGCTGCCTGCTTAAGAATGTTTTGAGTGGTCTGGACTAGTCACATAACACTAGAATCCTGTTTTCTCACTGGGATATAGTATTAACATGAGCCATTAACTGTTTTCTTCCTTATCTGCCATTGTTCCCTAATCATCTTTTCTGCTAAATGACTTTCTCAGTCCACAGAAGTGAACTAGTCCCTCATTCCTTATTCATTCAAACATTTAAGTTTAGCACAAATGCTTTTGACCCAAGTTTCTCCCTCTCAAATGGACTGCTAAACTCTACCATTTTATGGTCACTATTTCCTTGGAAATCCTTTACTCTGCCATTATTAATTAAAACTGTCTCAAAATTGCCTGATGTCTAGTTGGACTTCTTAACATATTGTTCTAGAAAATGCTCCTGAATATACTCTACGAATGCTTCATCATGGCTATCTCGCTTACTCCGATCAACATGAAGACTAAAGTCACCCATAATTAATGCACTGCCTTCATCATATACCCCCAAGCTCTGGTTTACTTTCTGTCCTACCATATTGCCACTGTTAGGGGGCCTACTGACTACTCTTACCAGTATCCTCTTCCCCTTTTTTTACCCCCACCCTAATGGTTTCTACATCTTCCAGTTCAAGATCATTGCTTGCTGTTGTACTTATGCCCTATCATACTAACTGTGCTCCCCCACTATCTTTCCTCCTTCTCTGTCCTTTTGAAAAGTCACATAATTCCTGAATATTTAGTTCCAGCTTTGATCTTCTTATAATGATGCTCCTGTAATGGATGCAAGATCATACCTATTAACCTATAATTGTGCTGTTACTTCAGCAATTTATTCCAAATATTTTGTTAATTAAAGTTAGTGTCTTTAATTTTGCCTTTTTTTAGCCATTTATTCCCCTTTGTCCTCATTTGCTGTTGTTTTTCTATGTTTCTACACCCTGTCCCATCTATTCCTTCTCTGGGTAATGTTATCCAAATCAGGGGAGGCAATGGCTTAATGGTGTTAATATTAGACTGTTAGTCCAGAGTCCCAGGTAATAGTCTGGGGACCCGGGTTCAAATCCTGCCCTGGTTGATGGTGGAATTTGAATTCAATAAAAATCTGAATTAAAGAGTCTAATAATGACCATGAATCCATTGTAGTTTGTTAGGGGGAAACACACCTAGTTCTCTGATACCCTCGAGTGAGGGATACTGAACTCCTCACTAGGTCTGGCCGACATTGTGACTCCAGACCCACAGCAATGTGGTGCACCCTTCACTGCCCTCTGGACAATGAATGCTGGCCTAATCAGCAATGCCCCCATCCTGTGAATGAATAAAGGGAAACAAAAAAAGGTGTCATGCTTTTTGATTTGTCAACTTGCATTTCCCCTTCTCTCAATCCAACCCGCTGCCAAGCCCTCTTTGTAACCCTCGCTGCCTTTGTTTTCCGAGTTGTCAGGAACACTGGTCACTACACACAGTTCATACAGCGCCCTTCTACCCCAATACCAGTGCCAGCGCCCCACAAATTGAAAGCCTTTCTGCCTACACCAATCTCTGAGCTGTGCTGTTAAACTCCTTAACTTTATTATGTTAGTTTGCCTGTGGCTCAGATAGTAATCCAAAAAGCATTACCTCGGAGTTTCTGTATTTCAGTTTAGCTCATAAGTGTTCAAAGCCTTTCTGCAAAACCTTCTTTGTAGTCCTACCAATGTTATACCAAGATCGACAATTGGTTATTGGATCCCTTTGTTTCATTCCACATTCCTGTCTAGCACCAAGGAGATGTCGTTAACCCTGGTACCAAAGAGGCAACATAGTCTTTAGAACCCTTGTTCATGGCTTCAGAGATCTGTATCTAAGCTCCCAGTTATAATGTTCCCTACCACAGCTACATTCCTCTTTCCTTACCCCGTTTGAATGGCTTCCTGGACCAAGGGTCAGTGATCATTTTGCTCACCCTCCCGACATTCCTTACTCTTGGCCACACAACTTGCAAAGACCTTGTGACTGTTGAACAATTGCAGGGTGTGTGGCTTCTCAATTGCAAACTCCCTGTGTCTTCACACCTGCCTCACGTGCAGTCACACCATCCTGTCCCAATTTAAATCCAGGCTGAGGGCTGTGGCCACATTCTGGAACACAGTGTCCAGGTAACCTGACCCTTCCCTCACGTGGCACAATGTATGCAGCTCAGATTCCAGCTCCTCAACTCAGATCTCAACTTCCTTGAACCACAAAAACTTAGTACAGATGTATTCACTCTGGGTCATGTTGGTCCAGCACCTCCCACATTTTGTAGCAGCAACACATCACCCCTTTCTCCACCACTATCATAGTTGATCTAATTATAAGACAACGACCGTAGACTCCCTGCTCCTTGCACCTTATTGTAATGTTATTGTGCTTTGATAAAATAAAATCACCAGTCTCAATGTTATATGTAAGCAGCTAATTGTACTGTAAAAAAAGAGTAGAAAAACACTGGAGTCCTAAGCACAAACCTTATTTTTACTTTACATACTAGAAATACACACACCAATCCTACTCACCAATTAACTTCAGTCCCTGCATGTTCAGAAAGCACTCCACAGTTTGTCTCAGTGTAGGTCAGCCTCTTAATCCATGCCTTTTAACCTTTCCCACACACCCTCACTCTGGGGAGATTACCTTTTTGCAGTAAACTTTAGTTAAAACACCTCGGTCTCCTCTTGCACTGAATTTCCATTTTGAACCAAATTTCCAACAGCGTCCTCACTCAGTCTTCACCTCACTGAAGCTTCATATACACTGACTATGCTATTTACTGACCATGCCATGTGTCAAATCCCTTTTTCAACAGATCTGCACGGAGTCACTTCCTCACCATCTTATTTACACAGAGTAATCCAGGATGCTAGAATTCGAACTACCTCAATCTGGTGGCTTTCTCCTTAAATTAGGCAATTTTAAATAACTTGTCTGAATCTGACGTTAACTCTAAAACTGAACTTGGAAAGGATATGACATATCTTAAAATATCCCTTGATTCTTTCCTCAACCATTAATCAAATACTTTACTTTCAAGCATTCCAGTCATAGCTTTGAGAAGATTACCCTCTTCTCCATGTTTTTCTTTCTCATAGTTCGGAATAGTGACCCTGTTTCCGGAGACAATTGCAACCATGCCTGTTTGTAGACTGGTTACAGCACGGAAGGAGTCTTTCAACCCATCATGTGCTGGGTTTCCAACCTGTTACTCTTCCTATAGCCCTGCTCTACGCTTTCTCTCCAAGCGCTGGTTGAATACTTTGTGGGCACTGGGTGAGTGGACATTTTCAAACGGTGGAGCCAAGGTCCTGTGAGCTGCCATTTTAATTTGCTCCTTGATGCAGGTCAAAGGTCACAAGCAATATGGCATCTGCTTCACTCAAATTTCACAAAAGAAGCTTAATGTGTCAGTGGGGTGATCATTTGTTTCACAAGGTGGGGGGGGGGGGGTGGGGTCTCTAACTGAGGTTTCATGTTTAGTGTTTGAGGTGTGCTAATTCTATCTGTGCTCCCTTTCAGCTGACCAGACAGCCAAGTTTACTGGAAATAACCAGGTTATAACCTTAACCTAGTTAAGTCCATTCCTCTGTTTCTATGACTTCCCAAACTATCCTCCCACAGAACTCTTAAAGTCGGACAGAAAACGTTTTCTACCTCAAAAAAGTCTGGCTTGTATTTGAATTTGAATCCCAGCTGTGAAAAGATGCTGTGCCAATCAGTCTCCAAATGACAAGTTTAAGCTCATGTCCTGGTATTTTACCTGGAATGAAAGAAATGAAGCTCTACATGTGGACATGACGCTAATTCCTCTGAAATGAAATGGTCTTTTTATTGTTCGCTGTCTGAGTCCAAAGCAATGATGAGGCTGACCTCTGGTGTGCCCTTGCTCTGTTCATCCAGCAAAAACACTCTGTTCTCAGCCAAGATGTAATCTCCAATTTGCTAATTATGTTTGTAATTAGAGGGATCCTCCTTTGTCACTGAAATCATTCTTTTGAGATAAATCTGGAAGTTAAAGTGCCACAATTGCAGCATATAGGTCAACCTGGAGTATAGGTCAAACCCATTCCCTCTTGAGGATAAAAGTCCATCGCCTTCCCTGCCATACCATGTGGTCTTGCACTAGTAGCCAGCCTCAATTCTACTCCTCAAATTGTACATTTATTTAACAGTGCCATTTTACTGAGGGCAAAGAGAGAGAGCAGGCAACATGACTGTGTTATTAATGTTCATGGGTGTTAGAAGCTGATGATATTTGATTTGTTAGATGCCCATGTTGGACTGGGGTGGACAAAGTTAAAAATCAGACAACACCAGGTTATCGTCCAACAGGTTTGTTTGGAAGCACGAGAGTTCGGAGCGCTGCTCCTTTGTCAGGTGGTTGGGAACAGTGCTCCAAAAGCTAGTGCTTCCAAATAAATGTGTTGGACTATAACCTGGTGTTGGATGAATTTGAAATTGGTAACCTCTCATATCCAAGCCAACAGTTCAATCTAATGCTCATTGTATCAAGTTGGCCTGAAAGTTTGAATTCATATTTCGAGGCTTTGAAGGTTGACTTAAAGAATGATTTTGAACCAACTTTCCAATAGGTTATAGTGCACCTCTGGGGCAGACAGGAACGGAAGTCAGACCTATGGGCCCAGAGGAAGGAATATTATCACCATGTCACAAAATTAACATGTGCCCTCACATCTACTGTAAATAATATTGTGCACATTATTTATAATATTTTATTTGCATATTACATGGAAAAAGTATATTTCACATAATATAAGACATACTGAATCTATAATAGGATCAGAGGAATAGTAATACTGGATTAGTGGTGCTGGAAGAGCACAGCAGTTCAGGCAGCATCCAACGAGCAGCGAAATCGCCTGAACTGCTGTGCTCTTCCAGCACCACTAATCCAGTATTTGGTTTTCAGCATCTGCAGTCATTGTTTTTACCTCAGAGGAATAGTAAGCCATTCAATAGGACCCTAGCTGATTCAACATTCCTCCGATCCACTGCCCCGCAGTTTTTCAGTAACCCTCAATTCCCTGACTGATCAAGAATTTATCCATCTCAGCCTTAAATATATACAAGGACTCCCCACAGCTCTCTGTGGAAACGAGTATCAAGAAGTCACAACACTCAGAGAAGAAATTTCTCCTCCTCTCAGTCTTAAATTGGTAAGTCTCCCCTTGTTCAGAGACTATACTCATTGTTCATAACAATGAGTATAGTCTTCATAACAAGAGGGATTGAGTATAGAAGCAAAGAGGTGCTTCTGCAGCTGTACAGGGCCCTGGTGAGACCACACCTGGAGTACTGTGTACAGTTCTGGTCTCCAAATTTGAGGAAAGACATTCTGGCTATTGAGGGAGTGCAGCGTAGGTTCACGAGGTCAATTCCTGGAATGGCAGGATTGCCTTACACGGAAAGACTGAAGCGACTGGGCTTGTATACCCTTGAGTTTAGAAGACTGAGAGGGGATCTGATTGAAACGTATAGGCTTATGAAAGGACTGGACACTCTGGCAGGAGGGAACATATTTCCGTTGATGGGTGAGTGCCGAACCAGAGGACACAACTTAAAAATACGGGGTGGACCATTTAGGACAGAGATGAGGAGAAACTACTTCACACAGAGAGTGGTGGCTGTGTGGAATGCTCTGCCCCAGAGGGCAGTGGAGGCCCAGTCTCTGGATTCTTTTAAGAAAGAATTGGATAGAGCTCTTAAAGATAGTGGAGTCAAGGGGTATGGAGATAAGGCTGGAACAGGATACTAATTAGGAATGATCAGCCATGATCATATTGAATGGCGGTGCAGGCTCGAAGGGCAGAATGGCCTACTCCTGCATCTATTGTCTATTGTCTATTGTCTATTGTCTATTGTCTATTGTTCCTAGACTCTCCCATGAGGGGAAGCATCCTCTCAGCAGTTACTGTGTCAAGCCCCTTAAGAAGGCAATATGATTCAACTATATCACCTCTCCTCTCCTGTCAATCTTCTAAGTTCTAAAGAGTACAATCCCAACTTAACATTTACACATAAGAGAATCCTTCCGAATCAGGGTTCATTCTGGTGAATGTGCTGTGAACGCCCCACAATGAATCCTATCTTAAATAAGGTGATCAGAACTATTCACAGCCCTTCAGGTGTGGTCTCACCAGCACCTTGTACAGTTGCATTAAGACTCCCCTACTTTTAAATTTCCAACCTCCTTGAAATAAGGGCCAACATTCCACTCACCTTCCTGATTCCCTGCTGCCCCTGTGTCTTAGCGCTCTGTGTTTCATGCACAAGTGTCCCCCCTCCCCCCCCACAAGTCCCTTTGTGTTATTGTTTTCTGCAGCTTTTCTCCATTTAAATAATACTCTGTTCTTGTGTTGACCCTTCAAAAGTGAACATCACACTTTCCCACATTATACTCCATTTGCCAACATTTTACCCACTTACTTAACCTATCAATACCTCACTATAAACTGTTTGTATTCCTCTAATAACCCGCTTTTCCACCTATTTTTGTGTCATCTGAAAATTTGAATGCAGTACATTCACTTCCTTCCTCCGAGTCATTAATATAAATTGTAAATTTATAAATTGGTCCCAGCACTGATCCCTGTGGAACCCCACTGGTCACAGGTTTGTATCCTGAAAATGACCCCTTACTCGCATTTGCTGTTGCCTGCCTATTAGCTAATTCTCTATCCATGCCAATGTACTACATCTGACATTGTGAGCTCTTATCTTATGACTTGGCCTTTTGTAAGGTGCCTAATTGAATACCTTCTGGAAGTCCGAATACAACACATCTACTAGTTCCCCTCTATCCATTCTGTATGGGACTTCATCAAAAGAATCTAAAAAATTAGTCAGATGTGATTATCCTCTCATAAAGCCATCCTGACTCTGCTTGATTAGATTACTATTCTTCAAATGTTCTGTTATTACGTCCTTCATAATTGTTTCCACTAGTGTTTCAACAATAGATATAAGGTTAATCTAGGTAAAAAAACAATGACTGCAGATGCTGGAAACCAGATTCTGGATTAGTGGTGCTGGAAAAGCACAGCAGTTCAGGCAGCATCCGAGGAGCAGTATAATCTATCTTTACCCATTTTCTCTCCCTAACTTTTGAACAGGGGTGCCAAATGGCATTTCCAACCCTATTTTACTTCTCCAGAATCCAAAGAGTTTTGGAAAATTACAACCAGTGCACCCACTCTCTCTGAGAAAGGGTCACTGGACCCGAAACGTTAACCCTGATTCTTCTCCACAGATGCTGTCCAGACCCGCGGAGCTTTTCCAGCAAGTTCTGTTTTTGTTTCTGGTTTACAGCATCTGCAGTTCTTTCAGTTTTATTTAATATTTAACTCACTGCCATTTCTATTCTAGGTGTGCCCACCTTGAAGAAGTTCTGTGCCTCTCTCAGACAGGATTTCCATTCCAATTTCTTTTCTTGTCTACTGTCATTAATTTCACTGTCACTCCTGGTGTTCAACCAGGTATTTGTTAAAACTCATTACCGCATCCACAGATCGGAGGAAGGGTCACTGGACCCGAAACATTAACTCTGATTTCTCTCCACAGATGCTGCCAGACCCGCTAAAAGTGATAACTAGAGAGATAGTCAATACAATTTCTGTTTTTGCATTACTATCTCTCTAGTTATCGCTTTTAGGTTCCTTGGGTGCAAACCATCAGTGCCTAGGGACCTACTTGCCTTTAGCCTCAATAGTTTCCCTCGTACTATTTCCCTGCTGATGGTGCTCGTACTTAAATCCTCCCCCATATCTTTAGTCCTAACATGATGTTCGAAGTATTGAAGTACCCTTCTTCATAATGCCTAGGATACTATCTATAGCCTGAAACATATTGTAAATAATGTTACACCTTATAAATATTATAAGGATTCACTATCCCATATGTAAAGCACAGAAAAGCACAGCAATTAGAATTTACATTAATACAACAGCCTGAATACTGAATGGCATTTGTTTCAGTGATGAAATCTGGCAATGGCAAATGTGAAATCAAAGAAGGTTGCGACGGGAGATAGCATTACAAGCTTGGCTGAGAGTAGGTTTTTACTAAAAAGCTTGGAAAGGTTATGGAAAAAGTTGAGGAAGGCCATTCTGGAGTATATAGTCTGGACCATTGAAGGTCCAACCATGAATGAATGGGAAGTTAGCCTAGTGATTAGAGATGGGGAAGTGGGGACATTCTCAGGCAGACATAGGGGTCAGCACTTGATGGATTTAAACGTCAGCATAACATTTCTACATAAAAGGTATGAACATGACCTGGAGTCAATGTATGTTTGCAGGAATAAGGATGATGTTGTGCAGGACTCCATTGTCAGTCAGGGAGCAAGCAGGAGAGGTTTGGATAAGCTGACGTTTATAAAGGGTAAAGATCACCCAGATAGAGCACAGAACCTTGGAACTGACAAAGGCATGGCTAAATATTTTCAACAAATGGTGAGCTGCAGTTGGAACATGAGGCCCTGCATAGTTGGAAGTAGGCAATCTTAGTAATGGGGACAGTATGGGTTCAGTAGCTCAGCGTGGGGTCAAATTGTGCATTGGGTTGGCCAATGGCCTGTTCACCTGACACAGTGTCCAGGATTGCAGACTGGAATCGGTAACTATCACTTACAGTTTGTAATGGGAGTCCAGGATGATAGCTTCATTCTTTGTGCTGTTGAATTGGAGAGAAAATACAACTCACACAAGACTGGATTTCAGACAAGGAATCTGACAATAGAGTAGCTACTCTCTCCCCACCCCCACCCTCCTCTAGCTTATCTCTCCATGCTTCAGGCTCACTGCCTTTATTCCTGATGAAGGGCTTTTGCCCGAAACGTTGATTTCGCTGCTCGTTGGATGCTGCCTGAACTGCTGTGCTCTTCCAGCACCACTAATCCAGTAATAGAGAAACAGTGGCAAAGTAAAACCTGGGTGTTCGCAATGTGTGTATGGGAACTGATGTAATGTCTGTGTATGATATCATCATGGGATAGGGGTAAATTAGGAATAGAATGGGACCAGTGTGGGGTCTACATGGGTGTCATGAGCTCATAGTCTAAAGGCGATGTGAAGAGTGTTGAAATTTGGAAAGGGGGAGGTGGAACGTGATCTGATTTTCCTTGTACACCAGTCACTGAAAGTAGGCATGCAGGTGCAGCAGGCAGTGAAGAAGGCAAATGGTCTGTTGGCCTTCGTGGCAAGAGTGTTTGAGCAGAGGAGCAGGGATGTCTTGCTATACAAGACCTTGGTGAGATCACACCTGGTGTACCGTGTGCAGTTTGATTTCGTTACCTGAGGAATGATGTTCTGGTACGACAAAGGTTTACCAGACTGATTCCTGGAATGACAGGATTGATGTGTGAAGAGAGATTGGTTATGACTATATTCTCCAGAATTTAGAAGAATGTTCCACATGACTAAGAAGTCGAGTACCAAGGGGTCACAGTGCAAGGCATGGGGTAGGCCATTTAAGACTGCGATGAGGAAAAATTCCTTCATCGAGAGAGCAGTGAGATTGTGGAATTCTCTGCCAAAGAAAAGCAGTTGAGACCAAAGTATTGAATGTTTTCCAGAGGCATTAGATATAATTCTTAGGGCTAAAGGATCAACCAGTATGGGGAGAAAGCAGGAAGTGAGTTGAATGCTCAGCCATGATCATATTGAATAGCAGAGCAGGGTTGAAGGGCTAAATGGCCTACCTGTGCTTATGTCTCCTATGTTTCTTGAAGCTCTTGCTGAAGATGCTGAGAATACGATGACAATTAAAAGACAAAGGAAGGAGGGGCATTACTAATGAGCTGGACAACCTGTCAGGACAGGCATTGGAGGCGGGTGTAAAGTTGGAGAGGCCAAAGAGGAGCAGGAGGAAGAGATCATCAGAATCACAAAGGATGTCACCTTACTCAGGGCCCTTTCAGAGTGACAGCACAAATCGAGGCCTGGTGGGAGAGATCTAGACATTGGGTCATGGGAACAGTAAACATCGATAGGGAAGTTAACAGCACATGTAAGGACTTTGGAAGGAGAAGAAGTTTAAACTTGGGTGGCAATTTGCAAAAATAGTGAGGTGAAGCTTGCCTTCTGGGAGTTTTTCTTTTAATATATAAAGGGAGATGCACTAACTAAGGAGAAAACGCCTGTTAGGCAAAGGACCAGGAGGAAAGTTTAAGTTTAATCATAGAATTTTACAGCACAGAACCATTCAGCCCATAGTTTCTGTACTGGCTCTCTAAATAGCTGGCAGCTAGTTCCATTCTCCAGCTCTATCTCTCAGTTCATCACTTACAAATATACACCCATTTCACTTTACAAACTTTAAGAGGAAAGGTCAAAGGAAGCAGCAAGTGAGTCTCACAAAGAGAAAAGAGAATAAAAGGAGAAAAAAAAGCTGGCATTTGTAAAGCGCTTTCCACAACCTCAGCATGTCCCCAAAGTACCAATGAAGTACTTTAAAAAAGTGCTGTCAATGTTGTAATATAAGAGACGCGACAGCAAATATACGCACGGCAAGATCCCACAAAGGATCATGCGACAATGACTCGATAATCATTTTCTTTTGCGCTTGAAGAGAGAGTTAAGCGTTGGGTAGGAGAGAGTTAAGCATTGGGTAGGACCCTGAAAAGAACTTTTTATTTGTTAAAATAGTGCCATGAGATCTTTTACATCAAAATGTAGGTCCGAGAACAGTGGAAGAAATGATTGATTGCTAAGCGACTGAGCGTCTTGGGGAATATTTGGAGTAAGTTTTATGTTTGTGTCAAGTTTCGATCATGAAGAGTCTCTAGATGTGAGGGCCAGTTTAAGTCAGTGACATTATGTATCTCTGCTTCGAGACTGGATGTGATTTATAATGCGAGATACAATGAGTGCTGTGGTGGTACAGTTGGAAAAGAGGAGATTTATAAGTTCAAATTACTCGAATTCTTGCAAGTAATTTTGAGACCTGTTCTATATCTTTGTGGCCTCTCTGATTTAGATTGGCAATTAAGGGTTGAATTATTGGCAGTTCAGTGAGGTGAAATAGTGCCCAATAGGAACTGAGTTGAGAATGTCACAGGTTCATTTAACTTAATAACCATCAAAGCCAGGAAACTCTCATCCAATTGATCAAGGTTGAATTCAGTGCTGGGTTTCCAGAGGAAACGAAGGTTATATACTTAGATACAGCACCTCTAGGACATTTAGATGGAATATTGAAATTATGTTTTTTTTCAACCTCTATTAACTTTTAAAAATTGCTTTTTTTATAACTCTATCCTGTTCTCTCCAGTTTTATCACTGTCTGTGTGGAGTTTGAACATTCTCCCCGTGTCTGCGTGGGTTTCCTCCGGGTGCTCCAGTTTCCTCCCATTGTCCAAAGATGTGCGAGTCAAGCGAATTGGCCATGCTAAATTGCCCAGAGTGTTAGGTGCTTCAGTCAGAGGGAAATGGGTCTGGGTGGGTTACTCTTCGGAGGGTCGGTGTGGATTGGTTGGGCCGAAGGGCCTGTTTCTACACCGTAGGGAATCTCATCTAATCTAAACCCAGTCAGTAGGGCAGGTAAAAAAAAACACTGTGAAGCCTCTGAAACTGGTTCCAATGAGGTGTGAGAATGGGTGGTAGTGAATGGTGTGTGAAAGGATTTTGAGATGCTTAAGCAAGATGATCAAGATTAGATTAGATTACTTACAATGTGGAAACAGGCCATTCAACCCAACAAGTCCACACCGACCCTCCAAAGAGCAACCCGCCCAGAGCCATTCCCCTACATTCACCCCTTCACCTAACACTATGGGCAATTTAGCATGGATTGTGGGAGGAAACCAGAGCGCCCGGAGGAAACCCATGCAGACATGGGGAGAACATGCAAACTCCACACAGATAGTTGCCTGAGGCGGGAATTGAACCTGGGTCTCTGGCGCTGTGAGGCAGCAGTGCTAACCGTTGTGCCACCGTGCCGCCCCAAGTGTCTGTCCAACCTTAGGAATTCCCTTATTGCCTTTGATCATTCTGACTTCCTTTCCCCGCCTTTGGTGACCTTGAGGACCACTTCCCTCCACCTATCGCACTGGCATACCTCATTCGGTGCCTTGCTATACAGCTGGCTACGTGCCTAAGGCTATTGCCTCCCCTTGGGTTACCCTACAACCAGAAATCCTACACTCCTCTGAGGCAGGTTGGCAAGTAGGTGGAAAGCGTGGGGTGGGAGGGAGATTGTAGCCTGTAAAATTGGTCACAATGCCATGGGCATTATTCTCAGCAGCAAGCTGCCCATCCAAATCTCCCTGTAAAGAATAGACTTTGGGTCGCTTTGGGTCACAGCACGTGCACTTGGATCAAATGGGTTCATGAAACACAATCTAATCTAACACAGTCAGCATGGCTTCATGAAAGAGAAATCATATCAGATTAATTTATTAGAGTTTTTTTTGAGGAAAGCTCAACCTGAACGGATAGTGGGGAACATGTTGTACTTGGTCTTCCAGAAGGTGTTGAACAAAGTACCTCACTAAAGGTTAAGAGTGTACAATGTTGGACACAGTATTTTAGCAAGGGTAGAGAATTGGCTAATGGATAGAAACAATGAGTGGGGATAAGGGGTTCATTTTCAGGTTGGCAACTTGTGATTGGTGGGGTTCCACAGGGATCAGTGCTCAGACTGTGACTATTTACAATACATATTAATGACCCGGGGGAAGGAAGCAAATGCACTGTTGTCGAATTTGTAGATCATACGAAAATAGATGGAAAGGCAGGCTGTGAGAGGGACACGACCAGTTTAGGGAGAGATGTTGATAGTTTAAGTAAGTGGGCAAACAGTTGGCAAATGGAGTATGATGTGAAGTTATTCATCTTGAGGGGAGAACAAAAGAACAGCATATTATTTAAATGGAGGAAAGATGCAGAAAGGGATTTGGGGGTGTACTTGAGCATGAAACACAGAAAGCTAGCACACAGCCTGTATTCATTGGGTGGCTGGGTTGCTTGCTAGGTCACCTCAAAGGTCATTCATGACCAACCATTTTGGTACAGGACCGGAGTCTCTTGTAGGAGATGGTGAGGGCTGCAGATGCTGGAGAGTCAGTCAACCAAGTGCAGCACTGGAAAAGCATAGCATGTCAGGCAGCATCCGAGGAGCAGGAGAGTCGAAGTTTCAGGCAGGACCCCTCTTCTGTCCTTCAGATGGATGATGAGTCCTGCCTGAAATGTCGACTTTCCTGCTCCTCGGATGCTGCCTGACCTGTTGTGCTTTTTCCAGTGTCACACTTTATTGAGTCTTATAGGGCAAACCAGATAAGGTTTCCTTCTCTCAAGGACATTAGCGAACATCTTGAAGTTGTAAAACAATCCAGCCAATTCATGTTACCTTTACTGACACCTATGTGTTTGCCTTCACCTGGGTATTTTACCTGATGCGACACTGCCTAAGTTTTCTATTGTAACATAGAAACTGAGCATGGATATGTGGTATTGAAGAATTCAACAGACTTTTTAAAAAGTTGAATATTATTTCTATACTCTACATTTACAAACTCATCAGCATCTGGGCTAATTGTTGTAAGCAATTAGCTTACAACAGAACAACACACTTTCAATAGTGTATCATACATCAAGAAATCCCAAGGTAAGACAGTGTCTGAGTCACTTTCAGGTCACATTCTATAATACAGGGTTGGTCATATGAGCATGTCTCTTAAGGGTTTACTGACACACTGACTGTGAAGCTTAACATTTCAAACATCAGAGATTTGACAGCTCATCCTGATCTGATGTTTGTATATCCATCAATGAAGCACACACTGTTCTCTGTCACATTTCTTTGACAACAGTGTCTTGCTGCTGGTTACTGTCACTCAACATCACAATAGTCATTGTCAAAGTGCTCTTCCTTTGTGCAAGATTTGTGTGTCATACATTGCAATGAAATCATTTCTGTTCCTTTACAATGCAGCACCATGATCAGGGGTGGCACAGTGGTTCTCACAGCGCCATGACACCCGGGTTCAATTCCCGACTCAGGTGACTAACTGTGTGGAGTTTGCACGTTCTCCCCGTGTCTGCGTGGGTTTCCTCCGGGTGCTCCGGTTTCCTCCCACAGTCCAAAGATGTGCAGGTTAGGTGAATTGGCCATGCTAAATTGCCCGTAGTGTTAGGTAAAGGAGTAAATGTAGGGGAATGGGTGGGTTGCGCTTCGGCGGGTCGGTGTGGACTTGTTGGGCCGAAGGGCCTGTTTCCACACTATAAGTAATCTAATCTGATCAGTAATGAACTGGGCTGACTGCATATTTTAGAAACTTTTGCTGCTATCCAAATCATTGTAATTGCATTTCTAACTTATTATCTCTATCCAGCACCCAGTTTTGGTAGTTCTCTTCTCCATTTTGATGAAGGATCGTTGGACTCAATGTGTTAGCATATTTTTCTCTCCACAGATGCTGCCAGACCTGCTGATGTCCTGTTTTGATCATTCTCTACCTGCGCATTCACTGTGTATCCCTTTCTTCCTGCTCTGTCTTTGAAGAAGAATGTTGCGTGTTTAAGAACATTTTGACAATTGGTTTCTGTGCAAAGTCATTTGCAATTACTTTCCAAGTATGAGTTGTGTTGAGAATGGTTTAGTATTGTCCACAAATGCAGAGATACAATGCTGAAACCTCACATTGTTGTTCAACATTCGATGTTTGAAATGTTACTCTAGTAAAATCTACTTGTCTTTTGGCATAAGTATCAACTTGGCAACATGTGACTATGTATGACCATGTACCTGAATTTGGGATAAGTTATTCAATTTTGGGAAAAGGTGGATGTTGAGCTTTGGTCTCACCGTCAACATGTCAGTTTAAGAGATATTCATGATTATCAGAGCATATCCCTGAAGCAATAAAGGTCTAATACTCCCTTATCTTAGGGGATCATTTGACAAATGACAGGCTACTTGAAGCAAGTTGATTTACATAAATTGATAGCTATTGTTAGCCTATATACTGATGTGCCTGTGAAAGCAATGCTTGTATGCAATATCTAACTGTAGTAAACACCAGTTGGATTTTTCAATACCATAGTATTCTTCCAAATTCCTTTGTTACAGAGCTTTTCCAGGGCAGTTAGGGATAGGCAAAGAAATGCTGGCTAGTCTCCCGCTGTGTGAGGTAATATGAAAAAGGATTTCGTAAAGTATGCCATTTAGAACAGGCTGCAAAAATCCAATTGAGATTGGGCCATTATTTTAGACAGAGTGTACACAACTTCCTGTTACACAGTGTCTTAATTCCAAACAGACTGAAAGTTACCAAAAACAAAAAGCTATTGGTTGTGGGAGGAAGGCGGAAATGGAAGGTGAATATTGGCATGAAAGCTGTTGTGCCATGTAGTCCATTTCTGTGCTGTAAGTACGATGAAGGACTATACGGGAAATCCTTCAATGAGTGTCACTACCTGGCTTCTAAAGTGCAGATTCCCAGCAGCTTAGTCAACATCAAATATGCCGGGTCTCGGTGACTCAGGAGGGGAGTGACTTCTTTTGGTTCATTGGTCTGTGTCACAAGTGCACTTCCTGCTTTCAGTGAAATAGAGGGGGATGGACAGAGAGAGAGAGAGAGCGAGAGCGAGAGAGAGAAGAAACACTGCTGTAAGTTAGCAAGCAGAAACAGCAGCGTAAATGATTGCCCTAGAATGTGCTCTCAGCCAAGTCCCAGTGTAGGTTATGGAGCAAATGCAAATATGTCCAGTGTCTGACTGGGGGGGGGGGTGAGGGTCTGACTGTGGGGGAAAGGTCTGACTGGGGTGGGGGGAAGATCTGACTGGGGGGGAAAGGTCTAACAGAACACATCACAGGTGAAACATATTGGATTCTAGGAGAAGTGGAAAATATTGTTCCCCCCATAAAATAAAACATGTGCCTTTTCCTGTTCCATCCAAAATTGGAAAGTAGACAATTTTATGGTGTTGAACAACTTGAACATGAATTAGAACATAGGAAAGGTAAAAGGCTAATCAGCCTTCAAGCCTGTTCAGCTTCACTCAGTTAGATTACTACTGATTTGCAATTTTTTTTTGTATTTATTCATGGGATGAAAATGTCGTGGGCTGGGTCAGTATTTATTGCCCATCCCTAATTGTACAGAGAGCAGTTAAGAATCAATCACATTGCTGTGGGTCTAGAGTCACATGTGGGCCAGACCAGGTAAGGGCATTAGTGCACAAAGAGTCATAGAGATTTACAGCACGGAAACAGACCCTTCGGTCCAACCCGTCCATGCTGACCAGATATCCCAACCCATTCTAGTCCCACCTGCCAACACCTGGCTCATATCCCTCCAAACCCTTCCTATTCATGTACCCATCCAGATGCCTTTTAAATGTTGCAATTGTACCAGCCTCCACCACTTCCTCTGGCAGCTCATTCCACACACGGACCACCTTCTGCGTGAAAAAGTTGCCCATGATGGGTTGTTCCCAACAATTGACAATGAATTATTAGACTTTGCTTCCAGAGTTTTACTGAATTCAAATTCTAACATCTGCTGTGGCAGGATTCAAATCCAAGTCCCCAGAATTTTGCTAGGGTCTCTGGATTAACATCCGAGCTATAATACCACCAGGCCATCACTTCCTCCTTAACTTCATCTACCCAACTTCATTCCATTATACTACTTAACAGAAACTAAACAAACACAGTTTTCAAATTTGCTATTCTCTCATAGCTTCAAAGATTTTTAATTAATGTGCATTTTAGATTTCCATTAACCCTTGTATGAAGAATTGCTTCCTTGCTGGATAAGCTCTCATTTTAAGACAACATCACCTTACTCTGGACAAATCCATCAGAGCCAGTAGCTTTCAGCTATCAATTCTTTTACTCATCATAAACAGCCCAAAAACCTTCTTAGTCTCCTGCACTCAGTAATGCAGTAATTCTTCAATTCAAAGAGTCTGAGCATTTTCCAAGAGCAAACCTGAGGGATATTAACCAAGACAGGATCTGAACCGAAAGTACAGTCAGAGAGGCTTTGAAGAAGCTTTCAAAGGAAAGGAGTGAAGTGCCAAGGCAAACATTGAACTAATTTGGCAATCGAGGCTTTGCTTGGATCAGGACTTTAGTTCTACACTGAGCAAAACTGAGCAATGTATTCAAATGTTTTTACAATGGCTCAGCATGGGTTCGGTTCTGTGTGATTGCAGAGACTGGGTCTAGCACAGAATTTATCAGTGAATACACAGCAGAGATTCCTTTCAGGAGGATTGTCACCCTCAGTCAACAGTAACTTTTGCAATATTTTAATATAAGATGGCTTGCTTGCTTATTAGGATGCCAGCAACCTAGATACAAAAGAACATATCAGCCACAGATTAATGGCCCATTAGAACTACTGGTTTGGGACGGATTTTCATCTGTCTACATAATTAAGGAGATCAAAATAGGACTGAACCCATGGCCAGTTGGTCAATACCAACAAAGCACTGGCTTTATTTTGGAAAGGATCAAATGCTGGAAACTCATAGCATCTTTCAAGCATCATGCCCCACTGAATATAGAGATTGGGATCTAATGGCATAAATAGTCCAGTTTTTGGCAGGACTAGTTGTACTTAAAGGCCTAGACAGATGTGGGTACTGCAGATGCTGGAGATCAGAGTCATGATTAGAGTGGTGCTGAAAAAGCACAGCAGTTCAGGCAGCATCTGAGGAGCAGGAAAATCAACGTTTCGGGCAAAAGCCCTTCATCAGGAATGAGGCTCAGAGCCTCAGGGGTGGAGAGATAAATGGGAGGGGGGTGGGGCTGGGGAGAAGGTAGCTAAGAGTGCAATGGGTGGATGAAGGTTGGGGTAAAGGTGATAGGTCATAGAGGAGGGTGGAGTGGATAGGTGGATGTCCCATCAATGTCCCACCCCTTGCTAGAGGCAGTTACAGCTTGATCTCCCTCTGTTTAGATGGCCCTTCACATGGATGAGCAAAAGGTCAGTCTCTAAACACAAGACCACAGGAAATCCTGCAGAGAAGTCCACATTCCTGTTATAACCCTGAAGCCTAACCATTCAAGTAAACAAAAACTTGGCTTTGCTTTGACATTGCTGCAATGGGAGAAATTCTGGAATGTTCAGTTACTTGTCTGGGGAAGCTCTGTTTCAGAACGTCAGCACATAACTTAGATTAAAACTTCAGCGCAGTACGGAGGGGCTGCATATGTTACTCCAAATGCTATCCTTTGGATGAGACATTATGTTAAGGCCTTATCAACCCTTATTCTGGAGATGTGCTGATCTACAACTGGTCAGAATTACCCCTTCGAGAGCCAGGGTTGAGAATGTGGTGCTGGAAAAGCACAGCAGGTCAGGCAGCATCCGCGGAGGAGGAAAATCAGCATTTTGGGCATAAGCCCTTCATCAGGATTGAGACTCGTGGGTCGGGGTGAGAAATAAATGGGAGGGGGGTGGTAGCTGGGAAAGCAATAGGTGGATGAAGGTGAGGGAGAAGGTCAGAGGGAGCAGTGATGGATGGGTCCAGAAGGCGATGCCAAATTGGTGGCTTGAGACGGGATAATGTGGGGGGGAGGGGAAATGAGGAAGCTGTTAAATCCACATTTGTCCCGTGTGGTTGCAGGGTCCCAAGGCAGAATATGAGGCGTTCCTTCTCCAGGCGTTGGAGGTTTGTCAGTGGACAAGGCCCAGGACCTGCATGTCCTTGACAGAGTGGGAAGGGGAGTTGAAGTGTTCAGTCACGGGGCGGTGAGGTTGGTGGGTGCGAGTGTCCTAGAGATGTTCTCTGAAACGATCATCAAGAAGGCGTCCTATCTCCACGATGTAAAAGAGAGCACACCGGGTGCAACGGATACAGTAGATGACATTGGTAGAGGTACAGGTGAATTTCTGACGGATGTGGAAGGATCCCTTGGGGCTTTGAACGGAGATGAGCGGAGTGGTGAGGGCGCAGGTTTGGCACTTCCTGCGGTGGCAGGGGAAGGTGCCAGGAGTGGGGTGTGGGCTGGTGGAGGGTGTGGACTTGACAAGGGAGTCACAGAGGGAATGGTCTTTTCAGAATGCTGATATGAGTGGGGAGGAAAATACATCTCTGGTGGTGGGGTCCATTTGGAGGTGGTGGAAGTGGCAGAGGATGATGCGTTGTATGTGGGCGTTGGTGGGGTGGAAGGTGAGGAGCTGGGGGGGTGGGGAGGGAGGTCCACATCCATCAGAAATTCACCTGCACCTCTACTAATATCATCTACTACACCGGTTGCACCTGGTGTGTTCTCCTCAACAACGGGGAGATAGAACACCTTCTTGTGGATCATTTCAAAGAACATCTCTGGGATACACGCACCCACCGCCCCGTGGCTGAACACTTTAACTCCCCTTCCCACTCTGTCAAGGACATGCAGGTCCTGGGCCTCCTCCACCGCCAAACTGTTACAACCTGACGCCTGGAGGAAGAACGCCTCATATTTCCACCTTGGGACCCTGCAACCACAGGAGATAAATGTGGACTTCCAGAGTTTCCTCATTTCCCTTCCCCCCACATTATCCCAGTCCCAAGCCTCCAACTCAGCACCCCGCTCCAGATCCATCCATCACTCTGATCTATCACCTTCTCCCTCACCTTAATCCACCGATCACTTTCCTAGTGACCTTTCCCCCAGCCCCACTCCCCTCCCATTTATCTCTCAGCCCCAACCTATGAGCCTCATTCCTGATGAAGGGCTTATGCCCGAAATGCCGATTCTCCTGCTCCTCGGATGCTGCCTGACCTGCTGTGCTTTTCCAATACCACACTCTTAACTTTGATCTCTGCCATCCTAAATTTCTCCCTTCGAGTGCCTGCATCAATAACAAGTCAAATGTCTTTCAAAGTTGATCACTGCAAGAAAAGCTTTCTTCAAACATTTCTGGCAGACTTGGTAAACTGACTACTTCAACCAAGCT
This sequence comes from Chiloscyllium punctatum, assembly GCF_047496795.1. Lineage (NCBI taxonomy): Eukaryota > Metazoa > Chordata > Chondrichthyes > Orectolobiformes > Hemiscylliidae > Chiloscyllium > Chiloscyllium punctatum. The sequence continues at coordinate 31,119,861 of NC_092741.1, forward strand.
TTTACTTTCAACCATTTGTCTACAGTGAGCTTTGTATTTTATTTTGTTTTGTAAAAGGTGACTTTTATAAGAATCAGCTTTCAAACAAAAACATTACAATGCAGATGTCTAATGGTGCCAAGCCAAGTGCCAGTGGGATAGCTTTCTCCCCGAGACATTTTATGATCCTAGATTGGTTTGCGGAAAAATCAAGGTCAGTGTAACTGACCAAATGGCAATCATCCTTGTTATATTTGCTGAAACAACCTGTTCAGAGATGTTACTGCATACCTCAGGAGCAGAAGGGATTTGAACCTGAGTCTTTTAGCTCAAAGACAAGCACACTACTACAGCATCATGGGAGCCTCATTGCTAACCTTGCTTGTGGACATTAAACGTTATGACAAAGTGAGGAAATTATCCCGAATTATCTAATTGAACAATAGAGTCTGATTTGGCAGATTTCTAAATAGTAATTTACCACCAGGTACAAATTAACTAACTTAAGCTGATTAGAGAAAATCACCCAATGCAAACAACAAACCAACCAAAACCAAAAGCCACTTAACCTTTCATTGTTACTTTGGCTAATTCTGTTGCAAGTTACTGAAGCAAATTGTCTCACCAGCTACAATCCTAATAAAAGAGGATGCTACAGCAAAGGTCACTTTCTTGTCATTAAAAATAGTCATTAAAAGGAAAGTGAGTTCAGAAGGAGACACTTTCTACAACAGATTTATGGTCAAAACTAAGTTCGTGCTTCATGAGTGCACAGTCTTGCAGCGTTATTCCAACAACATAGCATTTACAGCCTTTTGCTCAACTGGCCAGTGTGAATACCTCCACGCATTGGTATGTTCTACTCAAAATTCCTTCAATCCTTGTTTCATTTAGCCCATCTCGAAATCCTTCTTTTGCCCTCTCATACAAATTAGGAACAGGACTTTATTTGCCATTGGGGAAATTGTCTTTGAGGGAATGTTAGAGTCTATTAGAAAGGAAGTAATAAAAAAAGCATGAAGAAATTAACAATATGATGAAACAGAGTTAACATGGCTTTATGAAGAGGAAATAACTTCCCTTCTGTTTTCCACACTGGCGTACTGCAAACTTAACTGGCACCTTATGAACTGCATTCTTGATAAATCAGCAAAAATCATATACTTCAAGTTGTTGTGATTCTGTTCGCCGAGCGGGGAATTTGTCTTGCAAACGTTTCGTCCCCTGTCTAGGTGACATCCTCAGTGCTTGGGAGCCTCCTGTGAAGTGCTTCTGTGCTGTTTCCTCCGGCATTTATAGTGGCCTGTCTCTGCCGCTTCCGGTTGTCAGTTCGAGCTGTCCACTGTAGTGGCTGGTATATTGGGTCCAGGTCGATGTGTTTGTTGATAGAGTCTGTGGATGAGTGCCATGCCTCTAGGAATTCCCTGGCTGTTCTCTGTTTGGCTTGCCCTATAATGGTAGTGTTGTCCCAGTCGAATTCATGTTGCTTGTCGTCTGTGTGTGTGGCTACTAAGGATACTAAGGATACAAAGGATACTAAGGATAACAGAGAACAGCCAGGGAATTCCTAGAGGCATGGCACTCATCCACAGACTCTATCAACAAACACGTTGACCTGGACCCAATATACCGGCCACTACAGTGGACAGCTCGAACTGACAACCGGAAGCGGCAGAGACAGGCCACTATAAATGCCGGAGGAAAGATCACAGAAGCGCTTCACAGGAGGCTCCCAAGCACTGAGGATGTCACCTAGAAAGGGGACGAAACGTTTGCAAGACAAATTCCCAGCTCAGCCAACAGAACCACAACAACGAGCACCCGAGCTACAAATCTTCTACCAAACTTTGAATATACTTCAAGTATTGAGAAGTTTTATTTTATTTTTACTACTGAGTGTTATTCTGTCCACTTATCATAGTTTTTAAAATTTATTTCCCTCAATGTAAATATACTTGTTCAGTCAAAAGGCCATATGATATATTAGCAGTTGCTTTAATTTCAAGTCAATTTCTCCTCGAATACTGTGATCTGCCACGATGTCTGAGTTGAGGTTGAGAGTTAGAAGGCTCCCTGCCAGTAAGTTTTTATTTAAGATCATGTTGCATTATTATTTAAATGATTTATTCTGTAAATAAAGCCAACAGTAACATGGATACATCTATTACATTTCTATTACTTCCCAAGTGTTTTTATATCAATTATGTGGACCTCTTAATCAACTGGAATATTTGATCAATTGGCACATTCCTGCACCAATAGGTGTCGGATAATAAAAAAACTTCTTGTCTATAACTCACGTTTAGCCAAGTTTTATTCTATGTGCCATATATTTGCTCACTCAACCTGTCTAAATTACTTTGAAGCTTTCTTGCATCCTCCTGACAATTCTCATGTGCTTATCAAGTTCCCCTTAAACACAATCATTCACCTTAACTCCTCCTTGTGATGGTAAACCTCTCTCCATTCTCCAGTTAAAGGAGAGATTCTAGAAAAGCATTGGTACTTAATTTTGATGGCCCTGAAGTTTTTTCTGGTTTTTTTTGCTTAGCCTGTAGGTGGATATTATTTCTTCTGATGATAGACGCAGCTGTGTGAAATTCTTTGCACGTTGTTTTACTATTCAGTCGTGAAAACTATGTGCCTCAAGCTCAATTATGTTGAAGGAACGTGCAGGCTTAGAGAAATAAACTTAATCATTTTAAATGGTGAAGACAGCATTACAGCAAGGTCATTAAGGGAGGTTAGAAGAGGGAAATGAATCAAGGTTGCAGGAAACACAAATGAGTCCACCTTATGAATGGGTGAGGTGGTAACCAATGAGCCTACAGTTCTAAGAAGTGATTTTTAAAGTCCATTATGCACTGCAATTCCATACTTAGTGTGGACCCATGGATTTATAGAGAACAGTAGAGTGTCACTTGTGTGGTTTGCTGACAGCACGCTTACTTTGAGAAGATTGTCATTGAAGTCTGACTACAGACATGATAATGGTGTCCTCTGTCAGATGAGACTTCCAAACCAATGCTTCAATCTGTCATCCTAGATGGACAAAAAGATTCCTGCCACTACTGTAGGATCCTCCTAGCTAATATTTTTCCTTCAAGAAATATTGTAAAAACAAAATAATATGGTCATTCATCTCATTGCCATTCTAAATGCAAATTGGCTGCCAAATTTCCAATGCTTAAGCAGTGATTATTATTACATTGTGAAGCACTTAAAGACATCATGAGAGACTATAAGAAATACAAATTCTCTTTTTTCTGCTTTATCCTACTGTGCAGCAATTTTAAATAAAGGAAAATGAAACCCTTTCAAATGGTGCATTTAATTGTTCGGTTGGATTCCTCACAGTCATTAACACTTCTGAAATGTTAATAGATTTCTGAACAAAAAGGAATTAAATGAAAGCAAAAAGGTGAAAGAAAAATTAGTCCCCATCCAGGTGAAATGTCATTGGATATCCAAGTGACGATAATTGATAATTAGGAAACTCAGAGGACACGCTCAGAGGGCTTTCCATTTAGGCTTGTCCAAAGACTTTGAACTACAATGTATGATTTAGAAGTTAAAAGAATCTTCATAAAAGGTGGATAATATCTGTTTAATTGCTCTTAAGTTTTTTCAAATATACTACTCTTTAAATTTGAAAAATATTTGGAGCTATTAGTGAGAATTGAAAAGAAAGGTCTGTCTGATGAACTGCTTTGGTTGACAAGCCAACTGGACTGGGTTAGAAAATAGCATTCATATCTGTTTGCAAAGTTTGAATGGAGTTCTTTGTTGACATTTCTCGAAAGGAATTGGTCTGCCATAATTAGTGCTTGGCTGAGTTTCAAAAGTTCCAGTTACCTCAGCAGTAAGTTCTAAGTTCATTGACAGTTTAAAGAAGCTATTAAATGATTGAAGGGGGTATCTGGATGGAAGTTTCTTTGTTTTTATAAGGGTTTGAATATTTTGTGAGATTCAAAAACTTTGGATTTCATTAATGGGAGTCTCTCACAATGCACTCACACAAAGGGAGTGACATTAAGCTCTTCAGAGTTTATATAATTTATCTTCAAATGCTTCTTGAGGTCTTCTCATTGTGGATATTTGGTGAGAGGCAATGAAGGTAGCCTGGGGATGGGAGGGATTGATGGGTTGACATGGGGAGTTGGGCAGTAAAATTCCATGGAAGGGCACTGAATGGTTATGAGGAAACCTCGAGGTAGATAGGCAAATGGGTTTATCTATGGAGAGTGGAGATGGGAGTGGTGGATTGTAATGGTTGAGGGATAGGAGACTGAACATCTTCTAAAACAATATAATAAAATGCCAGAGAACTGAGTTAGTCTCGTGTCTAATGTGTATAATACATAATGGAAGGATGAGGCCCTACATTCAGCATTGTTTGACCACTTAAGGCCCTCAATAGGGCCAATAGCATTCAGGACATCCACTAGCTCCCTGCCTGCCATAAAATTTCATATAGGTTGGGGACAGCCAATGAGAGGGCTAGTTCCATTTCAAACCCACCAGCAGCAGAGTCTAAAATCCAGCTCTGGGCTCTCAAAATATAAAGGTCGATCATTCAGCAGCAATCCCTTCCATTCCAGCCGCAACGTATTTGGAAACTACCAATGCTTTGATTCTCATCCATAGTCCTGATAGTCCGAATGAGCAGACGTTCTGTGATGGGGCTGTTAGTCAGGAGTTCAGACATTAAGAGTCCACTCAGCACAGTTTTCCATTCAACTGAGGTGAACCATGTTAGAATTACAGGGAGGGAGGGTTCAAGTGAGATGTGGTTGGCGTTAAATACTTTGGTCGCAGAGAAGTTCCTTCTATAGTGAAATTTCTTTACCACAGCTGACTCATGATATGTTTTCATCTTCCCAAAGTGCAGCTCACCTGCCAGTGATGTGGCTCAGTTGCTTTACATTCCAGTCATTTTCAGGGAGTGTAGATTATGTGGATCATTTAATGAAAAAATTATTTCATGGGATGAATTACGGCCAGCAATTATTGCCCATCTGTTGCAGCCCTTGAGAAGGTTGTGTTAACCTGTTTTCTTGAACTGTTGCAGTCCATTTGGTGTCAATAGACCTATGGTGCTGTTATGGATGGTGTTCTGGGATGTTTACAAATGTTACTTGTCACTTGTTACCCCAGCCTGATATTGTAAAGATCTTGTTGCATTTGAATATGGATTGCTTCAGTACTTGAGGAGTTGGCGCTGAACGTTGTGCAATCATCGGCCAACTTCTGGCCTGATGGAGGGAAGATCATGGATGAAGCAGCTGAAGATGTTGGTCCCCAGGATAACACCCCAAGATGTCTTGGAGCTGAGATGATTGACCTCCAACAATTGCAGCCATCTTCCTATGTACCAAGTATGACTCTAACCAGTGTAGAGCTTCCCCTGATTCCCATCAATTTCAGGTTTACTATGACTTCTTGAAATTGCATTCAATCAGTTGTAGCCTTGATGTTCGGTGTTATCACTCTCAGCTCACCTCAGGGATTCAGCTCTTTTGCCCATGTTTCACCCAAGGCCGTAACGAGGTCAGGAGCTGAGTGGCCCTGGCAGGATCAAAACTGGGTGTCACTGAGCAAGTTGTGACTGAGCAGTTGCAGCTTGACAGCACTGTTGATGACACCTTCCATCACTGATGATCAAGAGTAGTCTGATGGGATGGTAATTGGCGGAGTTGGATTTGTCCTGCTTTCTGTTTACAGGACATACCTGGGCAATTTTCCACATTGTTGGGTAGATGCCAGTGTTGTAGCTGTACTGGAGGAGTTTGGCTAGCGGTGACGTAACTGCTGGAGCACAGGTCCACCGCAATTATGTAATCTCTCCAATCAGAGCATTGGAGAGGCAGCAAACATTGCCATTGATCCTATTGACTTCAAAATCTTGTAAGATAATGTAAGAGATCATCAGAAACTTCAATAAATACCTGAAGCAGCATTTCAAATGTCTGATGATGCAAATTCACTTCTGACACTGGACATTTGGTGACAATGCATTGCTATCATCTGTCCTTTTCTCGGGTGGCTTGTATGGTGGTCAGCTGGTGCCCATTTTCCAATGTAAGCATCCCCTTAATTAACTGTGCAAATTGTTTAAGTGTTCACTTCACTGCAAAACTCTGGAGATTTAGAAATTGTCCACAGCTTATCAAATAAAGTAGTTCATTAGAAAGTGCCATCATGTAGAGGGGTTTGTTATGTTTTGGTACAGGTTCTATGCCAGACAAACGTGTACCTTTCAGGCAGTTATATGACATGACAACAGGTGATGCTCTATAATAGGAGTACCTGCTTCACACTCTGTATGATGGAGTCAATGTAGCTCATTTAAGAAAAAGTAACATCAGAAAACATTAAACCTCTATTAGTTTAGATTACTTACAGTGTGGAAACAGGCCCTTCAGCCCAACAAGTCCACACCGCCCCACCGAAGCGCAACCCACCCATACCCCTACATCTACCCCTTACCTAACACTACGGGCAATTTAACATGGCCAATTCACCTGATCTGCACATCTTTGGACTGTGGGAGGAAACCGGAGCACCCGGAGGAAACCCACGCCGACACGGGGAGAATGTGCAAACTCCACACAGTCAGTCACCTGAGTCGGGAATTGAACCCGGGTCTCTGGTGCTGTGAGGCAGCAGTGCTAATCACTGTGCCACCGTGGCGCCCACCACCAGTTGTGTAGTTCTGTGCTATTGTAGCCTTGTGTTTGAAATAAATTTCAAGATATCTGACTCAACAATAACTTGGCATGATATCGCGAATAACACGAATGTGTAGGTTGACATACAGATGACACAAACTGTAAAAAGGGTGGGCTTCTTTCAATATAGGACTGTGAGGAAGAAATGGTGCAATATGTTTATGTAATTATGTTAATTCAACTTGTATGTCGGAGTTCAGGTCTAATGATCCGGAGACTGGTATTCAAATTCCTCTAATACAACTGAGGGATATAAATTCAATTAACTCAATCATATTTGGAATTAAAAACCCTCTCTATCAATAATGGCAATCATAAATCACCATTATTGTGGCAGGTGGGCACTTTCATAAAAGATATTTTTGAAAATTCTTTAATTGGATAAATTATTGCCTAAAGTTATTGCCCTTCCATTGTTACCCTCGAGAAGACGACGAAACCCTAAATGGTTTGATAGTGTCATTGACAGGATAACATCGGCTATGATAACCTGGTCTGGTCTATTTACTGTGGGTCTTGAGTCACAATGTGTTTTACTCTTAAACTGTTTATTGGAGCAAGAACAACAGTAATAGGTTCAGTAATAGGCTATTTCAACCTTCAGTAGGCTTCACCATTGAATGAGAGCTTCCACTTCAAAACCATTCTTCTATACAATCCCATATCACCGGATGTTTTTAGTACATAGAAATCTGTTCATCTCTGGCTTGAACTCTATAATTGAACATTCACAGACCCTTGCTGTATGGTAATTCATGACCATCTGACTGACGAAATTCTTCTTCATCTTAGCCTGTGATGAGTGGCCCCTTATTTTGAGACTATAGGCTAAATTTTACTGTATTTTGCTTAGGCAACCATTTTTCAAAAGGAGAGATATACCAAACCAAATGCAGTGCAGAGGAATCTGGGTGTTCTCATGAATGAAACACAAAAGGTTAGCATTAAGGTGCAGCAAGTAATTAAGAAGGCAATTGGAATTTGGGCCTACAAGATTGGAATTTAATAATAATCAAGTCTTGTTTTAGCTGTACAGGGGGGATGGTGTGGCTGGAACTTCAGTGCTGGGTGTAGTTTTGGTCACCAGATTTAAGAAAGAGTTTCCTGCCATTGCAGGCAATTCAAAAGATGTTCACAAGGCTGATTCATGGTATGAAGGGGCATCAGGCAAGGAGAATATCAAACCAGGTTAGGCCTTTGTTCATTAGAGCTTAAAGAATGTGCGACGACAAGCATACAAGATTCAGGGAGGGCTCGACTGGACGGAGGTAGAGAAGAAGTTGTGAGAAATCTCCAAATAGGGCACACAGTTACAGAATAGAACATAGAACAAAGAACAGTCCAGCCCAGTACAGACCTTTCGGCCCTTGACGTTGTGCCGACCTTATCTGGCTCTAAGATCAAACAAACTTACATACCCTTAATTTTGCTATCATCCATGTGCCTATCCAAGAGTCGCTTAAATGTCCCTGATGTCTCCTATTCTACGACCACCACTGGCAGTGCATTCCATGCACCCACCATTTTCCCTTGCCACCTCCTCTAAATCTTCCTCCAATCACCTTAAAATTATGCCCCTAATAAAATGACACTCATTTGCTATCAAGACGGGAGAGATTCTTTTTTTCTCCCAGAAACCTGTGGATGTCTGGAATTCTCTGCCCCAAACTGTTTTGGAGGCTCATACATTGAGAGTATTCGAAGAGAAGGCAAAGAGTTTTGAAATATCAGAGAGTTGGGGTCTCTGAGGAGATGACACAAAGGAGGAGCTGAGGGCTAAAACAGGGCACCAGATGGCATACTACATCCTCAGGATTGCAAAGGACTCACTCTGTACTACATCCTCAGGAGAATTCATACTCTCAACAAACAGTATTTCAACTCCATCTCAAACATCAAAAACTGTCAGTACAACAAACTTATATCCACCCACCTCCATAACCAGCGCTCCACAAACATTCCAGAAGATTCCCCTGGCCTCGGAACCTATTCCACCATTAGCCATGCGGCTGATGCAGCTGCCACCCCCACGCTGATTGATGATGTCACTTCCGCCCCCATCATGGCCACTCCCACAACCATTTCCACCTCTCACAATTCCTCATGCACCACACCTGACATCACTTCTGCCCTTCACATCATCGCTGATGCCACACGCTCAGTGACTCCCGCCACCCCTACTGCCGTGGTCACCACCACTTCCTCCCCCACCAGTGCCACTCACCTGCATTCTACTGACATGCCCCCCACAGACCCCACTGTCACTATCCCCACCCCCCAGAACCCTGAGGGGAACACTACACCTGCTCATGACTCCACCCCCATTCCCCCCACCATCACACCCACTCCAGTTACAGGTTCCGCCCCCACTCCCAGCTCTACACCCACACCAGATCCCAGCTCCCAGCCCTGCCGAGTTTTCACCATCCCCCCAGACATCCCCCTCACTGAGGACAAAAGATCAGTCCTCAGCAAAGGACTCACCTTCATCCCCCTCCGTCCACGCATCAATGAAATTAATACACGCCGTGATGTCGAACAATTCTTCCGTCGCCTCCGCCTCCAAGCTTACTTTCACAATCAGGGCTCCCGCCCACCTTCTGAGGACCCCTTCGCTCACCTCCAACACACTGCATCCACCTGGACACCCCGCGCTGGCCTATTACCTGCCCTCGACCTCTTCATTTCCAACTGCTGCCGGGACATTAACCGCCTCAACCTGTCTACCTCCCTCCCCCACTCCAACCTCTCACCCTCACAACGCGCAGCCCTCCAATCCCTCTGCTCCAATCCCAACCTCACCATTAAGCCAGCAGATAAAGGGGGCGCAGTGGTAGTCTGGCGCACTGACCTCTACACCGCTGAAGCCAAACGTCAACTCAAGGACACCTCTTCCTACTGCCCCCTCGACCATGACCCCCACCCCCCCATCACCAAACCATCATCTCCCAGACCATACAGAACCTCATCACCTCAGGGGATCTCCCACCCACAGCTTCCAACCTCATAGTCTGGGAACCCCACACTACCCGGTTCTACCTCCTTCCCAAGATCCACAAGCCTGACCACCCTGGCCGACCCATTGTCTCAGCATGCTCCTGTCCCACTGAATTCATCTCTACCTACCTCGACACTGTCCTATCCCCCCTAGTCCAGGAACTCCCCACATACGTTCGAGACACCATCCACGCCCTCCACCTCCTCCAAGACTTCAGTTTCCCTGGCCCCCAACGCCTCATTTTCACCATGGATATCCAATCCCTCTACACCTCCATCCACCTTGACCAGGGCCTCCAAACCCTCCATTTTTTCCTCTCCAGATGTCCCCAAAAGTACCCTTCCACTGACACTCTCATTCATTTGGCTGAACTGGTCCTTACCCTTAACAATTTCTCCTTTGAATCCTCCCACTTCCTCCAGACCAAAGGGGTAGCCATGGGCGCACGTATGGGCCCCAGCTATGCCTGTCTCTTTGTTGGCTACGTAGAGCAGTTGATCTTCCATAATTACACCGGCACCACTCCCCACCTCTTCCTCCGCTACATTGATGACTGCATTGGCGCTACCTCGTGCTCCCGTGAGGAGGTTGAGCAATTCATCAACTTCACCAACACATTCCACCCTGACCTTAAATTTACCTGGACCATCTCTGACAACTCCCTCCCCTTCCTGGACCTCTCCTCCACCGGATCTGCTCCCAGGAGGACCAGTTCCACCACAGAACACACCAGATGGCCTCCTTCTTTAGAGACTGCAATTTCCCTTCCCACATGGTTAAAGATGCCCTCCAACGCATCTCGTCCACATCCCGCACCTCTGCCCTCAAACCCCACCCCTCCAACCGTAACAAGGACAGAACGCCCCTGGTGCTCACCTTCCACCCTACCAACATTCGCATAAACCAAATCGTCCGCCGACATTTCTGCCACCTCCAAACAGACCCCACTACCAGGGATATATTTCCCTCCCCACCCCTTTCCTCCTTCCGCAAAGACCGTTCCCTCCGCGACTACCTGGTCAGGTCCACGCCCCCAAACAACCCACCCTCCAATCCTGGCACTTTCCCCTGCCACCGCAGGAACTGTAAAACCTGCGCCCACACCTCCTCCCTCACCTCTATCCAAGTCCCTAAAGGAGCTTTCCACATCCATCAAAGTTTTACTTGCACATCCACTAATATCATTTATTGTATCCGTTGCTCCCAATGTGGTCTCCTCTACATTGGGGAGACTGGGCACCTCCTAGCAGAGCGCTTTAGGGAACATCTCCGGGACACCCGCACCAATCAACCACACTGCCCCGTGGCCCAACATTTCAACTCCCCCTCCCACTCTGCCGAGGACATGGAGGTCCTGGGCCTCCTTCACCGCCGCTCCCTCACCACCAGACGCCTGGAGGAAGAACGCCTCATCTTCCGCCTCGGAACACTTCAACCCCAGGGCATCAATGTGGACTTCAACAGTTTCCTCATTTCCCCTTCCCCCACCTCACCCTAGTTCTAAACTTCCAGCTCAGTAACTGTCCCCATGACTTGTCCGGACTTGTCCTACCTGCCTATCTCCTTTTCCACCTATCCACTCCACCCTCTCCTCCCTGACCTATCACCTTCATCCCCTCTCCCACTCACCCATTGTACTCTATGCTACTTTCTCCCCACCCCCACCCTCCTCTAGCTTATCTCTCCACGCTTCAGGCTCACTGCCTTTATTCCTGATGAAGGGCTTTTGCCCGAAACGTTGATTTCGAAGCTACTTGGATGCTGCCTGAACTGCTGTGCTCTTCCAGCACCACTAATCCAGAATCTGGTTTCCAGCATCTGCAGTCATTGTTTTTACCTCGTTTTCACCAGGTGGTGACACTATCCATTTCTCACTGTGCTCTTGGAGCCCATATGTGAGTACACATGACAATAAAACCGAAATCTAGGGCAGATCAACCGTGATCTTATACAATGTCGGGAGAGTCTTGAGGCGCCAAATAACTGATAGCAGCTCCTAATTCTTACGTTTCCCTCCGCAAAACCTTGGGTCATCATTCCAAGTTTGCCTCACGAACTACCTTCCACTCCCCATTGCTCTGACTCTCATCCAACCCTCACACCTGCTGTCGCTGGAAGTATTCTGTGGGATTCCTGGCTCCGGAGCTATCTTTAAATAAACACATTGACTTAGACCCAACATAGCAATCATTGCAGCAAGCAACCAGAACTGGCGACTGAAAGCAGCGGGAATGAAACCAAATAATATTCCAACCGACACAGTACAGCAGCGCTTCACAGGCTCTCCACAGCACTGAGGATGGCACCTAGAAAGGGGGCGAAACATCTGCAAACCACCTTCCCAACTCGGCACACGTACCCGCAAAAATGCCAAATGGCACCCAAGCTACAAATCTTTATGCAAACCTTGGACTCATTTTAAAAGACCCAGTCAAACAATGTCTATCAAACATTGTAAGGTGTTTGTGCCCAGACCTGGCAGATAAGAAGAATTTGGCTCTTCATTTTGCGGACAGGGATCTGGAGGTCTTAGTAGATGGGGAAGTGCAGAGGACCTCCAGAGTAGTGAGGATATGAAAACCTGTTGGGTCAGCATGGTCTCCACTCTTTTCAAGAATACCCAGCACTGTAAGAAGACCTCCTCTGCCCTGTTGTAAGCACACCAATGCATCTACTTCTTCAGAAGGCTAAGGATTATTCAGCATGTCCACAATGACCTCTGAGTAATTTCTATAGTTGCACAATTGAAAGTATCTTGTCCGGATGTGTCACAGGTTGGTATGACAAGTCCTCTGCCCAAGATTGCCACCTTCTCAGGCTGACCAATATGAACTCGTAATTCCCACATTCCCAGAAGGAATACTTTAAAAGGAAAACATATATATCAGAAGCATGGCATGTCCAAATATTGGAACAGGTGATTCCCAAGGCATTTTTAAACTGCTGTAACAATGAGAAGGGTATCTGATTAAAAGTAACACTAAATGCAGGGCGAATACTTCCTTTGTGATGCATGGGCAGAAGTAATGAGAGTGTGTCTTTGTTTCAACTAGGACAATAAGACCTGTCCAAACATTGGAAGAATTAAAGCAGAGAAGATTTATATTGCTACCTGCAATATTTAATTAGATTTCATGACAGCCAGAAGATAAAGTTCTTAATTATGAACAACCAGATGATCCAGCATCTCAATTTTTAAATTGAAACCTCAGGTAAGAGTAACAATACCCAAAGACATGACACAGCGAAGAGCAGTTACCTCAATGCTATGGGTGGTCAGATGACTGTCATGCCAGAAAACCTATTATTCCACTTTGGATGCACTTCAAGTCTCTGAGTTGTTGGGTTTTTACAAGGTAAAGGATACAGGCAAAATTAGGTAAATGGTCAGCCTTTGAAAAGCGGAGCATTCTCAAGGGTCTGTACTTGAATCTAATTTTCTGATTAATTGCTTGCATTATTTTAATTATTTCCAGCATTGCTGTCAAGATCAGCAATTATTGACCATCTCTAATCGTCCTTGAGAAGGTGGTGGTGAGCTGCCTTCTCGAGCAGCAGCAGTTCCTGCAATATAGGGGCATACACAGCACTGTGAGGGAGGCCATTCCAGGATTTTGACCCAGTGACGCTGCAGAATCAGCGATATATTTCCAAGTCAGAATGGTGAGTCAACGAGGAGAAGAGCTTGCAAGTGATTAGGTTCCCTTGTATCTGCTGCCTTTGTCCTCATAGGTGGCAAAGGCTATGGGTTTGCAAAGTTAAAAATCACACAACACCAGGTTATAGTCCAACAGGTTTAATTGGAAGCACACTAGCTTTCGGAGCGACTATCACCTGATGAAGGAGCGTTGCACCGAAAGATAGTGTGCTTCCAATTAAACCTGTTGGACTATAACCACTATAACTTGGTGTTGTGTGATTTTTAACTTTGTACACCCCAGTCCAACACAGGCATCTCCAAATCATGGCTATAGATTTGGAAGGTGCTGCATAAGTTTGGTGATGAAAAACCTAATCTTTTATGAAGATCTGTGGTGGGGATAATAATTGCATTAGATAGAAGAATGTGAATCAAGAGCTTTGAAATTTGGTTGAGGTGATCTGCAAGTTGGGTAGGAAAGATGGTTTGTCAGTTGGCATTTAAGATGGTGGGAGCAATAGAAAAAGAGTATAGCTTCAGGAATGAATTCAGGAGGGAACTGAAGACTGTCCCATTATCGGGGAACAAAGCGAAGGAGCACACAAAGAAACAGTTGGTGGTTGTGAAGGCGGTAATAAGGTTACAGATTCAGTGAAGTGTCATGGACAGGATCAGAAGCAGGGAGATAACATAAATTATAAAAAGCAAACAACTGATTAGAACAAATAAAACTCTAGACGTATAACACAAATTACCAGTTGGGAGAGAGAACTAAAAATACAAGATAATTTTGTGTGCTAATACTTTTGATAGAATAATGTTCTCACTCTTAGTTATTTCTCGATATTCACAATAAGTTACCCTATGGCTTTCAGCCTTCCTGAAGCTAAACATTCCTGTGAACAATCCTTGATTCAATCACAGTTAAAGACTCTGAAGCCTGCTAACCCTGAATAATTATGGACACAGCCTCTATGTTGCATGATCATGACTATGACTGTGAAACCGTTGCCAATTGTCAGGAAAAAACCTATCTGGTTCACTAATGTCCTTTTATAGATGGAAATCTGCCACCCTTACCTGATCTGGCTTACATGTGACTCCAGATCCACAGTAATGTGTTGACCCTTAACTACCCTCTAGGCCATTAGGGATGGGTATTAATACTGGTCCAGCATGCCCACATCTATGAATGAGTTTTTAAAAAATGTGCTGCTTATCCATTGAGTAACTGTTAATAGTAACTTTATTCTCACTTTCATTCATGAGTTGAGTCAACCATATTTTCGAGAGTCTACAGTAACATGTAGGCCAGAGGAGGTACGTTTCCATCCCTAAAGGACATTAGCAAACCAGATTGGTTTTTCATGACAATCACTTTATCATCATCATGACTCTTATCTCGACTTCATTGCATTTAATGCCCATCATTTGCCATGGCAGGGCTCAAACTTATCTGGGTCTCCAGATTAATAATTAATAGCACCACTAGGTCATAACCTCCCCTGGGTTTGAGGATCGAGGTTTAAGTAGATAAATCAGGCCAATGTGTCATATTGGGATTAATTCTTATCCTCTCTCCACAAGATGCTACCAGACATTGAATATTCCCAGAACTTGCTGATCCAAATGCAAGTTGCTCTTCACTGCAACTGGAAAGAAAACTGTCATTTAGATTAAAGATATTAACGCTTTTGTTATAAAATAATTCAACCTGCATGATTCATGTTGATAATTGTATGGTTTTGTACCACAGTGTTTTGACTGCAGAGGTGCAAGTTGTGTTATTAGACCGGTGATGATCAAATCTTCAACTATGTTATTAGACATTGTGCCACAGGAATTTGCTTTGCTTTGTAGCAGTTCCTCCTTGATATCTTTCAGCTTAACAAGTAACAGAGAGTTCTTAGCATCACTGTAGTGAAGCATCCCTTTTTTGAACATCTTTATGTCAAACTGAAAGAGGCACGATTGCAGTTTCCCCAGGGAGTAATTAACTCTCTATACCAATCGCAATTTTATCCTCCCTCCATATATTTTGCCATTTTTGATGAAAGGTAACAGCCTGAAACACACTAATGTCACCATCCATCAACATCACTGTAATTGGGAAATGTAGTGAAATCACATCAATTCATACAGGTAGCTGAAGCCATAGGCCCCAGCCTGTCTTCATATTCTAATATAAGAAGGGGTCGTTGGGTATTCTGTTGTTGGTCATGGCAATTGCCTAGCACTCGCATACTATGAAAATTACTTGTCAGTTCATACACATCACGTGGCATGTGAGATGCTAATAGACCTCATATTTCCCCTGAAATTCCTTATTCCTTTGCCTGTGGATGTACCTCCAGTTTATTTATTGTGCTGTTTTGTAAATAGTGACAGAACATCCAGGGGTCCCTTGCCCCCTCTCTGCTACTTTCTCCCTAAACCTCTCATTTTGCAGCCTCTCATTGAAAAGCCTCTGTGAAACCCATCTCCTCGGACATGCCTTTGCTCAGGCCTCCTAATTCCTTCCTCTGCCAGTGGTGACTAAGTAGATAGTCCTTTCATCAGAAGTTTGTGGGTTCAAGGTGCACTCCAAACATCTGAACTTGTGAACTGATGGGGCATTGCACTGTGAGGTGCTATCTTTAAGAGAGATGTTAAATTTAGATTCCGTCAACCTTTCAAATGGACATTAAAACTCCCATGGGGCTACTTTGGAGAACAGCAGAGGAGTTTTCCTTAGTATCCTGACTGACACATTTCCTGGTGCCCTGACATCACTAGTCATTGTCATGTTGCTGCTTGTGGGATCTTGCTGTGTGTAAATTGGCCACCATGTTTGGCCACCTATGCTAGAACTGTGACTGCATGAGGTAAATCATGAGACAGTGACCAAGTGAACATAGCTTCAAAAAAAAAAGAAATTTGATGGTTATCTGAAGAGAAAAGGTCTTCAGGGCTACAGGAAAGAGATAGAGATGGGTTACTCTTCCAGAGAGCTAGCACAAGCATTATGAGCAGTCTGTGATGTCACCAATCTGTCGTTCCGTCAGATAGGTAGGTGGCTCCTAAACACTATGCAGATTCGAGCTCTAATGTCTAGAAAACGAAGAGCTGAGACATGACTTGAAGATTATGAAGAGAATTAATACGATTTACTGTTTCCACTTTGTGTGGAGACCAAGACAAGAAGCCATCAACAAAAGAGAGTCACTGATGAATCTACTGAAGAATTCAGGAGGAACCTCTTTACTGAGGGAATGGTTCAAATACTTATCTCACTGCCATATGATGTCATTCAGGCAAGTTAACTTGATACATTTATTCAACAGATAGATACATGAGGGAGAAAGGGATAGAAGATCATGAGAAGAAGTATTTAATCACAGAATCCTTCTGGATGGAAGCAGGCCATCGAGTCTGTACTGACCCTTTGAAATGCATCCCACGAAAACCCACCCCCCTATCGAGCCCTGCATTGCCCATGGCTAATTCACCTAGCCTACACATCCCTGTATACTATGGCATGGCCACTCCATCTCACCTGCACATCTTTGGACTTTGGGAGGAAACCGGAACAACCAGTGGAAACACCCATAGCGAGGGGAGCACTACACAGACAACCACCCAAGGGTACTATTGAACCCGGTCCCTGGCGCTGTGTGTTTAAACAAACTGAGGCTTTTGATGAAAGGATGTATTGTGTGGACGAATTGAAGAGAATAAAAGTGAGAGTTAACTCACCTGAACGTATGATGATGACTGAAGGTAGTAAAAAAAGAAAAGAAGCAAAGAGACCAAGGAAGTTGCTATGGACAGAAATTAAACATTAAAGGGAGGAATTAGTGCTATGCAAAGAGAGTTATCTATAACTGCCTTGGGGCTGAGACATTAGCATTAACAGTGAATTTTCTTGACTCGCAAGCTAAAATATGTGCAAAAGAAAATCGAATCTTGCGTGATCGGTTTTTCAATCCCTTGGCAGAATGTTCAGGAAAATGGGAGGAGGGCTGGTATGATGATCAGAGGTCAATTATCCATGGGGAGGATTCTCACAATCTTCCCAAGAATAATCGCAGTTAGTCCATCGTCTCAGGCTTGAAGATCTCTTGGTCAATTATTATGGCCAATTGTGTTTCTTTCCTACTGTGCCATGTTGTCATTCATGATAATCACTGAACCTCTGCTAAGTGCTGAAAGAATGCATCAGAGACTCAGAGCTTCTTGTCAAAGCTGCCCAAGGATGAAGTGGAGAGCTGCCTGTCAGCATTCCAAGAAGGCCTTCAGGAACTATCAATAGTTAATTAGCATGCTTTCAGTGGAAGATTAAATACAGCGTCCCTGAACTGCAAAGCCTCCTACATGATCACACACGCAGTCTCATTTAGTAACACATTAATGTTGTCCTCTTTGGTTGCACTTTCTGTGCCTATCATCACCATCTCAGCTCATTGGAGGATTACTTCATTCACATTACTGTTTTGTCCAATCATATTGCTTATACATGAGACCTGGCCAGAAGTTAAGACGCTTTTAAGCTTTGTCATGTCTTTTCCCACAAGTCTCCTGAAGCTGGAGTTCGAAATTGGCCAGCCAGTACAAACTAGACATTGGGAGCCTAAAAGGGCAAAGGGGCACACGCAACAGATTAAAGACCTTTTCCGATTTTAGACTTGTTTGGCCCTTTATGTGGCTTAACCAATATGGGGTACTATAATGAGCATTCTGGTCCTATAGGCCACATTGTATGCTTTGCTGCTCATTTTCTGCTTGAAAATAATTGCACCAGCACTCTATTTCTCAACCTTGTACTCCATGCAAGTTAGATGGCTAATCGCTTGATTGGGAAAGACTAACGGTAATGCTATGAGGCATTGATCCCCTGGTGTTTAGTCTCCACTTGAAGAAATGGCATTTTTTAGAAAACTGCATGCTTTCAAAATTACATCTTTGCAGAAGTTAGCATCTATGTTAATGATAATTCCCTCCCCACCCCATGTACACACACACAAGGATGTTGATAGTTGAGGATTCAGTGATACTAACACCATTTGAATGCCAAGGGACAGTAGTTAGATTGTCTTTTATGAGAGATGGTCATTGTATGGCATTTGTATGGCACCATTCTTACTTGTCAATGCTGATAATGTCGAGGGTTAACTGCATTTGGAAACGGACTTCTTCAGTGTCTGAGGAGTCATGAATGGTGCTGAAGATCATGCAATCACATAGCCATGTTCCCACTTTCTGATCTTATGGAGGGACGGTCATTGAAGCAGCAGAAGATGGTTAGGTCTTGGGCACAAACTTGAAGAACTCCTGCAGAGATGTCCTGGAGTTGACTTCCAACAACTACAAATATCTTCCTGTGTGCCGTGTAGCATTGTAAAAAGACTGACAAGAGTATCCTCACTAATCCCATCTCATGGGTTCAAGGATGGCTTGCGTTGACTCCAGTCTGATGGACTCTAAGAGTGTTAATAAGCTCAACATGAGATCTGTGGTCTCTGACATGTGTGGGGCAGATAGTGTTTGGAGGGTTGACTAGGTGAGATGGACTTTCCTGGACTGGAACGGACTACTGTATTTATATGGCTGATCCAGTTAAATATCTGATCACTGGTGATCCCCAGAAGGTTGGGGATGGGGGGATGCAGCAGAGATCAGTGAGCTTCAACACTGAGAACTTATACCCAAAGACCCCTCTCCTGACTTTCATTCAACACCTGCCTTAGGAACTCAATTCCTTCAAATCAGTGAGGTCCGAACTCTTTCATCCACTTATATAAACTCTTGTAAATAAAATATCTTAGAGGCCAATTTCTTCTGAAAAAATTGTGGGATTGGTGGGGGTAGATTCGGAAGTGGGCAAGTAGTATTTTCATCCAGTTCGGGATTTGGAAATTACCGAACTGCCGAGCAGATTGACATTGACGCCGGTTGCTGGCCATGGTCCTGAATTCAACAGGAACCGCTTGTCTGAAGCTAATCGACCGCTGTTTCTGAAATTAAATGATGAAACGGAAATTGTGACAATACTAACCGGATTCTTCACACCAATCCCATCGCCAAAACTGGCGTAAGATGTACGATAAATGAACGAATTAAGGGTCAAAGTCAAGGGTTGACTTGTACACGAGATTTAGTATAAATCAGGTATATTTGATGCCTCAGTAAGGGCACTCAGAATTGTTGCCTACTATGATGGGAAGCTAGTTTCCAGGATGGGTCTGAGGAGACTTGGGGAAAGTCAATGATGTGGGAAAGGCTCACAGGGCCAGAAGGAGTTGTGCGTTGGCTGTAAATTTTGATGTTATTGCCTGACCAGGTCACGAATTTACACCAGAAAGATGCAATTTCCTAATGCAAATCCGTGAACAACGCTAGTATAACCCTCCCTCCAGTCTGGGGCAATGAAACAATATCCACAATATGCACTGCACAACTTCACTAACGTTCCTTAGCACCTTCCAAACCCACAACTACTTCCATTAAAAAGGGCACACACAGCAGGTACACGGGTACACCACCAGCTGCAAGTTCCCCTCCGAGCCACTCATCATCCTGAGTTGGAATTATATCACAGTTCCTTCGGTGCCAGTGGCCAAAAGCCTGGAACTTCCTCACTACTGGCATTGTGGGTCAACCTACAGCATGGGACTGCAGCAGTTCAAGAAGGAAGCCTCACCATCACCTTCTCAATTAAAACTAGGCTGGGGAATAAACGCTGCCCCAGGACACCCACATCCAGTGAGTGAACTAATTAAAACCTACTTTCTGCCAAGTGTCTGTTTTTCAATTACTGATGATCATTTAAGCCCATGGGTTTTGATTTTGCTAACAAGTCTTTTATATGACACTTTGTCAAATGCTTTTGAAAGTTTCTGTACATAAAAACCAACTAAACTAGACAAAGAAGTGCTTCCCTCTGTTACTATGTTGTATAATGGATTCCCAACACTGTCCATAATGTCGTATGAACTAGCTGGACACTCAGTCAGTAAAAGGTAGATTTACTGTCAGTTTTCTTATTTTATGTTGATAATTTTAGGAGTTGCTTGGTCTAGAATGGTAGAGGAAAACCCAGCAAATAGTTTAACAGAAAGAGAGTCTTGTTTTAAGTAAGATGTATGTTAATACAATGATGGCAAGTTGCACTGTTGCAATCGATATTTTTTACATTACAAACACCATGCAGGAACCTAGATATTAGCTCTATCTGCCTCAAGTTTTACAGACATTCTCCCTGTCTAAAACCTTACATCACAATCATTGTGTTTGAATTTTAAAGTATTAACCTTTTCAGGTCCCAATACATCACCAAGACCACTCTCTGTTACTTTATCAAAAAATTGTATTGAACTTAGTCAAAGATGATTTGAATTGAACAGACTGATTCTGGCTGTTATTCGTCACCTATTCAAAGCAATAATTTATTTTGTCTTGGGATTGTTAGTGCTATCTTAGTTCCTATTATTGGAATACAATTGAGACAGAATGACACACAACAGTCATCCTGTGATCTCTCTGAGTGCCACATTACCTTACATCAAAGACATATCAGAAATGGCTTCCAGACTACTCAGACCCCTTGGCATCATGGTAGACCACAAACCTACCAACACACCTAAACAGTGACTAATGAACCTAAAGGATCCATTAGATACTACCAGCAAAATTAATGTCATTTACAAGATACCATGCAATAACTGTAAAAAAAAACACTGCATTGGACATAGTAGCAGGAAACTTGCCACCAGGATACATGAACACCAAATGGCCACCAAAAGACATAACCCATTATCACTAGTTTCCATACATACAGACAAAAAAGGACACCATTTTGACTGGGATAGCACACACATCCTAGGACAGGCAAAATAAAGACACACACGAGAATTCTTAGAGGCATGATATTCTAACCTGAACTCCATCAATAAACACATCAATTTTGATCCCATCTAACTTCCCTTGAAAAAAAGAGCTGGAATTGACATGATCCAACTTAAGAAACCAAGACCTATAAATACAGAGGTGGGACATACCTCCAGAGCTTCACTGGAGACTCTCACTGATGATGTTACCTAGTATGGTAATAAAACATCTGAAAACAACCTTCCAGCTCAGTTAGCTAACTTACTTATTTATCATCGACCTGAGCTACAAATTTTCTCAAAAATCACTAATGTTGTCCCCTATCCAAACTAATACCTTCTTCCTTGGCTTGGATTACATGCTTGTTACATGCCCTGGGACAGTTTACTATGTTAACTGGGATCAACCCTCATTCAACAGAGAGTGCAAGAGGCCATGTTAGGAGCACCACCAGGAATAAGTATAATTGAGGTATCAACCTGGTGAAGCTACTAAGCAGGACTATTTGTGTGCCAAACAGCCTAAGCATTAAGTGATAGACAGAGCTAAGGGATCCTACAATCAGTGAACCAGATCTAAGCTCTGCAATCCGGCCACATCCATTTTTGAATGGTGGTGGACAATTAAATAAGTCACTAGAGGAGAATATGCCACAAATATCCCCATCCTCAATGATGGAGGAGCCCAGCACATCAGTGCAAAAGACAGGACTGAAGCATTCACAGCAATCTTCAACCAAAAGTGTTGAGTGGATGATCCATATTTCCTTCCTCCTGTAATCCCCGGCATTACAGGTACCAGTCTTCAGCCAATTCGATATGTTTCATGTGGTATTAAGCAACGGTTGGAGGCAAAAGATACTGCTAAATGTCCTGACAATATTCCAGTGATAGTACTGAAGACTTGTGCTCCAGAACCTGTTACTGCTGTTCAACAGTGTTGCCATCACTGAATCCCCAACCAACAAAATCCTTAGGGTTATTATTGACCAGAAGCACAACTAGACTCACCATATAAACCCAATGGTTGCAAGAGTCAGTAAGAGACAAGGAATACTGTGGCAAGTAACTCACCTCATGACTCCCCAGAGCCTGTCCTCCATCTACAAGATGTAAGTTAGGAGTGTGATGTCTGGATACATGCAGCTCCCACAACACTCAAGAAGCTTGACATCTTCCAAGACAAAGCAACCCACTTGATTGGTACCACATCTGCAAACATCTACTCCCTCCACCACTGACGTTCAGTACCAGCAGTGTGTACAATCTACAAGATACGCTGCAGAAATTCACCAAAGCTCCTTAGATTGTAGCTTCAAAGCCCATGACCACTTCTGTCTAGAAGACCAAAGATAGCAGATATGTGGAACACCATTAGTTGCAATTTCCTTTCCAAGCCACACCATCCTGACTTGGAAATATTTCACCATTTCATCACTGTCGTTGGGTCAAAGTCCTAGAATGCCTTCCCAAAGGGCATTGTGGGTTCAACTACAGCATGTGGACTGCAGCAGTTTAAGGAGAGTCGTTAAGGGAGTTTGGTAGAAGGGGACCACATCCCACAAATGGATAAAAATAAATTATTTCTGCTGGAAATGTTCTCTCAGGTGAATGAAAAACTTCCAGGATGCATCCAATCAAGAGTAGGGAAGGAGAACTCTTCTGATCAAAATAGTCATTTTTCATTGCCTATTGCAGATTTGTTTGGGTCCTTTCTGTCCACGGTAGCTGCAGAGTGTCTCCGCGTTATGAAAGTGACTCTACTTCAGACGTATTGCATCAGCTGCAGATTTGCCCTGAGAATTTGAGAAGTGCAATATAAATGCTATTTGTTTCTTCTGTCCGTCCTCCCCCCCCCACCGAAACTTGCTTGATCCTGACACAAAAATGTTATTTTTAAAATGGCAAAAGGGAAGAGATGAATTCCAAATAAATCAATCACACTTCCTGGTTTCAGGATCAGCCAATTCTCTCATTGCTGGAAGAATAGAGATTATTAGTGAACTGGTCATAAAAACTGTTATGCTTATCTGTTAGGAATTATAATGGACTTTCCCAAGGATGCCAGTGCATTGCATAAAAGAATGAATCAATGGTCCAGCTTAATTCCAGTAAGGTGACATTCCTGTCAATACATATCAAATCAATTCTTTTCATTATCTCCATTTGTTGAAATTGAACTATTCTGAGAAATATTCCCATCTGTGTTACCTTTTCTCACTGTTGCCTCAGTTATTTTATTGCTCTGATCATTATTCTGAATCTCCGCAGGAAGCAATATTATTTTTACACTGTGTTCGACTTTTATTTCCAAGTCCCAGGGAGCTCAGTAGCTTTGAGATCGGACAAGCTCTGTGCATAATCAGATTATTAAAAATAACCCATAGCCAGGCAATTTATGTGCACGCTGCAAGTTTCTCTCTCTCTCCCTTGCTCCTACAGCCCCAGAGCAGGCTGATACAAAAGGACATAGCCTGTCATGTTAAATCTCCATCTCACTTGGTAAATGCTTTCAGAAAGGTAGCCTGCATCAAGCAGGAGCTTTACTATATAACATTTGCCAAGGTTTTCTAAGGCCTTCAGCACAGGAAATAGATAGGTAGAGGTTTGCAATACATTTAATTCATTGTGAATTATTCTGTGCATCAACTTTAAGAAAGGATGAAAATTCTTTCCATTTCTCGTGCCCAGCACCAGCATCAAGCACTGCTCACAAGATCTGACACTTGATGAAAGCAACCTCAATATTTTCCCCATTGCATTACCTTTCTGTACGTTACATACTGCTGGCCTCTCTGGGTGAGGGAAGTTACATAAGAACAAGGAACAGGAGTAGGCCATCCGGCCCTTCAAGCCTGCTCCACCCCGCAATAAGATCGTGGCTAATCCTTTTGGTGGCCTCAGCTCCACTTACCCGCCCTCTCACTGTATCCCTTAATTTCTTTATTTTTCAAAACAAAATCTACCTTAGCTTTAAAAGTGTTTACTGAAGTAGCGTCAACTCCTTGGGCAAGGAAGTCCACAGACTAACAACCCTCTGAGTGAAGAAATTCCTTCTCAGTTCAGTTCTAAACCTGCTCCCTCTAATCTTGAGGCCATGCTCTCTTGTCCTAGTCTCACCTACCAGTGGAAAAATCCTATCTATTTCTATTTTATCAATTCCCTTTATAATTTTATACATTTCTCTAAGATCTCCCTCATTCTTCTAAATTCAATGAATATAATCCCAATCTACTCAGTCTCTCCTCATAAGCCAACCCCCTCAACTCTGGAATGAACCTAGTGAATCTCCTCTGCACCCTCTCCAGTGCCAGTACATCCTTTTTTAAGTTAGGAGACCAAAACTGCACACAGTACTCCAGTTGTGGCCTCACCAGCACCTTGTACAGCTGTAATGTTATCTCTCTGTTTTTAAACCCAACCCCTTTAGCAGTGAAGGACAAAATTCCATTTTGCCTTCCTAATCACTTGTTGTACCTGCAGACCAACCCTCAATGATTCATGTACAAGGACACCCAGGTCCCTCTGCAAATCAGCATACTGCAACTTTTTACCATTCAAGTAATGATCTCTTTTACTGTTACTCTTACCAAAGTGTATGAGTTCACATTTACTAACATTGTATTCCATCAGCCAGACATTTGTCCACTCACTCATTGTATCTATGTTCCTCTGCAAAGTTTCACAGTCCTCTGCACACCTTGCTCTGCCACTCATCTTAGTGTCATCTGCAAACTTTGACACTGTACCCATGGTCCTCAACTCCAAGTCATCTATATAAATTGTAAATAATTGCGGTCCCAACACCCATCCCTGAGGCATACCACTAGTGACTGATTGCCAGCCAGAATAGCACTCATTTATCCACACTCTTTGCCTCCTGTGAGTCAGCCAATCCTGTATCCATGCTAATACTCTACCCCTAACACCATGCATCCTTATCTTATGCAGCAGTGTCATTTGCGGCACCTTGTCAAAAGCCTTTTGGAAATCTAGGCACACCACATCCACTAGGGGGTACAAAGTTGGGAGTACAATGCCATGAACATTCCCAGCTCTGGCCACAAGAAACTGGTGTTTCATCACCATACTAGGTAACATCATCAGTGAATCTCTGGTGAAGTTTCATCCAGACGCTCACTGAAGATGTTACCTAGTTTGGTGACAAAATGTCTGAAAACAAACCTTCCAGCTCAGTGAGCAAATTTACAACCAGAACCTCAACCTGAGATACAAAACTTCTCAAAACTTGTTGAGTTCTTTTGTCTTCTCCTCCATGAAAACAGATAGAAATTACATGCTTTGTTTCTGTGTCATTCCCTTATTCCCCATTATAAATTCCCTTGACACTGTTTGTAGTGGATCCACATTCACTTTTGCTAATTTATTCCCGATAACATGCTTGTAAAAGTTCTTGCAGTCTATTTTTATGTTTCACACTAATGTACTCACATTTTTGATTTCCATTTGTTACTTTTTGTTTCTTTAGTTTTCCTTTGCAGAATTGTAAAATTCTCCAAGTCCTCAGCCTTACCATTTTCTTTGGCAACTGTATACATATTTTTCTTTGGCCTAATGCAATCCTTATTTTCTTTCATTCACCACAATTGAAATGTTTTCTTTATTTGGTTTTTGTACAATAAAGGAAGATATTTTTCTATAAACCATGTACAGGTATTAGTTTTTTTAAAAGTTAGTGTTAGCCTTAATAAGATCATATATTTTATTGCCGTTTACCAATCTACCATCATTAATTTGCCCTTCATAACTTCACAGTTTCCTTTGGTTGGATTTAAGATCCTAGTTTCTGATTGAATTAAGTCACTTTCCAACTGAATGCAAAATTATATCAAATTGTACACACTCTTTCTTTACAACAAGATTATGATTTAATCTTTTTGAATTACATAATACTAGATCTAAACTATCCAATTTCTTAGCTGGTTACTTAACATTCTGCTCTGGTAAACAATCTCACCTAAATTTCAAGAATTGATCTTCCACCACATTAGTGCTCATCCAGCCTAAATGTAGATTGAAGTCATCCATTACTATTGTAATGCGTGTTTCGAATTTGCTGGCTTTAAATTGTGATTGATATTATCACTGATGGTTGATGGCCTTAGCCAACTCTCAAAGTTTTCTACCTTTTTGCTGTTCATAGTTCCACCCAAAACAAATTGACATCTTGAACTTTAGAATTAACGTCATTTCGCACTACAAGACTAATTTTCTCTTTAATATAGTTTTCCTTTCATCTTTTCCAAGTTCCATTCTTTCCTGAATTCCATGCGCCATTGGATATACTTAGGTCTCAGTCCAGTTTTATCCTGCTACCCTGTTCCTGTACAGACCATCAGATCACACATCCCGTCTTACAGCAAATGCTGTGGGCGTTCAGATACAGAATCAGACCTGAGTCCCTTGTGGGATGTCTTGCTAGGGCTGTTGGAAAAGGTGAGGAAATTAGGAGAGGATGTTAGAAAGTATTACCAGAGTGTATAAAATACTGAAATGATAGAGGACAGCCATTTAATAGGTGGAGTTGGAGTAAGGGAATCAGTGATGCTGCATTTATATGAATAAACAGACTGCAGTTGATAAGATTGGTAAATTATAGGCACAGATTATTAAGGTGTACTGAGATGTACTATCTTCCATTGAAGAGTGCTGAGGTTCAGCTCAGCTGTTTTAAATGTTCACGCTAGTTGCATGTGCTGTTCTCATTGCCCTGCAGAAAGGATTTCTTCAGCAATGACCTCTGTCACCATATTGGGAGGTCACATTAAGTTTGCACAGAGACAGAGAGCTAAGTCAGTCTTCAATACCAGTGAACAGGACCTATTTAATAATTAAATTCAGAGTGAGGTGAGACAGAGTATTGAAGAATATTACTGGCTTGCCAGGATGTTAGTCAGTGTTACTGACGCCATAAACAAAATGGGGTAATGGTTAACATTCTCTAAATGAACTGACACAAAAATCTTTAATAGCTCAGTTTTGGTCAGTGGCTCATTTAGTTGTGATTAATATAAGAAATAGAGTTATTGGATAAAGTTAGTGGAAGGTTGTTTTCAGAACATTGCAAGACTCTCCATCTCATAGAATCATTGAGATGTGTACAGAACAGAAACACATCCTTTGGTCCAACTCATCCATGCCAACTCATCCATATCCTAAATTCATCGAGTCCCATTTGCTGACATTTGGCCCATATCCCTCTAAACCCTTCTTATTCATATACCCATCCAGATGCCTTCTAAATGTTGTAATTGTACCAGCCTCCACCACTTCCCCTGGCAGCTCATTCCATTAATGCACCACCATCTGTGTGAAAAAGTTGGACCTTAGGTCCCTTTTAAATCTTTCCCCTCTCAGCCTTAGACCTATGCCTCCCATTTGGGAAAAAGAGCTTGGCTTTTCACCCAATCCATTCCCCTCATGATTTTGTAAACCTCCATTGCTCTAGGGAAAAAAATAGCCCCAGCGTTTTCAGCCTCTCTTTACAGCTCAAGCCCTCCAATCCCAGCAACATCCTTGTAAATCTTTGCTGAACCCTTTCAAGTTTAACAACATCTTTCCTGCAGCAGGGAGGAATTGATCACAGTATTCCAAAAGTGGCCTGTAAAGCCACAATATTGCCTCTGAACTCCTATACTCAATGCACTACTAATGAAAGCAAGTGTACCAAACCCGAGATCTTGGCTGGCATGTTCTCTCCCACAGTTGAACAGAGATCACATGTCTGGTGAGATCAACAGACCACAAGTTATGGTCAACTCTCTTCTGCAGAACAAAAAAAGCAGAGTGTTCAGAACAGCCGAGTGAGAAGTTTGCAGAATGTGCCCAGCATTGTCATCAATCTGGTATGCCATATATAAAACATGAGATGTAGGCAAGTGAAAGCTGTGGTAGTGGTGAGCATGGGTATATATGAGGAGATAGAGGTGGTATAATTGAAGGAAGGTGCAGTAACTGGAGAAGAGTGAAGAGAAGCCGGGACACAGAGATGTTTGAGCAGTGAGACTGAAAGTAGAAGAGATATCAGAAGAGAGGGAGAGAGTTAGATTCTTACCATGAGACCAGTGAACATTGAAAATCTTTTGACCTATCCTGGGAGCTGAGGGTCAGAACTCTCCCCTCATAACTCCCCAAAGAGGAGTCTTCATTAGCACAAAGTAATCATCCCTTTGTCTGTATGAGTGCGACACCAACTTGACACCATCAGGACAAGGGAATCCAGCTGACTTAAAATCAACAAATGCAACACTGCTATTCAAGAGAGGAGGGAAACAGATAACAGGCAACTGCAGACCAGTTAGTCTGCCATCCGTTCCCAGGAAATTATCTGAGGCCTATTTCTAGAGAATGCCTTAACAATACATTTTAGGAAATTTAAAGTGTGATCAGACAAATAAACATTGTTTGACAAATGAAAGATAGGCTTCACAAATATAGTAGAAAATTTTGAGAATATATCTGGTAGGAAAGATTAAGGGAAACTAATAGATGTCATATATTTAGATTTCCATAAGGCATTCAATCAGATGCCACACAAAATATTCACAAGCAAGATGAAGGGTAGTAAGTTGGGGATAATATACTAATACAGATTGGTGTTTGGCTAATGTGAAAGAAACAAAGAGTATGTTCAAAGAAAACATTTTAAAGTTGACAGGCTATGACTAATGGACTCCCACAATGCTCAGTACTGACACTTCAGTTATTCACTCTGAAAAAGAGTTCTTGGTCGTGAAATTTTAATCTGTTGCTCTCTCCATAGATGCTGCCAGATGTGCTAAGTTTCTCCAGTTATTTCAGTTCCGTCCAGTTTTATTTCAGTTGGTTACAAGCTATATTAGTGATTTTTGATGAAGAGACCAAGTCTAATGTAACTCAGTTTGCTGATGATACAAAAGTAGTTGTAAGTATAAATTGTGAGTAAGATACAGGAAGGCTACAAAATGATATACACCGGTTAGGTGAGTAGGCAACAGGATGACAGATGGAACATGTTGTGGGAAGTGTCATTTAGTGTGGAGGAATATCATTTATTTTTATAAAAGATATGAGACTTTTAAATCAGGGACTCTTACAAACAACTCAGAAAGTTAGCACATAGGTAGAGCAAATGATTAGGAAGGTAAATAGCACACTAAACTTTCTTGCAAGGGAATTGGTTTGCAGGAGTAAAAATGTCTTGCTCCAATTGTACAGGTATTTGCTGAGACTGCACCTGGAATACCATGTGTGTGAAAGACATACTTGCACTTCAGAGTGGCACAGTGGCTCAGTGGTTAGCACTGCTGCTTCACAGCACCAGGGACCAGAGTTTGATTCCTGCCTTAGGCAACTGTCTGTGTGGAGTTTGCACATTCTCCCTGTGTCTGCGTGGGTTTCCTAAGGTCACTCCGGTTTCCTCCCACAGTCCAACGTCGTGCAGGTCAGGTGAGTTGGCCATTCTAAATTGCCCATAGTATTAAGTGCATTAGTCAGGGGTAAATGTGGGAATGGGTCTGAATGGGTTACTCTTTGGAGGGTTGGTGTGGACTTGTTGGGCCAAATGGCCAGTTTCCATACTGTAGGGAATCTAAAAAAAAAATCTAATAAGGCAGTGCGACAAAGCTTCACTACATTGATCCCTGGGGTAAGGTAGTTGTCCTATGACAAGACACTTAGTAAACTGGGTCTCTTGATTTCACAGGCTGGTTTATTCTTGCTCCTGTTTCTTGGTTTATTGTGAATCCATGAGGAGAAAGTGAGGACTGCAGATGCTGGAGATCAGAGCTGAAAATGTGTTGGTGGAAAAGCGCAGCAGGTCAGGCAGCATCCAAGGAACAGGAGAATCAACGTTTCGGGCTAAGCCCTCATTCCTGAAGAAGGTCTTATGCCCGAAACATCAATTCTCCTGTTCCTTGGATGCTGCCTGATCTGCTGCGCTTTTCCAGCAACACATTTTCAGCTTATTGTGAATCCATCCGATCAGCACCCTGTCGGTCATCTCTAACATTCGTGCCTTCAAATAACGGTGTACCTACAAGATGCACTGCTGTAACTCACCATACTTAAAGCATTGTCCAAACCCTTAGCCCCCATGATGGATAAGGGAAGCAGATGTATGAGAAGTCCACCAGTTGTAAATTCCCTTCCGAGTCACACACCATCCTGATGTGGAACTATTTCGCTGCTCCTTTAGTGTCGTTGGGTCAAAATCCTGGAACGCCCTCCCTCCCTAACAGCACTGTGCAGGCATCGTGTTCACCATCTTCTCCTGGGCAATGTGGGATGGGCAATAATGCAAGTACAGCCAGTACTGCCCACATAGCATGAACGAAATAAACTCCTGGCATTGACCTGTCCAGTTTTGCTTCGAGGACCTTGCACTGATGGAAGGCATGGGAAGGAAAGGATCTCCCTTCTCCAATGCACCATCAGAAATTGCATGTAGCATTAGGGAATCTAGATCCTCTGTTTTGCAGCTATTACTTGCAATTTGTAATGTTTCCAACTGGTGCAACTCCCATTTTAAAACGTCAGATGAATTTCCTGGGTGTTAGATGCCTGGTTAGCTGCCCCCATCACCGTAATAGGATGTAACTAAGGGACTGGATGGCCAGTTGACAGCATATTGTGGTCCCAGAACCAACTGGACATGGTCCCTGGGAGCATACAATGGTGAAGCCTACACCTTTAAAGCCTTGGCCTGTACCCTTGTAAACTATGTCATTTCGTGTGCTTATCTAATAGTTCTTTAGTGTCTTGTGGGTTCTTGCCTCCACCACCCATTGAGACAGTGAGTTCCAGATAACCTCTGGGTAGAAAAGTTTTTCCCCCAATCCCCTCGAAACCTCCTGCTCCTTACTTTAAAACTGGTTATTGATCCCTCTAATAAGGAACCAGTTTCTTCCAATCAATCCTATCGATGTTCAGCATTCGTGGATGAATCATTCTAGCCCAGGCAACATCCTCTGACGCTCTCGAGTGCAACCTAAATCCTCCCTAAAGTGTGGTGACCAGAACTGCACACAATACTCCAGCTGTGACCTTACTCATATCATGTACATAACCATCATAAACTCCTTGATCTTGTATGCAATGTCTTGATTAAGAAAGGCAAGTATCCCAAGTGACTTCTTGATCACATTATCCATGAAGGATCAATGGATATGCCCATCAAATTCCCTCTGATCCTCTGTACTTCCTACAGTCTTATGGTTCAATGTATACTCCTTTGCATTGCTACTCTTCCCAAAATGCATCACTCCACACTTTTCAGGATTAAAGTTTCCTTTTCAACTGCTCAGCCAATCTGATCTGCATGACTATATGTCACATTAATCTAAGGTTTTCCTCCTTGCTATTTATTACATCACTCATTTTCGTGTTATCTATGAACTGACTGATCATAATTCCTACGTTCATGTCTAGATCATTGTGTATCCACAACCAGCAAGGGGCCCTGGACACAGGGCACAATGTTCTAGTCACAAAAACAGCCTTTGACCAACATCTACTGCTTCCTGACACGAAGTCAATTTTAGATCCAAGTTGCCCAACTGGCCTGAATTCCATAGGCTCTTAGTTTCTGAAGCAGTCTATCAAGCGAGGCCTTGTCAAAAGCCTTACTGAAGTCCACATTGACTACATCAACTGTACCACCCTCATCTACAAGCTACTCATCGAGTTGATTTGTTTGTTTGACATGATCTCTCCCTCACAAAGTAATGCTGGTTAACCTTGATTAATCTCTGCATCTCCATGTGGAGATTAATTATGTCTTCCAGAATTTTTTCCAATAGGTTCCCTGTGACAAATGTCAGACTTGCCAACCTGTAGTTTTCTGCTTTATCCAGAGAACTTTTCTTGCAGAATGGCACAACTGTAACTGCCCTGCAGTCTTCTGGCAATCATCCCATGGAGAGAGAATACTTGAAAGTTAATATCAGGGTTCCTTGTCTCCACCTTGTCTCCCTCAACAGCCTTTGATGCATCTCATCTGGACCTGGTCATTTAACCACTTTCAGTCTGGCTAAAATCACGAAAATCTCCTTCAGATCAAAGCTCATTTGTCCAAGTATATCACAGTACCCCCTCTCTGATTTTTTGACTTGCATCATTTTCTGCAGTGAATACATAGAACATAGAATATTACAGCACAGTACAGGCCCTTCAGCCCTCGATGTTGCACCGACCTGTCATACCAATCTGAAGCCCGTCTAACCTACACTATTCCGTGTACATTCATGTGCTTGTCCAATGACGACTTAAATGTATTTAAAGTTGGCAAATCTACTACCGTTGCAGGCAAAGCATTCCACACCCTTACTACTCTCTGAGTAAAGAAACTACCTCTGACATCTGTCCTATATCTATTCCCCTCAATTTAAACCAAGACCCCTTGTGCTCGCTGTCACCATTCTTGAAAAAAGGCTGTCCCTGTCCGCCCTATCTAACCCTTTGATTATCTTATATGTCTCTATTAAGTCACCTCTCAACCTTCTTCTCTCCAACGAAAACAGCCTCAAGTCCCTCAGCCTTTCCTCGTAAGACCTTCCCTCCATACCAGACAACATCCTATTAAATCTCCTCTGCACCCTTTCCAAAGCTTCCACATCCTTCTTATAATGTGGTGACCAGAACTGTACACAATACTCCAAGTGCAGCCGCACCAGAGTTTTGTACAGCTGTAGCATAACCTCATGGTTCCAGAACTCAATCTCTCTATGAATAAAAGCTAAAACACTGTATGCCTTCTTAACAACCCTGTCAATCTGGGTGGCAATTTTCAAGGATCTCTGTACATGGACACCGAGATCTCTCTGTTCATCTGCACTTACCAAGAATCTTACCATTAGCCCAGTACTTTGCATTCCGGTTACTCCGACCAAAGTGAATCACCTCACACTTGTCGGCATTAAACTCCATTTGCCACCTCTCAGCCCAGCTCTGAAGCTTATCTATGTCTCTCTGTAACTTAAACCATCCTTCATCATTATCCACAACTCCACCGACCATAGTGTCGTCTGCGAATTTACTAACCCACCCTTCTACGCCCTCATCCAGGTCGTTTATAAAAACAGCAGTGGACCCAACACCAACCCTTGCAGTACATCACTAGTAACTGGACTCCAAGATGAACATTTCCCAACAATGGCCACACCCTCTGTCTTCTTTCAGCAAGCCAATTACTGATCCAAACTGCTATACCTCCCACAATCCCATTCCTCCACATTCTGTACAATAGCCTACTGTGGGGAACCTTATCGAACGCCTTGCTGAAATCCATATACACCACATCAATCGGTTTACTCTCATCGACCTGTATGGTCACCTTCTCAAAGAACTCAATAAGGTTTGTGAGGCACGACCTAC
This sequence comes from Chiloscyllium punctatum, assembly GCF_047496795.1. NCBI lineage: Eukaryota > Metazoa > Chordata > Chondrichthyes > Orectolobiformes > Hemiscylliidae > Chiloscyllium > Chiloscyllium punctatum. The sequence goes on from NC_092741.1 coordinate 31,153,446, forward strand.
CCTTCACAAGACCGTGCTGACTATCCCTAATCAAATTATTCTTTTCTAGATGATTAAAAATGCTATCTCTTATAACCTTTTCCAACACTTTACCAATAACTGAAGTAAGGCTCACTGGTCTATAATTACCAGGGTTGTCTCTACTCCCCTTCTTGAACAGGGGAACCACATTTGCGATCCTCCAGTCTTCTGGCACTATTCCTGTAGACAATGACAATTTAAAGATCAATGCTAAAGGCTCAGCAATCTCCTCCCTGGAATATAAATGCAAAGTACTCATTTAAACTCTCCTCCACAACTGCCTAATGAAGAGGCAGCACATTGAAAGCTAGTGCTTTCAAACAAACCTGTTGGACTGTAACCTGATGTTGTGTGATTTTTAACTTTGTTCACACCAGTCCAACAACGGTACCTCCATATCATTTAAAATCTCAGCTAAGTCTTCTAACTTCAATCATAGCACGTCACTTTCAGACCAAATGGCCCTTATCTTTACCGAGCAATTTTCTTGCCCCTAATATACTTTGGAATTTCCTTAATATTACCCACCAGTGTTTACGGCCCCTCCTCTCTGTCCTAATTTCTTTTTTTTTCAATTAATCCCCAACACCTTCTATACTCTACTGAAGCATCTGTTGTTTTGAGTCCTTGGTATTTGCCATAAGTTTCATTTACTTTTTCCTTATCTAACGCTGTATGTCCCTTAATATCCAGAATTGTCTGGAAGTGTTGATCCCACCCTTCCTCCTTACGGGAACATGTTGGCCCTGAGCTTTCACTATGACCCTTTTTAAATGTTCCTCACTGCTCTGTTGTGGATCTTCCTGCAGGTAGCAACCCACGGTCTATTTTTACCGGATCCTATCTTATGTTAAAAACATCCTTCGGCCAATTCAGAACCTTTAACTCCAGTCCATTTTGCTTTTATACATAATAACCTTAAATCTTGTTGAATTATGTCCACAATTATCAAAATGCTCCCCTCCCTCCACTGTCATATCTACCACTTGTCTTGCTTTGTTCCCAAAAATAAGGTTCGACACCGCCCATTCTCTTATTGGACTTTCGAGATGCTGACTTTAAAAGCTTTCATCGACACATTTGAAGAATTGCACCTCCTCTAAGCCATGCACACTTTCTCTATCCCAGTTAGTATTGGGGAATTTGAAATCTGTCATTGGTATCAACTTATTATTTTTGACACCTTTCTGAGATTTGCCAATGTATCTGTTTTTCTATACTCTCCTTGACTCCTTGGGGGTCTATAATATAGTCCTAGCAAAGTACTTGCCCCAGTTTTGTTTTTGTTTTTAACTTCCACTTGTATGACCTCATTTGTGTAACCTTCTAAGATATCCTACCTCCTTACTGCAGTAATTGAATCCTTTATTAGCATTGAGAGACCATCTCTTCTTTTATACCATCTCCATTTCATATAACGCTAGAATATGGAGCTGCCAGTCCTGTGCCTCCCTCAGTCATGTCCCAGTGAAACCAATAATATCATATTCCCACATGTTAATCAATACCCTCAACTCATCCACCTTGTTTGCAAGACTCTTTGCATTAAAATAAATTGCATCCAGCCTTGCCAATTTCCCTTGTCACCTTCCTACATGTGCATTGCTTTCCATGCTGATTTGGTTCTTCTTTCGTACTTGTCTGTGCATCACTCCCTATTGTACCTTTACCCAATATTCCCAACCCCGGCCAAATTAGTTTAAACCCTGAGCAACTGCATTAGTAAATCTCCCCACTAGGGTGTTAGTCCCCTTTTGTTTCAGGATGCAATCCTTCGGACCTGAACAGGTCCCACCTTGCCCAGAAAATCACTCAGTGATCCCAGAATCTAAAGCCCTCCCTCCTGCTCCAACTCTTCAGCCACACGTTTATCTGCTCTACACTCCTATTTCTTCAATGACCAGCGTGTGGCACCAGGAATAATCTGGAGTTCGTAACCATTGAGCTCTTGCTTTTTAATCTGGTAAATTTAAGCATCCTCATCCTCTATCTACCCAAGTTATTGATCCCAATGTGACCCACAACCTCTGACTGTTTGCTCTCTCCTTTCAGAGTGCCATACAGCCCTTCAGTGACCTCTTAGATCCTGGCCCCAGCAAGGCAATACACCACTCTGGACTCATGTCTGCAGCCTCAGAAACACTTGTCAGTATTGCCCCCTGTTGAATTTCCCACCATGATAATTCTCCCTCTCTTTCTGCTCTCCTTTGTGCAACTGGAATCTGGCTGCTCTCGCGACGGGGAAAATCTATTCTTGCGTGAGCTATACTCTGGGGCTTTCTTGACTACCAGCCTCCTTCAGCTAGTCACCCATTCCATCCCTGATGTCATCTCTGTAAGCAGTGGAGTGACCACATCTAAAAACATGTCACTGACTAACTCTTGGGAGGAAATGAGAACTGCAGATGCTGGCGGTCAGGGTGGAGAGTGTGGTGCTGGAAAAGCACAGCAGGTCAGGCAACATCTGAGGAGCAGGAGAGTCGATGTCCTGATGAAAGGCTTTTGCCCGAAAAGTCAACTGTTCTGCTCGTCGGATGCTGCCTGACCTGGCTGTGCTTTTCCAACACTACACTCGTAACGCACTAACTCTTAGCCTCGTGAATGCCCCACTGTGACTCCAGACCATTCCAAGGCTCCAAAACACGATTCTCCAGCTGTTCAAACTAATGACACTTCCTGCAGATGTGTTTATCCAGACCCAAGATTTCCCACGCAAGGCAGGTTGGACACCATGTGGGTCTGAGCTCCCCTTCAACACCTAGTCTTGTCTGAAACTTATTTCCCATACGTGAACATTAATCTCCTTCCCTTACACCACTTGGGCACTCTTATGTTACTTTATAACATTGCTCGTGACGTTCACTTGTTTCTGGTACTTAATGGTGGTGCAGATGTAGCCACTCGCTTTGCTTTGTGGGTTTGGGAGGTGCTGTCTAATCCCTTTGTCTAAAGAAAGACATATTAAATGCAGTCCATTGAAGGTTCATGAGGCGTTCCCAGGTATGAAGGAACTATCTGATGAGAAGTTGAGTCGGTTAGGTCTGTTTATTTTGGGGTTTTAAAGAATGACAGGCAAACGTATTGAAACACTCAAGATTCTTAGGGGGCTTGACAGGACAGCTGCCCCCTTGTGGGAAAGACTGAGAGACAGAAGGCATAATCTCAGAGTAAAGGAATCACCCGCTTAAGACAGAGCTGAGGAGGAATCTCTTCTCTCAGAGATTACTGAAGCCGTGTAATTCTTTACTGAAAAGGCTGGTTCTTTTTTGCATACTCAAAGCTAAGAGTGATTTTCAATCAGTGAGGGAATCAAGAGTTACAGGGAAAAGGCCGGCTACTTCAACATTTTTTGGTCTGATCGAACCTTGGTGAATTTCGGTAATGCATCTTGCAGAAGGGACACATTGCTGCTACTGAGCATTGGTCATGGAGGGAGTGAATGTTTATGGATGTGGTGCCAATCCAGTGGGCTGCTTTGTCCTAAATGGTGTCAAGTTTCTTGAGTTTTGTTGGAGCTGCACCCATCCAGGGAACGGGGGAGTATGCCATCGCAGTGTTGGGTAGTACCTTGTAGATGGACATGCGTTAGGGAGTCAGGAGGTGAGTTACTCACTGCAGAATTCCTTGTCTCTCATCACTTCTTGTAGCTACAGTTACAAGGTTAGCCCAGTTCAGTTTCTGGTCAGCAGTGACTGTAGGGTGTTGAGATTGGGTGATATGCCATTGGTATTACCACAGAATGACACACAATCCCTCCGCACAGCAGCTCCCCAGACCCACCCTGCCTCCACCCTGTCCCTGTAACCCTGCATTTCTCATGGCTAATCCACCTAGCCTTCACATCCCAGGACACTATGGCAGTTTAACATGGCCAATCCACCTAACCTGCACATCTTCAGACTGAGGGAGGAAACCGAAGTATCCAGGGGAAACCTTCACAGGCACGGGGAAAATGTGCAAGCTCCACACACAACAGTCGCCTGAATGTGGAATCAGGTCTGGATCCCTGACTCTGTAAGGCAGTGGTGCTAACCACTGAGCCACTGTGCCACCCTTTAGATTAAAATAGATTTTCTCTTGTTGGGGATGGTTATTTCCTTGCATTTTTTGCAGCATTCTTATGATTTACCACTTGCCAGTCCAAGTCTTGGATGTTGTCGAAGTCTTGCTGCATTTGAAGGTGGACTGCTTTAGGATCTGAGGAGTTATGAATGGCGTTGAACATTGTGCAATCATTGGTGAACATCCTCAGTTCTGGAAGGAAGGCCATAGACAAAACAGCTGAAGGTGGTTGGGCCTAAGACCTGTTGAATTGGCTCAGGATGTGACCTACTTCCCTGGTTATGAAGTGACATTGATAGCAATCAACAGGAAAGGTGCATCTCCAGGGTGGGAGGGGAGCTGGGAGTCTGGCACCAGAGGCACTTTCTCAGGATAAGGTGCTGTCCATTTAGGACTGAGACCAGGAGGAATGTGTTCACTCAAAGGGTAGTGAATCTTTAGAATTCTCTGCCCCAGACTTGAATATATTTAGTACAGAGATGTACATAGATCAGCAGAAGAATATATTCTACATGCTAAATGGTCAAGGGCGACAAGGATAATGCAGCTACAAGGTACTGAAGTACTAGAGCAGCTAAAATCTCATTGAATGATGGAATGGTCTCAAAGAGCTGAAAGGCTTACACCTGAAGCTGTTGGTTAGGTTCTTACATATATTCCTGCATTGTATCCTGTACTCAATACAGCCATTCTGTGATCTATAAATGGGACTTTCTCCAGAGCTGACCTGACAGTGCATTGGATTCTGTTATTCTTGATGCCCTGAGAAGATTGTATCTTCCCCTGTCACTTGCTGGATTAATGTCAGTGTGCATTCCATCAGCTCCCTAGTTTTGTTCACTAAAACGACGTCTCCCATGTTGAATTGTAGCCCACTGCAATCGGGAGATTTAATAAGAGATGAAGCTTAGAGTTGTTTACGCTGGTGAAATTGGCTGCTGATGACTTGTGACAGTTCCATCTATTTCTTGCAGCAGTTATTGCCTTCCTTGTAATGCTTCTTTCATTTTCAAATTCCATTATCATCTATTGTACCAATGGCTGTTTCTGTTCAAGTGTCTATTTAACCTTGTGCCATAATCCTTGGGCTGTAACCAAGAAAGAGCACTATTGGCTGAAAACCCCTTTGGGATATCTTAAGGTTGTGGAAGGCAGCAGAGAAATGCTAGCCCTTTATTTTCTTTGAGTTCTGTGTGGAAATGCTGATCTCCAGTTTTGAACCAGTTTCCAGATGCCAGAAATATATATTTTTTTAATTCATGCAGAGGCAAAACCAGCATTTATTGGTCATCTCTGGCATGCCTTGAGAAGACCATGGCCAACTGCTTGAACTATTGCATTCCTGTTTGAAATGGAGTTACAAGACTGTGATCCAACAACAATGAAGGAATGATAATATCATCACAAAGCAGGATGGTTTGTGTGAGTCCCATGTGCAATTTTACAGAGGGTAGGAATTAGGTGGTCAAGTTGCCAAATTTGCATGTCTTTCTGAGATGTTCCATCTCTCTCGGAGCAGTTGTATTAAACTCACATCCTTACACAGTGAGTCTCAATTGCTGACCTTCCCAACCTTCATCAGTCAAACTCCCCAAGTTGAATAATTCTGGGCCATGTCTGATGTAACCACACACGTGTGCACTAAGCACTGCTTTAAAACACTTAGGAACATTCAAAATGGGACAGAGGTGTGAACAGGGAAGGATGGACATTTGGCTGCAAACAAGAAGAGAAGAGAAGAGAAGAGGAGGGAGTGCCATGAACCTGGACCTGGGGGACTTTGAACTCGAGACACTTGATAAGGCTGAGGATGGGACATGGGCTGTTGAAAAGAGACTCACAGTACTCATGTTTATTTCAGAAGCAAAACAAGTCTTGTGAAAAACAAGTCGAAGCAAATGTGAACGTCTCAAATTGTGATAAGCCACAACTGGGAGACTACAGGCAATGAATATCAAATTTAACAAGCCTCAAGCAAGCTTTAAGAAAAGGAGTCGGTTTCCCACAGGTAAAGCATTTAATACTGTACCAATTAACATCATTAAAGTAAGTTGTTGAACTGTTTTCTGATTAAGAATGGGCCTGAGGGTTCTGAGGGATAAATCCAGATCCAACATGACATAGGGCACAATACTCCCAGAGCTACCAGGGATCATGTACATGTTACAACAAGGAATATAAACGGTGTGCTCCATGTAACACATATGATGAATGTGTTGGCTGTACATTGAGGTCATTTATTGTCAAATGCTTTCCACCATGACGTTCTGAGAAGGGCAGACCACGTATGATTTGCTCAGGCTGTACAATTTGATAGCTTCATCTTATTGTTATTCGCTGAGTTAAGCTGCCAGAATTCGGGTGAGCCTGGAGGTTTGGAAAAAGATGTTCTTAGTGCTAATGCATCATTAGTCGGAAGAAATCCCAAATTAGTATGTCAAAATCTGTTCGCCTTAGCAGCTTGAGCTAAACGTCAATTAAGGAGACCGTGGATTTAAACATCGCAAGTAGGTCCTCGGGCCCCAACAAGCAGTCCAAGAGGTTTTCTCCTCGAGACAGCGAAGAAAACCTGCAGAAAGCTTACTCAGGATGGATTGATTTCAGTGGATACTCTTAGAATGCATTATTCATGATGTGCAGAAGGAGTGAGCAACGTGAGTCGAAAGCCTTGTTTTTATCACTTCTGATGAAAGGACATCTTCCTGTCTTTCACTCTCCACAGATGTTGTCTTACCCGATAACCTGTTTCCAGATGTTTCTATTCTTATTTCATGTTTCCTGCTTCTTCAAATCTGAATTGATACCTTGTGTCGTTGTTTTGTGCTGGTAGCTGCTGTGACACTCGACAGTATTGTGTGTGTGAGACCTTAAGGTGTAAGAGTCAAGAGTGTGGTGCTGGAAAAGCACAGCAGGTCAGGCAGCATCCAAGGAGCAAAAGCCCTTCATCAGGAATGAGGCTTGTGAGCCAAGGGGGTAGAGAGATAAATGGGAGGGGGGTTGGGGTTGGGGGGGGGGAAGGTAGCTGAGAGTGTGATAGGTGGATGGAGGTGGGGGTAAAGGTGATAGAGTAGAGAGGAGGGTGGAGCGGATAGATGGGAAGGAAGATGGTGAGGTCATGGGGGCAGTGCTGAGCTGGAAGATTGGAACTGGGATAAGGTGGGGGGAGGGGAAATGAAGAAACTTGTGAAGTACACGTTGATGCCATGAAGTTGGAGGGTCTCAAGGTGAAAGGTGAGGTGTTTTCCTCCTGACATTGGGTGGTTATGGTGCCCCACCCCTATCTGATTTCTGTAAAGACCATTCCTTCCGCAACTCCCTTGTCAGATACTTGCCCCACACCAGTCCACTCTCCCTTCCCAGCATCTTCCCCTGCCACGGCAGGAATTGCAAACCCTGCATCAACACCTCCCCCCTCACCTCCATCCAAGGCCCCAGTGGAGCCTTCCACACCCATCAGAGTTTTGCCTGCACTTCCACACATGTCGCTTACTGTATCCGTTGCTCCCGATGCAGTCTCCTCTACAGTGGGGAGACTGGACACCCACTCGCAGAGTGCTACAGAGAACACCCGCACCAGTCAACCCAACCACCCGTGGCCTAACACTTCAACTCCCCCTCCCACTCCACCAAAGATATGTAGTTCCTGGACTTCCTCTATTGCCACACCATTGCCACCTGACGCCTTGAGGAAGAACACCTCACCTTCTGCCTTGAGACCCTCTAACCACACAGGCTCAAAGTGGATTTCACCAGTTTCCTAATTTCCCCTCCCCTCACCTTACCCCAGTTCCAACCTTCCAGCTCAGCACCACCGTCATGACGTATCCATCTTCCTTCCCATCTATCTGCTCCACCCTCCTCTCTGCTCTCTCATCTTTACCCCCACCTCAATCTACCTATCATTCTCTCCGCTACCTTCCCCACAGCCCCACCCCCCCCCCCCCCTCCCATTTATCTCTCTACCCCCTTGGCTCACAAGCCTCATTCCTGACGAAGGGCTTTTCCCCAAAATGTCAACTCTCCTCCTTGGATACTGCCTGGACGTGTTGTGCTTTTCCAGCACCACACTCTCGACTCTAATCTGCAGCATCTGCAGTTCTCACTTTCTCCTTGAGATGTAAGATTGTAGTAGGCCTATCAAGAACGCTTCACCATTCATAAAATAGTCCCTTCCATACTTCGGATCGCCCTCATGAATTTTCTCAGAGCTGTCTCCAATGCCAGTTAAAAATCACACAACACCAGGTTATACTCCAACAGGTTTAATTGGAAGCACACTAGCTTTCAGAGCGACGCTCCTACATCAGGTGATAGTGTCCAATGCCAGTATTTTTTTCCTTAGATCAAGAGCCCAAAACTGTTCAATTTCTATACCAACAAACAAAACAGAGGAGGTTAGTAGATATCAGTGAGTCTATCAATCCCGGGCTGGTCGGAACATTATGACTAGATACTAGTTAGCCCCAGCCCAATACCTTTCCACGAGCAAAATTATTTTATTGGTCAACAAAATTGAAGATAAGCTGTTGGGCCATCCCAGTCAGCACCTCAGAGATATTTTGATGAAGGTGGAAGTGGACCAGGTACCACGCAGCTTGTTTCCATAGCAATGGCAGCAGCATGGTGTCTCTAAGCAACCAACAAGCCAGGGGAGGAAGAGCAACAGGAAAGAAGCACGCTCACTAAGCCTGCAGGTTTGTGCTCTGAGCTGAATTAAGATAGATGGCACCTTGCTCCAGGGGAAAGCAGTAAGACTAAGCAAAAAGATGAGTTGCAATCTGGACATGGCGCTGAATGTGATAATAAGATCTTCAAACATTTGACACTCGAGAGTGTTTGGTGCAATGAATTGTAACTTAAAAAGCAATGCTTAATCATTGTCCTCCATCTAACAATCAATTGCTACAAAGGGTCTGTGTGAATTTTAAGATTGATTCATTTTTTTTGCCCTTTTCTGTTGATTCTTTTTCTGGGATTATTTGACTCCCCTGTTACAGTGACTCCTCTGGTGGGGGTGGATTATCTTGTGGGCTTGGTGGTTACCAAGCTGACAATGTGGAAGAAGTTAAATGAACTCAGTCCTAAACTCATGCCTCATAAATGTTATTACATTGCACACATTTCTGAGATTGTTAAGGGGAGGGATATGTATGAATGAGGAGCAGGATTAGTCGATTCGGCCCCTCAGCCCTGCTCCATCAGTCAACAAGGTCACAGCTGATCTGACTGCGGCCTCACCTCTTGTAAGTCATTGCTTTTTCTACCTCTACCTTAAAAGTAGTCACTAGCCTCTGCCTCTCTCTAGTGAAAAGAATTCTTCTGATTTACCACTCTCTGAGAGCTTTCTGTGAGGGGTGGCACAGTGGCTCAGTGGTTTGCACTGCTGCCTCACGGCACCAGGGACCCGGGTTCAATTGCATCCTCAGGTGTCGATGTGGAGTTTGTACACTCTCCCCTTGTCTGTGTGGGTTTCCTCCCATTGTGTGAGGGTGTGCAGGTTTAGTGGATTGGCCATGCTAAATTGCCCATAAAGTGCAGGCTAGGTGGATTAGCTATTAGAATTGCAGGGTCGGTGTGGACTCAATGGGTTGAATGGCCTGCTCCAACACCGTAGAGATTCTCCATTTAAATAATCAAAAATCTTCAGTGCTGTTTTATTAAACTGATTTCTAAAGGGTCTAAACTAGTTCTCGTGTCTCCCACAAGGGGAAAACTCCATTCAGCATTGACCCTGTCAAATCACCCAGGATTTTAAACGTCACACCAAGATCACCCAGATTCTCCTGAACTCCAATGGATACGGATCCAGAATTTCCCAAACTTGCCACATCCTGGGTATCAGTTGGGTGAACCTTCTTTGAACTGAATCAAAATCAAATTACATCCTTAAATAAAGAGACCATATTTCTCTCAAAGGATAGGCTGGGACTTTTCTCAATGGAGCACAAAAGGTTGAGAAGTGACTTCACAGAGATTTAGAAAATAATGAGGGGTATAGGTAGGATTAATGGGAGGTGTTTTTTCCATAGGATGGAGGATTTCAAGACTAGGTGAGAAGAAGGATTTTAAAAAAGACACGAGGGGCAAAAGTTTTACACAGAGGGTGGTTTGCGTGTGGAAAGACCTTCCTGGGGAAGTGGTGGATGTGGGACAGTTGCAAAGTTTAAAAGACACTTAGATATGTACACGGACAGGGAAATTTGTGGGATATGGGCCAGGAGCATGCAGGTGATTAGATTAGATTACTTACAGTGTGGAAACAGGCTCTTTGGCCCAACAAGTCCACACTGCCCCGCCGAAACACAACCTACCCATACCCCTAACCTAACACTACGGACAATTTAGCATGGCCAATTCACCTGACCTGCACATCTTTGGACTGTGGGAGGAAACCAGAGCACCCAGAGGAAACCCACGCAGACACGGGGAGAATGAGCAAACTCCACACAGTCAGTCGCCTGAGGCGGGAATTGAACCCAGGTCTCTGGCGCTGTGAGGCAGCAGTGCTAACCACTGTGCCACCGTGCCACCCTCCTAGTGGGTCTAGTTTAATTTGGAATTATGCTAGGCATGGACAGGTCGGACTGAAGGGTCTGTTTCCGTGCTGTGTCACTCTATGGCTCCGAGACTGAGGCCTCACCGAAGCTCTAAGCAACTGTCACAAAACTTCCATACTTTCATATACCATTTTCCCTGCAATGAATGACAATGTTCCATTGGCATTCCCAATCACACAATATTCCATTGGCACTCCCAATCACATGCTCAAACTGCAAACTATTGTTTTGTGATTTGTTTGTGATTCTCTGGCTATGATACTATGTAGCAGGGTAACCAGATTCCCTTTGGTCCTCAGGGTTCTCTCATTTTTCTCTATTTAAAATACAAGCTGCTTTTCTATGTTTCCTGTCCAAATGGACAAGTTCACCGTGTCCCACATCGCACTCCAACTGCTAAAGTTTTGTCCACCTATCCAGATGCCTTTACAGATTCTTGACACCTTTTTCACAAATTAATTTCCTATCTGTCTTTGTAGATTCATTTCCTATCTATAAGATTAATTTCCTATCTATCTTATCCATCAACAAATTGAGCAAGTATTACACTTGATGCTTTGATCCATTCATTGAAATATATAGTAAAATGTATTGAGATGTAAAAATTTATCTCGTGGTACATCACTCATTTCAATGTGCCAACCCACTTGTGCTCATTCTTTGATTCTTATTAACCAACCAATCCTCTATCTATGCTAAATTGTTACTCCTACACAATGATCTTTAGTTTGCACAGGAATCTCTGATGTGACACATTGTCAAATACCTTCTGGAAATCCACGCACAGCACATCCACCAGATGCACTTTATCGATGTGTTTGTCATTTGCTAAAAGAAAACCAATAAACTAATGAAGTGCCACAGAATTCAGTGCTGGGGCCACCACTATGTACGGTACATATGTGTCATAGCTAGGTTTGTGGATGACACAAAAATAACATGGGAAGGCAAGTGGTGAGAATGACTCAAAGAGTCTGCAAAGGAATATAGACCTGTTAAAGTGAGTGGGCAGAATCTTGGCAGATGGAAGTTAATGTGAGATTATGCAGTCTGGCAGGAAGAAAATGGCACCTGGATATTATTTAAATGGAAAACAACTGCAGAAAGCTGCAGTACAGAAGGATTTGGGAGTCATAGAATCCCTACAGTGCTGAAGCAGGCCATTCTGCCCATCAAGTCCACACCAACCCTCTGAAGAGCATTATACTAGGATCCAGCTCCCCTACCCTTTCGCTGCATTTTCCATGTCTAATGTACCCAATGTGCACATCCCTGGACGTTATGGGTAATTTACCATGGCCAATCCACCTAAAGTGCACATTCTTAGACTGTGGGAAGAAACTGGAGCACCCAAAGGAAACCCAAACAGTCAAAGGGAGAATGCACAAATTCAACACAGGCAGTCATTTGAGGGTGGAATTTAATCTGCGTTCCTGATGCAGTGAGGGAGCAGTGCTAACCACTGTGCCACCCTATTGCGATTTAAGCATGAGTTCAGTGAGTAATAGGAAAGACAAATAGAATGTTAGCCTTTATTTCAAATCAAATGGAGTAAAAAAAGTGGGAGGATATTGCTGGATTATGGTAAACAGTTCTATCCATAAAAAGATACATTGGTATTGGAGGCAGACTGTTGACTACTCCAGGTATAGAGGCACTGTCTCGTGAGGAGAAGTTGAATAGGTTGAAACTGTACATCATTGGAGTTGAAGAAGAATGGGAGGTGAGCTCACTGAAGTACACAAGAATCTCAGGGAATAGGGAAGGTAGATGTTGAAAGATGTTTTCCATAGTGGGGGGATTCTAGGAACAAAGGGCTTAATCTCTGAGTATGGGCTTGGCCAGTTAAGGTGGAGATGAGAAAGAACTTCTTCTTTTGGAAATTAGTGAATTTATGGAATTCTTTACATCAGAGGGCTGTAGATGCAGGGTCATTAAGAATACTTGAGTCTGAAAAACAGACTGAGTGAGTGTTCATGAACAATTGTGCTGACAAGTCATTGAGATCATTTTATAGAACTGTTTCATGCAAACTAACAGAAATAGGCAGGAGTTGCTAATGCAAGGAAACAGTCTCATCGGGAAGCTATTAATTGCTCTTAGGGAAGAAAGTAACTGAAGGTTAATTTCTGGGAGTGAGTTCATTTAATTCATCATATTTGATTTCACTTTGATCAAATTCTTTTATGAGTTGTTTCACTATCAGTCCCATCCTGCCTTCCCATCTCTTATTGCCTTGCCATCTATGTTTATCTTCGTTCTCGACTCTGAATGTGATAGATCACACACCTAACAATTCCTCACTGCAGTAAAATGAAGACTATGCTCTCTGACCTATCCTTCCGCAGGACTCATCGATGCCTTTTGTTTCCTACTTTTCGTAAGGATGGTCAAATGTACTTCAATGGCTCAACATTCCTGTGGCGAACCCTAAGGTCATTAAAGATGCTATTGGAACCCAAATCTTTCCACAGTCTGCACGTTGTTTTGCACTGTGGGACTTGACATTTCATGCTGATATTGCTGTTAGTGCCACTACCTCATTTTTTAGACTGAAGCCTCACCCGGTCTCTCAGAACAGAAGTAAGTATTGCTATTGTTGCTATTCAGCCTATGCAGAAGGAGTTGCATCATCAAGATGGTAGATAGCATGAAACTGGAACCTGAGTCTCCAGGACTCCAGCAAAGTCCTCTCCTACAATCTTCTAGAATATAGTTACAGTTCGTAAAGGTTACTGGTGCTCACAATCATATGTGTGGACTTTATTCTGCTCACAACCCAGGCTTGAATTCACTGCATGGAGCAAATGATGACAGGAACCACAGAACCGGACACGAGGAGCACCAGAAGGGAAGCCCAGCACATGTATTTGAGCAAAGGAATTCTGACCCAGCAACCCAACCATAAAAAAGGGATGCGTGCAGGGGCAGGGGGAGGGGCTGAAAGAAAGCTGAAGGAAAGCCCAATGGCTGCGGATTACAGATGGCCAAAGGTTTCAAGGCCAACAGAAATTCTAACTGAACTAAACACAAGAAGGACAATCCCGATACCGAGGGAGCCAAAACCCAGGGCTCACAGCTTAAGGACATGGTGTAAACCATTGAAAACTGAGATGAGAAATTTCTTCAGGTGATCAGTGGTGAGCCTGTGGAGTTCAGAAATGCCGCAGAAAATGGTCGAGGGCAAACCAGTGAAAGTTTTCAAGAAGGTTTAACCATAGTTCTTCAGGCTAAAGGGATCAAAGGGTATGGAGAGAAAATGAGAAAGGGAGTGAGTTGGATGATCAGCCATGATCATACTGAATGGTGGGACAGGCTTGAAGGGCTGAATGGCCTACTCTTGTTCCTATTTTCCACATTTCTAAAAGCCTGCAGGAAGGTAAAACAAACAATCTGTAAACCATTGTAAATAATAGGTTACTGTAGCTTAGAGATCTTTACAGAAGTGTGAAAGACAAAAAGCACAGAGAAAACACGCCCAGCAGAAAGAAATTGGAAGGTAAATGGTCAGCGGAGCTGAAAGGTTCACTCTGATTTCTCTCCACAGATGCTGCCAGACCTGCTGAGCTTTTCCAGCAACTTCTGGTTTTGTTTCAGATTTACAGCATCTTTCAGTTTTTATTCAGAAAGAAACTGGATGTGGTTGATGCCACTGAAGGGAGCTCACTGACAATGGTACATTAGATCACCAGACGAGAAAGCTTCAGGAGTGTAAAGAGAGACTAATTCAGAGCTGTGTAGGCAACAGAAAAAGTGAAAACAAGTCTCTGATGGTCAAAGCATTATAAAATACTAAAGGTCAGGTCCATAAGAACATAAGACAAAGAAGAATCGTTAGGCCCAACAAGTCTGATCCATGCATCTATCATGGCTGATATGTTTCTCAGCATCATTCTCCTGACTTTAATCCGCAACTTTGCCAGTCAAGAACCTGTCTGCATCTGTCTTAAAGACACTCAATGTCTTCGCCCCCATAGTCTTCTGTGGCCATGAATTTCACAGATTCACTATCCTCTGGCTGAAGAAATTCCTCCTCATCTCAGTTCTAAAGGGTTATCCCTTCACTCTGAGATGGTGCCCTCAGGCCCTAGTCTCTCCTACTGGTGGAAGCATCTTCTCCATGTCCACTCTCTCCAGGCCTCTCAGTATTCTGTATGTTTCAATGAGATCCCTCCTCATCCTTCTGAACTCCAAAGAGTACAGACCCACAGTCCTCAACTGCTTCTCATATGACATGTCCATCGTCCTCAGGATCTATCTTGTAAACCTCCTCTGGACCCCCTCCAATGCCACCACGTTCTTCTTTAGGTTTGGGTCTCAAAACTGCTCACAATACTCCTAATGTGGTCTCACCAGATCCCTTCTCTTGTATTTTAGCCATCTCAAAATGAATGCAAACACTATTATTTGCTTTCCTGACTGCCAACTGACCCTGCACATTCATCTTAAGAGAATCCTGAACAAGAATTCACAAGCTGCTTTGTGCTTCAGATTTCCAAAGGCCTTTCTGACTTAGAAAGTAATCTACACCTCTATACCTCCTACCAAAGTGCATGCTTCCACACGATGCCACATTGTATTCCAAGTGCTATTTGGCTGATCAAGTCCATACCAACCCTCTGAAGGCCATCCCATCTAGACCCATACCCCTATCCAGTAACCCTGCATTTCCCATGGCTAGTCCATGGCAGGGCGGCATGGCGGTTTAATGGTTATCACTGCTGCCTCACAACGACAGGGACTCAGGTTCGATCCCTGCCTCGAATGACTGTGTGGAGTTTTTACATTCTCCCTGTGTCTGTGTGGGTTTCCTCCTGGTGCTCCGGTTTCCTCCCACAATCCAAAGTTATGCAGGCCAGATGAATTGGTCATGCTAAATTGCCCATAATGTTAGGTGCATTAGTCAGTGGCAAATATAGGGAATGGGTCTTGGTGGGTTACTCTTCAGAGGGTCGGTGTGGACTTGTTGGGCCAAAGGGTCTGTTTCCACACTAGATAATCTAATTTATATCACCTGCACATCTTTAGACTATGGCAGAAAGCCTACACAGTCATGGGGAGAACGTGCAAACCCTACACAGACTATCACCCAAGGCTGGGATCAAACCTGGGTCCCCAGCGCTGTGAGGCAGCAGTGCTGACCATTGAGCCACCATCCACTGGTCCTCTAAGATTTTGATCCCCTTGTTTCTGCAAACCACAAGATGAATTCTGAAATGCAGATATCATGGTTAAATACAAGGAAGCCAATTTTACATTGGGTGTAGGTCCAGACTATCCATTCTTTGAGATGCAGTACCATTGTTGAGGCCAAGAATTGGAGGTGCCGAGGATGAAAGTGACCAGCTACAAGATGACAACTTTGACCTTAGCTTTCTCTTTCAGGACACCATAGTGGCCATTCATGCTGCTGATAGGATGGATGCAGAGGTCCAGGTTACCCATATGCTCTTTAACTTCCCCAGCATGGTTATGAGGTCTCTTTGGTCTCTCTTCAGGAGAATCCCCCTTTTATCGAAGAAGGTAACAGTGAGGCAGATCTGTCTGAAATGGAGCTGTCAAAAATGTACACCAATGAAGCCTCGCAAATTTCTGCAAACAGCCAAGTGATCACAATATCCGAGATGTCTCAAGTTGTGGTTGAGAAATGATCTTCAATCATGCATGGAGAAGGTCTTAGAGCTTTAGCACTGATTGGTAAAGTCTCAGGCAGGATCGGTAGTACCTCATCTCAGTTAGCATGGAACCCACTATATGTGAAGCAAACTTACAACCAACAGCAAAGAGCATCAAAATGAAATTCCAACTGGAAATAGTTCACCGAGAGAGTTCGACCACTGTAAGCAGTCACCGAAAGTTAGTGCAAAGGATATACTGAAGTACAAATTGTATTAAACCACCATTAAAGGCTCAGAAATTATTAATCTGGCAAGTGAAGATCGCAATGGGTAGCATTATCTTTGGAGTGTTAATCCAGAGGGAGTTTTCTGGAGACCTGGGTTTGAACCCTGCCATAGCAGATGGTGGAATTTGAATTCAATTGAAAGTCAATTGGAAATTAGAGCCTAATGATGACCATGAAACCATTACCAATTGCTGTGGAGGAAAACCATCTGAATCATCAATGTCTTTTAGGGAGCAAAATCTGCTATACTTACCTGGTCTGGTCTCCATGTGACTCCAGATCCATAGCAATGTGGTTGTCTCTTAACAGACCTCTGGGCAATAAATGCTGGGCCAGCCGACAATGCCCACATCTCTTGAATTAACTTGAGAAGAACAAATTGACTCTCACCACGAACCATTCCTTTAACTCACGTTGCCCAAATGACAGAGAACCTTAAAAAAGCAGAAAGTCGAGTGGAATTCATAGAATGCTTTTAAGATAGTTTCCTGAAGCAGCGTGTTTTGGAAATTACCACACAGCAGATTATTTTAGACGTGGTACTCTGGAATGCGACAGGATTAATTAATGACCTCAGGGTGAAGGCACATATAGGTAGCCCTGAAGGCATTATGCTTGAATTTTACATTCAGTTTGAAAAGGAAAAGTTTGAACCTAAGATAATTGTTAAACATGGATAAGGGTAACCAAATGGGCAAGAAAGCTGAGCTAGCTCACATGAACTGGAAGACTAGGTTAGCAAATACATATGTCAAAAGAATGGGATATTTCAGTATACTCAGAATAAGATTTTTCCGATTATAAAGAAAATCTACAAAGGGAGGATCCAACATCTGTGTTTAACTAAAGAAGTTAGGGAAACTATAAAACTTAAAGAAAAAGCATAAAGCTACATGAAAATGACTGGTGGATCAGATGATCGTCAGTCAAAAGTGTGGTGCTGGAAAAGCACAGCCGAAAAGGCAGTAAGTGAGGAGCAGGGGAGCCAACATTTCAAGCATAAGCTCTTCATCAGAAATGAGGGGTGGCCCAAGGAGGTTGGGAGATAAATGGGAGCAGGGTAGGGCTGGGGTTAAGGGAGCTGGGAATGCAATAGCTCGATTAAGGTGGGAGTGAAGGTAATAGGTCAGAGAGGAGGGTGGAGCGGATAGGTGGGAAGGAAGATGGACAGGTAGGACAATTCAAGAGGGCGGTACCAAGTTGGAAGGTTGGACCTTGTAGAGGGACGAGGATAATCTCTTCAAGGTAGGCATCCTTGAAAGAGGCTTCACAGGAAGGTTATAATCAACTAGGAGAAAGTGAGGACTGTGGATGCTGGAGATCAGAGTCAAAACGTGTCCAACCTTCCAACTCGTCACCACCCTGTTGAACTGTCCTAACTGACCATCTTCCTTCCCACCTATTCGCTCCATCCTCCTCTCCGAACTATCACATTCACCCCCACCTTCATCTGGCAATCGCATCGCCATCTACCAACCATCCCCCCCAAACCTCAGTGAAGAGCTTATGCCCGAAATGTCGACTCTCCTGCTCCTCAGATGCTGCCTGACCAGCTGTGCTTTTCCAGCACCACACTGTTTGACTCTGATCTCCAGCATGTGCAGCCCTCACTTTCTCCTAGGTCAGATGATTGGTCAGAGTACAAAGAATGGCAGAGAATGACAACATTTACTTAAGAGGAAGAAATTTAACAATCAGAGGGAGCTAACTGATAGCAAACAGTTTTCCATGTATTTAAAAAGTTGAAGTAAAATGAGCATTAGTCCTCGAGAGAATAAAAGATAATAAAAAATATTGGCGGATTAAGTGAACAAATATTTTGCTTCTGTCATCACTCTCGAGGATACCAACATCATTCCTGTAGGGTCATAGAGATGTACAGCATGGAAACAGACCCTTCGGTCCAACCCGTCCATGCCGATCAGATATCCCAACCCAATCTAGTCCCACCTGACAGCACCCGGCCCATGTCCCTCCAAACCCTTCCTATTCATATACCCATCCAAATGCCTCTTAAATGTTGCAATTGTATCAGCCTCCACCACATCCTCTGGCAGCTCATTCCATACACATACCACCTTCTGCGTGAAAAAGTTGCCCCTTAGGTCTCTGTTATATCTTTCCCCTCCCACCCTAAACCTATGCCCTCTAGTTCTGGACTCCCTGACCCCAGGGAAAAAAACTTTGTCTATTTATCTTATCCATGCCCCTCATAATTTTGTAAACCTCAATAAAGTCACCCCTCAGCCTCTGACGCGCCAGGGAAAACAGCCCCAGCCTGTACATCCTTGTAAATCTTTTCTGAACCCATTCAAGTTTCACAACATCTTTCCGATAAGAAGGAGACCAGAATTGCACGTAATATTCCTACAGTGGCCTAACCAATGTCCTGTACAGCTGCAACATGACCTCCTAACTCCTGTACTCAATACTCTGACCAATAAAGGAAAGCATACAAAATACCTTCTTCACTATCTTATCTACCTGCAACTCCACTTTCAAGCAGCTATGAACCTGCACTCCAAGGTCTCTTTATTCAGCAACACTCCCTAGGACCTTACCATTAAATGTATAAGTCCTGCTAAGATTTGCTTTCCCAAAATGCAGCACCTCGCATTTATCTGAATTTAACTCCATCTGCCACTTCTCAGCCCATTGGCCCATCTGATCAAGATCCTGTTGTAATCTGAGGTAACCCTCTTCGCTGTCCACGACACCTCCAATTTTGGTGTCATCTGCAAACTTACTAACTGTACCTCTTATGCTCGCATCCAAATCATTTATGTAAATGACAAAAAGTAGAGGACCCAGCACCAATCTTTGTGGCACTCCACTGGTCACAGGCCTCCAGTCTGAAAAACAACCGTCCACCACCACCCTCTCTATCTTCTACCTTTGAGCCTGTTCTGTATCCAAATGGCTAGTACTCCCTGTATTCCATGAGTTCTAACCTTGCTAATCAGTCTCCCATGGGGAACCTTGTCGAACACCTTACTGAAGTCCATATAGATCACATTTACTGCTCTGCCCTCATCAATCTTCTTTGTTACTTCTTCAAAAAACTCAGTCAAGTTTGTGAGACATGATTTCCCACACACAAAGCCATGTTGACTATCCCGAATCAGTCCTTGCCTTTCCAAATACATGTACATCCTGTCCCTCAGGATTCCCTCCAACAAACTTGCCCACCACTGAGGTCAGGCTCACTGGTCTATAGTTCCCTGGCTTGTCTTTACTGCACTTCTTAAACAGTGGCACCACATTTGCCAACCTCCAGTCTTCCGGCACCTCACCTGTGACTATCGATGATACAAATAACTCAGCAAGAGGCCCAGCAATCACTTTTCTAGCTTCCCACAGAGTTCTCGGGTACACCTGATCAGGTCCTGGGGATTTATCCACCTTTAACCATTTCAAGACATCCAGCACTTCCTCCACTGTAATCTGGACATTTTGCAAGATGTCACCATCCATTTCCCTACAGTCTATATCTTCCATATCCTTTTCCACAGTAAATACTGATGCAAAATATTCATTTAGTATCTCCCCCATTTTCTGTGGCTCCACACAAAGGCCACCTTGCTGATCTTTGAGGGGTCCTATTCTCTGCCTAGCTACCCATTTATCCTTAATGTATTTGTAAAAACCCTTTGGATTCTCCTTAATTCTATTTGCCAAAGCTATCTCATGTCCCCGTTTTGCCCTCCTGATTTCCTTCTTAAGTATACTCCTGTTTCCTTTATACTCTTCTAAGGATTCACTCGATCTATCCTGTCTATACCTGACATATGCTTCCTTCTTTTTCTTAACCAAACCTCAATTTCTTTAGTCATCCAGCATTCCCTACACCTACCAGCCTTCCCTTCCACCCTGACAGGAATATACTTTCTCTGGATTCTTGTTATCTCATTTCTGATCAGGTTCCCTTTACCTGCAAACATCTGCCCCCAATCAGCTTTCGAAAGTTCCTGCCTAATACCTTCAAAATTGACCTTTTTCCAATTTAGAACTTCAACTTTTAGATCTGGTCTATCCTTTTCCATCACTATTTTAAAACAAATAGAATTATGGTCGCTGGCCCCAAAGTGCTCCCCCACTGACACCTCAGTCACCTGCCCTGCCTTATTTCCCAAGAGTAGGTCAAGTTTTGCATCCTCCACATACTGAATCAGAAAATTGTCTTGTACACATTTAAGAAATTCTTCTCCATCTAAACCTTTAACACTATGGCAGTCCCTGTCGATGTTTGGAAATTTAAAATCCCCTACCATAACTAACCTATTATTCTTACAGATAGCTGAGATCTCCTTACAAGTTTGTTTCTCAATTTCCCTCTGACTTTTGGGGGGGTCTATAATAAAATCCCAATA
The DNA here is from genome assembly GCF_047496795.1 of Chiloscyllium punctatum. Classification (NCBI taxonomy): domain Eukaryota; kingdom Metazoa; phylum Chordata; class Chondrichthyes; order Orectolobiformes; family Hemiscylliidae; genus Chiloscyllium; species Chiloscyllium punctatum. Next base: position 31,174,361 of record NC_092741.1, read on the forward strand.
AGGTGATCATCCCTTTCTTATTTCTCAGTTCCACCCAAATAACTTCCCTGGATGTATTTCTGGGAATATCCTCCCTCAGTACAGCTGTAATGCTATCCCTTATCAAAAATGCCACTCCTCCTCCTCTCTTGCCTCCCTTTCTATCCTTCCTGTAGCATTTGTATCCTGGAACATTAAGCTGCCAGTCCTGCTCATCCCTGAGCTATGTTTCCGTAATTGCTAAGATATCCCAGTCCCATGTTCCTAACCATGCTCTGAGTTCATCTGTCTTCCCTGTTAGGCCCCTTGCATTTAATTTATTAGTCCTACCTTGTCCCTGCCTGCCCTGACTGTTTGACTCACTTCTGTTCTCAGCTGTACCCGTCTCAGATTGATCTCTTTCCTCACTATCTCCCTGGGTCCCACCACCCCCACCCCCCCACCCCACACACATCTTACTAGTTTAAATCCTCCCAAGCAGTCCTAGCAAATTTCCCTGCCAGTATATTAGCCCCCTTCCAATTTAGGTGCAATCTGTCCTTCTTATACAGGTCACTTCAACCCAGAAGAGATTCCAATGATCCAAAAATGAGAATCCTTCTCCCATATACCACCTCCTTAGCCATGCATTCATCTGCTCTATCCTCCTATTCCTGCTCTCACTAGCTCGTAGCACTGGGAGTAATCCAGATATTACTACCCTTGAGGACCTCCTTTTAAAATTTCTGCCTCTCTGTAATCTCCCTTCAGAATCTCAACCTTTTCCCTTCCTATATCATTGGTTCCAATGTGGACAATGACCTCTTGCTGGCCCCTCTCCCCTGTGAGAACATTCTGCACCCTCTCTGAAACATCCTTGATCCTGGCACCAGGGAAACAACACACCATTCTGCTTTTTCTCTGCTGGCCACAGAAATGTCTGTCTGTACTTCGGACTACAAAATCCCCGAACACAATTGATCTCTTGGAAGCCGACATACCCCTCATTGCATTAGAGCCAGTCTCAATACCAGAAACTTGGCTGTTCGTGCTTCATTCCCCTGAGAATCCATCACTCCCAATATTTTCCAAGACAGCATACCTGTTTGAAATGGGTATATCCACAAAAGACTCCTGCACCAGCTGCCTACCGCTTTTACCCTTCCTGGAGTTAACCCATCAATGTGACTGTATCTGAGACTTTCCCCTCTTCCTATAACTGCCATCCAGGAGATAGAAGGGAGAGGAGAGCTTGGTGAATTACCATCAGAAGGGCAAGTAAACAGGTAGCATTGCAGGATGGCAAGTCTATAGCTTTGCTCCATTTCATCCTAATGTCCTCGAAGAGGTGTTAATGAGGGGACTTTCAAAATTCCCTGGATTCAGGACAGTAACACATTAAATCCATCTAGTCAAGAAGGGAATGCTGCACAGGAACATCCTAATGATCCTAATTAGGAAGATTATTTCTTTGTTGGTGATGGTACACTCTGACGTCCTGGTTGCTGCAATGGTATTATCTATAGAGGAGTCATCTTGAGAGGAGTAAATATGAAGAGTTACTACAATTTGCAGAAAAAAAAATCCTTCCATAGGAGTAATATCTACAGAGTTGCCTTTAGTATCTCCATTTTTTATTTTCACCTCTCTGATTCATTACTGACGATAATGTTGAATGGTCCTATTGTCATCACAACAACCGTGGATGATGCAGTCGTGAAGTTCCTCACACTGAAAATGCTTCATTTTCTTTTCCAATGTTACCTTTCCCCAGTATAAAATGCAGAGGATGAAGAGAACTTCAATTTGTATCCACTGTCCTCTTCTTCATAACGTTGTGATGGTTCAGTCCCTAAAGGTTTGCCTCTTGAATCAGTTTATCTTTGGCCTTCACTGCTGTTACTTTCAGGTATTGTAAGTATCAAAGCCCTGAGACCAGTTGTCCTGAGAAGATGTCATTTCACTACACCAATGTGTTCACCTTCCAATGAAATGGAAATGGAACAGATCCATCCTACCCGCTATCCAAGAGATCCAAGAACACTGTTGAAGATTGTCACCTCCAGTAAAGGAGACAGGCTGGGAGCAGGGTTGGGTCGGGTGCAAGTGTGGGGGAGAGTTGCATGAAAACTGGAAGTAATTCATGCTGTTAACAGTTGGTGGGTCAAGCAAACTTTGGAAGAAAGTGGGGCAAAGGGTCTTTTTTTAAAAAAATCAACCTGTCCAGAGATGCTGATACATCTTCCTGGAGCAAGTGGGATGTAAACCCAGGCATCCTAGCTCAGAGATGGGGATATTACTACTGCACCACAAGTAGCCTTGAAGTACAGGGGTTAACCATACATTTAAGAATAGTTGTTGAGCCTGTGCAGGTCAGATGGAACTGGGAGCTGAGTCTGTAGGGTTCCAGAAGGTTCTTTTACCATCTCTGGTATACAATGTGTTTATTTAATCAAGGTTGCTACTGTTAACCGACATGGGTATGGGCTATCATTTAGAGATTTGATTTGATTTATTGTTCTCACATGTACCTAAGTACAGTGAAGAGTTTTGCTTTGCCAGCAGTACGGGCAGATTATAGCAAACATAGTAAACAAGGACATACAGATCAGAGGGTGCTTAGACTGAGTGAGGCCTACATGGTTACAGCCGCACAGGAGGTACACAAACCAAGATGAGCATTAGATTTGAAATTAGAGGTCCATTCGGCAGTCTAATAACAGCAGGGGAGAAAGTTGTTCTTGAATCTGTTGACGTGTGTGTGTATGTTTTAGCTTCTGTATCTTCTGCCTGACGGAACAGGTTAGAAGAGAGTATTACTGGGGTGGGCAGGTCTTTGACTGATGATGATTTATCAAAAACTCAGATCTGATTTCACTACTGCATCTTCTGAAGAGGAACATAGAAGCCGTCCTCAACATCCTGATCCAACATTTACCCCTCAATTAACGTGGAAAAAAAAGGTTCCTTCCAGTATGACACTGCTGCTTGTATGTGCATTAAAAGGCTGTCCTACTGTTTAGAAATACTTGATTTTTTTTTGTCAGAAGCTTAAGGAGGACCTAAGATCATGAAAGGGACTATGTAAGTGCAAAATTATCCTTCATTATATCCTGAAAGTGACCTTTGTTTTACGATAATGCCACATGTCCAGATTAATTCAGTCTACTGTCTGTTTGGAATGCTGAACATGCAATTCAGTTTTGCTAAATGGAATTGTATTTTGGAATAAATAATAATAGTTTTCAGTTCTTGTCACATTCACTTCCTGAATTATTGTACCTTGAGTGTAGTCTGTTTGATGGATCTTGATAGTGTCCTGTATTGCAGGCATGTACCTTCAGCAAAATGGAACATATCCACGTTTGTGTTTGGAGCCTTGTATGCACCTGTCCAATGGAGCTTTGGATTGCCTTCTATAATGGACCTTGGGTGTATGCTGTGTTACAAACTTTAATGTTCATGTACATTAGGCTCCGAGGACATCCTGCACAGTAGTCATCAACTACTGCAACTTGGACCTTTGTGGTGTTATACTGTTTGGATGTGTAATACGCTGGGCTTTTGCTCTCAAAGTGGAAAAAAAATTATCACACGCAGCACCCAGTGTTGGTGCTCTCCTTCATGTTAAATTTTCAAACACTTATTTGATCTGATGCCCTCTGATTCTTTCAACACCTATTGCTCAGTCGGACTCTCATCTGTGTTCACATTGTGAATCCAACCATGAAGAAAACATTACAAGCCCATCAATTCATATCAGAGCCATTCAATTGCAGAGACACTCTTTGGCCAAGAAGCACTTCGTTTCTGGTCATCTATACATTTGCCAGAAACTGTTAGATTGATTCTTTATCTTGATAGTTAAAGCTAATAGGGTAAGTGTGATTGCCTTGCAATTCTCCTCAATGAGACTTCAGGCTTTCTGTGTTAAACATGCCTTAGAAACACAAAGAAGACATTTCTACATATGAGGGAGTCCCTAATCAATGACCAAAATAATGATAGTTACCAATAAGTTCAATGGGAAATTGAGTGGAGACTGTTACCGAGGGAATGGTTAGAATATGCCGTCTCATGGACAATTTGAGGGGAACAGCATAGAGAGCTATTTAAGGGGAAACTAGATAAACATATTAGAGAGAAATAAATGGAGAGAGAAATAGAAATTGAAAAATTTGTGAATGAAAATTCTGAACTCAGATTCCAAAGCTCCAAAAAGAAAACCATGTTTTAAAAAAAATGGATTTCATCGAAGGAGTAACATGCATCGAGGATAAAGGGGAACCTTTAACATACCATATTTAGATTTCCAGAAGGCATTTAATGAGTTGTCACTGTCAGGGATATTGCAGAAAATAAAAGCCCACAGTGTCGGGGGTAATGCTTTAGCATGGATGGAAGATCGGCTGGCAGAATACAAAGATTGTACATAAATGGATCTTTGTCTGGCTGGCTGGGTGAGTCCTTCAGGGACCTGTGCTAGTTCCTTAATCTTTGTTCAATTCCAGCCTCAGGCAACTGTTTGTGTAGGTTTCCGGTTTCCTCCCACAGTCCAAATGACGTGCAGGTTGGGTGAATTGTCCATGCTAAATTGCCCATTGGTCAGGGGTAGATATAGGGAAATGGGTCTGGGTGAGTTACTCTTTGCAGGGTGAGTGTGGACTTGTTGGGCTTAAGGGTCTGTTTCCACATTGTAGGTGTGTAATAATTGGGAAGGCCCTAAGCAACTAGCCATGCTCAATTGCCCATAGTGTGCAGGCCAGAAGGGTTGCCAATGGGAAATGAAAGGGTACAGGAATAATGTTGTGAGCTTGATCTGGGTGGGATGCTCTTTGGGGGGTTGGTGTGGACTGGATGGGTCAACTGGCCTGCTTCCACACTGTAGGGATTCTATGAATGCATGGTAATTAAATTTTCAGACAGTGTGAAGATAGGCATGTGGTAAAGCAGTATAATGTATTTGCAGGTAGGTATAGTTAGGTTGGGTCAGTGGACACAAATCTGGCAGATGGAATTTAATGTGTAAAGTCGATGAAGTGGGAAGTTGGAAAAAGCACAGTAGGTCAAGCGGGATCAGAAGAGCAGGGGAGTCAATGTTTCAGGTCAGAACTATCTCCAGTTACAATGTGCAAACCATTGTAGTTGTTTACTTTGACAGGAAGAACAAAAATATTGCCTAAACGGCGAACACGCGCAGAATTCCAAAATAAATATAAAGATGTTACGCTTTATTTATACAGAACATTGGTGAGACCACATCTTGAATATTGTATGCAGCATTGATCTCCCCATTTGAGGAAGGAACTAAATGCTATAAGAGCAGGTCAGAAACTGGGAATACTGCAGTGAGTAACTCAATTCCTCACCTGCCAAAGCCTGCTCACCATCTACAAGGCACACGGCAGGAGCATGATGGAGTGCTGTCCATTGGCCTGGATGAGTGCAGCTCCAACAACAATCAAGAAGCTTGAGACCATGCAGGATAAAGCAATCCACTTGACTGGCACCACATCTACAAACATTTAGTCCTTCAGCCACCAATGTTCAGGAGCGGTGCCATCTGCAAGATGCACTACAGAAAGTTGCCAAAGCTCCTTCAACAGAATCTTCCAATCCATGACAACTTCTATTGTGAAGTACATGGATATCAGATTCAGTAATCAAAAAAGTCTGGAATTCAAAGTCTAACAATGACCATGAAACCATTGTGGATTGTTGGAAAAGCCCATCTGGTTTACTAATGTCCTTCAGGGAAGAAAACTGGCAATCTTACCTGACCTGGCCTCCATGTGACACCAGCAATGTGATTGACTCTTAACTGCCCTCTGGGCAATAAGGGATGGGCAATCAATGCTGACTTAGTCAACAATGCCCTCATCCCATGAATGATTTTTTTAAAGATCAGACTGGATAATATAGAGGAGTTTAAAAGTTAGATGATATAGAACACAGAACATAGAAAAATACAGAAAAATACGGCCCTCGATGTTGCGCCGATCCAAGCCCACCTAACCTACACTAGCCCACTATCCTCCATATGCCTATCCAATGTCTGTTTAAATGCCCATAAAGAGGGAGAGTCCACTACTGCTACTGGCAGGGCATTTCATGAACTCACGACTCACTGAGTAAAGAATCTACCCCTAACATCTGTCCTATACCTACCACCCCTTAATTTAAAGCTATGCCCCCTCGTAATAGCTGACTCCATACGTGGAAAAAGGTTCTCATGGTCAACCCTATCTAAACCCCTAATCATCTTGTACACCTCTATCAAGTCACCCCTAAACCTTCTTTTCTCCAATGAAAACAGCCCCAAGTGCCTCAGCCTTTCCTCATACAATCTTCCTACCATACCAGGCAACATCCTGGTAAACCTCCTCTGCACCCATTCCAGTGCCTCCACATCCTTCCTATAGTATGGCGACCAAAACTGCACACAATATTCCAGATGCGGCCGCACCAGAGTTTTATACAACTGCAACATGACCTCAGGACTCTGGAACTCAATTCCTCTACCAATAAAAGCCAGTACACCATATGCCTTCTTCACCGCACTATTTACCTGGGTGGCAACTTTCAGAGATCTGTGTACATGGATACCAAAATCCATCTGCTCATCCCCACTACCAAGTATCTGACCATTAGCCCAGTACCCCATCTTTTTGTTACTCATGCCAAAATGAATCACCTCACACTTACCCACATTGAAATCCATTTGCCACCTTTCTGCCCAGCTCTGCAGCTTATCTATATCCCGCTGTAACCTGACACATCCTTCCTCACTGTCAACAACTCCACCGACTTTCGTATCATCCACAAACTTGCTCACCCAACCTTCTAGCCCCTCCTCCAGGTCATTTATGAAAATAACAAACAGCAATGGTCCCAAAACAGATCCTTGCGGAACACCGCTAGTAAATGCACTCCAAGATGAACCTTTACCATTAACTGCTACCCTCTGTCTTCTTCCAGCCAGCCAATTCCTAATCCAAACCTCCAACTCACCCTCAATGCCATACCTCCGTATTTTTTGCAGTAGCCTACCATGGGGAACCTTATCAAGCGCCTTACTAAAATCCATATACACCACATCTACCGCTTTACCCTCATCCAACTCCTTAGTCACCTTCTCAAAGAATTCAATAAGGTTTGTGAGACACGATCTGCCCTTCACAAAACCATGCTGACTATCCTTGATCACATTATTCCTACCCAGATGTTCATAAATCCTATCCCTTACAATTCTCTCTAAGACTTTGCCCACAACAGAAGTGAGACTCACCGGCCTATAGTTACTAGGGTTATCCCTACTCCCCTTCTTGAACAAGGGAACCACATTTGCTATCCTTCTGGCACTATTCCTGTAGACAACGAGGACATAAAAATCAAGGCAATGGCTCTGCAATCTCCTCCCTTGCTTCCCAGAGAATCCGAGGATAAATGCCATCAGGCCCCTATTTTCACCCTTTCCAGAATTTCCAACACCTCTTCCCTACATACCTCAAAGCTGTCCACTCTAATTAATTGCAACTCAGTATTCACATCGGCAACAATGTCCTGTTCCTGAGTGAATAGTGACGAAAATTATTCATTCAGTGTCTCCCCAATCTCTCCAGCCTCCACACGCAACTTCCCATTACTATCCTTGACTGGACCAATTCCTACCCTAGTCATTCTTTTATTCCTGACATACCTATAGAAAGCCTTTGGGTTTTCCCTAATCCTACCAACTAAGGACTTTTCATATCCCCTCCTTGCTGCTCTTAGCTCTCTCTTCAGATCCTTCCTGGCTGCCTTATAACTCTCAATCGCCCCAACTGAACCTTCACGCCTCATCTTTACATAGGCCGCCCTCTTCCCTTTAACAAGGGATTCCAATTCCCTATTAAACCACGACTCCTTCACACGACCCTTTCCTCCCTGCCTGACAGGTACATACTTATCAAGGACACTCAATAGTTGCTCCTTGATGTTATGCCATCTCCAAGAAAACTATCAAGATGACTTACAGAAGCTATTACAGACTCATAATTTGAGTTATGTCAGTATGCCAGGAAAGAAAATATTTTTGTCTATGATGTTCATGCTGGGGTAGTGTAACCCCTAAAGCAACATCCCTACAGACTCAACTGAGAGAAATGGTCCAAAGTGATGGAAGAGATCAAGTTAATGACGGACATTCCAATATAAGCATGACAAACTTTTAACCCCATTTTCTTCCACCAAGAGTTTATCTACTACCACCTTAAAAATATTTTCAGAATCTGCTTCCGCCCCCTTTTCAGGGAGAAAGCATTAAAGACTCATGATCCTGCAACAATTTTGCTGTCTTAAATGAGTACACCTTGTTTTTAAACACTGACACCTGAGTGCTAGAATCTTGGACAAGCGGAAACATCCTCTTCATCTCCAATTAGTGGAGAAGTCACATCCTCACATTGTCTTCAGAACATCCTTTGGTGCTCTTTGGATTTGTTAGATCAGACAGCAGTGCAGATGAACAGGAGAGAAAAACTTTCAGTTCCTTGTCATGTTTACCAAGAGGCTGCGATAATCCAGTCTTGCATTCTCCTCCTCTGAATCAGCTTTCTGTCTTACCGTGAGTCGCAACACAATAAAACAACCATCATCACAAACTGACATTCGGCTCCACTAATGCATTGGCCTGCGAGAGAAATAAGAGGGTGTGTGTGGGGGGGGCGAATGTAGAATGGGGTGATGGAGAGGAAAACCAGTTAAGTGTTCAGGGTGAAATATTTGTGAGGGAAGAAATGGGATAACACAAATGGATTCTGGATTAGTGGTACTGGAAAAGCACAGCAGTTCAGGCAGCATCCGAGGAGAAGTAAAATCGATGTTTCAGGCAAAAGCCCTTCATCAGGAATACAGGTAGAGAGCCTGAAGGATGGAGAGATAAATGAGGGAAGGGTGGGGGTGGGGAGAAAGTAGCGTAGAGTACAATAGGTGAGTGGGGAAGGGGATGAAGGTGATAGGTCAGGGAGGAAGGTGGAGTGGATAGATGGAAAAGAAGATAGGCAGGTCGGACAAGTCATGGGGACAGTGCTGAGCTGGAAGTTTGGAACTGGGGCGAGGTGGGGGAAGGGGAAATGAGGAAACTGTTGAAGTCCACATTAATGCCCTGGGGTTGAAGTGTTCCGAGGCGGAAGATGAGGCGTTCTTCCTTCAGTCGTCTGGTGGTGAGGGAGCGGCGGTGAAGGAGGCCCAGGACCTCCATGTCCTCGGCAGAGTGGGAGGGGGAGTTGAAATGTTGGGCCACAGGGCGGTGTGGTTGATTGGTGCAGGTGTCCCAGAGATGTTCCCTAAAGCGCTCTGCTAGGAGGCGCCCAGTCTCCCTAATGTAGAGGAGACCACATCGGGAGCAATGGATACAATAAATTATATTGGTGGATGTGCAGGTAAAGCTTTGATGGATGTGGAAGGCTCCTTTAGGGCCTTGGATGGAGGTGAGGGAGAAGGTGTGGGCGCATGTTTTGCGATTTCTGTGGTGGCAGGGGAAGGTGCCAGGAGGGGAGGGTGGGTTGTAGGGGGGTGTGGACCTGACCAGGTAGTCACGGAGGAAACGGTCTTTGCAGAAGGCGGAAAGGAGTGGGAAGGGAAATATATCCCTGGTGGTGGGGTCCGTTTGGAGGTGGCGGAAATGACGATGGATTATTTGGTTTATGTGAGCACCAGGGGCGCTCTGTCCTTGTTATAGTTGGAGGGGTGGGGTCTGATGGCGGAGGTGCGGGATGTGGACGAGATGTGTTGGATGGCATCTTTAAACACGTGGGAAGGGAAATTGCGGTCTCTAAAGAAGGAGTCCTATGGTGGAACTGGTCCTCCTGGGAGCAGATACGGTGGAGGCAGAGGAATTGTGAATATGGGATGGCATTTTTGCAGGAGGTAGGGTGGGAAGAGGTGTAATCCAGGTAGCTGTGGGAGTCGGTGGGTTTGTAAAAAATGTCGGTGTCAAGTCGGTCATTGTTAATGGAGATGGAGAGGTTCAGGAAGAGGAGGGAGGTGTCAGAGATGGTCCAGGTAAATTTAAGGTCAGGGTGGAATGTGTTGGTGAAGTTGATGAATTGCTCAACCTCCTCTTGGGAGCACGAGGTGGCGCCAATGCAGTCATCAATGTAGCAGAGGAAGGGGTGGGGAGTGGTGCCGGTGTAATTACAGAAGATGGACTGTTCAACAAAGAGACAGGCACATCTGGGGCCCATACGTGTGCCCATGGTTACCCCTTTGGTCTGCAGAAAGTGGGAGGCTTGAAAGGAGAAATTGTTAAGGTTGAGGACCAGTTTGGCCAGACGAATGAGAGTGTCGGTGGAAGGGTACTGTTGGGGACGTCAGGAGAGGAAGAAACGGAGGGCTTGGAGGCCCTGGTCTTGGCGGATGGAGGTGTAGAGGGATTGGATATCCATGGTGGAGATGAGGCTTTGGTGGCCAGAGAAATGGAAGTCCTGGAGGAGATGGAGGGCGTGGGTGGTGTCTCGAACATATGTGGGGAGTTCCTGGACTAGGGGGGATAGGACAGTGTCAACGTAGGTAGAAATGAGTTCAGTGGGACAGGAGCATGCTGAGACAATGGGTCGGCTAGGGTGGTCAGGCTTGTGGATCTTGGGAAGGAAGTAAAATGGACTCAGGGGAGATGTAAAATAAAGGCAATTGTATCTTTACTCTCAGTAAAGCTACAGAGCAAGTGTGATGGTATTTACATCATAGTGACGTTAGGTCACATGGAGCTGGAGCCTGAGTCCATAGGAACGCAGCTAAGAAGTTCTTTCTTACCTTCTTCTGTTTGAATCATAAAAAATCACATAAACCAGGCTATACCATAGTCCATAGTTCATAGTCCATACCATAGTCCAACAGGTTTAATTGGAAGCACTAGCTTTTGGAGCGCCACTCCTTCCTCAGGTGGTTGTGAATCATGTTTGAATTGTATTAGATATACTTCTTAGGGCTAAAGGAGTTAAGGGCATAGAGAGAATGCCGTAACAGGATCTCCAGTTGGGTGATCAGTTGTAACCATTCTTTGTCTATCTTATTTGAGGCCACTGTGATCTTTGTCTCCTTGATTTCTTTTGCTCCAAGGAGAACAGCCTCCGGCTTCTCCAACATAATTTTTGTAGCTAAAATCCCTGCAGCCTGCCCTCCCATTCTGGCAAATGATCACTGCACTCTCTCAGGGACCAGCACATCCTTCATAAAGAGTGGTGACAAGAAATGGATGCAATAGTCTATTTGCAACCAATAGTCAGGCTCTGAAAATATTCAGCACCAATTTTCCCAGGTTTTGTACTCATTCCTTTTCTTTATGAAGCCCAAGATCCCAATGTGTTACTGTCTCAATTTGTTCCACCTTCTTCAAAGCTGGGTGTATGTGAACACCACCTGCCGCAGTTTCAGCACATACATTAGTACTTGATTACCTCTCCTTTGCTGTAAACTTCAATGCCTTTCTAGATGAGAATTTATCTCAATTCAAAGAGATGTCCAAACATTGCAACCAGCTCCAGTCTTCCCTGCCACTGGCAAAGTCAAATTCCGTTCTTAATTGCATGGGATTTCAAGATTTTAATTTTACTGTGACTGCATCTATTTGCAATTCAAGACCTTGTTTTACACTGATTCAATAAATCAAATTTCATTTCTGTCTTGTGGGATTCCAAGAATGCTAACAGCATTGCTGAAATCAGAACGCATATTTCTTTTCTGGCAAAGACACACTGGTGATGCAGAGGGAATGAAGATAAAATCAGAAAAGTTTTTCCTTTTCGATAAAAATCCTTCTAATAAAGAATTTGTGGATGGTGACACTTTCTATGACGGATGTTCTAATGTTGAGGTTCTCCCAATTATTACATGCATAGAATCCCTACAGTGTGGAAACAGTCCTTGGCCCAACCCAAGCTCCGAAGAGTAAGCCACCCAGGCCTATTCCCCTACCCTATATCTACCCCAACCAATGGGGGATTTAGCATGGACAATTCATCTAACCTGCACATCTTTGGACTGCGAGAGAAAACCCACACAGACACGGGAAGAATGTGAAAACTTCACCCAGACAGCCACCCAAGGGTGGAATTGAACCCAGGTCCCTGGCGGTGTGAGGCAGCTGAGCTAACCACTAAGATTAGCCTGCTATGCTTCAAATAATTGAAACCCTCTCTAAATAAATGCTGTTTCCGATGACAAAACTATCTGACCATAAAATTCATCAGAAATTGAGACTCTCGCAATTTATACCTGATAATGAAATACTTCATTGGAGGGATGCCAGTGATGAGCCCATAACATGGTTCACACTCGCAAGATAATCTTCATCAAATGGCCCCTAAGGGTCAGATTCTGTTGCAAAATGGTTCCGGGTGATGGAATTCTCTTCATAAAATGGCTTTCTGATGACCGGAGTTTGTTAGGTGATAGACCAGGAGTGACAATCTCAGGAGAAAGGGTAGGCCACTTAGGACTGAGATGAGAAGAAAGTTCTTCACCCAGGGAGTGGCAAGCCTGTGGAATTCTCTGCCACAGAAAGCCAAAACATTGCATGTTTTCGAGAAGGAGTTAGATTTAGTTCTCAGGGTAAAGGGATCAAAGAGTGGAAGGAGAAAGCAGGAATGGGGGATTGAGTTGGATGATCAGCCATGATGCTATTGAATGGCAGAGCAGGCTCAAAGGGCTGAATGGCCTATTCCTGCTCTTACTTTCTATGTTTCTATGCTCTGAATAAATAATTTCTTCTTCCTCATTAAAAGAAAATGGAGCACGGGCATAACTGACAAGGCCAACATTTATTGATGATCCCTAATTGCCCTTGAGAAGGTGATGGTAGGTTGTCATCTTGAACCATTGCAGTCGATCTGGGTGCAGGAAACCTTCAAATGCTGTTCAGGAAAGAATTCAAGACTTTTGAACCAGTTATGTCGAAGGAACAGTGGTACAGTTCTGAGTTAAGATGATACGTGAATGTGGTGTCGCTACACACTTGCTACTATAGAGTCATAGTCACAGTCATACAGAATGGAAGCAGACCCTTCGGTTCAACAGTCCACAATGACTATCATCCCAGATTAAACTAGTCCCACCCGCCTGCGCTTGGCCTATATCCCTCCAAATATTTCTTATTTACATACTTATCCAAATGCTTTTAAACATTGTAACTGCACCCACATCATCCCCTTCCTCTGGAATTGCATTCCATACATGAATCAACCTGTAAAAACATTGCCCCTCATGTCTTTTTTAAATCTTTCTCTTTCCACCTTAAAAATGTCCCTCCTCCTCTTGAAATCGCCCACCCGAGGGAAAAGATACCTGCCATTTGCTTTATCTGTACCCTTCATGATTTGGTAACCTCTGAAAGGTCACCCCTCAACTTTCTACGCTGCAATGAAAAGGTCCCAACTTCTCCAGCCTTTCATTAGAACTCAAACCCTTCAGTCCCAGCAACATCCTGGTAAATCTTTTCTGAACCCTCTCCGTTAATGATATCCATCCTCCAACAGGGCGACCAGAACTGCACACAGTATGCCAGAAGAGGCCTTTCCGATGTCCTGTACATGATGTCCCAAGCCCAACACTCAATGTTCTGAACAATGAAGGCAAGCATACTAAATGCTTTCTTAACCACCAAACGTTCTGTCAAAAGAGTCTGAGTGAGTTGCTGCAGAGCATCATGTCAATGGTATACACTGATGCCACACTGGGTGTGCACTGCTGGCGAAGGGTTGCAATATTGAAGGTTTTACTTGGACTCACAATCAAACAGGCTGCATTGGCCTCGATGGTGTCACCTTCTCAAGCACTGTTAGAGTTGCAGCCGCTCAGGCAAGCGTAAAATATTCCAACTCACTCTTATCTTGTTCTGTCTTCTGTCTGATGCATTCTTCTGCTGCGCAGACCTCTAAAGTTTGTTTTGGCAGTGGAGTCCGGAACTGGAAGTCAATGCTTCCACAGATTTATCATCATATACAGACCCTCTGAGAGATGGCATGGCTTCGAACAACATTGCAGATCTCCCTTGTAGGTGCAGAACAGGTTTTAGGGAGGCAGGAGGTGAATTACTTGCTACAGTCTTCCTAGCATCTAACCTGCTCTTGTAGCTCTGTGTTTATGTGCCTAGTCCGGAAGAACGCCTCATCTTACGCCTCGGAACACTTCAACCCCAGGACAGAAATGTGAACTTCAACAGTTTCCTCATTTCCCCTTCCCCCACCTCACCCTAGTTCTAAACTTCCAGCTCAGTAACTGTCTCCATGACTTGTCCGGACTTGTCCTACCTGCCTATCTCCTTTTCCACCCTCTCCTCCCTGACCTATCACCTTCATCCCCTCCCCCACTCACCCATTGTACTCTATGCTACTTTCTCCCCACCCCCACCCTCCTCTAGCTTATCTCTCCACGCTTCAGGCTCACTGCCTTTATTCCTGATGAAGGGCTTTTGCCCGAAACATCGATTTCGAAGCTACTTGGATGCTGCCTGAACTGCTGTGCTCTTCCAGCACCACTAATCCAGAATCTGGTTTCCAGCATCTGCAGTTATTGTTTTTACCTCGGTTATACTTTATGTCAATGGTAACCCAAAGGATGTTGATAATGTGGGTTTCATTTAATGGTTATTCCATTGAATGTCAAGGGGAGTAATGGTTCATTCTCTCTTGTTGCAGTAGATCATTGTTTGGGGCAAATGTTAATTAACACCTAAGAAGACAACTTGGCAAGAGTGAACACTGCAGATGCTGGAGCTTAGAGTCGCGAGGGTGGTGCTGGAAAAGCACAGCAGGTCAGGCAGCATCCGAGGAGCAGGAAAATCGACATTTCGAGCAGCAGACCTTCATCATCCTAATGAAGGTCTTTTGCCCGAATCATCGATTTTCCTGCTCCTAGCAAGACAACTGTCTACCGCGTTGTTTCTGATGGTGAGGATTGAAATAAAGAAAGGTAGGATTTTTTAAAAAAAATTCATTCACAGGCTGTGGGCATCACTGGACAGGTCAGCACTTATTGCCCATCACTAATTGCCCAGAAGGTAGTTAAGAGTCAACCACATTGGTGTGGGTCTGGAGTCACATGTAGGCCAGACCAGGTAAATATGGCAGATTTCCTTCCTGGAAGGACATTAGTGAACCAGATAAGATGTTCCTGACAATTGACAACAGATTCATGATAATCATTACAGTCTTAATTCCAAATTTTAATTGAATCCAAATGCCGTAATCTGCTATGGCAGGATTTGAACCTGGTTTCAGATGTTACTGGGTTAACTGGAAAGGTGGGGAAGTATAAAATTGTGCATTTCACACAAAAAAAGAAGCATAGCATCTAAATGATGTGAGAGGTTGCGCAGCACTGAGATGCAGAGGGATCTGAGAGCACAGGAATCATAGATGATTAGTATGCAGGTGCAGCAAGTGATCAGGGAAGC
Organism: Chiloscyllium punctatum; assembly: GCF_047496795.1. Classification (NCBI taxonomy): domain Eukaryota; kingdom Metazoa; phylum Chordata; class Chondrichthyes; order Orectolobiformes; family Hemiscylliidae; genus Chiloscyllium; species Chiloscyllium punctatum. The sequence goes on from NC_092741.1 coordinate 31,189,752, forward strand.
TCGTAGAATGTTGTATTTTCTTATAAGAATTAAATGCAAGAATCAGGAGGTTATCCTACATCTGGAGGACTGCATGGAGTACTGGTTATGGTACATACAGTAAGATGTAAATGCAAAGAGCAAAGAACAAGGAAAATTTACAGCCCAGGAACAGGCCCTTCAGCCCTCCACACCTGAGCCGATCCAAATGTACTATCTAAGGATCTGTATCCCTCTGCTCCCCACCTAGTCATGCAGCTGCCCAGACAATCTTAAATGAATCTACCGTGCCAGCCTCGACCACCTCTGCTGGAAACGCGTTCCAAACGCCCACCACACCACCCTCTGTGTGAAGTGTATCCCCCTTAAATTTTCCACTTCTCACCTTGAAAACATGACCTCTTGTACTACAAAGCTCAGTACTGTTGTCCCACTATTTATGACATACAGAAAAGATCTGTATGCAATATTTTCAAGTTTATTGACAAGAAAAAAACAGGGTGGGATACTGAGTTACAAGGAGGCTGCAAGGTGATTTAGACATATTGAGGGTACAATGGACCTGCAATCCCAGATCTCTCTGCCCATCATCTTTTCCCAAGGCTCTTCCATTCATTGTATAATTCGCTCTAGAATTAGTCTTGCCTAAATGTATCACCTTACATTTGTCTGGAATGAAAACCATCTGCCACTTTTCCTCCCAACTCTTCAGTCTATCTGTATCCTCCTGTATTCTTCGACGGTCCCTTATGCTTTCTGCTACTCCACCAATCTTCGTGTCATCTGCAAACTTGCTGATCGTACCAACAGTGCCCTCTTCTAAATCATTTATGTATATTACTAACAACAGTGGCTCCAACACTGACCCCTGTGGAACACCACTGGTCACCTTTCTCCATTTCGAGAAACTCCCTTCAACTACTACTCTCTGTTTCCTGTTGCTAAACCAGTTCTTTATCCGCCTAGATAGAACACCCTGCACACCATGTGACTTCACTTTCTCCATTAGTCTACCATGGGGAACCTTATCAAATGCCTTACTAAAGTCCATTATATGATATCAACAGCCTTCCTTCATCTATCAACTTGGTCACTTCCTCGAAGAACTCTATCAAGTTGGTAAGGCATGATTTCCCCTGCACAAAACCATGTTGCCTATCACTGATAAGCCCATTCTTTTCTAAATATAAATAGATCCTATCCCACAGTATCCTCTCCTGCAACTTCCCCACCACCAACATCAGGCTCACTGGTCTGTAGTTACCTAGAATATCCCTACTACTTGTACAGGAGAGCAACATGAGCAACCTTCCAGTCCTCCAGCACCTCACCTGTATTTAAGGATACCACAAAGATATCTGTCAGGGCCCCAGATAGTTCCTCTCTCGCCTCACTCAGCAACCTGGGATATATCCCATCTGGTCCTGGGGATTTGTCCACCTTAATAACTTCTAGCATACCCAACTCATCTTCCCTACTTATGCCAATGTGATCCAGACTAATCAAACTTCTCTCTCTAATCTCATCATGTTCCTCTCTTCAGTGAACACTGATGCAAAGTAATCGTTCAGAATCTCACCCATTCTCTCAGGTTCAGCACACAGCCTTCCTTCATTATCTTTTAGTGGACCAATCCTTTCTCTAATTGCCTGCTTGCCTCTTATATAAGAATAGAATGGTTAATTCTGCTTGCTAAAGCTATTTCATGACTCCTTTGAGCCAGTTTGGTTCCTCATTTAAGACTTGTCCGACTCTTCCAATATTCCTCCTGGGCCCGTTCTGTTCTTAGCTGCCTCTTGGTTAGTCGTACAATTTCTCCTGTCATCTGCGGTTCACGAATCTTGCCTTTCCTATCCTTTGCCTTCAACGGGACATGCCTATCCTGCACTATCTTTAACCTATCTTTGAAAGCCTCCCACATCTCAAATGTGGACTTCCCTTCAAATAGCTGTGTCTAATCCACATTTCCCAGCTCCTGCCTAATTTTGATATATTTGCCCTTGGCCCAGTTTAGTACTCTTCCCTTAGGAGCACTCTCTTCTTTATCTGCAAGTATTCTAAAACTTAAAGAATTGTGGTCACTGTTCCCAAAGAAGTCCCCACTGCAAGTTCTACCACCTGTCCTGGCTCGCTCCCCAGTACCAGGTCCAATATGGCCATTTCCCTTGTCGGACTAATGGCATACTGCTCGAGAAAACTCTCCTGGACGCTTCTTGCAAATTCTACCCCATCCAGAGGTCTGATGCTAAGTGTATCCCAGTCAATGTTGGGAAAATTAAAATCTCCCATCACCGCTACCCTATTGCCTCTACATTTTTCCATAATCTGTTAACCTATTTGTTCTTCTATCTCACGCTCACTGTTGGGAGACCTGTAGTACAGCACCTACAATGTAACTGCACCCTTCTTATTTCTCAGCTCCACCCATAATGCCTCAATACCCAAGACCTCCATAGTGTCCTCCTTTAGCACAGCCATGATAATGTCCTTGACAAGTAATGCAATTCCACCCCCCCCCCACCGTTTTACTTCCCTCCTTGTCCCATCTAAAGTGTTTACATCCTGGAACATTTAGTTGCCAATCATTATGCCCTTCCTTCAATCAAATCTCTGTGATTGCAACAATGTCATACTCCCAAGCACCAATCCAAGCCCTAAATTCATCTGCCTTACACACTATACTCTTTGCATTAAAGTAGATGCATTTCAGGCCACCAGTTCTTTTGCATTCCTCTGCTGTCTGCCTACTCTTCTCCTTATTAATGCTAGCTTCATGATTCTTACAGTCTCCGGTCTCCAACTCACTGCCTACTTGTTTTCTCTTCTGGTTCCCAGCCCCCTGCCACATTGGTTTAAAACCTTTCCAACAGCAGTAGCAAAAACTCCCCCAAGGACGTTGGTTCCAGCCTGGTTCAGATGTAGACCGTCCATTTTGTAATAGTCCCACCTTCCCCAGAACCGGTCCCAATGTCCAACAAATCTGAACCCCTCCCTCCTACACCATCTCTCAAGCCACGTGTTCATCCTGCTTATTTTTTCATTTCTACACTGGCGAGCACGTGGCACTGGTAGTAAAGCATTAGAAGCAGTTCGGGGAAGATTTATCTGGGATAATACTGGAGTGAGTGGATTGCCCTTTGGACAATGTTGCCATTTAAAGAGGTTATTTTGTCCAGTTTTTTTTGAAGAGAAGTTATAAGGCAGAGATGTAGAGCTGTCTCTAAAAAAATTAAACACTTTTGAGGTCTTAGGGTTTTTGTTTTAAAATTGGATCAGTGGAAACAGCCCGGGTGTTGCCAGCTGTCACAACCCAACTTTCTAGGTTTTTTTTTGGTTTTTAGGTTTAGTTGTGAGCAGAAGCCTTTGGGGGTCTCAACAGAGTGAGTGTCTCCTCGCTGCTACTTTCTCTGGAATCTCTCTTGATGTTTTTTTCCTCCTGGAGTGGAAAACTGCATGTAAGAATTTGTGCCTGAATTTGCCTTGTTGTCAAGGAGTGTGTTTATGGGATGTTACTATACTGGAACAGTTAATTAGTAATAGGTACTGTATCTATTATTTGGTTACGTTTTCCAATAGTTAAAATACTCTAAATTCCTCTTTCTTTTGTTTGAATTAAACTATAATGCTTAAATAATTGTGTTTTGCTTAATGCTGAGTAGTTTGTTCAGTTGCATTGCATCAGGAACACAGCTTTTCATATCTACCTTTAAAATAAGAAAAGTTAGGATCTAGGCTGCCTTCTTTAAATATTTAAGGGGACCTGCTGTGGTCCTTAATACCTATTGAGGAAAGGCTAAGTATTCACTGGAGTCTACAGAGTCAGAGGTGACAAAGTGAATCATATAAGATCCTGAGGGGACTCGATTGGGTGGATATTGAAGAGATGTTTCCACTTGTTGGAGAATCTAGAACCAGGGATCATAGTTTTAAAACAAGGAGGCACCAATGCAAAACAGAGATGAGGAAACCTTTTTTTACTCAGAGAATCGAGTCGTTGGAATTTTGATCCTCAAAAGGCAGAGGATGCGGAATCTTTAAATATGTTTAAGACAGCGGTAGATAGATTCTTGATTACCAAGGGGATGAAAGAATATCAGGGATCTAGAGGATTGTAGAGTCAAAACTAAGATCAGATCAGCCATGAGTTTATTCAATGATGGAGCCGACTCAAAGGATGGAGTGGCCAACTGTTGTTCCTTATTTGTTCATATGAAGCTGGCTCTTTAAGAGAGAGCCTACAAACTATTCAGACTCAACTGAGACTGTTCCAAAGGCAATATGAAAATTTAAACCTTAGCTAGATGGCTGTGGAACTTTGGTGTCTTTACTGTGTTACCAGTACACTGAAACTGATTGGGTTTCTACATTTTGTTAGTTTCAGTGAACAAACAGAAATGATTTGGAAATTATGCTTGTGCTTGTATTCATGCATGGTCACCATTCTGGAGTATTAAAGAAGATTGCTACTCTTCAATAGTTCCTAATATTCCCAGTTTTAACTTTTTCTCTCATAGAATAATGGCATAAGTATAGCATTGAAAGCTTGAAAAGAGAGGAAAGAAAAAAATTGCTTCCGATTATTAAAGTATGAATACATTACTGTAACTATTGAAGCCAAGAAAATTGCTGCATTTAAGGTTGAATTAGATAAAAATTTGAAGAGGAGAATCATTAAGGGACTCGGGAAAGGGCAGCGATTAAAGTAGACAGCTCCAACATAAAGGTAGTTCAGATAAAGACACGATGGGTTTAAATGACTCAAATAAAGGGGAGGGGCTCCTAATCTTCCTGCCTACAAAGTTCTCAAGATAGAAAAGGTAGGGATATAAGGAGGGGGCGTCCACAGCTGTATTGATCAAAGGTAATTGGAAATTGTAATGCACTAGAGGGTTTGAATACAGAATCTATTTTAGTGAAATTAAGAACATTTGAGGGGCTGTTACACTGCTGTGTGTTTAATATGAGCCACCATGTAATAGGAAACCTATTGAGGAGTAAATTGGTGGCCAAACCTTCAGGAAAAAGCAAGAAATATAGAGTAGCAGAAATGCTGGTAATTAGTTATCCAATTACATATGGGGATTAATAACAACTAATAACAATAACCATGGAAGAGAAATTCTGAAAGATTTTCTTGTCAAGTATGTTCCTAAACACTGAACTAAGGGAGTTAAGGGTAAATTCATCATAGCCCCAGAGGACCATAGGAATGCTATCTCAAAGAGAGAGAGAGAGGGAGGGAGAGAGAGAGAAAGAGGGGGAGAGAAAGAGTGACGACTGGAAATGGATTAAGTTGAGGGTCACCACAGTTCAAGAGGTTGACCTTCAAAGTAACCTTAGCCAATGAGGAAAGGGAGATATTGCTGTGTCTGATTGCAGGGATTGAAGTGACAGTAAGTGGATGAAGTTTCAGTGAGGTCATATTTGGAAAGCAGTGATCATTGTATTTCCCAAGTTTTGGAAAAAGACAAGGTTAACTGGCCTTTGTTAGTGCAGAACTTGACTAATGCTCAAAAGCTAGGCATTTTATTGCAGCTTTTCATCTTGCAGTCATCAGGACAATCCACAAGAATATCAATGTAAAGGGATAACAACACATATTGAATTACAGAAGAATGCTGAGTGATCTGCATGTAAGTTGTGAACTGATAAGTACAAGGTGAAAACGTGTCTTTTCCTTCAGCAATACAAATCAAATATAAAAACACTCAAGTAAAAGGCAACTAAATTTGATGGATTGAAAGATATCCAAGGTGGCACCAAAGAATTGGAGTTTGCAGTTGATCAAAGATTTGGGGAGTGATAAAGCCATCCATTGCAGGTTTGTCATTCTTACACTCCAACCCCCTTGAAGTAAAGGCCAATATTCCATTAGTCTTCTGGATTACCTGCTGCACCTGTGTCCTAGCTTTCTGTATTTCATATAAAATTATCCTCAAGTCCCTTTGTGTTGCAGCTTTCTACAGCCTTTCACTATTTAAATAATATGCTGTTCATTTATTCTCCATTCCAAAATGGACTTCACATTCTTTTTCACATTATAATCCATTTGTCAACTTTTTGCTTACTTCTTTAACCTCTCGATATCTCTCTGTAAGCTGTTCACATCCCCATTGCAATTTACCTTTCCAACTATTTTTGCATTGTAGATCGAATCATAAATTACAGAAGAGGGCCTTTGGCCCATCAGGTCTGAACTGTCAAAACTACCCTAGATTTACATTAATCCCAACTTCCAGCACTAGACTCACAACCTTGAATATTATGACATTTCAATTGCTCTTTCAAACATTTCTTTTAAAGATTGTAAGGTTTTTTGCCTCAGCTACCCTCCCAGGCAGTCCATTTGAGACCCCTAATACCCTCTTTCCTCAAATTCCCTCAAAACCTCCTGCCTTCCACCATAAACATATTATTGACTCATTAACTAAGGGCAGCAACTGCTTTCTATCCACCCTGTCCATGCTTGTCATAATCTTATCCATCTCATTCAGCTTGTACCTCAACCAACTCTACTCCAAAGGAGGCTTATCCTGCCTCTCTACCTGCCAAACTACAATACCCTGGTCAATCTCCTCAACACTACCTTCCAGTGCCATCATGTCCTTCCTGTCGTGCAGTGACCAGAACTACAAACAGTACCTCAGCTGTGGCCTAACCAAAGTTCTGTTCACCATAACTTCCCTGTTCTTATAATCCATGCCATCCCTGATAAAGACAAGTGTGTGTGTGTCTTCTTAATTACCCTATAAGCCTGCCCTGCCACCTTCAGGAATTTGAAGGAGTAAAAAAACACTCCAAAATCCCTCTGTTCCTCTGAGCTTCTAGGTGTCCTGCCATTCATTGAGTACTCGCTTGTCTTGTTACTTCTTCCAAAGTACATCAGCTCACATTTATTGGGATTAATTCCATCTGTTACTGGTCTGTCTATCTGACGAATGTAGAGATGCTGAGGTACAGATCACTAATGATCTTAGCAAATGACAGAACAGGCTCGAGAGGCTGAATGGCCTGCTCCTGTTCCTACATTCTAAGTCCACACGTGTGTACAGCAAGGAAGGAGTGATTTTCAGCGTGTTCAGGTGGCTAGAAAGGCTGCCAAAACTGGGAAGCTAGGGAAGAGGTGAACAAGATTCAACAATGGTAAAGGTGGAGAAGTTTCTGAGAGTAAAATTAAAATGTTAACCCTGAGCACTGGTATCAGAAAGCCCTTTAGTGAGCGGCATGATGGCACAGTGGTTAGCACTGCTGCCTCACAGCGCCTGAGACCCGGGTCAATTCCCGCCTCAGGCGACTGACTGTGTCGAGTCTGCACGTTCTCCCCGTGTCTGCGTGGGTTTCCTCCGGGTGCTCCGGTTTCCTCCCACAGTCCAAAGATGTGCAGGTCAGGTGAATTGGCCCTCCTAAATTGCCCATAGTGTTAGGTAAGGGGTAAATGTAGGGGTATGGGTGGGTTGCGCTTTGGCAGGTCGGTGTGGACTTGTTCGGCCGAAGGGCCTGTTTCCACGCTGTAATGTAATCTAATCTAATCTAAATATCATGGGAGGTCAATATTTGGAATGGTCTTCCAGGCATTACAGTGAAGAGGAAAGTTCTGGAGTTCTTCAGTGCAATTATTACTGGTGGTTATCATGGTTCTGTGAACTGTAAGGGTTGATTCGTCCTTGTAAGCATACAATACTCTAGCTGTGGTCTAACTAATGTTTTAAACTGTTCCTTCATCATCATGGCCAAAAGCAGAGCTGCAATGATTGATAATGAGAATAGACAGAGTTTCACATAATATACATATATTATTTATAGTCAAACATATTACACTCCCTCTTCAGCCTGATGCACATCCCTATCATCCCGTATTTTCTTTCAACACACAAGCTGCACACCATGTGAGCAGGTACTTTTGAATTGCTGTCCTACCACAACCTAATCCCTCTCCCTATTATATTTCAGATGAACTGGAGCCTTTTACCCATTAGTAGAGGAAAATTGAGGGTGACAGATATCACCACACAATCCTGCCAGAAATCCAGTGAGCCAGGATCCAGGAGATTCTTGGGTATCCATTATTGGTGTACAGCAAAGCCTGTTGGAGAGACTATTGAGCAGGAAAATGGACTATTTCACTACCAGCTCAGAGGGACTTTGCTCAAACTTTGGAACTTAATCTTTCCACGTGTTTAGCTCAATCAGAAAACCTCTGGGAAGCTACCTTGACGCAGAATATCCAATATGAAATCCTTGTGTCTGGTATGACTGATCTTCAGAACTGTGCCGAACCAGTTCCAGAGAACCCGTATCCACAGACAGTTCCTGCCGATGGTCGATCTGTTTTGGTGGCATCTCAGACTGCTTTCCTTTAAGCTCAGATTGCTGTTATCCTGGCTCTGGATATTATGGTTCAAAGGACCACCCAGATCGCTTGCAGCAGTCCACCAGTCTGTTTCCCATTAGGATTACTGAGGCACTGGAATAAAGTCAAAACACTGCAGAGGCTGGAGATCTGCAACAAACACAGAAGATGCTGGAGAAACTCAACAGGTCTGGTGGCATCTGTCAAGAGAGAAAGAGAGTTAACCTTCCTATTTTTTGCTATTCATTCATGGGATGAGGGTATCACTGGCCATTTATTGCCTATTCCTAACTGTCCAGTGGGTGGAAAGAGTCAACCACATTGCTGTGGATCTGGACTCACATGTAGGCCAGACCAGGTGAGGATGGTAGTCTCTTTCCTTGAAGGATTTTAATGAATCAGATGGGTTTTTCCAACAATCGATTCACAGTCATCATTAGACTCTTAATTCCAGAATTTTATTGAATTCAAATTATAACATGTGCCATGGCAGGATTTGAACCCTGATCGTCTGAACATTGCTTGGGTCTCTGGATTAACTATCTAGCAATTATGTCTAGGCCTCTAGGCCATCGCCTCCCCATATCTTTTGGATACAGGTTCTCTGGAACTGGTTCGGCACAGTTCTGAAGATCAGTCATACCAGACACAAAACACTAATTCTGTTTCTTCAGCAGTCTCTGTATTAGTTGGCTGAGGCACTGCTCTGGAAATCTGACAGGAGCTCCATGGTGCATGCGCATGTTGGCTCTCTATCAGATTGAATTCACCTGCCCAGTCCTACCCAGACTGTCGCAGCCCTAGCTGCTAAAGGTCATCCTCATGCTCCTGCAGCCACTGGGATAGCACTGCGGAGGAGAGCTAGGATCTGTAAAGATTCTGGATGTAGATTTGCTTGCTGAGCTGGAAGGTTCATTTCCAGATGTTTCGTCACCCTACCAGGTAACATCTTTAGTGAGCCTCCGGGCAAAGCACTGTTGATAATCCTTGCTTTCTATTTAAATGTTTGGATTTCCTTGGGTTGGTGATGTCATTTCCTGTGATGGCAACATTTCCTGTGGTGATGTCATTTCCATCCTCGGACAAGTCAAAGAGAGACACGCACGAGAATTCCTAGAAGCAGACCTCTATCAACAAACAAATCAAGTTAGACCCCATCTTCCACCCCCTGAGAAAAAGAACAGGAAATGACATCACCACAGGAAATGTCATCACAGAAAATGATATCACCAACCCAAAGAAACCCAAACATATAAATAGAAGGCAAGAATTATCAACAGTGCTTAGCCCGGAGGCCCACTGAAGATGTTACCTAGTATGGTGATGAAACTTCTGGAAATGAACCTTCCAGCTCAGTGAGCAAACCTATATCCAGAACCTCAGCCTGAGCTAGAAATCTTTTCAAAATCTGTAAAGTTATATGGAATATCGGCAACGAGGATATGCACCAATGTGAATTATTTGCTTTTTATTTTCATTGTTGTGATTTAATTGACAAAATTAGATTGGAACATTCCTCTCAGAGAGAGAATAATGTGATGGCCAGTAATGGAGAAAAGGTCAGTGGGGAGGTGTAAGTGAAGTCATTGATATCACTCATTAATTATTCAATCATGTACAGGTCAGGTAGAAAGGGACCACCTTCACATTGGAGCCCTCTTTTGTGTTGTTGTTCCTTAACTTCCTGTTGTGCATCCCCCTCATCTGCAAGTTGGCAGGAAGCGTTAAGTCCTCAACATAAAGTTTGTACAGCGCGTCCACGGTGCCGTCGTTCATAACAGGGAAGTTGTGCAGCGAACTACCACAAATCTCAATGCCTGTTCAGTTGAAGACTGCAGGACTTCCCCAGAGTGGCCTAGGCAGTGGAGGAATTCCTTGAGGATGATGGTCTCTTTGTAATGTCCCTTGTGGGAGTATGCCTGATGCTTGCCTGGAACAAAACCATGATCTATGTTATGAGATTAGATTCCCTACAGTGTGGAAACAGGCCCTTTGGTCCAACCAGTCCACACTGACCCTCTGAAGAGTAACCTACCCAGACCCATTTCCCTCTGACTAATGCACCTAACACTATGGGAAATTTAGCATGGCCAATTCACCTGGCCTGCACATCTTTGGACTGTGGGAGGAAACGTGAACACCCAGAGGAAATCTACACAGACACAGGGAGAATGTGCAAACTCCACACAGACAGTCGCCTGAGGCTGGAATCGAACCTGGGACCCTAGTGCTGTGAGGCAGCAGTACTAATCACTGAGCCACTGTGCCGCCCATGAGTGGGTGGTACTTAGCAATGAGCCTTTAATTTGCCCTCGGTGAGCTAATATATAGATGGCACTGAACATAGTCACAGAATGAAGAAATGGTGGCCACTGTCCGTGGTCTCGCATCAAATGCACATTGAGATAATCCTTTCGTTCACTGAATTATCACAAAAGTTTTTTTTCCCCTTTTAGTTCATCCACAAGATTTGGATGTTGCTGGCTACATCAGCAGTTATTGCCCTATCCTAATGCCCATAAAGCAGTTTAGAGTTAACTGTATTGCTGTAGATCTGGAGTCCAATGCAGGGCCAGACTGGATGAGGATCTTCCTTGAAGAACATTAGTGAACCCAATGGGTTTCTCTGACATTCAACAGTGGTTTCATGGTCAACATTAGAATCTAAATTCCAGAGTTTTAAAAATTGAATTTAAATTTCAATATCTGCCCCACTGGGATTTGAAACCTAGTCCCAAGAACATTTCCTGGGCTGCAGGATTAATAGTCTAGGGATGGCCTTGTAGTATTATTGTTAGCTCCAATGGCTCCCTGTGTATAAGGCTATAATAAGGTTAACCAGGTGGACCTCAGAGAATATGAGTTCCCTGACTGGGGCTGTTAACCTGGTCCAGTCAGAAAGCCTTGGCTGACAGATATAAACGGGAGTGTCAGACATCCTGTTCACTCTGAGAGCTGGCTCTGAGGGAGCTGGGTCAGTGTCAAGGACTCTCCAGGGGTGAATAAAGGGTGACTTGGTGATGCAATAACGGTCTCTGTGGTGCTTTCTCACCCTGCAATGGGGAAACTTGCAATCAGGTCAAACCCTCTTGCTTGCTCTGTCTGTACTTATCAATCAAGAGGGTAGAGAATGAAGCCGTTGTTCAGTGTATAGGAAGCTTTCTTGATCATTGCCATGCACTACAACATCTGAGATATTGTTTGTATGTTAAGAGCTGTGGAAACCTAGACAGCCATAGACAATGTTGTCCTGACTGTATTTAAGAATGCAGTCAGCAGAGTCCAGAAATGGTCTCTTTAATGGAGTGAAAGAGTCTCAAACATTGGTCCTGAGGCAAGGGAATTTCTTCCTAAAGATCCTGTGCCTCTCATTGAGTCCTGACCTTTATCGTCCTAGCTTCTTCTAGTAAATTCTCCTTCTTGATCATGCTCAGTAACAAGAGGAACACCTACCAGGCCATTCATGTGTGGAATCCATTTGTTGCAGCCCAAGCTTTTAAGGTGTCAGAAAAGTACACCAACACCAACATGCCCTCTCACCGTAGATCAGACAAAAATAGATAAGCAACTACAGTTGCATTAGTCACCTGAGGAAACAAGGCAGCAACTAAGCTGTGAGTAGTTCTCTTTAAATAGATGAGGGAGTGGGTGTGTGGGGGGGCTAACTGTTTTTTTTTTGAGGTAGCACTTCAGTTTACCAAAATGAGACAGGATACTTGATGGCACGTGCTAAGACTGGCAGCAATGGCATCCAGTCCGAATTGAACACAGATTGGCATCACCTTTTGCCTGCTCTGCATAGTGTTGATGGTGGTCAGGTGTGTGTTCAAAACCTCATCACTGAGATGGTGCCAGGAGCACAGACCAGTGAAAGTGTGCCCACGTTTTTCAATCACCACTCACTAACATCCCTAAAAGATGGCCACTGCAGAACCCAATTTCACTACCGACCTGCACCCCACCCGCCACACCCCTCCCCCTCCCCCACACCAACCTTATCTCAATAAACACTTCTTAAATTCAATATCAGAAACTCCTCCAAATGTATCATTGAAAAATCTCTATTTTCTAAACCAATGATTCTTACAGCTTGTCTGAGCTGGCTTCCAATCATTACGGGTCAACTGGCCTAAATCTATTCATGTTTGTTTTGTTTCCAACTGTGACTCAGAGTTTTGGAAATTTAACTTATTATTGCTTTAAAGTTTTGCAGAGATTTATTTGAAAAAGAACAGAAGTTATCCAACGAAATTCAGATCGCTCGCACTGGAAATAGGACACTTCCTACAAAAAAAACAGCATCAAAATCAAGTATTCTTAGATACGGTACAACGTCAGGAGGGTTCTGAACTGTTTGAGTCCCAGTTGCAGAAGCTCAACCTTTATTATGTAAGTAAAGCCGAAATACTGAGGATGTTGGAAATCTGAAACTGAACAGAATATGATGGAGAAACTCAGCAGGTTTGGCAGCATCTGTAGAGGAAGAAACAGAAATAATGTTAATGTAGGACCCTGGGAAACACTAGGGATCAGAGGACTTCAGTGTGCATGTCTATTAAGATAGCAGGACAGGTAGCTAAGGTTCTAAGGAAGGGTTATGCCCTTCATTAGTCAGGGCACAGAGTTTAATAGCAGGAAGGTCGTGTCGAAAATGTAGAAATTGTTGGTTAGGCAACAGCTAAAGCATTGTATGTAGTTCTGGAGTCCATATTACAGGAGGGATGTGATATCATTGGAGAAGGCGCAGAGTAGATTTACCAGGATGCTGCCTGAGAGGGAGATTTTTAGCTATAAAGAGAGATTAGAGGGGTTGGTTTCTGTGGAGCAGAGGAGATTGAGGTGGAACATTACTGAGATGTATAAAATTATGAGGGACAGAGATAAAGTTGACGTGAAGGAATTCGCTCCCATGGCAGAAGGATCAATGGGAAGGGGACCACAGATTGAAGGGAAGGAGCAGGAGGTTTGCAGGAAATATGAGGAAAACCTTTTTTGCCCAGAGGATGATGGGATTGTGGAGGTCACTGCCTGAAAGGGTGGGAGAAGCAGAAATTCCCATAACATTGGAGATGTATTCAGATGTATACTTGTGATGTCAAGGCACACAGGGTTATGGTCAAGATTAGAGTGGTGCTGGAAATGCACAACAGGTCAGGCAGCATCCGAGGAGCAGGAAAATTGGCGTTTCGGGCAGGAGCCCTTCATCAGGAATGACTTGACTGTAATCTCCAGCATCTGCAGTCCTCAGTTTCATACAGGGTTATGGGCCAAGTGCTGGAAAATGGGATTAAAATAGTTAGGTGGTTGTTTTTGAATGGTGCAGACTCAATGGAGCGAAGGGCCTTTTTCAGTGTTATTGAGCTCTATGACCCCCATGCCTCTGTCCATAGCTGCTGCCAGACCTGTTGAGTTTCTCCAGCATTTTTTGTGTTTTTTTTCAGATCTGCTACTATTGTGTGACCTACTCTTTCTGACAATATCTCTGAACTTTAGAGATAATTGTATTGGAGGCAGTTCAGAGAAGATTCCATTGAATACTAGAGTCCCTTAAAAACTGAATTTTGCTGGAACTTACTGTGTGGCACGAAATTTCATTTAACAGCTTGTATGGCAGTAATTTACTTTCTAAACTTCTAGCATGGGAAAACAAAGAAAGGAAACTGTGAAGTTGTTCATTTTGGAAAGGAGAACAAAAGAACAGAGTATGACATAAGTGGAGAAAAACTACAGAAAACTGCAACATAAATGGACTTGTGGGTATTTATGAATGAGAGAGAGAGAGCTAGCGCACAGGTATGGAAGGTTATCAGGAAGGCTAATGGAACGTTGGCTCTTATTTCAAAGAGGTTGGAGTATAAGAGTAGAGAACTTTTACTGCAAATGTACAAGGTGCTGGTGAGATCACGTCCAGGGAACTGTGAGTAGTTTTGGTCACCTTATTAAAGAAAAGATATTATTTTAGCAGATGCAGTTCAGGGAAGGTGCCCTATGATGCTCCCCAGTATGGAAGGATTCTCTTATGAGTAGATGTTAAATAGGTTGGGATTGTGCTCTTTGGATGTTAACAAAATGAGAGGTGATCTCATCGAAGCATATAGCATTCTTAAGGGGTTTGACAAGGTAAGTGCTGTGTGGGTGTTTTATGTCATAGGAGAGTCTGGGACCGGAAGGCAGAGTCTCAGATTCAAGCAATGACAGTTTAAGACTGAGGACAAATTTCTTCTCTCAGAGAGTTGAGAGCTTTTGGAACTCCTTGCCACAGAGAGCTGTTGGGGGAGAGTCTTGTGTATATTCAAGGGTGAGATAGATTCTTATCAGTCGGAGAATTGAGGAAAATGGGGAAAATGTGGGAATGTAGATGAGAGAATGTCAGATCAGCCATGATCCAATTGAACGGCAGGACAGTCTTGATGTGATGAATAGCCTATTTCTTTTTCTATTTCTTATGTTTTTCAGGTAATTATGAAAAACATGGAGGTCATGATGCTCATTGAAGTCATGTCAACATTTATCTAATGCCAACTGCACCCTATTATCTGTGCATTATATTTGAAAATAAGAATGGCATAGTAACCCTTAGATGAAGTTAGGCAGCAAAATGATTAACTGATGTATCATACTTCTTAACAAACTCAATAAACTATCAGAAAATTATTTAAATCATTGACTAATCAGGCATAAGCCTTTTTTCTTTCCTGAAGAAGGGCTTATGCCCGAAACGTCGATCCTCCTGTTCCTTTGATGCTGCCTGACCTGCTGTGCTTTTCCAGCAACACATTTTTCAGCTCTGATCTCCAGCATCTGCAGTCCTCACTTTCTCCTCCTTAAATCATTGACTGCCGGTATTAGATAGCAGTGAGCATGAACCCTTTAAAATGAACAGTTTCATGAATTAATCCCAGAGATGAAAGGCTCATCAGTATGTGGAGAGATCGAGCAGCTTAGACCTGTACTCACTAGAAGGAGGAAAGGTGACCTAATTGAGGCATATAAGATGCCACAGGGGGTTGCCAAAGTGTACATGAAGCAGATATAACCAGAGGTCATAGTTTTAGGCTAAGGGGTGCCTCAGTTAAACCAGAGATGGGGAGGAATTATTTCTCTTAAAGGGCCTTGAATCTGTGGAGTGCACTATCCCCGAATGTGGTGGATGCCTGGACGCTCATAATTAAATAACAGGTAGACAGATTTTGAATTAGTAACGCTTTAAAGGATAATGGGGAGCGGGCGGGAAAGTGAAGTTGAGACCAGGATGAGATCAGCCGTGATTGGAATAAATAGCGGAGCAGGCTCAAGGGGTTCCTATTCCTTATGTCTGAACTTTGAACATCACAAACTTGTCGATTTGTTTTGACAATATCTGAGATAGCTCCGGGCAGGTGCTGAACTTTTTGCTACTTACTTCTGTGATCTGCATGTATTTTGCATTTGTCTCTGCGCCCCCCCAGGTTATGCTGTATTTTCAGCCCCTATTCTCAGTCCATGGCACAAATCCAAACCTCTTATAGACTGGGACTACGATAGTGATAAGGATTTAGATGGAGAGGAATTTGTTAAGTGTGTACAGGAAAGTTTTCTGATTCAGTATGTGGATGTACCTACAAGAGAAGGTGCAAAGCTTAACCTACTCTTGGGAAATAAGTCAGGGTAGGTGGCTGAGGTGTCAGTGGAGGAGCATTTTAGGGCCAATGACCATAGTTCTATTAGTTTTACAATAGTGATGGAAAAGGATAGACCAGATCTAAGCATTGACATTCTAAATTGAAGGAAAGCAAGAACTTTCAAAAGCTGATTGGGGAGCAGATGTTTGCAGGTAAAGGGACGGCTGGAAAATGGGAAGCCTTCAGAACTGAGATAACGAGAGTCTAGAGACAGTAAATTCCTATTAGGGTGAAAGGAAAAGCTGGTAGGTATAGGGAATGCTGGATGATTAGAGAAATTTAGATTTTGGTTAGGAAAAAGAAGGAAGCATATGTCAGGTATAGAAAGGAGAGATGGAGTGAATCCTGAGAACAGTAGAAAGGGCAGCAGGAGTATACTTAAAAGGGAAGTCGGGAGGGCAAAAAGGGGACATGGCACAGCTTTGGCAAATAGGGTTAAGAAGAATCTAAAGGGTTTTTATAGATGCATGAAGGACAAAAGGGTAACTAGGGAGAGAATACGGCACCTCAAAGATCAGCAAGGCAGCCTTTGTGTGGAGCTGCAAGGGATAGAGGAGATACTAAACAAATATTTTACATCAGTGTTTACTGTGGAAAAGGACATGGAAGATATAGAATGTAGGGAAAGAGATGGTGACATGTTGAAAAATGTCCATATTACAGAGGAGGAGGTGCTGGATGGCTTGAAATGCATAAAATAGATAAATTCCCAGGACCTGATCAAGTGTACCCTAGAACTCTTGCTGAGATATTTGTATCATCGATAGTCACAGGTGAGGTGCCGGAAGACTGGAGGTTGGCTAACGTGGTGCCACTGTTTAAGAAGGGTGGTAAGGATAAGCCAGAGAACTATAGACCAGTGAGCCTGATGTCAGTGGTGGGCAAGTTTTTGGAGGGAATCCTGAGGGACAGGATTTACACGTACTTGGAAAGGCAAAGACTGATTAGGATAGTCAGCATGACTTTGTGCATGGGAAATCATATCTCACGATAATGAGTTTTTTGAAGAAGTAACAAAGAGGACTGATGAGGGTGGAGTGGTAGACGTGATCTATGTGAATGAGGTGAAAGTGAGGATTGCAGATGCTGGAGACCAGAGTGGAGAGTATGGTGCTGGAAAAATACAGCAGGTCAGGCAGCATCCAAAGAGCAGGAGAGTCAACATTTCAGGCAAAAGCTCTTTGTCAAGAATTTCTGATGAAGGGCTTTGCCCGAAATGTCGACTCTCCTGCTCCTCGGATGCTGCCTGACCTGCTGTGATCAATATGGACTTCAGTAAGGCATTCGACAAGGTTCCTCTTGGGAGACTGGTTGGCAAGGTTAGATCTCATGGAATACAGGGAGAGCTAGCCATTTCAATACAGAACAGGCTAGAAGGTAGAAAAGAGAGACTGGTAGTGGAGGGTTGCTTTTCAGACTGGAGGCCTGTGACCAGTCGTGCGCCACCAAGATCAGTGCTGGTCCCTCTGCTTTTCGTCATTTACATAAATGATTTGCATGTGAGCATAAGAGGTATAGTTAGTAAGTTTGCAGATGACACCAAAATTGGAGGTGTAGTGAACAGCAAAGAAGGTTACCTCAGAATACATTAGCACCTTGATCAGATGGGCCAATGGGCTGAGAAGTGGCAGATGGAGATTAATTTAGATAAACGTGAGGTGTGCATTTTGGAAAAGCAAATCAGAGCAGGACTTATACACTTAATGGTAAGGTCCTGGGAAGTGTTGCTGAACATAGAGACCTTGGAGTGCAAGTTCATAGCTCCTTGAAAGTAGAGTCGCAGGTGGATAGGATAGTGGTCAGAGCAATCAGTATAGGAGTTTGGAGGTCATGTTGCGGCTGTACAGGATGTTGATTAGGCCACTTTTGGAATATTGCGTGCAATTCTGGTCTCCTTCCTATCGGAAGGATGCTGTGAAATTTGAAAGGGTTCAGAAAAGATTTACAAGGATATTGCTAGGGTTGGAGGGATTGAGTTATAGGGAGAGGCTGAACAGGCTGGCGCTGTCTTCCCCGGTTGGATTATAGAGGTTTATAAAATCATGAGGTGCATGGATAGGATAAATAGACAAGGTCTTTTCCATGGTGTGGGGGAGTATAGAACTAGAGGTTAGGGTGAGAGGGGAAAGACATAAAAGGGATCTAAGGGGCAACATTTTCACACAGAGGGTGGTGCGTGTATGAAATGAGCTGCCAGAGGAAGTGGTGGAGGCTGGTACAATTGCAACATTTAAAAGACATCTCGGTGAGTTAATGAATGGGAAGAGTTTAGAGAGATATGTACCAAGTGCTGGCAAATGGGACTAGAGTCAGTTAGGATATCTGGTTGGCATGGATGAACTGGACCGAAAAGTCTGTTTTTGTGCTGTACATCTCTATGATTCTCAGCCTTCTCCTGTATTGTGTTAAATGACGGCTATCTAGGCTGTAATTTTTAATCAATTTACACTAATCAATAACGTACAGACACAAGCCTGCCACAAATCTTTTTTTTGACACAGCACAACTACAGTGTCTTACAAACAAAATTAACACACAGTTATTTTTGAGGGTGGCAAAAATCACAGAAAGTGCAACTGAGACAAAGACGCTTCAGTGTATCATTTCTGTGTCAGTTTAGGGTAAATAGGCAAAGTCTTTTCCCTGGGGTCGGGGAGTCCAGAACTAGACGGCATAGGTTTAGGGTGAGAGGGGAAAGATATAAAAGAGACTTAAGGGGTAACCTTTTCATGCAGAGGGTGGTACTTGTATGGAATGAGCTGCCAGAGGATGTGGTGGAGGTTGGTACAATTGCCACATTTTAGAGGCATTTGGGTGGGTATATGAATAGGAAGGGTTTGGAGGAATATGGGCCAGGTGCTGGCAGGTGGGACTAGATTGGGTTGGGATATCTGGTCGGCATGGACAGGTTGGACCGAAGGGTCTGTTTCCATGCTGTACATCTCTATGACTCTACGACTCTATGAGACATCAATCCAACCAACCTCATTCCTCACTCTTTTCCCAGAGTCTGACAAATATTTTCCTTGCAATTAACTTCTGAAGTAGATGATTGAGTCTGCTTGCTCCCACCCTCTTTGATAATGCATTCCAGATGAAAAAACAAAAATTGCTGCAGGGGTAAAATAATTATTTTATGAAATTTCAAATCTGTATTCATCTGCTATGGAAACAGTATTTCCCAGCTCAGAGGTTTGAACAACTCTACTGAAGCTCTTTTCACCTCTAATTGATGAAGAACTAATTCAGGTTCCTTCTTTTCTCCATATCTCTGAAGTTTCTTGTCTCTGGCACAAATCTAGGAAACTTCTTTTGCAATTTCAATCAGGACTTCATTATCTTCCAAAACTCTCTGGGTACCAACAGGGGCAGCCAATGGAAGCAGTTCACGGCACGGACTCCAACAACTGCTTTGCAAATCCACAAGCAGTCACTTGGAAAATGAAGAGCCTCGAAATGCAAAGACTAGAAGGCCCTCGATGTGTATCTGTTGTGGAAACGCACGAGAGACTGAGAGACAGAGAAGAAAAATGCTTGAGCAATTTTCTTTTGTGAGCGTTTGTAGCTTCTCAAATAATGCAGCTGGTGTATCTGAGCCAAGTGGAGCCATCAAACAAGCAAAGAGGCTTTGAACCAGAAAATTATATTTCAAAATCGTAAACGCTTCTGTTGGCAGATTGTAATACCCCTCTGATGGATTAGTGATGTTGAACAGCTCGGTGACGATGGAGGGCATCCTTCATGTCGTAATTTGAAACCTTTGCTAATTAGAGAACACAATCGCTCGTCTCCCTTTTTCAGTCAATCATTCAGAAGCCTAACAAGACCTCACTCTCTCTTCAACAGCAGAGAGGGTTGAGGGCAGCACTTAGTCGAGGTTATTTCAGTGACAGCCTTTTATTGTCCTTTTCAATCTGACAGGCATTGGAATGAGACAGTGGCAGGTCTCACCTCAGTCAGAGAGATTCAACACCAGCTGCACAGACAGTACCAAAGGTTCAATCAAGAGGGGCTAGTGCGACACTTTTCAAAAAAGTGGGGTCACATACGAGATGGCCTCGTCCTGATCTAAGAGCAGCCATTATTTATGATGAACAGAGCCCCTCATTCTCCTCGACCACAAGAGATCATAAAGGCTGAGTCCATCAACTTCCAACTTCACATGCAATGAGTCTGAGCACTTCGGCCTGACCTATTGCTCCAATTATGCAACAGGAGGTCTGATGGTTTCTCTACTGTTATGACCAGTTGATGAAGGAGAATTGGCTCCTCTCCATTTGACCCCATCTCTGTTAGTCACAGCCACGATTTGTAATTCTCTATTAGCTCACAAAGGTCACACTTCAGTTAGATGCTGGATTAAAATGTAATTACAAGGCATTCTTGACTGCAAGAAAGAGGAATTTTATTACCTACAAATCCTGAGAAAATAATAAAACAGATCAAACACAAAGAACAGTAACAAGTTTAGAAATAAGAGGAGCAAGGGCACAGACAGGAAAATAAAGGCAATTGCAATTTAAAAGTCATAGAGTTGTGAGAATGAGCTGAGTCCTGATTGTTCAGCTGTTGCCTTGTTTTATCAGCACTGGCAGAGTTTACAAGCACCCTTCAGTTCTCAAAGAATGGTTGTCTTGCATCAAATGCTAAACTTTGAGGTTAACAGAGACAGGGGAAGAGAGAGAGAGAGATAGAGAGTCTTAAGTCATTGCTACAACCCTTCCATCTTTCCTTATTTTCCCTATTACTGCACAAAGTTGATCCTGAACTACATTCATTTGTATATTCCTGAATCTGCTCCCTTATCTTTCCAAGTGAACACTTGCAGACAACCCTTTGATGTCAATACAGTCAACTTATCTGATGGCTGAAAAATAACCATGTGGTGCAAATTTTCTTGAAGTTGACACAGTTTGGTGCTTTTGGTCTTTAGATAATACGGAAGTCTCAATGCTGAGAGTTTTGCTTCTGTCACTTAGAGTCCCCGGAATTGCAACCATCTGTGATCAGATTCTGGTCACAGCAGTCATTTTAGGTCACTGATTTCTTTTGTTTTAGAAAAACAATTTCAATCCATGAAGTTTATTGTTTATATAATCAGATGAATGTTGATTGTCCATGTTTACAATTCATGTAATAATCCCAAATAATGGATACGTGGGAGTGATTACAGACTGGAATCTCATCAAGGGGTTCAGATATATAACTAGGTTTATATATCTAGAATAATGGATCCCTGGGAGTGATAACAGACCAGAATTGAGTGAAGCTGTTTAAATGGTTGGCACAGATTAAGTCTATAAACTCCAGGAACAGAATTGAACTATTGTGCCCATCAGGGCTGCTTTCATATCTAATGAGGTTATGACCAAATAGATGATGCTAAACTCTACTTTTCTGCTTGCTCTTCATAATCCTTGCTTTCCTTACTGAATAAAAATTTGTTTGTCAAAGCCTTGCGTATGCTTAATGACCCAACCTTCAGAGATTCACTGCACTCTGTCTTAAACGTGCAACTCCTTGCTCTGAGACTCTGCCCCCTGGTCCTAGCCTGACCTACAGAGGAGGTATCATTTGCGGGATGTGGGCATCACTGGTGAGACCAGCATTTACTTCCCATCCCTAACTGACCTGGAGAAGTCTCAGGTCTTCAGCTGGTCTAACTGGTTTGAGATTCTTGCTCCCTGTGTGGACCAGAGCAGGGGCTGTAGAGAGGATGAGCAAACTGACCGTAACACCATGGTACACCGAACCATTTAAGAGGCGGGAAGAAAAGAGAAATGTAATTGTGGATAATAAAGTCAGGGGAATAGACAGTGTTCTCTGTGGGCCAGATTGAGAGTCCGGAAGGCTGAGTTGCCTGCCTGGTGCCTGGGTTCAGGATAACTCTTCTGGACTGCAGAGGAACTTGGAGTGTAGGCAGAGGATTGAGTTGTTGAAGTCCATGTAGGTACCAATGACACAGGTAAATGAGGGAAGAGGTGCTGCTGAAGGAGTATGAGCAGCTACGGGTTAAATTACAAAGCAGAACCAGAAAGGTGGTTACCTCCAAATTACTTTCTGAGCCGCAAACTGTGGTCAGTAAGATTAACGCGGTGAACGTGTGGCTCAAAGGAATGGTGTGGGAGAATTCATCGGACAGTGGCACCAGTACTGGGGGAGGAGGGAGCTGTTGCAATGGGATGGGTTCCCCATGAATCACGTTGGGGCCAGCGTCTTGGCAAATCACTTAACGATGGGTGTGGGTAGGGGTTTAAACTAAACAGCTCGGAAGATGGGTCTACTGTACACAAAATGTTAAAAATCAACTCTTCATCAAGATGAAGAGCTTATGCTCAAAATGCTCAACTCTCCTGCTCCTCGGATTCTGCCTGACCTGCTGTGCTTTTCCAGCACCACACTCTCCAACTCTGATCTCCAGCATCTGCAATCCTCACTTTCTCTGAAAAAAATCAACTGTAAGGAAAAGGTAGGAGTGTGATGAGGTGGATTATGACAGTAAAATGAAAGGAAGGGACAGAGCATGTGAATATTAAATTGCACCAAGGAATCATACAAGAGTTGGGAAAGTTGATATAATGACAAATGTAAAGGCCTTGTTTCTGAATATGCAGAGTAATGAAAATAAAATTAATAAGTTAATAGTGTAAATTGAAATAAATGGGTGTGATTTGGTATCAGCACCGATTAGCAGTGGTTAGCACTGCTGCCTCACAGCACCAAGGACCCATTGTTGATTTCTGACTCATCCTTGGGGTGACTGTCCATGTGGAGTTTGCACATTCTTCCCATGTCTGCATTGGTTTCCTCTGGGTGTTCCAATTTCTTCCCACAGTCCAGTGATGCGTAGGCGAGGTGGATTAGCCATGGGAAATGCAGGGTGACAGGGATGGGGTGGGGGCTGGGCAGGGGTGGGTTGGCCTGGCTGGGATGCTCTTCGGAAGGTCAGTGTGGACTTGATAGGCCGAATGGTTCTGCTTTCTTCTGTACTGCAGTGATTCTATGGTTCTATGGATTGCTGAAATATGGTTTTTCAAGGAGAGTAGATCTGGAATATTCAAGGGTACCTAGTGTTTCATAAGGATAGACAGAGAGGAAAAGGAAAAGGAAGTAATTAGCTCTGTTAGTAAAGGAAGATATCAGTGTGAAATGATTTTGGCTCTGCAGACCAAGGCATCGAAATAAGAAATAGCAAGGGGAAGAAGTCCCTAGTGGCAGTAATCCAAAGATCTCCTCACAGAGGTCACATGGTAAAACACAGTGTAAACTGGCTTGTAAGATAGGTACGATAATAATCATGTGATGTTTTAATATGCATATAGGCTAGAGGTAAGGTTAGTGTTAAGGGAAAGTTATTAGAATGTATTAGCGATTGTTTCTTTGAGTAATATGTTGAGGAACCAATCAGGTAGTAGGCTATTCTGAATTTAGTACGGTAAATGGGATGGGATTAATGATCTTATACTGAAGGATCCTCTAAGGAAGAGTGATCATCGCAGACAAGGATTTCAAATTCAGTTTGTGGATGAGAGACGTGAATTCCATGCTATTGTTTTGATGTCAAACAAAGGTCTGAGGATAGAGTTGGCACTAGTGGACTGGGCTGGAAGATTAAGAGGGAGGACAGTTGATGAGCAGGGGCAGACATTTAAGGAGATAATCAATTCTTCCCAGCTAACATATTCCAGAGTCAAAAACTATAGACCAGTTAATTTAATATCTGCCATTGGGAAATTATTGGAATCCATTTAGAAATAGTAGTAACAGGGAATTTGGAAAGTCAGAGTCCATCAGAATCAAAGGGTAAATTACGTTTGACTAATTTATGAAGGTTCTTCAAAGACTTAACAAGCAAAATGGATACTGGGGTTCCTGTAGATGTAGCACATTTAGACTTTGAGAAGATAGTTGTTAAGGTGCTATGCAAAAGGTAAACAGAAACGTATGGTCACACATTGGGTTACAGATAACATATTGTCCTGAGTAGGAGATTAGGAGAAAGTGAGGACTGCAGATGCTGGAGATCAGAGTTGAGAGTGTAGTGCTGGAAAAGCACAGCAGGTCAGGCAGCATCTGAGGAGCAGGAGAATTGATATTTTGGGCAGAAGTCTGATAAAGAGCTTATGCCCGAAACGTCGACTCTCCTGCTCCTTGGATGCTGACTGACCTGCTGTGCTTTTCCAGCACTGCACTCTTGAATAAAAGATTGGCAGACCAACAGAAAACAGAGAATCATAATTAATAGATCTTTTACAGGCAAGATGTAACTATTGGGGTGCCACAGGGTTCAGTCCTCAGAGTTCCAACTCTTTACAATCTGTACTAATGACTTAGATGCAGGGTGCACTACAGCCTCATTTGCAGATGACACTAAAGTGGATAGGAAAGTAAATTGCAATGAAGAATAAAATAATTTACGAATGGAGGCAAATAGAATTTGTGAATTGGGCAAAGTTTGTCAGAGTAAGTTTAATGTGGATAAGTGTGAAGCTTCCCATTTTGGTTGAAGGAATAAGAAGACAACTTGTTATCTAAAGAGAGAGAAGCTTCAGAGTGCTTCAGTGCAGAGGGACCTGGGTGTCCTCATGCATGAATGGCAGAAAACTGGTCTTCAGGTTGAGCAGGTAATAAGGAAGGCAAAAGGAATTGTGGTAGTTATAGCTAAATAAATGGAGCATAAAAGTAGGGAGGTGTTGCTGGAACTGTACAAGGCATTAGTGAGACTGCACCTGGAGTATTATATACAGTTTTCATACCCTTACTTGAGGAAGGATGTAAATGCTTTGGACGCAGTTCAGAGAAGGTTCACAATTCATTCCAGAGATGAAAGGCTTGTATTGCGAGGAGAGATTAAAAGAGTTTCAGCCTTTACTCGCTAGAGTTTAAAAGAATGAGAGGAGAACTAACTGAAGTTTATTAGATGCGAAAGGAGATTGACAAAGTCGATGCAGAGAGGATGTTTTTCTTGTGGGGCAACCTAGAATGAGAGGTGATAGTTTTAGGTTCAGGAGTGTCAGATTTAAACAGAGATAAGGGGGTGGTGAATCTGTGGAGTTCAATATTCAGCATGTGGTGGAAGCTAGGGCAAGATACATTTAAGGAGGAGATAGATGGAATTTTAAGCGGTAATGGGTTAAGGGGTTATGGGGAGTGGGCAGGAAAGTGAAGTTGAAATTAAAATGAGATCAGCCATGGTCATATTAAATGACAGAGTAGGCTCAAATGGATGAGTTGTCTACTCCTGCTCCTGCCTAAGAAGGACCCACTTATCCAGAGACTTGCAGGCATAGTCTCCAGTCCCCTGTGATCTGTCTACACTGTGATGGCATGTTTTTTACACATTCAGAAGCAAATCAGGCAATAAAGGTATAATTAAGCCCAGTGATGAGCTGAATTCCTGAACCACTGCAGTCTTTGGGGTATAGGTGCAGTCACTGTGCTGTTAGGAAGGGAGCTCAGCATTTGGACCAGTGACAGTGATGGGATATTTATGTATTTATGAAGATGTTATGTTACAACATCTTCTCTCACTCACCCTTACCCATCCTAAGGCTGCAAACATCTAACCCTGCGTCCCTTCGCCACTGCCCACTCACTCACTTGGGACACCCCACCACTTTTTTCCTTCCTGCACTAGCTGCTTTCATTTCACTCAATCCCTGCCTTTGTCTCTTTCTAAGAGAGTTTGACCCACTGTGGGGCTGAAAGAACCAGGCGTAGCCAACATTAATCTCTCTACCCTGCTACAAGGAGAAGACTTTTGCCTTAGCGTTAATGACCATGCGATAATGTTGATACCTCCATATCCTGGTAGATTCATTGTGCATTCCTGGTCCCCATTTGCATTACTGTCACTCTGAATGGATTCTTAACACCCTTGAATGTCTGCCCCCATCTCACAACTCACTCTCTTTTCTGTCTCTTGCAGTGTCCCCCTTCGAGAGCCCCACCTCACAAGACAGCTTTACCTCCGTCTCAGGGACTGCACCTCCACCAGCTCAGATACTGCAACCTTGGTGTGTATCTTATCTCGAGTAGATTTGGGAGCACATGTTAGTGAGCACATCACTGCCACGTCTCTGTTGTTGCTCAAGGAAGAAACACCCCAGTCACTGACACTCAGAGGACTGAGGGACACCTGGCATCTACTTAATCCAAGACATAAAAGGACAGTATGGTGACAACTGTTCAGTCAGTGCAGCTTGTAGATAGTACACACTGTTGCTGCTGTCTGTTGGTGGTGCAGGAAGTGGATGTTTGTGGATGTGTTGCCAATCAATTGGTCTGCTTGGTGCCAAGCTTTGTGAGAGTCATTGGAGCTCCAGCCATCCAGGCAAGTGGGGAATAAACCACCACAATCCTGACCTGTGCCCTGTGTAGATGGTGAACAAGTTTTGGGCAGTCAGAAGGTGAGTCACTTATCACAGTATTCCTGGATTCTGACCTCACCTTTTAGATTAGATTAGATCCCCTACAGTGTGGAAACAGGCCCTTCGGCTCAACCAGCCCATACCGATCCTCCGAAGAGTAACCCACCTAGACCCATTTCACTCTAACCAATGTACCCAACACTACGGGCAATTTAGCATGGCCAATTCACCTGACCTGCATATCTTTGGACTGTGGGAGGAAACTGGAGCACCCGGAGGAAACCCGCGCAGACAGGGGGAGAATGTGCAAACTCCACACAAACAACCAATATATTTATGTGTCAGTCCAGTTCAATTTCTGGCCAATGGTAACTCCCAGGAGGTTAATAGCAGAGGATTCATAAGTGCTAACACTATTGAATGTCAAGGTGAGATGTTCTCTTGTTGGAGATAGCCATTGCCTGAGATTTACTTGTGTGGCATGAATGTTACTTGTCATTTGTCAGTCCAAACAGAGGGCCATTGATGAAAGAATAGCTCCTACCTGATCTCCCCCTGACTGATATACTGCATATCCCCAGATTTGTTGTACTGGACTTGCAGGATTGACTGTGATCCACTGACCAGGCAGTAGAGGAATGGAGACCCTGACACCGACTGTCCAAAGCTGCTGACCTAGCTTGTCCAAGCCTATTGCCTCACACCAAATGATGCCCTTGACTTACAGTGCCAGGTCATTATGACTGATGAAGCCCCAGTTCCAATCCTCAGACTTTGAAACACCGCCATTTGGTTGAAGCACATGCTGGGTGTGTTTGCTGCTGACAAGTGCTGCAGGTGTGAGACTGACATAGCACACTGCCGTACAGCAACATGTCGACCCCCTTGACTGAGGACAGCCATTACAAGCTGCCTGGCTTGGTGCCTGCAGTAAAAGGCAAGGCAATACAAAGAACTGTGAGACATTAAGCTTTGGCTGAGGTGGCATAGCGTGAAAAGGCAAGACAAGGAAGAGATGCTGTGAGTATCCAGGTACAAGCACAATGGTGGTATGCTAAGAGAATAAGCAAGGAACCCTCAGATAAGCTCTGATAGATTCTGTGGATGGGTACCTGCATCTGTGTGCAAAGTGTCCTGATCATACAACACTGAGAAATGGATTGGTGATGTCTCATGGGGGTGGTGAGACTGGTGTGTGCCTGATACCAATATCCATGGATAGGGGATGAGGCTGGTTGCTACCCATTGAGCGTACTTTGAGATGTTGATGACTGCTGTCCCTGAAAACCCAGAGCAACAAGCTAGGGTCTCCAGCTAGCCAATCAGATATCCATATCAGAAACTGTCGTTGTCTAGTTTCTATCCAGTGGGTTGGAGAATAGAGAATTGTCCATCAATGAGACAAGGTTAGTTACAATGGCATGCTCATGGACACAAATGATTGCGAGTGGGCCACTCACCATTCACTAGTGGCACTCTCATCTAATCAATTTTGTGGGAACAAATGCTTTTTCTCGTACTTGAGGAACTCATTTCTGCTGATGTCACCTTATTTTTCAAACTGACTTGACAATGCCCATATCGTTCATAAGACCATAAGACATAGGAGTATAAATTAGGCCGTTCAGCCCATTGAATCTGTTCAGCCATTCAATCATGGCTGATAAATGTCTCAACCCCATTCTCCCACTTTCTTCCTGTACCCCTGGATCCCCTTTACAATCAAGAACCTAAGTATCTCTGTCTTAAATATACTCAATGACCTAGCCTTTACAGCCTTCTGTGGCAGTGAACTCCATAGATTCCCTCTCTGGGTGAAGACGTTTCTCCTTATCTCCATTCTAAAAGGTCTTCCCTTTACTCTAAGGCTGTGCCCTCGGGTCCTAGTCTCTCCTACCAGCGGAAACATCTTCCCAACATCCACTCTGTCCCGGACATTCAATATTCCATAAGTTTCAATTAGATCCTCCCCCATCCTTGTAAACTCCATCGAGTATAGACCCAGAGTCCTTAAATGTTCCTCATATGTTAAGCTGTTCATTCCTGGGGCCATTCTCATGAATCCCCTCTGAACATGGTCCAGAGCCGGTACATTCTTCCTGAGATATCGGGCCCAAAACTGCACACAATACTCCAAATGTGGCCTGACCCGAGCCTTATAGAGCCTCAGAAGTGCATTCCTGTTTTTGTATTCAAGTCATCTCAAAATAAATGCCACCATTGCATTTGCCTTCCTAATTACTGACTCAACCTGTCAGTTTACCTTGAGAGAGTCCTGGACTAGAACTCTGAAGTCTCTTTGCACTTCAGACTTCTGAATTTTCTCCCCACTTTAGAAAATAGGCCATGCCTATATTCTTCCGACCAAAGTGCATGACCTCATACTTTCCCAATTAGAGGCTGAGAAGATTCTGCCTGTGGTTTCCTCTGACTCAGGAATTGAAGAGAAGGTAGGAACAGAAGTAGTTGCTTGAGTCTGCTCTGTCACTCAAATAGATAACAGCAGAATTTTAAACATTTAATCATGAGATGTGGGCATCAGTGGATAGACCAGCCTTTATTGTCTGAGCCTTATTGCACTTGCGAAGGTAGCAGGGAGCTGCCTTCTTGAATTGCTGTCGTCTATTTGATGAAGAAACACCCACGATGGCATCCGAGATTTTGACCCCATGACACTAAAGGAATAGTGATGCATATCCAAGTCAAGGTGATAAGTGGCTTGGAGAGGAACTTGCTGTTATGTGTTTTGTATTTTTTTGGTGTTTTGTTTGGAGTTTCCATATCACTTACCCTTCACTCCTCCCTAGAACATCTTGACACCAAGAACAGATATGTAACAATCCTGCTCATTGACTACAGTTCAGCCTTCGACACTATTATCCCCTCAAGACTGATTATTAAACTTCATGATCTCGGACTAAGCCCCACTCTTTGCAACTGGATCCTCAGTTTCCTGACCCACAGGCCACAATCAGTGAAGATTGGGGACAATATTTCATCCTCATTAACACTCAACACTGGAGCCCCCTACTGTACTCACTGTATACCCATGACTGTGTCGCCAAATACCAGACTAATGCCATTTACAAGTTCGCTGATGACACCACCATAGTCGGTTGAATCTCAGATGGCAACAAAACAGACTACAGGCTGTAGGTGGAAGACCCGGAAAAATTCTGCACTGAGAACAACCTAGCTCTCAATGTTGGCAAAACTTTATTATTGACTTTTGATGGGATGTTACTCATGACTCCCTACACATTAATAGCACATGGGTGGAATGAGTGGAGAGTGTCAAGTTTCTGGGAGTGGTTATCCACAAAAAGCTTTCTCAGACGCTTCATGTGGACGCTATGATTACAAAGGCCCAACAACGTCTCTTCTTCCTCAGGCAGCTGAGGAAATTAGGCATGATGGTGAATACCCTTGCCAACTTTTATAGGTGTGCCATCAAGAATATTCTGTTTGGATGTATCATTACCTTGTATGGCAACTATACCATTCAAGATTGGAGACGGTTACAGACAGTGGTGAACTTGGCTCGGACAATCATAAAGGCCAACCTCCCATCTATAGAATCCATCTACCAGGCCCGCTGTCAAGGAAAGTCCGCCAGCATTCTCAAAGATCCACCCCACCCTGGCAATGTTTTTCTATAACCTCTACCATCGGGGAGAAGGTACAGAAGCCTGAACACAAACACCAGCTGGTTTCAAGACAGTTTCTATCCTACTGGTGTTAGAATACTGAATGGACTCACAAACTCTTAACATTCGCCTGTACCTGTGTTGTTGTTTTTGTTACTGTTACCTATTATTTACTATTTATGCTACTTAACTCTGTGATCTGCCTGTATTACTCACAAGACAAAGTATTTCACTGTGCCTCGGAACACGTGACAATAAATTCAATTCAATTCCATGCATTTTTTTTTCCTGATAATGTCAGGTGTTTGGAAGGTGCTGTGTCTAAGATTACTTTCCTTCATTACCTCCACATCCCGTGATATGGGATTAATCTCTACAATTTTTACCTGTCAATTTCTATCTTGAACCTGCTCAATGATTGATCTTTCATGCACCTCTGAGGTAGCAAATTCGCGACGTTCCCCGTCTTCTGAGTGAAAGAATTTCTCTTCATGTCAGTCTTAAATGGCCTACTCCTTATCCTAAGATTATGTCGACTCCACTCAGCTTTTTTCCACATCCACCCTGCCATGCACAAGTCTGTACACAACTTCTTGTAAGGAGGACACAGTTTCAGAATAAGGTTTGATTTGCTTTGATTTACTGTCATGAGTACCTAAGTATAGTAATAATCTTTTTTAGGACTGAGATGAGAAGTTTCTTAATGGAAAGAGTTGTGGATCATTGGAATTCTCTGCCTCAGAGGGTTGTGATTCTCCATTGTTAACTACATATATAGCGAAGAAAAATGCATTTTGGACTCCCTGAGGATTTGAGGGATATGGGAAATGGAGCAGCAGGTTGGTTTGAAGCATAAGGCCAGACATGGTCATGTTGAATGGAGGAAGAGGCTCAACAAATGATATTGTTGTACTGAAGGGTCACTGGACTCAAAACGTTAACTCTGCTTTCTCTCCACTGTTGCTGGCAGACCTGCTGAGTTTCTCCAGCAATTTCTGCTTTTGTTTGTTTCAGATCTCCAGCATCCACGGTTCTTAGTTTTTTTTTTAAAAAAAAGATATGCTTTCTGCTCCTGTCTCTTATGTTCTAACAATCTTCTGCAACTCAACCTTCTGTTAAGAAGCCTTAACGTTCTGAGGTTTTGTTTCAAACTCATATTTATTATAAGATGGATTTACGGGCTATCCCAGGTTGCTGTTGAAAAGACGGCCTTACCAGATCTTGTCTTTTGGCCAGATTCCTAGTTGCGTCTGAATGACTAATCCTTTCAAAACATTATGCTCTTCAAATGAGACAAGGCCAGCAAATCACAAATGTAAGTGGGGATCTGGATTTGTGAGTAACCCTAGGGGGCTTCCAGTTTTTCTTTCCCGTACTGGATGAATGCAACTTAATGGGCTGAATAGCCTGGGACAATCTCAGGCTAAGTTTTAGGCTCAGAGCCCTAGTTTGTCCATCACTACCAGGCCATTGAGTGTGCCTGCTGATCTGGTTTAGCTCACCTTCCCTTATTTCTATCCCCTGCTCCACATTAAAATTCAAAGAGCTGGGAGAGTCGTCACGGTGATGGCCCTTGCATACTTATCACTTTGCAAAGCGAGCGCCTGCAGTCCGCTCCTTCGGCGAGATGGATAGAGACTTCAGTCTGTAAGATATTGATCATGCCGCGGCCTTTAATTACCAGCAGCAATAATCAAATGCTCCACACAGGCAGAATGATGCGAACTGGAGTCAAAAGGTGTTTCAATCTTGCCCACACTGACATCTGTTCAAACAGGCCACCCGATATGTACTTACCCTGGGTGAGGTGAGAAATGCGAGGGCAGTGCATATACTCAAGGCACAAGCCAATGAACAAGAGAGTGTGCAAAGAACTCCCTATTGCCCTGCAGTTGCTAGAAGCAAGGTTTCAAACCAAGCCATGCTTCATTGGGAGAGATAATGATGGAGTGTAAAAGTTATTAGACTAATAATCTTAGAGGCCCTCTGTCATATCCTCCTCGATATTCTCTGTGCTCAATCTATGTGAAGGCAGCTCAAATTCAGAATTCCAGAATTTCCCATCCCCGTGACGTTAATCTGGAACTCTTGTCAATAGCTCGGATGATTTACAGCACGGATAAAGGCCACTTTTTAAAAGCAAAGCTTTTTAAACAGTGATGGAACTAAGGGTCATGGTGAGCTGATGGGTGAGTGGAGCTGAGTCCTCAAAAGGGTCAGCCATGATCTTATTGAATGGTGGGAGCAGGCTCGACGGGCCGAATAGCCGACTCCTGCTCCTATGATCTTATGTTTATGTGCGCACAGGCTGCAAAATGGGCCCAGCAGTCAAATCCCACTTTTCCAGCGTTTGGTGTGCAGCTTATGACTTGTAAGGTGCTTACCAGACACACTTTAAACCACTCTTCTGGTTCACTAATGCATACCTGTTCCTGGGTTAAGGAAATTTGTCATTCTCACCCAGTCTGGCCAACGGATCCAACAGCAATGTGATTGACTCTTCACCACCCTCTGAAACAGTGTTCAACAGTGATCAGGGACAGGCAGGACTTGCCAAACAAAGAATGAAATTATTCATTTTACAAATCACCCAACATGACACAACAAATTATCAGCAATATGGTGACATTCTGAAATATGAGCAGGAGATGCTGTGACAATCAGCAGTATGTCAGGGTGGTATTGGCATTAGATAAAATATCATGAAATCCAGACTTAAAGCTCCAGAGTAGTGGTTCAAATCCCACTGCTGTAGTTGGTAGGGTTTACTTTTGATGAATAAGATCTGGAATCGAGTGCTCATCCAGTCTTAATAATATTGACCATGGCATGGATTACTGCAGTTGCTAATGACAACTGTCAGCTGTTAAAAAACATCTGGGTCACTCATGTTTTAGGGAAAGAAATCTGCCATTTATACCTGGTCTGGCCTACATGTGACTCCAGATCCACAGCCATGTGGTTTGACTCTAGAATTCACAATCCATTTGTTTCGAAGACAGTTAAGGATGGAAAAATCATCGAGTCATAGAGATGTACAGCACGGAAACAGATCCTTCGGTCCAACCTGTCCATGCCAACCAGATATCCCAACCCAATCTAGTCCCACCTGCCAGCACCCGGCCCATATCCCTCCAAACCCTTCATATACCCATCCAAATGCCTTTTAAATGTTGTGATTACTTACATCGCTCGACCAAGTTCACAGGCAGTATGGTCTTCCTGGAAGCTGACTGTATTGCCCTCTATCATCCTCCCCCCTCATCCCCAACGATGATGAGGCACTCAGCCAATGTTGCTACAAAAACCGCAAAATTGTTGGAGAAACTCGGCAGCATCGGCGCAGAGAAAGCAGGGTCAATGTTTTCCATGCCCAGTGACCCTTCTTTCAGCACTGGCAGCATCTCGGAAAAAGTAGCATTTACGCTGATGACAGTTGGTAAGGAGTTTCTGGGGGAGACTGAATGCGCTAGAGCCCAGGGAGAAGGAGAGGGAGGTGAAAAGGCATGGGTTTGGGAAGAAGGAAAGTGAGAGTGATGATAATGGGGCCAATCGGTGGGTGAAAATGGATTGGCTGTTCTGAAAGCAGCCCTTGTCACGACAGGACCTGAGGTGCGGAGGAGGGTAAAAGGTGTGCAAGGAGGTGTTCAGGCTCTAAAATTAATTAGGCAATGTTTCTGTCTGCTCCCAGTCATATCATGTGTATTTATTAAAGAAATACTACAAATTCTTCCTGCCCGTCTGTCTCATATACTCAACAGATTCAACTCAGAATAGAGCAGGGGAGGAGTAAAATCAGTGAGAGGGAATCACTGTTCTCATGTTGATTACCCCAAGCTTTCTTTAATTACTGAGGTGGCTCAGTGGTTAGTGCTGCTGCCTCACAGCACCAGGAACCTAGGCTCAATTCCAGTCTCAGGCAACTGTCTGTGTGGAGCTTTACACATTCCCCTCTGCCTGTGTGGGTTTGCTCTGGTTTCCTTCCACAGTCCAAAGATATGCAGATCAGGTGAATTCCCCATGGTGTTAGGTGCCTTGTTGAATTTATTGCCACATCTACTGAGGCACAGTGAAAAGCTTTGCCTTGCAAGTGATACAGGCAGATCACAGAGTTAAGTAGCGTAGATAAATAAATAATAGGTAAACAGCGGCAAAAACAAAAACACAGGTACAGGGGAATGTTAAGAGGTTATGAGTCCATTCAGTATTCTAACAACAGTAGGGTAGAAACTGTTTTGAAACCGGCTGGTGCATGTGTTCAGGCTTCTGTACCTTCTCCCCGATGGTAGAGGTTGTAGAAAAGCAATGCCAGGGTGGGACAGATCTTTGAGAATGCTGGCAGCCTTTCCTTGACAGCGGGCCTGGTAGATAGATTCTATAGATGGGAGGTTGGCCTTTCTGATTGTCCAGGCCGAGTTCACCACTCGCTGTAACCATCTCTGATCTTGAATGGTACAGTTGCCATACCAGGTAGTGACACATCCAAACAGAATGCTCTCGATGGTGCACCTATAATAGTTGGCAAAGGGTATTTGCTGTCATGCCAAATTTCCTCAGCTGCCTGAGGAAGAAGAGACATTGTTGGGCCTTTGTAACCAGTGCATCCACATGAAGAGTCCAAGAAAGCTTGTTGTGGATGACTACTCCCAGGAGATTGGCACTCTCCACTTGTTCAACCTCTGTGCTGTTAATGTGTAGGGGGGCATGAGGAACATTCCACCAAAAGCCAATAATGGGTTCCTTGGTTTTGCTGGCATTGAGAGCTAGGTTGATCTCAGTGCACCATTTTCCCAGGTCTTTCACCTACCATCTGTAGTCTGTTTCGCCACCATCCAAGATTCAACAGACTATGGTGGTGTCATCAGCGAACTTGTAAATGGCATTAGTCTGGTATTTGGTGATGCACTCGTGGGTATACAATGAGTACAGTAGGGGGCTGAGTACACATCCCTGGGGGGGCTCCAGTGTTGAGTGTTAGTGACGATGAAATATTGTCCCCAGTCTTCAGTGATTGTGGCCTGTGGGTCAGGGATAAATGGAGAGGAACAGGTCTGGGTGGGTTACTCTTCAGAGGGTTGGTGTGGATGTGTTGGGCCAAATGGCCTTTTCCATACTGTAGGGAATCTAATCTAATCTACTTAATTGCAAATAGCGAGAGTTATAGTTGGAAACCAACAAACAGGGTCAGCAACAGCTTACACCTGTATCACTTCACCACCTTCCACACAATGTCCCGAAGGTTGCCCTTAATGGACGTTGCATGTGAATGTTTAATTAGCGACACAGGTGTCTTACTGGTGGCAGTTACTACTTTAAAGAAAAAACAAAATAAAAAAAGTCATGGTCATTTTGGTGGTGGGAAGGTGTCCAGTTGTGAGTGCTAACAATTCTGGGTAGAACAAAAGGAAAATGTCCCAAAGATTTCAGGACTGAATTCCAGTAGCTTAGAGATCGGATAGCCTACAGGCAAAGCTACCAACAGTGGAAATGGGAGAATCAAAGTTCTGCAAGAGGCCAGTATTTGGGACTCTATTCATTGGACTTTAGCAAAATGAGAGGTGATGTCATTGAAACATATCAGATTCTTAAGGGACTTAACAGAATAGATGTTTTCCCCCACCTCCCATGACAGAATCTAGGCCAGGCGGCATAGTCTTAGAATAATGTGGCACCAATTTAAGAGTGAGATAAGGAGGAATTTCATCTCTCAGAGGGCTTTGAGTCTTTGGACACCTTGCCACAGTGAGCTGTGAGGGCCGAGTCCATGTGTACGTTTAAGACTGCAACAGAGAGATTCTCGATCAGTCAAAGAACCAGGGATGACAGGGAAAGGCAGGAAAGTGGACATAAGGAATGTCGGATCAGCCATGATCCTATTAAATGATGTAATGGGCTCGAGGGACCAAATGACCTACTCCTGTTCATACTTTTTATTATTCATTCATGGGATGTGATTTCATTGGCTAGGCCAATATTTATTGCCCATCGTAATTACCAGAGTGTAGTTGAGAGTTAACTACATTGCTATGGATCTGGACTCACATGTAGGCCAGAGCAGGTAAGGGAGAACACTAATGAACCAGATTAGTTTTTTTTCCAACAATAAACAATGATTTCATAGCCATCATGAGATTCTTGATTCCAGATTTTAAAAAAACTGAATTCAAATTTCACCAGGATTTGCAGCCAGAAAGTTGCCTGGGTCACTGGATTAAAAGTCTAGCCATAATATCACTAGCCCATCACCTTTTCAAGTTTTTGTGGGCTTAGGATAGAAGAGTCATGGGGATTTTGGAAAGTTTTAATGTTGCAGGAGGTTGTCATTCTCAGGAGGAGTGAGAGCAACTCTGACAGCTAAAAGGTAACACTGAGGTAGAGAAACGCACAGAGAAGTGTTTGTAGTTGAGGGGCATAGAGTAGCTACAGGTTGTAACATGAACTAAGTGGGACTTTTAGCAATTGGTGACAGTGTCAGACTGAGTAAATGTTCACCCTTGCTTTAAAAGGCCTGGATCGCCTTACTTCCCCACTATCTTTATCAGTGTTTCCAGCCTTACAAGCCTCTGAGATATAACTATGTCTCTCACCTTCTGGCCTTTTCACATACCTGGTTAATCACTACTCCATTAATACCTGTCCTTTCAGCTGCACAGGACTCCAGCCCTGGAATTGACATTCTGAACAGCTGCACCTCTCCATCTCTCAACCCTTCTTTCAAGATGCTCCTGAATTTGCCTGATTGCGCCAAGATTTTAACACCTGACCCAAAGCGATGTTGCTCAGTGATGTGTTCTGTTTGAAGGTGCCTTAAACGATGCTTAGGGAGCTGTGGAAATCCAACTTACTGCTTTCGTTTCGAGCTGAAAGTCTTTGCCAGAGGACTGAGCAGGTGGAGCTTGGATTTGGCCCAGAAAGCATGTTAACTTTGAAGATATCTGCCAGATTTCTCACCACTCACCTGAACGATCTTTGCAGATGTTTTGGCTCAGTTTCCCGCACGTCAAGACAGTTATTATTTCCAATGTGGGCAGGAGGTAATTATGGAAACCTTGAAGAGACCCCATTATGACAAATATCAAAGGAATTGCCCCAAAAATTGAAAATTCCAACTGGGCAATTTCCCAACAGCTGGACCGCTCAAAAAGCCCTTACTTAAATGGGTGATGTTGGAGGGTTTGAATGAAATTAACTCAATATGTACTCAGGAAAACTTACACAGTTGCCCGCACAGTCTAACTTCTGAGTAAATATTGAACAAAACCCTGAACTTACCTCACACACACCCACCACACCTACCCTAGATGCTGACCCGATATCCCCCAGGACCCAACACTCAGAATCCCTACAGTGTGGAAACAGGCCCTCCAATCCAACAAGTCCACACTAGCCCTCCCGAAGAGTATCCCACCCAGACCCATTCCCCTGTTATTCGACATTTAACCCTGACAAATGCACCTAACTCACACATCCCTGAAAACTAGGGGCAATTTAGCATGGTTAATCCACCCTAACTAGTACATCTTTGGATTGTGGGTGGAAATCGGAGCATCCAGAGGAAACCACACAAACACAGGGAGAACGTGAAAACTCCACCCAGACCATGCCCCACAGGCACTGTGAGGCAGCAGTGCTGACCACTGAGCCATCGTGCCTCCTTCTGATACCCCTCAAACCGCTCTGAGCCCATTGCCCATATTCCACCACTCTGGAACCATAACCCCCACTCCCTTTCTGGATGTGGTCCCATTGTCCCTGCATCAGACTCACTGCCTTCCTACCCCACTCTGGAATTAATGATGATCAGACATGCTTCCCACCACCCACCCAACCTCCTGACATGACAGCTACCCCCTACCTCCACTTTCACAAATGGAGATTTGACTGACCTTGCCTTACTCCAGACCCTGCTCCAACCTTCCCACACTCTGACACGGTTTGGCTTCATCTCTGGGATCAACTCCCTTCCCAGCAGCCCCCAGTGCTGGACCTGAGCCCACCCCTACATCTTCAGCCCACACACTAACAGGACACTATTTCTCCCACAGACCCTGGCCTACACTAAACACTGCCTTCCTTAGGTAACTTCATTCCTGCTTTGTACTCCGACATCCTCCCCACTGCCCCTTCCCCCATTCCAGACTCACTGAGCCTTTACCATTATTCATACCTACCACCCATTTCTGCAATTCCAAGCCCAGTCTGGACCTGTCAGCCTCCAGTTTCCCCCCACTCCCCATTTCCCCACTCTGTCAGAACCTGCTCCATGTTCGCCCATCTCCAACTGCCCCAGCAGCATCAGAGCGAAAGAGGGGCAGGTACTCCATTGGAAGGGCTCCATGGATCTCTGGATTTAGGTGGTTAAGGGGCACTGAGTGAGGTGGGATTGGAAAACTTGGAAGTGGCAGGGAGGGGGAGAGAGGATGGTGAGAGTGGTTGAGGGATGGATTGGCGTATTGGACTTTTGTTGATAACACTGAATAAGTGGGGTCTTAATACTTTCTAGTTCCTCAATGGCCCAGAGCTTCCTCAGAACGTGAAAGTCCCCCCATCCTTCTAAACTTTTGCATCTTCATAAATAAGGGCTGGCTATGCCAACATTATGATCGTATGTGCAGAGTAACATTGGGCTCATGTGAGCTTTGTACAAACTTGGTTGAGTTGTTATTTGTGGGCATTGTATATTATGGGAGGTGAGCTGGGAGGAGGGGTGGACCCACCCTATTTAACTTGTCTTCCCCACAACTGAAAAAACACCACCTCTTTCCACCTTCCGCAAAGACCGTTCCCTCTGTGACTACCTGGTCAGGTCCACACCCCCCTACAACCCACCCTCCCCTCCTGGCACCTTCCCCTGCCACCGCAGGAATTGCAAAACCTGTGCCCACACCTCCTCCCTCACCTCCATCCAAGGCCCTAAAGGAGCCTTCCACATCCATCAAAGTTTTACCTGCACATCCACCAATATCATTTATTGTATCCGTTGCTCCCGATGCGGTCTCCTCTACATTGGGGAGACTGGACGTCTCCTAACAGAGCGCTTTAGGGAACATCTCCTGGACACCCGCACCAATCAACCACACCGCCCTATGGCCCAACATTTCAACTCTCCCTCCCACTCTGCCGAGGACATGGAGGTCCTGGGCATCCTTCACCGCTGCTCCCTCACTACCAGACGCCTGGAGGAAGAACGCCTCATCTTCCGCCTCGGAATACTTCAACCCCAGGGCATCAATGTGGACTTCAACAGTTTCCTCATTTCCCCTTCCCCCACCTCACCCCAGTTCCAAGCTTCCAGCTCATCACTGTCCCCATGACTTGTCCTACCTGCCTATCTTCTTTTCCACCTATCCACTCCACCCTCTCCTCCCTGACCTATCACCTTCATCCCCTCCCCCACTCACCTATTGTACTCTATGCTACTTTCTCCCCACCCCACCCTCCTCTAGCTTATCTCTCCACCCTTCCGGCTCACTGCCTTTATTCCTGATGAAGGGCTTTTGCCTGAAACGTCGATTTTACTGCTCCTCGGAGGCTGCCTGAACTGCTGTGCTCTTCCAGCACCACTCTAATCTAGACTCTGGTTTCCAGCATCTGCAGTCATTGTTTTTACCTACCAGGTGCATTTGTCCAGTTGAAGCCTTCAAGAAATTACATGAGAAAGACTTCTACATATAAAGAATGGCAACAGTTTGGAAACCATAGATAACAGAAATGAGGACCCGAATAACCTATACTGCCATTCAATATGATCATGGCTGATCCTCTATCTCAATACCAAACTCTCACTTTCTCCCTATATCTCTAAACGTCTTTAATATATAAAATATATATCAATCTCTGTCTTGAATATATTCAGTGAATTGGTTTCCATAGCTTTCTGTGGTAGCAAGTTCCACAGAATGACTGTCTTTCGAGTGAAGAAATATTTCCACATTTATTTCTTAAATGACCCACCCAATATCCTAAAATAGTGACCCTGGAAATTCTATTCCACAGCAGCAGTTGATGATCTGTCACCTGTGGACTTGAAGTCTGTCTTTGATAGAACCTCCTCGGCAAAATATGTTACAGGATACAGAGCAAGGATGGGGTGGGTGAAGTTTAGCTGGAGATCAAACGTGGTCTTATTGAATGGTGCAATAAATCCAAGGGGCTGAATGGCCTCCACTTGCATGGTGATAGGAAAATACTGACAGCGCAAGAAAGATATACTCTCCGCAAACGAGAGTGAGAGACCGACAGAAAACTTAAGCCTCTTGAAAGACAAAGAAGAAAATGCAGATGGAGCAAACTTCCGGAAGAGAATTGTCACTCGATGAGAAGTGTTTTTGACGCTGCATTTAAATCATACTCACTGAAGGAACATTTGATTCTATAAGGCACAGAAGCAGGAGTAGGCCA
Organism: Chiloscyllium punctatum; assembly: GCF_047496795.1. Lineage (NCBI taxonomy): Eukaryota > Metazoa > Chordata > Chondrichthyes > Orectolobiformes > Hemiscylliidae > Chiloscyllium > Chiloscyllium punctatum. Next base: position 31,230,160 of record NC_092741.1, read on the forward strand.
TTCAGCCCATCAAGTCCCCCTGCCATTCAATGAGATCACAACTGATCTGATAAGCCTCAAGGTAAAAACAAAATGACTGCAGATGTTGGAAACCAGAGTTTATATTAGAGTGGTGCTGGAAAAGCACAGCAGTTCAGGCAGCATCCGAGGAGCAGGAAAATTGTTGTTTTGGGCAAAAGCCCTTCATCAGGAATTCCTGATGAAGGGCTTTTACCCGAAACGTCGATTTTACTGCTCCTCGGATGCTGCCTGAGCTGATAATCCTCAACTCCACTTGCCTGCCTTTCCCCCATAACCCTCAATTCCTTTAATGATTAAAAATCTGCCTATTTCAGCCTTGGATATACTTGATGACCAGCCTCAACAGCTCTCTGTGGTCAAGAAATTCCTCCTCATCTCTACCTTAAATGTGCGAGCCCATATTCTGTGATTCTGCAAGGCTTCCTGAATAACATTCAGCCGAAAAAATGTACCTTGTGTCTTTTTAGTGTGAGATCATCTGATATTCAAATACTGTTGATACCCGCCCCTCTACCTCGATGTTTTCATACTTCTCTGAGGGACAATTAAATTAGAAGTGACTGGGTCAGGACACGGTCATCGATTGTATTTCATTCAACAGAATGTGATTCCTAGCTCGCCCTGTGGAACTGTTGATTTATTGGGCATCAATTTTGAGGTTATATGAGTAGCAGTGTTAAGCTGGGCTCTTTGTGAGGTTGTGCATGAAATTTCTACTTGGCATATTTTGTTGCCTCGCTGCTTGTCTATTTCCACACACGTGCACAAATACATATTCATGGACACATGAATGTGACATACATTATAAAGAGAACCAAAATGAAGACCACTTGTTCACCTTGCCCACTGCCTATAAACAGAGAGGATTTAATTTTTTTTTAAATGGAGAACTTGCCCTGTTTGTAGGAATTCAATTGTTAAGGTGACTCTCAGCACAGATGCTTTTGAATTTAAAGCAATGTATTATTAAGTCTCATATTCAATCATTGGAGCGATCAAACACAACTTTACATATACCCACACATGAGAGGTACATTAAGACCAGAGTTTCATGTTGAGCAATATGAAAAAGAGAAACAGCATTATTAATAGAACATGAGAATTCAAGTGGCTGGACTTTATTTTTGTAGAGTTTCTTCAAAGTTGGAGACTCAGTGGTGGGTTTTGGTAGCGTTTGAGGGAGGAGCAAGTTAGTTTTTCCAAGTGACTTCAAGTTCTTTCACAAAGCAGGCTATTAAACTTTGGGCAACACTGGAGCTATCCTGGAGTCTGTCACTGGTCCTCTCCGCTAGCATTAACAAACAGACTGCTTCACAAAGTTTGGGAAGAGCAGGGGATCCCCTGACATCAGCCCGAGGGTAGAGCAAAGGAAACAGAGATGTAGGAGTGCACTGTCTCTACTCCATTCTACAGATTGGCTTCAGGATTAATACAGAACAGCCTCGATTATCCGGACATGACAGGGGAGGAGGGAGTATTTTGTTCGGATAACCGATCTGATCGTAAACAAAGGAAGCCATACTGAACGTAATTACATTTAAAAAATGCATGTTTACAGAATTTTAATTTCATTCGATTGATAAAATGTGTCCAAGCACTGGATATTGCTTAAAACTTCATGATATTTTACAAATAAAATCACTTCTTGGCTTGAGTTTGACTGAAGTCTGTGATATTTTCCTCAGTTTTATCCCAGTCCTCGACAGCAGTCGACATCTTTCTGTTCAGTGTCCTCCAAGTGTTGTCTCTCCCTCCTCGGTGACTGCCGAGCCCTTAGAGAGAAAGAGAGAGATTAGATTAGATTAGATTACTTACAGTGTGGAAACAGGCCCTTCGGCCCAACAAGTCCACACCGCCCCGCCGAAGCGCAATCCACCCATACCCCTACATTTACCCCTTACCTAACACTACGGACAATTTAGCATGGCCAATTCACCTGACCTGCACATCTTTGGACTGTGGGAGGAAACCGGAGCACCCGGAGGAAACCCACGCAGACACGGGGAGAATGTGCAAATTCCACACAGTCAGTCGCCTGAGGCGGGAATTGAACCCAGGTCTCTGGCGCTGTGAGGCAGCAGTGCTAACCACTGTGCCACCGTGCCGCCCAAGAGTGGCACACAATTCAGGGGGAGCATGAGAGAGAGGTAAAAGTTTTTCACTGATTTCAGTTTCTATCTTCTCATCAATTTCTTTTTTTGGGGGGGTAATGTTTTCCTCGTGTTTCCTCCCATCATATTTTCCTCCTGTTTATACTCACGTGTGCTAACTCACTACAATTCGGTCTCCCCCATCAAAAACAAAGTTACATTACATTTTGCTTGGGAAAAAAAGAGAATCATCATGGAATAACAGGAGGAAAAGCAATGGAAACCAAACATGCAAGCACATTTTTTAACTTAACTCTCCGGAGAAAATGGGTTGAGACTGTGGTGCTGGAAAAGCGCAGCAGGTCAGGCAGCATCTGAGGAGCAGGAGAATTGACGTTTTGGGCATAAGCCCTTTATCAACCATTCCTGATGAAGGGCTTGTGCGCAAAACACCGACTCTCCTGCTCCTCAGTTGCTGCCTGACCTGCTGTGCTTTTCCAGCGCCACACTCTCGACTCTGATCTCCAGCATCTGCAGTCCCCACTTTCTCTCCCGAGAAAATGCTGAAGAAATGGATTGTCAGGTTTGCAAAATGGAGCGAGTCACTGTCGAGAGGGAATCTTACTGTTCGAGCACACAGCTTAGGCTTGCACATATGTTGTTCTTGTGTATTCAGTCACAAAACTTTGTCCTCGGGGAGAATAAGTCTTGGAGAGCTTTTTATAAAAGTGTAAGACTTAACTCTAACATCACATCTCAGATATATATTTGAAGCTAATTATTTATTAAAGCATACTTGCATTTACGTTCCTCTCCAATTTTACAAAATGATGTATTAAATGGATGTGGAATAGAATTTTCATATTTCAATTGAAATGCATGTTCAGGGACCTTGAGATCTTGTTCAGATAATCTGAAATTTGGATAATTGATGTTTGAATAATTGAGGTTATACTGTATAGCATTCTCATTTTGCAGGTTGCACGCTTTCTTTGTCTGTCTACTTATTTAACATATTATATCTAAACTGCTGCTTCTCAACAAGCTCAATAACCTATCAGAAAATTGCTATAAATGTTTGACTGACTCTATTAGATAACTGTGATGTGAGGCCCCTAAACTCAACCCCTATAGGCCCTAAGGTCTGTGGCAGTTCTCCCAAAGAGACACAGGAAAGCAACAATCTATAACATCCTCCCTGCCCTCTTTATGCCATACATGAAAATACACATTTAGCTCTCCTCTCCTTAAGAAGACTATTAGTCTACACACATGGATCAACCTCACAGATTGATGTTTATGGACTGAGTTTACAATGGAAATAGCAAGACTTGCCACTGGGTCAAAATGCTGCAATTCCCACCTTAATAGCACAGTATGTGCCCTGAGAATTTCAGTTTACCATCGTCTTCTCCAGGGCAGCTTGGAATGGACAATAAATTCTCACCCATCCAGTGATGCCCACTGGATGTAGGTTTGCTCACTGAGCTGGAAGATTCGTTTTCAGATGTTTTGTCACCATACTTGGTAACATCTTCAATTAGCCTCCAGATGAAGCACTGCTGGTATTTCCTGCTTTCTATTTATCTGTTTGGGTTCCCTTGGGTTGGTGATGTCATTTCCTGTAGTGACACCATTTCCTATGGTGATGCCATTCCTGTTTTTTTTTCTCAGGGGGTGGTAAATGGGATCCAAGTCAATGTATTTGTTGATAGAGTTCTGGTTGGTATGCCATGTTTCTAGGAATTCTTGTGCGTGTCTCTGTTTGGCTTGTCCTAGGATGGTTGTCCTTCCTTATCTGTATGTAAGGATACTAGTGAGAATGGGTCATGTCTTTTTGTGGCTAGTTAATGTTCATGTATCCTGGTGGCTAGTTTTCTGCCTGTTTGTCCAATCTAGTGTCTGTTACAGTTCTTGCATAGTATTCTGTAAATGACATTAGTTTTGCTTGTTGTCTGTCTAGGGCCTTTCAAGTTCATTAGCTATTGTTTTAGTGTGTTGGTGGGTTTGTGGGCTACCATGATGCCAAGGGGTCTGAGTAATCTGGCAGTCATTTCCAAGATGTCTTTCATGTAGGGGAGAGTAGCTAGGGCTTCTGGACCAGTTTTGTCTGCTTGTTTGGGTTTGTTGCTAAGAAATCAGTGGACTGTGTTCATTGGGTACCCGTTCTCTTTGAAAACACTATAGGTGATTTTCCTCTGCTCTGCACAGTTCCTCTGTGCTTCAATGTGTGGTGGCTTGTTGGAATAATGTTCTGATGCAGCTCCTTTTGTGGATGTTGGGATGATTGCTTCTGCATGTCCTACGACTGAATTAAGGTCAAAAGACGTAATTAGATGCTTTGATGGATAAGCATTCTTTTATCAAAATGTTCTCCATGTCCTTCTGTGAAGGGTCTGTTTCCATGCTGTACGACTCTATGACCTGAAGGACTTTGGCTCCCACTCCCTCTTAGTGTAATCCAGGGACAATATCAGCGAGCACTTCAAACCTTTAATGACTTGGGTTACATTGGAAGCTGGTGGCGTAGTGGTAATAGCACCATCTGGTGATTCAGGCTAATGATTTGGAGATGTGAGTTCAAATCCTCTGGGGCAGCTGATGAAATTTAAGTTCATTCGGTAAATCTGGAGCCGCAGTAATGCTGACCATAACATTTTCATCAGTTGTCGCAATGTCCTGTCTGGTTTTCTAATTCCCTCGGGAGAAGGAAGCCTGCTCTCCTTACCTTGTCTGGCCTATTCCAGATCAACAGCTATGAGGTAGGTTCTTAACTGCCCTCTACTCTAACAAGCCACACAGTTCAAGGGCAATCAGAGATTGGCAGCAAATGTGGCCTTGGTACTGACACTGATGCCCATGAGTGAATAAATGGAAAAGATGTTTTAAAACTGCATTGTTACTGTTTCCATTGTGAGATAGGGAGGTGGTTTTTTTGTTGACCACAGAATTCTACCATGGTGGCTCAGTGGTTAGCACTGCTGCCTTGCAGCACCAAGGACCTGCGTTCAATTCCAGCCTTGGGTGATGATGTGGGTTTTCTTTCCATGCTCCAGTTTCCTCCCACAGCCCAAACACATGCAGATTAGATGGACTGGCCATGCTAAATTGTCACAGTGTTCAGGAATGTATAGGCTAGGTGGATTAGCCGCAGGAAATGCAGGGATTATGGGAATAAGGTAGGCAGCATGGGTCTGGGTGGGATGCTCTTTCAAGGCTCAATGTAGATTTTATGGATTAAATGGCCTCTTTCCGCACTGTCAGGATTCTATGATTCACCTACTCTTGTAGGTGCAGTATTTATATAATTGCTCCAGTTTAACTGCAACGAGTAACTCACCTACTGCCTCGCCAAAGCCTGTCCCACCATCAACAAGGAGAGTGATGGAATACTGTCCATTTGCTGAATGGGTGCAGCTCCAATAACACTCGAGAAACTGAACACCAAGCAGGACAAAGCAAACTTCTTGATTGACACTTTATTCACACCTTCTATCACTGACGTTCAGAAATTCTACAAAACTTCTTAGCCAGTACCTTCCACACCCATGACCATTACCATCTCAAAGGGCAAGGGCAGTAGATTCATGGGAACACTACCCCTGCAAGTTCCCCTCCTCACTATCCTATCTTGGAAATGTATTACCATGCCTTCACTGTCGCTGCATAAAAGTCCTGAAACTCCCTCCCTAATGCATTGTGGGTCTACCTATAGCACGGTTCAAGAAGACAGCTCACCACCACCTTCTCAAGGGCAACTAGAGAATGGGTAATAAGGGCTGATGCCCATTCAATAAAAAGGACAGTCCGTGTTTTATTGCCCCAATGTCAAAATGGAGCTTCAGAATATCTTCCACTTTGCTTCTGTGTATCAATGTCAGGGTTGTCCGACAGTAACTATTCTGATTTCGTCTTTTCTGTCTCAGATGTAGCTTGGCATCTCTTTGTAAGCCAAGGTAATCAAGAAGAGATCATGGAGGGTAGTAATTCTACCTAAACACACTCACCGCTAAACCAGTGAGGTCTGTCTTGGGAGAAAAGATTTACAAGGATGTTGCCAGGGTTGGAGGATTTCAGCTATGGGGAGAGGCTGAACAGGCTGGGGATGTTTTCCCTGGAGTGTCGGAGGCTGAGGGGTGACCACATTGAGGTTTACAAATTGTGAGGTGCATGGATAGACTGAATAGAAAAGGTCTTTTCCCTGGGGTGGGGGAGTCCAGAACTAGAGGGCATAGGTTTATGGTGAGAGTGGAGAGATTTAATAGGGACCTAAGGGGCAATCTTTTCACACAGAGGGTGGTGCATGTATGGAATGAGCTGCCAGAGGAAGTGATGGAGGTTGATACACTTACAATATTTAAAAGGCACTTGGATGGGTATATGAATAGGAAGAGTTTAGAGGGATATGGGACTAGATTAGGTTAGAATATCCGGTGGGTACAAGTTGGACTGAAAGGTCTCTTTCTGTGCTGTATATCTCCATGACTCGAGGACCATCGTACCAAAGACCTTCTGTAAGGTGCACTGACCACTAAACCTGTGGAACTCTTTCCCGCAACAGGGTTATTGAATGATAGAATCCCTACAGTGTGGAAGCAGTCCATTTGACCCATCGAGTCCACACTGACCCTTCAAAGAGCATCCCACGAAGTCCAACCCTGCTACCTATCCCTGTTACCCTACATTTCTCATGGCTAACCCACCTAGCCTGCACATCCCTGGACACTGTGGGCAATTTAGCATGTCAGGCAGGGGGAGAATGTGCAAACTCCACACAGAGAGTCACCTGAAGATGGAATTGAACCTGGGTCGCTGGTGCTGCGAGACAGCAGTGCTAACCATCCCATGGATGTTAAGGCGAGATTGTTTAGCATATCCTAGGCTGAGATTGACAGGTTTTTAACCAGTGAGGCAATCAAAGGTCATAAGGTAAAGGTAGGAAAGTGCTGTTGAAGATTTTCAAAATTGCCACAATTTCATTAAATAGCCAAGTAGACTCAATGAGCACTGGTTGGTGACAGTTTGGAATGTCCAAGCAGAAAGGAAATATCCAGAAGAGGACTCAGAGAAAGCAGAGGTAAGTGAATGGTGTCCCATGGTGTCCTCTGCGATAGATGTAGCAGACACTGCCAGGCCAGAGATTCATCAGAGTTGACCATCATGGCACAATCCATCATCTTACCAGCCCGAAGCGGCCAAAGGAAGTTGTCAGATGGAAGAACTGAGTAGCTTACTGTGAGACTTGTGTTTCCTCTGCATCGCATATGCTTTCGGGAGAACGGGAGTTAAAACGTAGAACAACAAAATCTATCAGCGAGAACATTCCTTCAATTCCTAAGAGCTCTCAATAGGCTGGGCAATGCGATACAATCCAATCCATTTTAAACCACTGAACAATACCAATCCAAGCTGTAAATCAAATAAGTAATTAATTATATGAAATGTTAGTGTCGATTGCAACTGAACAGACGAACTGGCTTTACGCCATCTTAAGCAGATTGATCCACTTCCCTTCTCCACAGCCCAGCCCACCCCCTACAAACCACAAACCACAACCTTTCAACATTACCACCACTTTGCAGCTCTCAAGCTGTGGGGAAAGGAACGGCTATAATATGTGTTACTTTTGTCCCGCTAAAATCCCATTTAATGATCATGTTTACCCACTGAGTGATAGAAAAAATATTTGCTACATTTTTGTATCCCCTCTTGTGGCACAGAGTTGAATGGTGCCTGATTTGTAAAGATCTCACATGCTTGTGCTATTGGGCCAAGAGTTACATTGGGAGATGAAAGTAACTTACAATCCAGTAGCAGGGTTCTCTAACACGGCATCTCTCATTTAATGACGTGCTTTCTGAAATCAGTGTGGTTATGTAGAAGACATCTGGATGGGTATATGAATAAGAAGGGTTTAGAGGGATATGGGTCAATTACTGGTAAATGGGACCAGATGAGGTTGGGATATCTGATGTCACAGTGCCATGTGACAGATCAAAACCCCAAAGTAATATGGACATTGCTAACTTTTAACTCCAAGTTATTTTTTTTAAAGAAGTCTGCTACAGTCAAAAAATAAACACACATGCAAACTTAGACTGTCAGGAAAAATTCTTGTGCAGCACACATAGACCTGCAGAATGTCAGAGAAATCTCCAACAGAGAGAGAGAGAGAGAGAGAAATACAACAGGAAGGGACCATTAGGGAGATACCCCATGGCAGGTTAATGCAAAAACTACGGAGGTATGGCAGTGAGGGTGCATTAGAGGTTTGGATTAGGAATTGGCTGGCTGGAAGGAGACAGAGGGTAGTAGTTGATGGTATAGGTTCATCTTGGAGCGCAGTTACTAGCGGTGTTCCACAAGGATCTGTTTTGGGACCATTGCTGTTTGTCATTTTTATAAATGACCTGGAGGAGGGGCTTGAAGGCTGGGTGAGCAAGTTTGCGGATGACACAAAAGTCGGTGGAGTTGTGGACAGCGAAGAAGGATGTGGCAGGTTACAGCGCGATATAGATAAGTTGCAGAGCTGGGCAGTAAGGTGGCAAATGGAATTCAATGTAGCTAAGTGTGAAGTCATTCACTTTGGTAGGAGTAACAAGAAGATGGATTACTGGGCTAATGGTAGACTACTTGGTAGTGTGGATGAGCAGAGGGATCTTGGTGTCCATGTACACAGATCTTTGAAAGTTGCCACCCAGGTAAATAGTGCTGTGAAGAAGGCATATGGTTTACTGGGCTTTATTGGTAGAGGAATTGAGTTTCGGAGTCCTGAGGTCATGTTGCAGTTGTATAAGACTCTGGTGCGGCCTCATCTGGAGTATTGTGTGCAGTTTTGGTCGCCATACTATAGGAAGGGTGTGGAGGCATTGGAACGAGTGCAGAGGAGGTTTACCAGGATGTTGCCTGGCATGGTAGGAAGATCGTATGAGGAAAGGCTGAGGCACTTGGGGCTTTTCTCATTGGAGAAAAGAAGGTTTCGGGGAGATTTGATAGAGGTGTACAAGATGATTAGGGGTTTAGATAGGGTTGACAGTGAGAACCTTTTTCCGCGTATGGAGTCAGTTGTTACGAGGGGACACAGCTTTAAATTAAGGGATGGTAGGTATAGGACAGATGTTAGGGGTAGATTTTTTACTCAGCGGGTTGTGAGTTCATAGAATGCCCTGCCAGTATCGGTGGTGGACTCTCCCTCTTTATGGTCATTTAAGCGGGCATTGGACAAGCATATGGAGGTTATTGGGCTAGTGTAGGTTAGGTAGGCTTTGGTTGGCGCAACATCGAGGGCCGAAGGGCCTGTACTGCACTGTATTTTTCTATGTTCTATGTTCTATGTTCTATCCCTCCCTTCCCCAAATCCTCAGCCACCTTTTGCAGACTGTTTGAGTCTTGGCCTTCCTGGGATATACATAAAAGTGGTTAAGATCCAATTGAAATGTAAGTCTGCATGAGTTATATACAAATATTGACGATAGGAGCAGGAGTACTGCCTTTCCAACCTGCTCCATGATTCAATATGATCATGGCTGATCATCTAATTCGCTACCCTGTTCCCATTTTCTCTCCATGCTATTTGAGTGTCAAGCTCCTAGGAGTGATCATCCACAACAAGCTTTCTTGGACTCTTCGTGTGGATGCACTGGTTACAAAGGCCCAACAGGGCCTCTTCTTCCTCAGACAGCTGAGGAAATTTGGCAGGAAGGCGAATACCCTTGCCAACTATTCTAGGTGCGCCATTGAGAGCATTCTGTCTGGATGTATCACTGGCTGGTATAGCAACTGTACCATTCAAGATTGGACTTGGTTACAGGGAGCGGTGAACTTGGCCCGGACAATCACAAAGGCCAACCTCCCATCTATAGAATCCATCTACCAGGCCCACTATCAAGGAAAGGCCGCCAGCATTCTCAAAGATCCATCCCACCCTGGCAATGTTTTTCTACAACCTCTACCATCAGGGAGAAGGTACAGAAGCCTGAACACAAACACCAGCTGGTTTCTACCCTACTGTTGTTGGAATACTGAATGGACTCACAAACTCTTAACATTCACCTGTACCTGTGTTTTTGTTTTTACCGCTGTATACTTATGATTTACGTATCTATGCTCCATAACTCTGTGATCTGCCTGTATTGCTCACAAGACAAAGCTTTTCACTGTGCCTCAGTACACATGTCGATAAATTCAATTCGATACAATTCAATTCAATTCAATCCCTTCTGCCCGAAGGATTAAACTCTTTCTTGAAAACATTCAATGTTCTGGCTTCAACCACTTTCTGCGACAGAGTATTCCACAGGCTCACTATTTTCTGGGTGAAGAAATTTCTTCTCACCTCAGTCTTAAATGACCCACCCCATATCCCTAGACCGTAACCCCTATTTTGGGACTCCCTGGTCATCTGGAACACCTTTCTTGCACTTACTCTGTCTGGTCCTGTTATAATTTTATAGGTTTCCATGAGCTCCCCCACCCTCCTCATTCTTCTGAAACTCAGTGAATATAGTCCTAACCAATCCAATCTTCAAACCTCAGTCCTGTGATCCCAGGAATCTGTCTGGTAAACCTTCATTGCATTCCCTCCATAGCCAGAACACCAGTCCTGAGATAAGAAGACCAAAACTACATTCAAAACTCCAGACATGGTCTCACCAAGGCCTTGCAACAAGGCATCCCTGCTCCTGTACTTGGATCCAACATTTTCTCTCCTTCACCATCTGCTGTGCTTGCATGATTATTTCCAGCGATTGGTGTACAAGAACATGCAGGTGTCATTGCACCTCCCCCTTTCCCAATTTATTGTCATTCAAATACTGTAATAGTCTGATTTCCTAAGTCCTAGCGAGTGGACTAGTGAGGAGGGCCACATCTCTGGGAGCAACCATTTAAACATCACTCCACTGCAGGTCAAAGAAAAGGGAGAAGACTCTCTCTCACACTAAGGGCAGCCAGTCAGCTAGTGCCAAAAGGAATCTGGTCAAAAGGGTTTCAGGGATTCTACTGAGATCAGAATGTTGGAATTGACTGTTCAACTACTCATGCCAACACTGCTGGGAATGTCCACTGCAATGGTCACACTGTTCAATTATCTAACTACTTTTGAAACTGATCTGTATAGATTTTTAATCTTTTATCTTTTTGGACTAATCTCTTATTTCCACTTTGTGTGCTTTTGCACTGAGTTATTTCTGACTTTTAATAAACTTGCTCTTTTGTTAATGTTAAAATGGCTGTTTTGAACAGAATAGAACCCCTAGAATAGCTCACCAGAACAAAGGACCCGATACCCAACATGAGCAAAACCAATGTAGTGTACAAAATCCCATACAAGGACTGCACAAAACACTACATCGGACAAATAGGAAGACAGTTAACGATCCGTATACACGAACACCAACTAGCCACGAAACGACACGACCAGCTATCCTTAGTAGCCACACACACAGACGACAAGCAACATGAATTCGACTGGGACAACACTACCATTATAGGGCAAGCCAAACAGAGAACAGCCAGGGAATTCCTAGAGGCATGGCACTCATCCACAGACTCTATCAACAAACACATCGACCTGGACCCAATATACCGGCCACTACAGCGGACAGCTCGAACTGACAACTGGAAGCGGCAGAGACAGGCCACTATAAATGCCGGAGGAAACAGCACAGAAGTGTTTCACAGGAGGCTCCCAAGCACCGAGGCTGTCACCTAGACAGGGGACGAAACATTTGCAAGACAAATTCCCAGCTCGGAGAACAGAACCACAACAAGAATAGAACCACACCCCCCAAAAAAAATATATTAATCAGGTAGTCTACACCCTAACTTTTTCTTATTTTAAAGGTAAATGTCAGGTGCTGTTTTCCAGATGCAATTCAATTGGCCAAAGTACTCATGTTCAGCAAAATACAATTTATTCGAACACTATCATTAAAATGCAACCAAAGAAAGAGGAATTTGGAATAACAACTCAATTGGAAATCTCAACAGAATAATAGATTATTTTACTACTAAACAGTAACTCTTCCAGCGTAGCAACATCCCAAAAATGCACCTTTGGCAAAAGGCAAATTCAGAATTGTCTCACATACGACTCCAACAGCTCAGGAGGGGAAAAACATCGAGAGAAAACTCAGAGACAGAGAAAATGTAGCAATCAGGTGGGATTCACTGCCTTCCAACCCTACTGAGACCCCAGCAACAATTGCGAAATTTAACTAAAAAAAATCTTGGTTCCATGAGAGCTTAACCACACCCGTTCAGGCGGCTTATAGAGTCATAGAGTCATAGAGATGTACAGCATGGAAACAGACCCTTCGGTCCAACCCGTCCATGCTGACCAGATATCCCAACCCAATCTAGTCCCACCTGCCAGCACCCGGCCCATATCCCTCCAAACCCTTCCTATTCACTAACCCATCCAAATGCCTCTTAAATGTTGCAATTGTGCCAGCCTCCACCACTTCCTCTGGCAGCTCATTCCATACACGTACCACACTCTGTGTGAAAAAGTTGCCCCTTAGGTCGCTTTTATATCTTTCCCCTCTCATCCTAAACCTATGCCTTCTAGTTCTGGACTCTTGTTAAAAATTGTAAAAAAAACCCTAAGAGCTCACAAGTTGGTTACCTTCTCACAGACTGCTCGGTACTTGTCCCCAGTCTCTCTCTCAAAGAAACCAAGACAAAACAACTTCTTAAAACCACAGTATCATCACATGTCTGATTAATTTGGCTTGTTTTAAAACCTAAGTTGATTTGGCTTTGGGAGAAAGCAACCCTTAAGGGATGGGACCCTTTTTTAAAATTGACCCTTATTTTGGCCAATCAAATGAGTGGGTGAATAGCTAAGGAGAGTTAGTTCACCACTCCCCACCCTGGAGTTGAACAACTTGAGGCATTCTGTCTGGGGAGACCTAGGAGAAAGTGAGGTCTGCAGGTGCTGGAGATCAGAGTCGAGAGTGTGTTGCTGGGAAAGCACAGCAAGTCAGGCAGCATCCGAGGAGCAGGAGCATCGTGCTTTCTCAGCAACACACTGTCTGAGGAGTCCATAATTTGGGGAAACACACCTGGGAACTGGTTAAAATAACAGCTAACTTCCACAAAGAAAAATGTGGAAAATGATTGGCTAATCTGTCTTAGTGCTGTTGATGAAGAAATAAATATCGGCCATGTTTTTCTTCAAATAGTGAAAGGGAAATCTTTACCTGCACTTTAAAAGACACATGGGTTTCAAATCTACTCCACAACGATAGCCCATCACCCATTGCAGCATTGCCTCAGAGCTATTTTGGGAATGTCTACCTCATGTTTCTGCAGCAGGATGTCAACACCAACCACCTTCTGTCTCTGAGTGGTACCTGCTGCTCCCTGATGCACAGAATCAAGCATCAACTTCGCAAAACTTGCATTCCTCCAACACCTTTGCTCAGAGGAACAGATGATTGGAGACACTTCATCAGCAAGAAGCTAGATCAGAGGAGATGGCTGAAAATATGGTTAGAAATAGCATGTGGGAGAGAAAAGAGGACGGCAAGAACCTCAGAGAGTAAGGCCGACACAAATGGTGTTTCTGCAGCTAACGGTGGATATCTAACAGCTGGAACTGAGGAGTTGAAAACAGTGCAGTGGGAACAATGGGTCTGGTGGAACTGACCGAGAATGGCAGTGAAGGCAAGTCTTCAGCCTTTCCAGATGGTTCTTGTGTAACATTAGAGAAAAGATTGGATACAGAATACAGGAACACCACCTGTCACTAAAACGACCAACTCTCACTCACCTCCATACACTCAGATCAGGAAGGCGATCACTTTGCCTGGGATAGCATAACCACCTTGGGACAAGCTAACTAAAAGCACACATAGAAATTCCTAGAGGCCTGGTTTTCAATCCAGAACGCAGTCAGCAGACATGTCGAAATGGATCCTTTTTACAAGCCACCACAGAGCAGGGCTTGGAATGACCCCCCCCCCCCCCCCCCCCCGCCCCATAACAGATAAAGGGTGGAGTAGTACAGCAACACTTCATCGGAAATCGCACTGATGATGTTCCTGAGCAGGGTGATGAAGCATTTGCATAGAAACCAACCAGCTCAGCAAGCAGACCGATAATTGCAAACTGAAGCCTATTCAGTTCACTCCTGACCATCCTGTCAGCCACTTGCTGATGGAATTACTGACTCCATATTGCAAGCAATTTTCATCAATACGTCAATAATACGTACAGAATTTACACAAGCTAATCTCCTTCGCAGCTGCTTTTGGGAGATTATAGATCCAGCATCACTTGTTCCCCCCAAGACCACTATACTTTACCAATGCCTCAGCGCAAATTACACCTTCGCTGCTTCCCAGAAATCTACTGTGTTTGCATGTTAGTGAGTCAACACTGTCTACTCCCAGGAGAAAGTGAGGTGCTGGAGCTCAAAGTCGGGAGTGTGGTGCTGGAAAAGCACGGCCGGTCAGGCAGCATCCGAGGAGCAGGAGAATCGACATTTTGGGGCAAAAGCCCTTCATCATTCCTGATGAAGGGTTTATGCCTGAAACATTGATTCTCCTGCTCCTCAGATGCTGCCTGAACTGTTATGCTTTTCCAGCACTACACTCTCGACTGTCTGCTCCCATCACGTGTCCAGGGAATTTGTTTCATACATTGACCACTGGGTAATGATTCCTTAGGTTCCTCGTGGTGAGGTATTACTGCTAGAATATCCATCTGTGTGTTAGTATTAGTCAAGGGACCTGGGCTTGAATCCCACCATGGTGGAATTCAAATTATTTTAAAAAATAAATCTGGAATTAAGCGTCTAATGATGACCATGAAATCATTGCAGATTGTCATGGGGGAAAAGTGACTAGTTCACTAATCCCTTTTAGAAAAGGAAGTAGTCATTTTTATTGAGGCTGGTCTACACATGACTCCAGACCCACAGTTGCCATAATGACCCTCTGGGCAATTAGGGTTTGGCAATAAATACTGGCCTAGCCAGAGACATCCATGTGCTGTGAATGAATTAAAAGAAAAGGTTGAGTTTGAATTTTCTCCAGTGAGCCCCTGGGCTAGAGTCTTCATTCACCAAGTCCCAAACTTTGTCCGCTATTTCTCAAGTAAAGCTTCAGGATATCCTTCCCAAGGCCAAACCCAATTAGGAAAGCTTTTCAAAGCCTAAAGCAAAGCCTTACCTGGGAGGCTTTGGGATGTCCTGCATTGTCACAAAGTGCACCTTTGCTTTTCTTTCCGGGGCATGGTCGGCATATCCCAGGAGTGTTCGATCAGTGGGATGCACCTGGAAGGACCTTTGCAAACTTTGGAAAATGCGACGGTGAAGACCCCAAGAGGAGTAAAACCCACAGCAATGATGGAAGTCAACGAAACTATGATGGGGCAGGGTATCCCCTTTCCTTGCTCCAAAACAGACATTGTGTGCAGAGAAGAAAGAGCAATTTACAACATCCCAAATAATGAATAATGAGAGGGCTAACATGAGCAACTCCTAAACAGAGAGCCAGCTTAATCCCAAGGGTGCAGTCAGTACAAGGCACCAACTCCTCACCCACACAGGTACAAATTCTCATCTGCACATGATAAAGATTTCCAGCATCCACGGTGATTTGTTTATGTATTTATTGATTATAGCTAGGTTCGCAACTTAAATCTCCTGCAGGTTAATCACTTAAAAAAAACAGAAATACAGATATGACAGCAATTGTCTCAGTGACTGGCAATAGGTATTCCAGTGTTGCAGAACAACACCTCAACAGTTGTTCAAAAGATTGTCTGTCACGGTTCTGTAGATCTCCAAACAAAAACAAACACAGAGTGCTGGAGAAATTCAGCAAGTCTGGTAGCATCCATGGAGGGAAAAATAGAGTTAATGACTCATCTCTGTAACTGCTGAGAAAGAGTATCAGCTGGTCATTATTGTTTGTTATTTGTGGGAGCTTGCTGTGCTCAAATTTGCTGCTTGGTTTCCAACATCGTAACAGCGACTACACTTCAAAAGTACTTTGTTGGCTGCAAACTCTGAGGCGTCCAGCGATTGTAAAAAATGCTGTAAAAATGAAATGCTTTCTTTGTTCCATCGAATACCCATGGATTCCTCCAACAATGCTTTAACTCTCAAACTCATTTCTGACACCAACCTCAAATGGCACAACAGGTGTATCATTTTGGATATTGCTGGTAGGATGGATGGTGATACGCCAGGATGATGTATTGCCTTTCTGGTGCCAGTGAACCAAATGGGTTTTCCCGTCAATGCATTCATAGTAATCATTAGATTCTTAATTCCACATATTCACTGATTTCACATTCTACTATCTGCTGTGGCAGTATTCAAGAAAAGGTCCAGAGAATGTTACCAAGGTCTCTGGGTTAATAAAAGAGTGATAATACCAGTTGGCCATCACCTCCACTTAAGGGCACTGGGGTTGTAATCTCTGAATTACACCCTGCACCACATGCACTGAGGCTAGGAATGGGAAGATAGCACAGCTTAATATTGGCGTAAAATAGTGGGCTTCAGGTATGTGGATCATTGTGATGTCTTTCGGGAGAAGGTGAGACCTGTATAAGAAGGACAGGTTGCACCTAAATTGGATGAGGACCACTATCCGTACAGGGAGGTTTGCTAGTGCCACTCAGAATGGTTTTAAACTCGTGTGGCGGGGGTGGGAACCAGAGCAGTAGGTCAGGAACTGAAATGATTGAGAAGGAGCCAGAGACTAGGTCCAGTAAGGCTAAGAGAAAGGTCAGAGAGTGATTACTGAATACAGCAGGACCGGCTACGTGTGGTGTAATGTTGTAATGATGTGGAGATGCTGGTGTTGGTCTGTGGTGTACAAAGTTAAAAATCACCCAACACCAGGTGACAACCACCTGACGAAGGAGTAGCGCTTGGGAAAGCTAGTGCTTCCAAATAAACCCGTTGGACTGCAACCTGGTGTTGTGTGATTTTAAACATTACTTTTGTAATGCATTACTTGGAGGTGCATCATATTAGATTACTTAAAATGTCGAAACAGGCCCTTCAGCCCAACAAGTCCACACCGACCCACCAAAGCACAACCCACCCAGACCCATTCCCCTACATTTACCCCTTTACCTAACACTACCGGCAATTTAACATGGCCAATTCACCTGACCTGCACATTTTTGGACTGTGGGAGGAAACCGGAGCACCCGGCGGAAACCCACACAGACACAGGGAGAATGTGCAAACTCCACACAGAGAGTCGCCTGAGGTGGGAATTGAACCCGGGTATCTGGCGCTGTGAGGCAGCAGTGTTGACAAATGTGCCACCCCTATTATGTAAGGTGTATGACAAAGTAAGGCAGATGAACTTAGAATTTGGATTAATAAAAATAACTGTGATGCTGTAGATATTTCACAGAATGACAAGACTTGCTTTTTAATGTTCCAGGATTTAGATGTTTCAGGTGAGATAAAGAGGTATATAAAAAGGTTGGGGGATTTGCATTACTGTTAAGGGACAATACCACATCTATGCTGAGGAAGACACCTTAGGGGGCTCATCCAGTGAGGTCAGGTGGGCAGGGCTCAGCTATAGGAAGGGGATAAAAAGGTAAAAACAATGACTGCAGATGCTGGAAACCAGATTCTGGATTAGTGGTGCTGGAAGCATCCAAGGAGCTTCGAAATCGATGTTTCGGGCAAAAACCCTTCATCAGGAATAAAGGCAGTGAGCCCGAAGCATGGAGAGATAAGCTAGAGGAGAGTGGGGATGGGGAGAAAGTAGCATAGAGTACAATGGGTGAGTGGGGGAGGGGATGAAGGTGATAGGTCAGGGAGGAGAGGGTGGAGTGGATAGGTGGAAAAGGAGATAGGCAGGTAGGACAAGTCCGGACAAGTCATGGGGACACTGCTGAGCTGAAAGTTTGGAACTAGGGTGAGGTGGGGGAAGGGGAAATGAGGAAACTGTTGAAGTCCACATTGATGCCCTGGGGTTGAAGTGTTCCGAAGCGGAAGATGAGGCGTTCTTCCTCCAGGCGTCTGGTGGTGAGGGAGTGGCGGTGAAGGAGGCCCAGGACCTCCATGTCCTCGGCAGAGTGGGAGGGGGAGTTGAAATGTTGGGCCACGGGGCGGTGTGGTTGATTGGTGTGGGTGTCCCGGAGATGTTCCCTAAAGCGCTCTGCTAGGAGGCACCCAGTCTCCCCAATGTAGGGGATCACTTTGTTGGGATTCTACAACAGTTTTCCCAGAAGCCAGCTGGTGGTAGAAGAACAGCTATGTGTATAGAAGACAGAAAAATGCAAAACAGCAAGGTTATTGTGGTGGGTGATTTTAACTTCTTCTATATTGAGTGGGACTTGCTTAGTGCCAGGGGCCTGAGTGGGGGGAGCTTGTTCGGTGTGTCCAGGATGGTTTTATTGAATAGTCCAACCAGGGAAGGGGCCACACTAGTCAAAAGGTGTGGCACTGGAAAAGCAGAGCAGGTCAGGCAGCATCCAAAGAGCAGCACAGTTGACGTTTCAGGCACAAGTCCTTCATCAGGAATGTGGGAAGGAGAAGAGGGCTGAGAGATAAATGGGAGGGTCAGGCAGGGACAAGGTAGCTGGAAAGACGATAGGTAGATGCAGATGGTCGGTGATAGTGATAGGTCGGAGGGGATGGTGGAGCTTACAGGTGGGAAGGAAAATGAACAGGTCAAGGGGGCGATGCTGAGTTGGAGGGTTGGATGTGGGATAAAGTGGGGGAGGGTGATAAGGAAACTGCTGAAGTCGACATTGATGTTGTGTGGTTGGAGGGTCCCAAGGTAGAAGATGAGGCGTTCTTCTTCCAGGCATAGTGAGGTGTTTGGATGTGCAGGAAAATCTCTGCTGGATGTGAAAAGGTCCTTTGGGGCCTGGGATGGAGGTGAGGGGAGAGGTGTGGGCTCAGGTTTTGCAACCTCTTACAGTGGCAAGGGAAGGTGCCAGGAGTGGATGGTGGGTTGGGGATGGCATGGACTTCATGAGGGAGTCACAGAGGGAATGCTCTCTGCAGAATTCCGATAGGGGCAAGAAGAGAAATATTTCTCTGATGTTGGAGTCTGACTATGGGTGGTGGAAATTGCAGAGGAAAATGCACTGTATCCGATGATTAATGGGGTGGAAGGTAAGTACCGGGCAGGGGGCAAGGGGTTCTATCCTTGTTGCGGATGCGGGGTTTGGCATTTGGTGGTGGAGGTGTGAGAATTGGAGGAGATGCAATGGAGGGCATTGTTGATCACATGGGAGGAGAGATTGCAGTCCTTGAAATAAGAGGTCATCTGGGATGTCCAGGAGTGGAATTGCTCCTCCTGGCTGACCTGCTGTGCTTTGCCAGCACCACACTTTTCAACTCTGACTCTCCAGCATCTGCAGTCCTCACTTTCTCTAAGAGGCCACACTAAACCTGGTATTGGGGAATGAGCCCAGCCTGGTGATCAAAGTTTCAGTGGGGAAGTATTTCAGGAACAGTGATCATAATTCTATAGGTTTGAAGTTATTTATGGATAAGGATAAGAGTAGTCCTAGGACTAATATTGAGCAGGAACTGGTGATTGGAAATTGGGGGATGACTGTTTGAGGGAATCTATCATGTAAGAATATTTTAAAGGCCAGTTCACTAACGCTTAGGGCTAACATGTTCTTGTGAAAAAGTAGGATAAGGTTTGCAAGTTTCAGGGACTTTAGATAACAAGAGAAATTCAGAGCTTAGTCAAAAAAAAAGGAAGCATACGTAAGGTTTTGGTAACTGAAGACAGACATAGTGTTATGGGCCAGGCCAGACCTCATCAAGAAAGTAGCCCAGGCCCTAACTTTGTTGGTTGCTTTAAGCAGGTGTTGAGTGGATATGCCAAGAGGGATGCAGCTGGCCCAACTATGTGGTTTTAAACAAAACCAAATTTATTTAAAAGATTACCGAATGAAACATAAACAAAAGAGAACAGAATACTGAATAACAACTTATCCGAAAGCCCAACAGATTATACCAACTTAATGATCCTGTTTCAAATGCATGCAACAATCCCCATAAACACCCCTTGGCACAAGAGGTAAAATCAAACCCAGGGTCTTACAGGAGAGCTGTCAGAAGAAGAGGACACCATAGACCTGCTTCTTTGGGTCCAGTAGCTTCAGAACACGACTACTTGCTAACCAAACCAAACCAGAGAAAAGCTGAGCTGCGAGAACCAACCACTCCCCTTTCATTGTGTAAGTTTTTTTTTAAACTTGAAAGCCTGTTTCCTGAGGCAGTATGTTAGCTAAATTCAAATTGGCCCTAAAACCCATCCAAGCCCAGACTGTTTGAAGTCTGTGTCTTTTACGACCTCCTGAAAAAAAAAGCCGAGGACACCATAACCTTGTTAAAGGAACAACATTGCCACAAAAAACCCTTGAAGAATACAAAGATAACAGGAAAGAAATCAAACAAGGCATCAGGAGGGCTAAAAGGGGTCATGAAATATCTTTGGCAAACAATATTATGGAAAATCTCAAGGTGTTTATAAAAATATAAAGGACAAGAGGGCAGCTAGAGAAAGAGTAGGTCCATTCAATAACTAAACTGGGAAAATATGCATCGAGCCTGAGGAAGTGGATGAGGTCCTTAACAATATTTTACATCGGTATTCACAAATGAGCAGGACAAAGTGAATGGTAAAATTAGGGGGGAGGGTTTGTTGATATTTGGGATCATGTCAATACAACAAAGGAAAAGGTGTTAGATGTTTTGAAAGCATTAGGCCCCCAGGGCCTGATGGGATCTATCCCAGAATGCTGAGGGAGGCAAGGGAGGAAATTGCTGTGGCATGGTACAAAATCTTTGCATCCTCTTTAGTTACAGGAAGGTCCCAGAGGACTGAGAATAGCCAGTATTGTTCCTGTTTTTAAGAACAACCGGGATAAGCAGTGGTAGGGAAATTGTTGGGGAAGATTCTTTGGGATAAAATTGCTGACATGTGGAAAAATATGCGCTTATTAGCAATTGGCAGCATGGCTTTGTTTGGGGAAGGCCGTGTCTTCCAAACCTGATTGAGTTTTTTGAGTAAGTGATAAAGATGAATCATGAGGGTTGTCTTCATGGACTTTAGCAAAGCCTTTGACAAGGCCCCTCATGATAGGCTGATATAAAAGAAAAACTTATATTTGTGGTGAGCTGATAAGGTGGATACAGAACTAGCTTAGTCTTAGAAGACAGAGAGTAACAGTGGAAAAATGCTTTTCTAACTGGACATCTGTGAACAGTTTTTCCACAGGGATCAATGCTGGGACCCCTGTTGTCTGTAAATTGTATAAATGATTTGGTGATGAATGGAGGTGGACTGATTATCAGTTTATGGACAACGCAAAGACTGGGGTGGGGGGGGGGGGAGGGGGGGGACGAGCTGCAGATAGGGAGAAGGATTGCCGGACGATACAGCCGGATATAAATAGGCCGGAGACGTGGACAAAGAAACAACAAATACACAAATGTGGGTTGATGCATTTTGAAAGATTTACTGCAGGAAGAAAATATATACAGTAAATTGCAGAACCCTCAGAAACATCAACGTACAGAGGGATTTAGTGTTCAGATCCACAGTTCACTGAAAATGGCAACACAAGTGGAGAAGGTGGTCAAAAAGGCATATGCCATGCTTGCTTTAATCGGTCAGGACACAGAGTATAAAAACTTGCAAGTCATGCTGCAGCTGTGTCCAACTTTATTTGGGACAAATTTGGGATATCAAGCACAGTTCTGGCCACTACACTACCAGAAGGATGTGGAGGCTTTCCCGAGGGTACAGAAACAGTTTACCAGATGTTGTCTGCTTTGGAAGGCAATAGCTGTCAGGAAGAGTGAGACAAACTTAGTTTGTTTTCATTTGGAATTGAAGGATTCTATCATTGACATGCTGGAATTGTGAGAGGCTTGAATAGAATGGATAATCGGCATCTTCCGCCTAGAGTAGAAATGTCATTTGCAAGGGGATGAAGGTTTAAGATAAAAGTTTAAAGGGGATGTCAAAGGCATGTTCTAATTCATGATAACTTGTGAAGGAGTAAGCAAGGTCAAACTGTTACTAGTGCCAGGAGATGAAGCATCCAAAGGGAAAAGATTTAAGGTCATTAGCAATCAATGAGGACACAAACCATTTATTTTTCTGCACTGCAAGACATGAACTGCCTGAGAAGCTGGTGGGAGCAAGCTAAACAGTGATTTCAAAAGGGAATTGGATACATTCTTAAAGGGATAGATTTTCAGTAATATGGGGAAGGGGTAGGATTAATTGGAAGGTCCTTTCAGGTACACAATGGGCCAAATGACTTTTTGTTTTCTGTGCTATACCACTCTACAGTTCCATAAGCTTATTCAATTTATTGGATTCCATTTTAAACTCATCATTTCCAGACAATAGATTACTTTGTTGCACCATTGACAGTTAGCTTTAATACAGATCCACTGCACACTGTGTGATACCTACACCCTGCCTGCCAATGTTGGCACACTTGGAGTGACCTCTTGGTTGGTTAGTCTGTGCAATGTCATTCTGCTTGCCATTCAGTCCATCCAACACCAGGTGGCAGCCCTGTACCTCCAAGGCATGTCTCCCAAAACTATTGGACCAGGTAGTGCAGGTAATTTTATGGTAACTTATTCAAACCCATTATACCCTTCAGCTGATTGTGTGAGTGGCCATATTTGTTTAGTTCAGCTTAATTCACTTTATAATTCAATCTAGTTCACTTAATATTCTCACTGTTTCTTCCTCCTGTGCAGAACCTCTCTAGTTCTTGGTGTCAATCCTGTACCTAAATACAGACTGCTCTCACCACTGAGCCACCATGCTGCGTCTGCATTGCACTATAATAAAGTTAACCATCTTCAACCATCACAGAAACTAACTTGTCAGCGAACTATTCGAGATATTTGGAGAGCTGACAGAAAGCCCCTGATGAAGGGCTTTTGCCCGAAACATCGATTTCGCTGCTCATTGGATGCTGCCTGAACTGCTGTGCTCTTCCAGCACCACTAATCCAGTATTTGGTTTTCAGCATCTGCAGTCATTGTTTTTACCTTGATCACACAGGGATAGAGTCAGGGATGTGTCATAAAGGGGCAAGTACAGAGATGGAGAGGTTTAGAGAGAGAAGTCCGGAGCTCAGGCAACCAAACACACAGCTGTCAGTGGTGTTGTTTCCCAAATGAAGAAGCCACGTACAGGAAAAGAGGGATAGAAACAGTCGGCAAACCTCATCCACTTCCTATTTCCTGAGAGTAGCTAACATCAGCACCATCAAATATTCCATCAAACTTCCACTGACACGCACCATGATCTTGAAGACACAATCTCAAGCATTTACTGGGGTCTGAAAGATGGTGATACTGGAGAGTGTACTAACCTCTAGCTGAGGTTTGGTCAGTGCAGAGAGCTTGCGAAAATGAATGCGACAGCTGAGAGTTTGGTGCACAGATGTCCAATACTGGTGGCATTTCTGTTACTAGTAAGTAGTTAATTTAATTTGTCCATAACTTAAATAATCAGTTAAATGAATAAAGCCGATAAGCAAAGATGATTGAATTCTTAATTAATCAAATCAATAAAAGTGGTTTGTCTGGGATGGTAGTGCAGATGGTCTGTCGCACATGCAGCATATGGAGAGC
This sequence comes from Chiloscyllium punctatum, assembly GCF_047496795.1. NCBI lineage: Eukaryota > Metazoa > Chordata > Chondrichthyes > Orectolobiformes > Hemiscylliidae > Chiloscyllium > Chiloscyllium punctatum. The sequence goes on from NC_092741.1 coordinate 31,253,899, forward strand.
ATTGTGATCATAGAACCCCAACAATATGGAAACAGGCCCTTCGGCCCAACAAGTCCACACTGATCCATCAAAGAATCATCCACCCATTCCACTACGTTTACACCTGAGTAATCCACATAACCTACACATCCCTGGACATTATATGCAATTTAGCATGGACAATTCACCTGACCTGCTCATCTTTGGACTGTGGGAGGAAACCGGAGCACCCAGAAGAACCACACGCAGACGTAGGGAGAATGTGCAAACTCCCATGCAGACAGTGACCCGAGGCTGGAATCGAACCCAGGTCCCTGGCACTGTGAGGCAGTAATGCTAACCACTGAGCCACCACACAGCCAATCATGGGTAATTATGGCCAATCACATCAGCAGGATGCTTTTTATATTCACCCACGGAACGCGGGTGTCGCGGCCTGGGCCAGCATTTATTGCCCGTCTCCAGTTGCTCCTGAGTCTTATATCGACCCTGCTGTTCCATCCTCAAAGAACTCCAATAAATTTTCCCCTTCCATGTTATGATTTTCCAAACATGCTGCTACTACTTTGTTAGTAATGGATTCCAGACGCGAAGTCAAAATCTAAACCTTCAGTTCCTGCCATGTAGATTTTATCCCAAGTTAAAATAGCTATGTTAGGGTTTTTATGGTGCAGTGGTAGTGTCCCTACCTCTCAGCCAGGAAATTGTAACTTTAGCTCAGATTTATTGAACTAGAATCCAAGAGGTCAATTTTGGAGAGTCTGTCTGGTCCAGGAGGCAGTCATAGAATCCCTACAGTACTGAAAGACAGCATTCAGCCTATTGAATTCACACAGACCCTCTGAAGAGCATTCCACCTGGACCAACCACACATTTCCCTTGGCAAACCCATCTATCCTGCATGTTCCTGGACACTATGGGGTGATTTGACACATCCCTGACTCTATCCCTGTGTGATCAAGCTTCCTGTCAGCTCTCCAAATATCTCAAATAGTTCGCTGACAAGTTCGTTTCTCTGCCATGCCTTAAGGTGGTTAACTTTATTATAGTGCAATGCAGACGCAAAATGCCAGTATATTCAGCTGTTCCATCTTCTTGCTAGGTTTTGGCCTTGCTTGTCAATCATCACCAACCTACACAACATGCCATTGTCCATTTTACATCCTTTCCTTTACCAGCATTGTCACATTTGACCTTGCACTGGATCAACTGTCCTCTCCGAATATGTCTGATATTTTTCAGCATATGAACTATATATCATAGTATTATAGAATTCTACATTGTGGAAGCAGGCCATTTGGCCCACACTGACCCTCTGAAGACCAGCCGACCCAGAACCACCCCATAAGCTTGCACATTCCCATGGCCAATTCAACTAACCTGCACAACTTTGGACTGTGGGAGGAAACCGGAGCACCCAGAGGAAACCCACGCAGACACGGGGAGAATGTGAAAACTCCACACAGACAGTCGCCCGAGGGTGGAGTCCCTCGTGCTGTGAGGCAGCAGTGTTAAGCACTGAGCCACTGTGCTGCTCGTTACTATAGGTAACATATAGTAAAGTAACCATAGTCTTAACAGAATAAACCATCGAGGCTGCTCTCTCATTAATGAGGGATGACTGGTGGTGGTTTAACCTGAGTACCACCATGCCTCAGGCAAGGGGAGAGGTTGAGAAGGAGAGTCCTTCATGGTAACCACAGCTGGTGTGGGAATTGAACGTATACTGTTGGTCTCGCTTTTGCTTTGCAAACCAGCCGTCCAGCTAACTGAATAAACTAACCACCTATAGCATGTGCCAATACATATGAATCAGCCTGTCTTAACAGAAATAAAGTGATGCTAATTCAGGTGGATACCTGGGACAGACCACATAGAGCCTTGATTTAATCCCTTGCCCACCAACAGTGCTACACTCCTGTGTCCACCAAGTTAGATGCTAGCATGTTTGGAATGGACTGAATTTACTGCCCTGCACCAGGTGGACCAAGTGGTAGATTTTGGGTTTAACCACGTGAGTTGATCTAGAGTCAGGCATCGGCCAGACTGGGTAAAGGAGATCTCATCCTTTAAAAAAAAGCAGACAGCAAACAATAAGCATTTAATAACAATACAGCAGATTTCATGATCATCTGCCAGTCCAGAAATTTATTGAATTCAATGAGCTCACGTGGCAGGGATTGCTCGTCAGGGTTCAGTTTTAGTTTTAAGTTGGAAGAATGGAAATGGATTTATCATTTTACTTATCCATCATTACTCAGAGTAAGTGCAGCATGGGACTATCTTATTCATGTTCTCTTCATGAGGTGCCTGTAATATCCCAAACGTCATCTCCAAGATGAAAGCCTGTCAGATGCATGACATTAGGGAGTGGGAATAATTGGATCATTTTTTTCAAAGAGGCAGCACCAGCCATGAAGGGCTGAACAACCTCCTTTTGTACTGCTTGACTCCAGAAGCTTACGATTCTGAAGCATTATGATACGGTGAGACCAAGGATAAGTTTATGATGGATAGCAAGAAGCCTGTCTTAAGCCTCAGAGTTGCCAGCTGTGTTAGAGGTGCCTGAATGAATGGCTCAGAGGTCTCGGCACAACATTCATCAGAGCAGGCAAGCGCCAGTCACATGAGGATGGCCGGTCTGAAATTGTGAAAGATCAAGTGGGCCGAGAGGTATTCTCCGTCTCATCTTGTGTTGTGAACAAAGTTTGAAGCTGCTTACAATCCTAGAAACTGAATTGAAGGGATTGCAGAAAAGAACCAATGTTGTGAAGGGAAAGGAGAAGCATAAACATAGAAACATAGAAAATAGGCCATTTGGCCCTTCAAGGCTGCTCCTTGAATATGAGTGTGGCCAATCATCCATCTCAGTCCCCTGTTCTCACTTTCACCCCATACCCTTTGACCCCTTTAGCCCTAAGAAGGCCCAAATTAACCGCTATGCTCTGGCAGATGGAATACAATGTTAATAAATGTGAAGTCATCCATTTTGGTCCGAATAACAGTGAAAAGGACTATTACTTGAATGGTAAGACATTGCAGAGGGACCGGGGTATCTTTGTGCATGAATCACAGAAGGTACACAGGTAATTAAGAAGACAAATGGAATTTTGTCCTTCATGGCTAAAGGGATTGGTTTTAAAAGTGGGGAGGTTATATTTCAGCTGCACAAAGTGCTGGTGAGACCACACCTGGAATACTGAATGCAGTTTTGGTCTCCTTACTTGAGAAAGGATGTACTGGCACTGGAGGGATGCTAAAGAGCTTAGTGGAAAGTGAGGACTGCAGATATTGGAGATCAGAGTCAAGAGAGCGGTGATGGAAAAGCACAGCAGGTCAGGCAGCATCCGAGGAGCAGGAGAGTTGATGTTTTGGGCAAAAGTCCTTCGTCAGGAAAGGAGGTTCACCCGGTTGATTCTGAGAGGGTTGGCTTATGAGGAGAGACTGAGTAGACTGGGATTATATTCATTGGAATTCAGAAGAATAAGGGGGGGAGTCTTATAGAAACATATAAAATTATGAAGGGAATAGATAAAATAGAAGCAGGGAGGATGTGCCCACTGGTAGTGAATCTAGGACAAGAGGGCATAGCCTCAAAATTAGGGGGCGCAGATTTAGGACTGGATTGTGGGGAAAGTCTTCTTCCAAAGGGTTGTGAATCTGTGCAATTCCCCACCCAATGAAGTAGTCGAGGCTTCCTCAGTAAATGTATTTAAAGTTAAGATAGATACTTTTTTGAACAGTAAAGGACTTAAGGGTGATGGTGAGCAGGCTGGGTAGGTGGAGCTGAGGCCATGAAAAGATCAGCCATGATCTTATTGAATGGCAGAGCAGGCTCGGAGCAGAGCCCTGCTCCTGGTTCTACTGTCCTTACTTTTCTAAACTCCAATGAATATCGTTCTGACTGATCCAGATTCTCTTCTTAAAGGGTCTAAGAAAGGATGCCTCACGTTTATATGGCATCCCAAAGTGTCTTACAGTCAAGAAAATGCTTTAGTTCATGATTAGGTAGTCTCTTTTAGCGAGATGTTGTATGGGGGATAGTTATTGGCCAGTGGTCAGGGAATGCAGAGTTTGGGGTTAATTCATGAGAGATTAGTAATCATCAGACCACACTGGAAAAACAGTGGCTGATAATTGAAGATGTTTTTTTTTCTCTCTGGCTGTTATGAAAGCTATGAAGACGATCGATCAGTGTAATTACCCGAGAGAGTGAGTTTAATATGCATCCATTGAGTATTTAAGGGATTTATTTGCAATCAGCAGAGTGCAGTTTACCAACCTGCCGGCTAAAATTTGCACACAGTTGAACCACACAAAGCAGGCACCATCACTGCCACAAATAACAGGGAGTAAATTGCACTGCCGATAGTAAAGAGAGCTGAATCAAACTGAATTAAGGGAGAGTTCCTCATCACAAGTAGGTGAAGCGCAAACCTCCAGAGGCACTTAATCCTGGGAATTGTCCGATCTCAACTGGATTAGATTAGATTACTTACAGTGTGGAAACAGGCCCTTCGGCCCAACAAGTCCACACCGCCCCGCCAAAGCGCAACCCACCCATACCCCTATATCTACCCCTTACCTAACACTATGGGCAATTTAGCATGGCCAATTCACCTGACCTGCACATCTTTGGACTGTGGGAGGAAACCGGAGCACCCGGAGGAAACCCACGCAGACACTGGGAGAATGTGCAAACTCCACACAGTCAGTCGCCTGAGGCGGGAAGTGAACCCGGGTCTCTGGCGCTGTGAGGCAGCAGTGCTAACCACTGGGAGTGGGGAAATGAAGGACCAGAAAAGACATCGAACAGTACAGCATTGGAACAGCCCACCTTGTCTGTGCTGACCATGATGCCATGCTAAAGTAATCCCATCTACCTGCACATGGTTGGTCTGTTTCCCTCTATTTCCTAGGCAAAAATGAGGACTGCAGATGCTGGAAGCCAGAGTTTAGATCAGAGTGGTGCTGGAAAAGCACAGCAGGTCAGGCAGCATCCAAGGAGCAGGAAAATCGACGTTTTGGGCAAAAGCCCTTCATCAGGAATAGAGGCAAGGAGCTGCTTCTTCCATCTCCCCTAGCTGCATGTTACTCCCTCTGAGTAAAAAACTTACCTTGCACATCTCCTTTAAACCTTTCTCCTCTCACCTTTCACCTATACCCCCTTATATTTGACATTGCCACCCTGAGAAAGAGATTCCAACTATCCACCCGACCAATGCCACTCATTATTTTATGTAATTTTATCACCCTTTCCCTAGTTACCCTCTTGTTCCTAATTTAAGTACAAAATGCCTTGGGATTCTCCTTAATCCTACATGCCAAGGACATTGCTTGGACCCATTTAGCCCTGTTAATTCCTTGTTTATGTTCTTTCTTGCTTCCTTTATATTCCTTGAAGGCCTTGCCAGATTTCAGTTTCCTAAACCTTACATACAATTACTTTTTTCTTTTTTAATAAACTTTTAATCCATCCAGGGTTCCTGACCCTTGCCATTTTTACCTTTCATCCTCATAGGAATGTTTTGGTCCTGAACTCTGATCAACTGGCCTTTAAAAGACTCCCACTTCTGCAGTTCCTGATCACTACTGCTGCAGTTAGCCTTCCTCCAATATAACACTTTCACTCGATGACCAGTCTTATCCTTATCTTTAACTACCTGAAAACTTGCAGAATTATGATCACTGTTGCCAAAAATGCTCCCCCCACCCATTGAAAATTTGATCACTTGGTCAGGCTCACTCCCCAATAACAGGTCTAGTACAGTGCCTTCCCCAGTTGGACTATCTCCATATTGTTTTAAAAAACCCTCCTGGATGTCACAAATTCTGTCCCATGCAAGCCCTTAGTGCTCAGAAAGTTCCACTCAACACTGGATTGTTAACATCATCCACAAGCCCTCCAAGATGTGCTCTCTCAACATTCTCCCTTATCAATAATACGATTCCCCCATCCCTTTTACATCCCTGTCTCGCACGCTTGTGACATCTAAACCCTGGAACATTGAGCTGCCAGTTTGGCCCTTCTCTCAACAAAAGACTTTCCCTTTTCCACCCAAATCTACAAATCCCCTGCCACGCAGACTGCCACAGTTCCAGATCAGTGGGGAAGCAGTTGGCCTTGATTCATTTAAGGTAAAAACAATGACTGCAGATGCTGAAAACCAAATACTGGATTAGTGGTGCTGGAAGAGCACAGCAGTTCAGGCAGCATCCAACGAGGATAAATATGATCCATTTCATTCAGAATACTGTATTTGGTTCCCAGAGCTCTCCACTACCAAAGATTTTGTCACATCACCTGGCTGTCTGTTGGAGACTAATTGATTGAGATTGATGGCTGTGATTACACAGGGACAGCTTATATTTATATAGTGCCTCACAGTAAATCATAGGAGCAAGAAGAAACAAAAGTTTGACAGCAGGACACATAAGAAGATATTTGGACATGTGACCAAAAGCTTAGTTAAGGAGGCGATTCTGAAAGAGGAACGAGAGTAGGGGGAGGTTTTTCACTGTATCATAGATTTTTTTTTAGTTGTGTCCCTCTCTTTCCCTGGCTGTGTGCTTATTTTAGATCTGTTATGTCTCTCACATTTTCCAGATGTAAGGGGGAGGGAAGGGGTGCATTTTCAGGAATGACAATCTGTAACTCGTGGAGTGCCGCAGGGATCAATACTGAGGCCACAAGGATTCCCAACACGTATTGATGACTTGGATGAGCAAAGTGAACGTACAGCAGTCAAGTCTGTGGGTGGTGAGGATGAGACAAAGAGACTACAAAGTTGAGTGGGCAAAAACTTGGCAGACAGAGTGTAATGCGGAGAAATGTGAAGGTATTCACTTTTGCGGGGAGAATTAGGAGAACTGAATATTATTTAAATTGAGACAGACCACAGAAAACTCCAGCACAGTGGGAATTGAGAGTCCCTGAGCATGAGCTACAAAAAGAGGGTAATAGGGAAGGCAAATGAAATGTTGGCCTTTATTTCAAAGAAAATAGAAGCTAAAAATAGGCAAGTTTTGCTGAAACTGTTCAAGGCACTAGTCAGAGCACGGCTGGAATACTTTGGTCCTGTTATCGAAGGAAAGATTTGCTGGCATTGGAAGATTCACCAAGCTGATTCTGTGTACAGAGGGACTGTGTTATAAAGAGATATTTTAGTAGTTTGGGCCTGTACTCATTGGTGCTTAAGAGAATAAGAGTTAACCTTAGTGCGTTAAACAAGGTTCTTAGGGGAATAAAAGGTTTTCATGTGAAAAATAATGTTCATACTCCTTGTGGAAAGTCTAGGACCAGAGGATATTATCTCAGAATAAGGAGCCACCCTTTTAAGACAGAAATGGGAAGGAATTTCTTTCAGATGGTAGCGATTCTTTTGAAATCTTTACTGCAGAGGGCTGTTGAGCCTGGGGTGTTAAATATGTTGCAGGCTGAGAAAGAGAGATTTTTAATCTCTACCGGAATCAAGGGTTATGGGGGAAAGGTGGGGCAGTGAAGTTGACAATTATCAGATCAGCCATGATCTCATTGGATGGTGCTGCAGATTCTATAAGCTGGAAAGCCTGCTTCTGCTCCTATGTCTCACGGTCTTATCTTCCCAAGCAATTTTCCAATCAATTATGCAAACTGGCCTCTTTAGTCCCTGTCTTGTAGAATCATGGCACAGGAAACATGGACAGTACTGTCCATTGTCAAAATGTTGTGGCAGTCATGCCACTGAGTGCTATATTTAAACGACAGCGCCACGGCATTTCAGGGACTGTGAGCTGGGGAATGACTCCTTCTAGGAAGGCCTCAAGATAAGGAGCTGGTCATTTGGGACTGAGTTGAATTGATTTCACTCAAATGGTTGTGAGTCTTTGAACTAGAGTGTTGTGATACCCCTTTTGTTCTGTTTACTTAATACTTGGAAAGTAGCGTTACAGGTAGATGGGATAGCAAAGAAGGCATTTAGTATGCTTTCCTTTATTGGTCAGAGCACTAAGTATAGGAGTTGGGAGGTCATGTTGCGGTTGTAAAGGACATTGGTTAGGCCACTTTTGGACTACTGCCTGCAATTCTGGTCTCCTTCCTATTGGAAGGATGTTGTGAAACTTAAAAGGGTTCAGAAAGATTTACAAGGATATTGCCAGGGTTAGAGGATTTGAGCTATAAGGAGAGGCTGTACAGGCTGGGGCCGTTTCCCCTGGAGGCTGAGGGGTGACAGTATAGAGGCTTATAAAATCACGAGGGGCATAGATAGGATAAATAGACAAAGTCTATTCACTGGGGTGGGGGACTCAGAACTAGAGGGCATAGATTTAAGGTGAGAGGGGAAAGATATAAAAGAAACCTATGGGGCAACTTTTTCATGCAGTGGTACGTATATGGAATGAGCTGCCAGAGGAAGTGGTGTGGGCTGGTACAATTGCAACATTTAAAAAGCTTTTGGATGGGTATATGAATAGGAAGGATTTAGAGGGATATGGGTAAGTGCTGGCAAATGGGACTAGATTAGGTTAGGATATTTGATCAGCATGGAGGAGCTGGACCGAAGGATCTGTTTCCGTGCTGTACATCTCAATGACTCTATGACTTAGATAGGCTGAGTCTTAGTCTGGCTATGGATCTCATTGCCCTCCTGCCTGACCCTCTTCACCTCCTCAGTATACTGATCAGATGCAATGCTGGTTTTTATCTTACTCAGGGATGGCCCCACCAGCAATACCCATATCCGAAGAATTGAACTGAACTGAATTGAACTGAATTGAATTGAATTGAATTTATTGTAACGTGTACCAAGACACAGTGAAAAGCTTTGCCTTGCGAGCAATATGGGCAGATCACAGAGTGAAATAGCATAGATAGTAAATAATAGGTAAACACCAGCAAAAACAAAAGCACAGGTACAGGCAAACAGAGTTTCTGAGTCTATTCAGTAATTGAACAACAGTCGGGTAGAAACTGTTTCAAAACCAGCTGGTGTTTGTGTACAGGCTTCTGTACCTTCTCCCCGATGGTAGAGGTTGTAGAAAAACATTGCCAGGGTGGGATAGATATTTGAGAATGCTGGCGGCCTTTCCTTGACAGCGGGCCTGATAGATGGATTGTGTAGATGGGAGGTTGGCTTCTGTGATTGTCTGGGCCCAGTTCACCACTCTCTGTAACCGTCTCCGATCTTGAATGGTACAGTTGCCATACCAGGTAGTGATACATCCAAACAGAATGTTCTCGATGGCGCACCTATAAAAGTTGGCAAAGGGTATTTGCTGTCATGCCAAATTTCCTCAGCTGCCTGAGGAAGAAGAGTCATTGTTGGGCCTTTGTAACCAGTGCTTCCATATGAGTGATTAATAAAAATTCTGATCTTCCATTGGAATCACTGAGTAGGTGTAAAGCTGGCGTTCCAGCTGATCTTGTGGAATCTGCATCCTGCCAGTTGGATTAACCTTCCCCTCTGAAGCAGCAATGGCAATTAAAAAGGTAGGTAAAAACAATGACTGCAGATGCTGGAAACCAGATTCTGGATTAGTGGTGCTGGAAGAGCACAGCAGTTCAGGCAGCATCCGAGGAGCAGGAAAATCGACATTTCGGGCAAAAGCCCTTCATCAGGAATAAAGGCAGAGAGCCTGAAGCATGGAGAGATAAGCTAGAGGAGGGTGGGGGTGGGGAGAGAGTAACACAGAGTACAATGGGTGAGTGGGGGAGGAGATGAAGGTGATAGGTCGGGGGGAGAGGGTGGAGTGGATAGGTGGAAAAGAAGATAGGCAGGTAGGACAAGTCAAGGGGATAGTGCTGAGCTGGAAGTTTGGAACTAGGGTGAGGTGGGGGAAGGGGAAATGAGAAAACTGTTGAAGTCCACATTGATGCCCTGGGGTTGAAGTGTTCCGAGGCGGAAGATGAGGCGTTCTTCCTCCAGGCGTCAGGTGGTGAGGGAGCGGCGGTGAAGGAGGCCCAGGACCTCCATGTCCTCGGCTGAGTGGGAAGGGAGTTGAAATGTTGGGCCACGGGGCAGTGTGGTTGATTGGTGGGGTGTCCCGGAGATGTTCCCTAAAGCGCTCTGTTAGGAGATGTCTAGTCTCCCCAATGTAGAGGAGACCGTATCGGGAGCAACGGATACAATAAATGATATTAGTGGATGTGCAGGTAAAACTTTGATGATGTGGAAGGCTCCTTTGGGGCCTTGGATGGAGGTGAGGGAGGGGGTGTGGGTGCAGGTTTTGCAGTTCCTGCAGTGGCAGGGGAAAGTGCCAGGATGGGAGGGTGGGCATCGACATGACCAGGTAGTCACAGAGGGAACGGTCTTTGCGGAAGGCAGAAAGGGGTGGGGAGGGAAATATATCCCTGGTGGTGGGGTCTGTTTGGAGGTGGTGGAAATGTCAGCAGATGATTTGGTTTATGCAAATGTTGGTAGGACGGAAGGTGAGCACCAGGGGGCGTTCTGTCCTTGTTACGGTTGGAGGGGTGGGGTTTGAGGGTGGAGATGCAGGGTGTGGACGAGATCATTGGAGGGCAATTTTAACCATGTGGGAAGGGAAATTGCGGTCTCTAAAGAAGGAGGAGATGAAGGTGATAGGTCGGGGGGAGAGGGTGGAGTGGATAGGTGGAAAAGAAGATAGGCAGGTAGGACAAGTCATGGGGTGTTCTGTAGTGGAACTGGTCCTCCTGGGAGCAGATACGGTGGAGGCAGAGGAATTGGGAATACGGGATGGCATTTTTACAAGAGGTAGGGTGGGAAGAGGTGTAATCCAGGTAGCTGTGGGAGTCGGTGGGTTTATAGAAAATGTTGGTGTCAAGTCGGTCATCGTTAATGGAGATGGAGAGGTTCAGGAAGGGGATGGAGGTGTCAGAGATGGTCCAGGTAAATTTAAGAGGTAAAAACAATAACTGCAGATGCTGGAAAGCAAATACTGGATTAGTGGTGCTGGAAGAGCACAGCAGTTCAGGCAGCATCCAACGAGCAGCGAAATCGACGTTTCGGGCAAAAGCCCTGATGAAGGGCTTTTGCCCGAAACGTCGATCTCGCTGCTCGTTGGATGCTGCCTGAACTGCTGTGCTCTTCCAGCACCACTAATCCAGGTAAATTTAAGGTCAGGGTGGAATGTGTTGGTGAAGTTGATGAATTGCTCAACCTCCTCGCGGGAGCACGAGGTGGCGCCAATGCAGTCATCAATGTAGCGGAGGAAGAGGTGGGGAGGGGTGCCAGTGTCAAGTCCAAGAAAGATGCTAGCTTTTGGTACGTCATTCTTTGAAGTTATTACAAGTAGACAGGGCAGTTAAGAAGGTGTTTAACATGCTTGTCTTCATTGCTCAAACCTTTCAGTATAAGAGTTGGGACGTCATATTGAATTTGTGCATGGCATTAGTGAGGCCTTTTCTGGAGTACTGTGTCCAGTTCTGATCGCCCTATTATAGAATAGATATTATTATCGGAGAGAGTTCAGAAAAGATTTACTGGGATGTTATCGAGAATGGAGGGTTTGAGTTATCGGGAGAGGCTAGAGATGCAGGGAGTTATTTTCCCCTGGAGCATTGGAGGTTATGGGGTGACTTTATAAGGGTTTTTAAAGTCATGAGAGGCATGGATGGGGTGAATGGTTGGTGTCTTTTCCCTAGGGTTGGGGATTTCAAGACTGAGGGTATACAGTTAAAGTGAAAGGAGAAAGATTTTAAACAAGACATGACAGGCAATCGTTTTACAGGGAGAGGTTGTTTGTGTGTGCAATGCCCCTCCAGCAGAAGTGGTGGATGAGGGCACAATTACATTTGGATAAATGCATGATTAAGAAATATTTGGAGGGGTATGGGACAAGCACATCAGGTGGGGCCAGTTTAGCTTGGGATTATGGTTGGCATAGACTGGTTGGATCGAATGGTCTGTTTCTGTGCTGTATGACTCTATAAGTTTCCCTCAATGTATCAATTAATCCAGAGTGAATATTTGTTTTTTGATCATTAGTTGAACATCCAGAGGTGGAAAATCTCCAATTCCGCTCAATGCCTGAGTCCTGTGTTCAATAACAATTAACTCTTGTTCACTACAAGCTAAATAACCTTTGATTTTGTTATTCTAAAGACCGGAACTGAATGTCTCATAGGGTTATCTTTCTTCTGTAAAAATGTAATCATTCTTCATAAGCACAGCCTCTTCGACGAACCGATGGATAACCACTTCACAAACAGGGAAATACTCTTTAAGAGTTTGATTGATGACCAAATAAGCCCTTTTCAGTTGGGATAGAATGAACTCTTTCACATTCCATGCATATTTACTATTGTCAACGCAGATATGCATTTCTCCTGCATTAACAATGATTTGTTATTGCACATCTCATTTGTGTAAAAAGTTTAAATCCTCTTGAACACAATCAATCACTGCTCTACTAATTGCCTGCTTAGTGCATTTTACAATGCTGTACTATTTAAATTGGATATTATTAAAAAGCAATATCAATAAGACAGTCCTTAGTGTTACAGGTTACTGCCAATTTTCAACCCATCAGAAAACCTGGAAACTATCGTAATTAACTGGAACTTTATGTGACAGCCCTGTCAGAAGAAACTTCAGCAATCCAGTTTCAACAATGACATTGAAAATCTTTCTTAATTTAAACCTCTAATTTATTTCTTATTGCTCACTAGTTACTAATATAGAATTCAAGATAAATCACTGAACTGAAGGCGTGGTTGCAATACAGGAGCAGTTGAAACAAGATGGAAGGAGACTCGTGTTAAGCATAAACGCCAGCAAAGGGCAATTAAGTTGAGTGTCCTCTTGCTATGAAACTGGCAGTATTATTAGAAACACAGTGTGGTGATAAACAAGAATGATACCCGGGATTAACTGGAGATGCCGATGTTGGACTGGGGTGTACAAAGTTAAAAATCACACAACACCAGGTTATAGTCCGACAGGTTTATTTGAAGCACTAGCTTTCAGAGCGACGCTCCTTCATCAGGTGGTTGTGATGAAGGAGCAGCGCTCCAAAAGCTAGTGCTTCCAATTTAACCTGTTGGACTATAACCTGGTGTTGTGTGATTTTTAACTTAGCCGGAGATGAAGGAATTGTCATTTGAGGAGCGGTTGTTGGACTCTGTGTCTGTAGTCGATGGAGTTTAGATGGATGAGGAAGGATTTCATTGAAACTTGCAAAATATGGAGATGCCTGGATAGAATGGACAGGGATGAAGATGTTTCCACTAGGAGTGATTAGGTATAAGTAAAGGGATGACCCTTGAGGACTGAGATGAGGAGGAATTTCTTCAGCCGTAGGGTGGTGAATCAGTGGAACTCATTGCTGCAGAAGGTGATGGGGGCAATGTCCATGACTGTCTTTAAGACAGAGATATATGTGTTCTTCGTTAGTAAAGGGATAAGGGTTACAGGCAAAGGCAAGAGAATGGGGTTGAGAAATAACTCAGCCATGATCAAATGGCAGAGTAGACTTGATGGGCCAAATAGCTTAATTCTGCTCCAATATCTTAGTCTTTTGGTTGTTTCTTGGACTAGAAGAACATTTAAAGTAGGGTTTCAAGCAGTCAGTGTTAAGACCCCTACTTTTCCTGATTAATGACCTAGGCCTAATGACAATTCAAAAATGTGCAGGCTAAGTGGATTAGCTATGGAAAATGCAGGGTTACAGATATAGGGTAGGAGAGTGGAGCTGAGTGGGATACTCTTTGGATGGTCGAAAAGTATGGTGCTGGAAAAGCACAGCTGGTCAGGCAGCATCTGAGGAGCAGGAGAGTCGACATTTCAAGCATAAGCTCTTCACCGTGAAGAAGAACCTATGATCGAAAGAAGCCTCTCCCTGAGAAACATCGATTCTCCTGGTCCTCGGATGCTGCCTGCCCTGCTGTGCTTTTCCAGTGCCACCCTCTTCGACTCTGATCTCCAGCATCTGCAGTCCTCACTTCCTTGCTGTCTTCGGAGGGGCAGTATGGACTCGATGGGCCGAATGGCCTGCTTCCATACTGTGCGGCTTCTATGATTCTATGGTTTGGGTGTGAAGAACACAATCTCAAAATTTTCAGGTGACACAAAACCTCAAGAGATTGTGAGCCGTGAAGAGGATGGTGTTAAGCTACAAGTAGACATAGACAGGCAGGCAGGAAAGGCGGACAAGTGGCAAGATGAAATTGAGTGAAAGTAAATCTTGTTGCTCAGACAAACGCAGAGAGATAACACAAAATGAAACACAAAATTCTAATGGGATGCAGCGTTTCTTAAAAATTAATTCAAGTGATGCGGGTGTTATTCGATAGGTCAGCATTTATTATCCTATTCTAATTGAACATTGCAGTGAGTCCTGAGTAACATGAAGGGCAGACCAGGTGAACATGGCAGACTCCCTTCTCCAAAGGACACTTGTGGATCAGATGGGCTCTTGCAACAACCAGCAGTAGTTTCAGGGTCACCATAAGTAAGTCGAGATCTCTATTCCAGATTTCAAGAACTGAATTTGAATTCCACCAGCTGCCACTTTAACCCGTGACATTTAAAAATGCCGTCAAGAGATGTGGACATTTCTGGTTGGGCAAACATTGATTGCCCGCTCCTGGTTTCCCTTGAGAAGCTGCCTTCTTGAAGCATTTAGTGTAGATGCACCTGGAATGGGAGCACGAGGATTTTAGTGACAGTGAAGGAACAGTGATAATAATGAGTGGATAAGTGCAGCTCCAACAACATTCAAGAAGTTTGATACCATCAAACACAAAGCAGTCCACTTGACTGACCTTGGATTTACCAATATTTGTTCTCTCCCCCACCAGCACTCAGTTGTAACAGTTCATACCATGTAGAAGATGCACTGCAAAAACTCACCAAGGCTCCTTTGACAGTATCTTCCAAATCTATGATCACTAAAGTTTTAAGGGTAGCAAATACATGAGGTCTCCACCATCATCCTGAATTCAAAATATATTCCTGCAGTATCCCTGGATCAAAAATCCTGGAACGCCTTTCCTAATGGTATTGTCAGTGCACTTAGACCAGAATGACTGCATCAGTTCAAGAGGGCAGCTCGATACCACTTTCTTAAGGAGAATGGAGGAGGGGTAATAAATGATGTTCTAACCAGTGATGCCCACAATCACAGAGTGCTAAAAGTTGTCGAAATAAGGAACTATCTTTTCAAAAATATAATTTTGTTTGTATTCACAGTCAATATTTAACTGATATTTAGGTTTAAATGCTCGATTTCATCCAAGCCTAAGCAAAGATACTCAAACTATTCACTTGAGTGCAGTTGAATTTAGTTACTTAAGAAAATGATTTAAACTGTTATTTTCTGTAGCTGGGGCTGAGCTAACTGAGAGAACATATCACTGTGACGCAGCACTAAATGTGACTTTGGACGGAGTTGAGGATCGGGGGTGAGTGACAATGGGGAAGGAGGTGCTATTTTCTAACCTGTTCTCCTTGCAGTAATTGGTTGCAATCATTTGAACTAGGAGTAGGAGGAGACCTTTCAGCCCATCTAGCATGCTCTGCCAAACAAAAATATCACAACTGATTTGATTTTATCCCATATACACCAGAAATCCTTTCAACCCCTTGCTTAACAACAATCTCTACATTCTGTTCTTATATAACGCGGTAGTTCCATTCCCCTGTGATCCCACATTATAAGAAAGTCGTATAATAGCACCACCATTTAAACCAATGGAACCAGAATTACGTTATAGCCAATACAAGTAAGGAAAGTTCACATTCTACAAATAATGGTCCAAATTCTTCAATAGCTTTATAGTCAATCTGCGCTGAAGAAATGTATATTATAGCAGAATCGAATGTACAGGCTAAAAACACTGAAGATTACCAAGAAAGATTTAGCTATTGTGCTTAGGACTAAATGGATCGAAAGGTAAGGGGACAAGGCTGGATAGGATACTGAGTTGGATAATCAACCATGATTATATTGAATGGTGGAATAGACTCGAAGGGCCGATTGGCCTACTCCTGCTCCTAATGTCCATGCTTCTAAGATTGGAATAGTAACTCTTCATCATTTCTAACCATTCTACTTATGGGGCAGGGAGAGACTTGATTCTGAGTGGTTGGTCTCATTTAAGGGTTTTCCAGGGTGATTTGTGGACTACTTTGGGACGGATCCATCTGCCAGACTGCTGCATCCTCAGTGTTGGGAAGAAGGTACAGTGATGAATTGGGAAAGCTAAGAGAATGCTATCATTTATAATAAGCGGTACGAAATATAAAAGTAGGGAGATGATGCTTCATTTATAGAGAGACATGTGAGACCAGGTCTGGAGTATTGTGTACATTATTGATCTCCTTACTTAAGAAAGTATGGAAAGGCATGGAGAACAATTCACAGAAGAGTTCTGAGACTAAAACCTATAATGGAAAGTTTTCATCATGAATCAAGTGTGGAGAAGCTAGTCTTATACTCAGTGGATTTTAGAAGAGTAAAAGGGGCCTTCATTGAATCTGAGGGGTCTTGAAAAAGGTGTAAATGGAGGGATAGTCCCTCTACTGGGTGAATCAAGAACTAAAGGATACTGCTTTAAGATAGGAGTGTACCAGCTTAAAACAGAGGTAAGGAGTTCATTTTTCTCAAAGACGTTCATGAATCTTTGGAACTCTGTTGCTCAAAACACTGTATTCTGCAATTTGTTCTGCTACCCTGATGCACTTTGTCTGGTATGATCTGCTTGCACAGCATGCAAAACAACACTTTTCACTGTATCTCCATACATGTAACAACAACAACTCAATCAATTAATCAATCAAAATGTAGTGCAAGCAAAGTCTTTGAATATTTCTAAGGTAGAGGTGGATACATTCTTGATAAGCAAGGAGTTGAGAGGTAACCAAGAGTACATGAAGTTGTACCAACCAGTGGTGGTTTCTGACTGGGATAGAGTGCTGCCAACAATTCTCACTCCTCAACCAAAAGTCACTGCATGAATTCTGTATCTTCCTAATCAACCTGCTCAGGGACCTTATAACACCTTTGGGACAACTGGGACTTGAAGCCAGGCCTCCTGCCTTAGAGGCAGGCACATTACCTCAGTGCCACAAGGGAACCTCAAGCCTCCCTTCTTTGCTGAGCTAAGGGCTTCTATAATTGTAAATGGTAGCACTTAAAGTACTCTTGAATCTTAATATGAAAAGACAGGTGAATTCACAACAAGATGTAACTTACTGCATGATAGCAACAGGTACAAGCTGCATTGACAAGTTAGGCATAATTACAAAGACAATCAGGGATACAAGATGATACATCTTCCTCCATCAAGACCTTATGTTGAACTCTGTCTTCGGCAACCTGAAGAATGTGTGATCTTATGATGGGTGGCGCTTGATTAACACTTTCAGAATCATAACAGGCAGGAGCAAGGATTGATAAGGTCAGCCATGATGTTCAAAGAGTCACAGAGTTATAGAGTTGTACAGGCCCTTTGTCCACAATGCCCAACCAATCAATGCCAAAAAGAGACCAAACCACATTAATCCCATTTACCTGCACTTGGTTCATAGGCTACCATAGCCTGGCAGTTTAAGTGCTCATCCAGATGCTTCTTAAATGCTGCAAGAGTACCTGCCTCCAGCACCCTGTCAGGAAATGCGTTCTTCATTTCTACAACCTTTTGGGAGAATTTCTTTTTCTGAGATATTCTGTAAACCACTTACTCCTCACTTTAAACATGTGCCCTCTGCTCTTAGAAATGACTGCCATGGGGAAACAATTCTCAGGACTTAACCTGGCTTCACCTCTCATCATCAATCAGATCACCCCTCAGCCTCCTCAGTTCCAGAGAAAATAAACCCAGCCTGTCCAGTGTCTCCTCTTAAATGAGACTTTCTATTCCAGACAACATCCTGGTGAATCTCCTCTTCGCTCTCTCCATTGCAATCTCGTCCTTCCAATAGTGTGTTGAGCACACTGCACACAATATTCCATCTGTGGCCTAAGCAATACTTTATAAAGTTGTAAAAATACTTCCTTGTTCCAGTATTCTATGTCCAGCTAATGAAGGCAAGTATCCTGTATACATTCTCTACTACCCTGTCTACCTATGCTGACACCTTCAGAGATCTATGGACTTGTACACCAAGGTTCCTTTGTTCCTCAGTACTCCCTAGGGACCTGTCATTTATTGTGTAAATCCTTTCCTTCTTTGACCTCCTAAAATGCAACACCTCACACTTTTCAGGATTAGACTCTATCAGCCATCGCTTGGTCCAATTCACCAGCTGATCAGTATCAAACTGTAGCCTGAGACCATTCTCCTCACCAACAACAATGCTACCAATTTTCATGCCATCTGCAAACTTACTAATTATACTGTCTACATTCTCATCCAACACGCATAACAACAAGGGTCCCAGCACTAATCCCTGTTGTACACTGCAGGTCACAGTCTTTCAATTATAAAAACAACCCTCTGCCATCACCCTTTGCCCCAAATGTGGAAGCCAATTTTGCATCCAGTTTTCCAACTTGTCTTGGATTCCATGGACTCTTATCTAATACACTAGCCTTTTATTTGGGACCTTGTCAATAGCCTTACTGAAGTCCATGAAAACCACATCAACTGCACGACCCTCATTCACATAGAACAGTACAGCGCAGTACAGGCCCTTCGGCCCTCGATGTTAAGCCAATCTTTTGTCCTACTCTAAGATCAATCTAACCTACATACCCTACATTTAACAATCATCCATGTGCCTATTCAAGAGTCGCTTAAATGTCCCTAATGTATCTGACTCTACTACCTCTGCTGGCTGTGCATTCCACACACCCACCACTCTCTGTGTAAAAAACTTATCTCTGACATCTCCCCGAAACCTTCCTTTAATCACCTTAAAATGATGCCTCCTCATGATAGCTATTTCCATTCTAGGAAAAAAGTATCCATTCTATTTGTGCCTCTCATCATCTTGTACACCTCTCATCCTTTTTCGCTCCAATGAGAAAAGCCCGAACCCTTTCAACCTTTATTCGTCAGACACACCTACCTGTCCAGGCAGCATCATGGCAAAGCTCCTTTGCACCCTCTGTCAAGCTTCCACACCCCTCCTATAATGAGGCAAAGAAAACTGAACACAATATTCCAAGTGTAGTCTAACCAGAACTTTATAGAGCTGCAGCATAATCTCGTGGCTCTGAAACTCAATCCCCATGCTAATGAAAGCCAACACACCATACACCTTCTTAACTATCAGCTTGGGTGGCAACTTTCAGGAATGTATGAACATGGACACCAAGATCCCTCTGTTCCTTCACACTGCCAAGAATTCTTCCCTTAACCCTGTAATCTGCATTCAAATTTGACCTTTGAAAATGAATCACTTCACACTTCTCCAGGTTGAAATCTATCTGCCACTTCTTAGCCCGGTTCTGCATCCTGTCAATGTCCCGTTGCAACCAACAACAGCCGTCCACACTATTTACCATTTCACCAACCTTTGTGTCATTGGCAAACTTACTAACCCACCTTTCCACTTCCTCATCCAAACCATTGATAAAAATCACAAAGAGCAGAGGTCCCAGAACCAATCCCTGCAGATCACCACTGGTCACCAAGCTCCAGGCTGAATACTTTCAATCTACTACCACCCTCTGTCTTCTATCGGCCTGCCAATTCTGTATCCAGATAGCCAAATTTCCCTGTATCCCATGCCTCCTTACTTTCTGAATGAGCCGACCATGGTGAACGATATCAAAAATCTTGCGAAAATCCAAGTATATCACACCCCACTGCTCTACCTTCATCAATGTGTTTTGTCATGTCCTCAAATAATTCAATAAGGTTCGTGAGGTATGACTTGCCTCTTATAAAGTCATGTTGACAATCTCTAATGACGCTAAAACTTTGTACATGCCAGACCAACACTAGCGTCCCCAAATCTAATGAGCTATGCTTTTCCTACTAATTATAAATCCTGTCTCCCAGAATCCTCTCCAATACTTTACTCACCACAAAAATGAGACTGACTGGTCTGTAATTCCTAGGGTTATTCCTATTGCCTTTCTTGAACAAGAGAATAACATCTGCCACCCTCCAATCATCTGGTATTACTCCAGTGGACAGTGAGGATACAAAGATCATCGCCAAAGAGGCAGCAACCTCTTCCCTCACTTCCCATAGTAACCTTAGATATATCCCATCTGGGAGAAAGTGAGGACTGCAGATGCTGGAGATCAGAGTCGAAAAGTGTAGTGCTGGAAAAGCACAACAGTTCAGGCTGCATCCAAGGAGCAGGAGAATCAATGTTTCGGGCATAAGCCCTTCATCAGGAATGAGGCTGGGAGCCTTGGGAGTGGAGAGAGATAAATGGGAGAGAGTGGGACTGGGGGCAAGGTAGCTGAGAGTGCAGTAGATGAATGGGAGGAGGGGGTAAAGGTGATAGGTTGGAGGGGAAGTAGAGTGGATAGGTGGGAAGATGGGACAGGCCATGAGGATGGTGCTGAGCTGGAAGGTTGGAACTAGGGTAAGGTGGGGGAGGGGAAATAAGAAAACTGATGAAGTCCAGATTGATGCCATGGAATTGGAGGCTCCCGAGGCGGAAGATGTAACATTCTTTCTCCAGGCATCAGGTGGTGAGGGAGTGATGATGGAGAAGGCCCAGAACCTGCATGTCCTCAGCAGAGTGGGAGGGGGAGTTGAAATGTTGGGCCACAGGGTGGTGAGGTTGATTGGTGCGGGTGTCCCAGAGATGTTCCCTAAAGCGCTCTGCTAGGAGGCGCCCAGTCTCCCCAATGTAGAGGAGACCACATCGGGAGCAACAGATACAGTAACTGACATTGGTGGATGTGCAGGTAAAACGTTGATGGATGTGAAAGGCTCCTTTAGGGCCTTGGATGGAGGTGAGTGAGGAGGTGTGGGCGCAGGTTTTGCAATTCCTGCGGTGGCAGGGGAAGGTGCCAGGAGGGGAGGGGTGGGTTGGTGGGGGGCATGGACCTGACCAGGTAGTCATGGAGGGAACGATCTTTGCGGAAACTGGATAGGGCTGGGAGGGTAATATATCTCTGGTGGTGAGGTCCATTTGTAAGTGACAGAACTGGCGGAGGATGATGCGATGTATACAGAGGTTGGTGGGATAGAAGGTGTGGACCAGAGGGGTTCTGTCCTTGTTGCAGTTGGAGGGGTGGGGTTCGCAGGAGAGCTGCAGGACATGGGTGAGATGCACTGGAGGGCATAATCGATCATGTGGCAGGAGAAATTTCGGTCTTTAAAGAAGGAGGCCATCTCGTGTGTTCTGTGGTGGAACTGGTCCTCCTGTGAGCAGATGCAGCGAAGGTGGAGGAATTGGGAGTACTGGATGGCATTTTTGCAGGAGGCACTGTGGGAGGAGGTGTAATCTAGGTAGCTGTGGGAGTCGGTGTGTTTGTCGAAAATGTCAGTGCTGAGTTGGTCACCGTTGATGGAGATGGAGAGGTCCAGGAAGTGGAGGGAGGTATCAGAGAGGTCATGGTGAATTTAGGGTGGGGGTGGAACGTGTTGGTGAAGTTATTGAATTGTTCAACCTCCTCCACGAGGTGGCCCCGATGCAGTCATCAATGTAGCGGAGGAAAAGGAAGGGAATGGTGCTGGTGTAACTCGGAAGATAGACTGTTCCACATAGCCAAAGAGATAGGCACAGCTGGGGCCCATGCAGCTATCCCTCTCATCTGGAGAAAATTCATCAGGATCTCCCAATTGGCCCAGCGGAGTTATCTATCCTCATGTTTTTTTTCAAAATTTCCAGCAGGTCCTCCTTCTTAACATCAACCTGTTCTAGCATATCAGCCTGTATCACGCTATCCTCAGAAACGACAAAGTCCCTCTCACTAGTCAATACTGAAGCAAAGTATTCACTTAGGACCTCCCCTACCTCCTCTGACTCTAGGCACAAATTTCCTCCACAATCCCTGATCGGCCCTACCCTCACTCTGGCCATCTTCTTGTTCCTCACGTAAGTGTATAGTGCCTTGGGGTTTTCCCTAATCCTACTCGCCAAGGCTTTTTCATGTCCCCTTCTAGCTCTCCTAAGTCCATTTAACTATATATTAGAACATAGAACATAGAAGAATACAGCGCAGTACAGGCCCTTCGGCCCTCGATGTTGTGCCGATCAAAGCCCACCTAACCTACACTAACCCACTATCCTCCATATACCTATCCAATGCCGGCTTAAATACCCATAAAGAGGGAGAGTCCACTACTGCTACTAGCAGGGCATTCCATGAACTTACGACTCGCTGAGTGAACATCAGTCCTATATCTACCCCCCCTTAATTTAAAGCTATGCCCTCTTGTAATAGCTGACTCCATACGTGGAAAAAGGTTCTCACTGTCAACCCTATCTAACCCCCTAATCATCTTGTACACCTCTATCAAATCACCCCTAAACCTTCTTTTCTCCAATGAAAACAACCCCAAGTGCCTCAGCCTTTCCTCATAGGATCTTCCTACCATACCAGGCAACATCCTGGTAAACTTCCTCTGCACCCGTTCCAGTGCCTCCACATCCTTCCTATAGTATGGCGACCAAAACTGCACACAATGTTACAGATGCGGCCGCACCAGAGTCTTATACAACTGCAGCATGACCTCAGGACTCCGGAACTCAATTCCTCTACCAATAAAAGCCAGTACGCCATATGCCTTCTTCACTGCACTATTTACCTGGGTGGCAACTTTCAGAGATCTGTGTACATGGACACCAAGATCCCTCTGCTCTTCCACACTACCAAGTAGTCTACCATTATCCCAGTAATCCATCTTTTTATTACTCTTACCAAAGTGAATCACTTCACACTTAGCTACATTGAACTCCATTTGCCACCTTTCTGCCCAGCTCTGCAGCTTCTCTATATCCCGCTGTAACCTGCCATATCCTTCCTCACTGTCTACAACTCCTCCGACTTTCGTATCATCCGCAAACTTGCTCACCCAACCTTCTAACCCTTCCTCCAGGTCATTTATAAAAATGACAAACAGCAATGGTCCCAAAACAGATCCTTGCGGAACACCGCTAGTGACGGCACTCCAAGATGAACCTTTGCCATCAACTACTACCCTCTGTCTTCTTCCAGCCAGCCAATTCCTAATCCAAACCTCCAACTCACCCTCAATGCCATATCTCTGTATTTTCTGCAGTAGCCTACCATGGGGGACCTTATCAAACGCCTTACTAAAATCCATATATACCACATCTACCGCTTTCCCCTCATCTACCTCCTTAGTCACCTTCTCAAAGAATTCAATAAGGTTTGTGAGGCACAACCTGCCCTTCACAAAACCATGCTGACTATCCTTGATCACATCATTCTTATCCAGATGTGCATAAATCCTATCCCTTACAATTCTCTCTAAGACTTTGCCCACAACAGAAGTGAGACTCACTGGCCTATAGTTACTAGGATTATCCCTACTCCCCTTCTTGAACAAGGGAACCACGTTTGCTAGCCTCCAGTCCTCTGGCACTACTCCTGTCGACAAAGAGGACACAAAAATCAAGGCCAATGGCTCTGCAATCTCCTCCCTTGCTTCCCAGAGAATCCTAGGATAACTTATAGTCAACTACCTTTCCAAAAAAACTCAATCAAATCTATTAGACAGAATCTCCCTTCAATAAATTTACGGTGACTATCCCTGAATCAATCCCCGTCAAGTGTTGATTAGTTCTGTCCCTCAGAAATTTTTCCCAGTAATTTCCCGATCATTGACATCAGATGAAGCAGTGTATAATTACCTGGCCTATTCCTGGTGCCTTCTTAAACAAAGGAACAATGTTGCCTATCCTCCAATCATCTGCCAGGCTCGAAGGATGGTAACCTCCTCTTGTTCCAATTTAGATGTTTGTGTGCTTGTACATATTCTGGGAGTTTCGTGGCTAGATGAGTTTACAAGCGGGGAGGGTAATGAGGTCATGGAGGAGCATATTCAATTTTCCCAGACAATGGTTATCTCAAAAAAAAGTCAGCGTTAAATGAAACCATCAAGTTAATTAGTTTTCCATTTTGTTTATTGCTTGTGGCGCCTTTTAACACAGATGTTCTGCTGCATTGCCTTGAGATCAAAATGACCAAGTTATAAAACAGCTTAATTTTCCACCCTCGGATCTTTGGAGCATCTCCGGAACTCCTAAAATAAAAATCAATGAGAGAGCTTCGAATTGTTTGCCACAGCCAACCAGAAATCCATAAATCATGCTATTAAAATCATTCAGATCAGAAAGTAGATTTTATGAGCGCTGGAATGCACGAATACTGAAGGTGATAGACCGTGCAATTCATGTTTCCCTTTGACATTATGAAAAAGCCCTCAAATAGCAATGAAAATGCAATGGATTTAACACAACAAAATTGAGAAATGGATTTAAGTGCCTTCAGAATAAAGTGCATCAATTCCATGGAATAAGGAGACTTTGCTTCAAGAATTAAGTGCAGACATGCAAATATCCACTCTCATTCTTCCGACCTGTCCCATTTCATAAAGAGAGCTATCTATCTGTGCATCGGCCAAATCTCCTGTTCGCTGTCTCACTGGGGACTGGATGTACACCTGACACTTCACATTGAGATGCTGGGAAGTCGTGATGCATGTGGACGAGTGAGACGGATCACCAGTGAGGTGCCGAGGACAAAAGGAGTGCTCATGGAGGTAAAGGAGATATTCAAATGTAAAATGGGTGTAAATCATAAAGTGTGTAAATCGGAAAACAGGCCCACTCAGCTCAGGGCCTGTTCTGCACCCATTTTACATCAAAATGTACTTTAAATCTATGATATCAGTTATTGACACTTCTACTAATGCAAGAAATGTTTTTCAATCCAGCCTATTATTGTCTCTCATATTCATATTCACTTCTACCTGCCCGCCTCTCAAACTTTGCTGCTTCAAGGAAAGCAATCCCAGCCTAGCCAATCTTTCCTCATAGCTCAGACCCTTCAGCCCAGGCGGCAGCCTAGTAATTCACCTCTGCGCCCTCTCCTCTGCAATAATTTCCTTCCTTTAATGTGGACAGAACTGCACCCAGTACCCTATTTACAATCTAACAGCATTGGAGACTGGGAGAGAGTTCCAGTGTATCTTCCTGCCCTATGCCACTGTGAGCAAAGCCGAGTATTCCATATCGTTTATTAACCATGTTATCTACACACGCTCCTAGCTTCGGATATCTGTGACTATGCACGCCAAGGTTCCTTCAGTAGTTTCCAAGGTTCAATTATTTATGTTGTAATCCCTTCCTTTGTTAGCCCTTCCCAAGTGCAGTATCTCACACTTTTCTGGGTTGATCCTATTAGCCACAGTTCTGCCAGCTGACTAGTCTACTGCTGACCTCCTGCAGATTATATTTATGCTCCTCATTATAGACTTCTCTAACATTTTTGTGTCATCCATGAGCCTGTTGTTCATACCCCCTACATTTAAGTCCAATTTATTATTGTGCACCAGAACAACAAGGCTCCCAGTGCTGACCCCAGCAGAACTCCATTAGAAACAGGCCTCCAGTCACTGAAACATCCCTCTACCATCATCCTCTGTCTCCTGCCAGTTTTGATTCCAATGGGCCAGTTTGCCTTAGATCCCATTGGGACTTACTTCCTTGACCAGTCTGCCGTCAGGGTCCTTATTAAAAGCCTTGCTAAAGTCTATGTGGATCACTTCAAATACATTAACCTCATCAATACTCCTTCAAAAGTCCCAATCAACTTCATCAAGCATTACATTCTGTTAACAAACCCATGCAGACTATCCAGATTAAACCAAATCTTTGCGAGTGTAGATATTACTGTCTCTAACACTGAAAGCAGAAGGACTGATGCTACTCCCACTTAGAGTCACAGAATCCTACAGCACAGAGACAGGCCCTTCAATCCAAACTGGTCCATGCCGACCAAAATATCTGTCCACGCTAACCCCATTTCCCTGAACTTGGTCCATATCCTTCTAAACATTTCCTATCCATGTATTTCTCCAAATGCCTTTTAATTGTCGCTAATATACCAGCCTCAACCACTTCCGCTGGCAGCCCATTCCATATGCATACCACCATCTGTGTAAAAAACATTGCTCCTTGGGTTCCCATTTATTCTTTCCACTCTTACTTAAACTGATGCCCTCCTACTCCAAATATCTCTGAACAGGTTGATTCGAAAGCATCTAAATCTATATTGTCCTCAGATTTTTTTTCTCTAATAAGCTTCTGCACTACTGAGGCTGGCTGGTAATTTCCTGATCTGTCGCTATCTCCCTTTTTAAATTATCAGAGCTCCCGTCCTCTGGCACCTCCTCCAGAGGTAGATGGTACACATCGATTCTCCCATGTATCAGGGAAGTGGAGGGAGCAAATGTTCATGCTGTTAGACGGGGTGCTGATGAAGCAGACTGCTTAAGTATTCTTCGTAGACAAGCAGGAGGCTGGAAGAAGCCAGCAAGCCAGGCAGTATCAGGAGTTGGAGAAGTCAACATTTCAGGTGTAACCTTTCTTCCTCACCCAGACCTGTGGGGAGTATTCCATCACACTCCTGACTTGTGACATGCAGATAGTCGACAAGTCTTGAGGAGTCAGGAAGTGAGTTACTCACAACAAGACTCCTAGCCTGGAGTAGTTTTAACTACCAGCATACTGTGAATGATGAAGTCACTCAACACTAGATGCAGCAGTGTTAAACCTGTGGGAATTCGCCATTCGTTGGCCTTCTTTATTTTACCAGGCAGTTTTACTTTACTTTATTCAGGGCAATTTTACTTCAAGTTGTTCAAACCTGTCCTACTCTACTTTATTTACAACGGTTTAAATAAACTTCACATCAGATCTGTCTTGCTATATTTTAGCAAGACTTGTTTCAACCAACTTTCGGAAGCTTTGTTTGATATTCCTTCACAGAAAAATGGTTTGTACTTTCTGCACTCCACTTAGCAGCTAAATCTTTAATGAGCTTGCCAGCTCAGCACAATAAATTACATTCCTTCATTGCACCGATCAATTGCTGCAAAACACCGATAATCCCCCATTGGGTTTCCCACGGGGCTTTTGAGAGATTCTGAATTTGCAGCTTACTTTCTTTAATCCATTTGAGATGTGGCAGCAGAATGCATTTCTCAAGGGGTGAAAAATAAAGTGTGATTAGTTTACGATCAGGAGCTGATGCTATGCAGGAACGGGATAACAGAGAGCCAATTTTAAAGCTAAAAAATCAGCGAATGTATATTTCTGTAATCTTCATACTCTTACCATTCAAAGAAAGCTCTTTTGTATCTTTTATCAGGTGATGCTAAGAGTTTGAGAATTACTGGGTAAGGAACAGTTGGAGACTCTTCCACCTCCACCATTGCTACATGGTATTGTGATAATGTACTTATTAAGGGTGGCTTGGTGGCTCAGCAGTTAGTACTGCTGCCTCACAGGACCAGGGACCTGGGTTCAGTTCCAGGCTTGGGTGGCTATCTGGGTGAAGTTTGCACGTTCTCCCTGTGTCAGTGTGGGTTTCCTTTGGGCGCTCAGGTTTTCTCCCACAGTCCAAAGATTTGTAGCTTTGGTGGATTGACCATTGGAAATTGTCCGTAGTACGCAGGCGAGGTGGGATAGATTGGGGGGATGGATCTGGGTGGGGTGCTCTCCAGAGGGTTGGTGTGGGCTGAGTGGCCTGCTTCCACACTTTGTGGATTGTATTCTATGATCCTTCATCAGCGTAACAGTCAATTCCAGGTAATTAGTCAACGATGAGAGCAGATTATCATTGTGCGTGAGGGTTCTGGTGAGGCAGTGGTAATGTTCCTACCTCTGAGCCAGGAATCCCAGGTTGAAGTTCAGTGTGCTCCAGAGATATGTCATAGCACCTTGATTAAATATATCTCTCAGTTGAAGGAGGGAAAGTATGACCGCAGACTCCAGCTGCAGTGGACTCCAAATTCATTGCATTGTTGAGTTTTATAGATCTGAAATTTTGGTGAAGTGAGCTTTAGTGTTGATGAACCTTAAATCCAAACACTAAACACAATGGGCAGAATCTTGTGCCTGACCCTTCATGACATGTTTGTAAGCAGGGGTACACTGAATAAGGTAGATAGAAACTCCGTACTACCCAGTTCCTTCACACGACCTAAGTTTGTGGTGGGAGCCATGGCTGATGTCTACTAAAGACCTCATCCCACTCATTGTTGGTCTTAACCTAATGGAAAACTGTGGAGGGGGGATGCCAGACAAGGATTGAATGGTGGTATGATATGACCAATGGCTGTCGTAGCTTGGTGTATTGAGAGGCAGTAATGTTTCCAGCCTTTGATTGGCCAGCAAGTAGTTGGGCAGAGAATGTTTAGGGACTCCCACTTTCAAACTTGCCAGCAGGAAACTATAAAACACAGAGTTGAAAAATGTGGTGCTGGAAAAACACAGCAGGCCAGGCAGCATCTGAGGAGCAGGAGAATTAACATTTCGGGTATAAGCCCTTCTTCAGTCCTCACTTTCTCCAACTATAAAACACAGCCCACTATTGAACAAACTTTATTAAAACCTCCATCAGAGAGGATGGCGGCGTGGTGGTGGTGGCTGTGTAGAGAGTGTAGTATAGCAACGCTCCCAGTTCCCGCGATGTATTACACAATACACTGTTTGTGTACCTGCATAACTGTCTGTAAGCCATTGCTGCCCACCTCCTGTTATTCATAACATTTGTTGCAATTTGTTATTGTGGTTCTGTCTCCACCACTGTCACTTCCAGAGGCTTCAGCACTGTTGGGTAATATCACAAGCTAGCACAGCCTAAAACGGAAAATGACATGACACCTGATGGGTTGTCTGATTATTTTTGAAGCTGTAATCCAGAGGATTCAACAGCTTTCATCTGCTCTTTCTTTCAAACCATCACCTTACCAGCTATTAACCCGGACATTGCTTCAAAATAGCTCTGTAGTTAATGACACACACAATTATTAACACATTGATTGCCAGCAACGTCTGGTAAGCAAGTGCTAAATTGTGTATTATAGAATCTAGGAGGAGTAGTAGGCCATTCAGCCCTTTGAGTCTGGTCTGTCATTCAATATGGTCCTGGCTGATCCTTTAATCAATTCTGCTTTCTCCCCATATCCCTCAATGACTTTTTAAAAAAAACTTCATCTCTTTCTTCAATATATTCATGTCTTGGCCTCCCCATTTTTTTTATGGTAGAGATTTCCACAGGTTCACTACCCTCTGGGTGAAAAAACATTTATTCATCTCAGTCCTCAATGGCATAACTCTTGTCCCTAGACTGTGTCCACTGCTTCTAGACTCCCCAGTCAGGGAAAACATTTGCCCTAGTCATAGTCATACAGAGGTACAGCACGGAAACAGACCCTTAGATACAACTCATCCATGCGACCAGATATTCCAACCCAATCTAGTCCCACCTGCCAGCACCCGGCCCATATCCCTCCAAACCCTTCCTATTCATATACTCATCCAGATGCCTTTTAAATGCCAGCCTACTCCACTTCAAGCTCTGTTAGAACTTTACACATTTCAGTCAGATCCCTTTCATTCTTCAAAACTCTCATGGATACAGGTCCAGTGGAACCAATCTCTCTTGATAGCACAGTCCTGCCATCTTCAGTGAACCTCCAAAGCACTCCCTCTTTGGCAAGTATTTATCCTTTCTTAAGGTGGGAGACCAATATTACATGCAATAGTTGTTGCGTATAAACGCAATAATCCAAAGCCTATATAAAAGCAATAAGACATTCCTACTTCTGAACTCAGTGCAATAAAGGCCAATATATCAGTTTCCCTCCTGACTTCTTGCTGCTGCCTGTCTCCTTTCATTGAATGGTGCACCAGAACAATCAGATCCCTTTGTGCATTCATTTTTCCCAAAATACCACCATTTAAATAATACTTTTCCTATATGTTTTTTCACACTGAATAATACAACTTCACATTTGGCCACATTGTACTGTAGATGCCATGTGTTTGCCAACGCACTCGATATGTCTAAATCATCTTGCAGCCACCTTGTAACTCAGTATCCCACCCTGTTTTTTCTTGTCAGTAAACTTGAAAATATTGTATACAGATCTTTTCTGTACATCATGAATAGTGGGACCACAGCACTGAGCTCTGTAGTACACCATTCATTACTGCCTGCACCAAAAAATAGACTCACTAATTCCCACTCTCTTCTGTCTGTTGACCAATTCTCAATACGTGCCAATATACCACCCCTATTCCCATGTGCGTTAAGTTTGCCCACTAAGCTCTTACATAGCACCTTTCAAACAACTTCTGAAAATCCAAATACACCACATCCACTGGTTCTCCCTTATCTATTCAATGAGTTACATCTGCAAAAAAAAAACTCCAGTAGAGTTGTTCAGCATGATTTACCTTTCATAAACTCTGGACAGTTTTGTCCAATTCCCATTAATGATTTCCAAATATTCTGTTATCACATTTTTGTACAATACACTCTTGTATTTTCCACACCACTAACATTAGGCAAAAAAGTAAGTCTGTAATTATGGATGGAGATATGGCGTAACTTACAATTAAATGGAGATCAAGCCCTGATTTTGGATGGAACATGTGGCTCATACACACAGCTGAAGAAAATGGCTTAGTGTAACATAACATTTAGTCATGTATTGAGGTGTGAAGAAATGCTGAGAAAACTGAAGATTGATGCAACTTAGGCTAAACATTTCAGATTTCAGGTGCTCTGAGAAGAAGTGAGTTAATCGAACATTAACCTTCTCTCAAGTTTTATCAATGCTGCTTCTCAAAATCAATTACAGTTCAGACCAAGATGGACCTGTGCCTCTCTCTCCCTTACCGTTGTGCCTTAATGGCTTCTCATTGAGTATTATAAATGAAAAGCTGATCTCTATGGTAGATTTGGACTGTGTAGGAGAAGAAAGTGAGAGAACCAGATGAAGATTCTGGGTAATCCAAGATGGAGGACGGGAAAAATTTCTGGCTGTAACAGCTGCTCCTTTTTTGAGGTATTTTAGGTGCTGGAGGTGATTTCCTCAGATTCCAGGAGCAGCAATTACTGACTTATATGCTGTTGCTTTGTTTTGGAACTTTGGAAGAAAAAATGTCAAAACAACAGCAGTTTTAAAAGGGAGGAGAAGAGATCAAGGAAGCACATGGTGAGGTCAGTGCAGGAGAGAGAGAGAGAGAGAACGAAAGAAACTGACACTGCCTTTGCTGTTTGAATTCATGTATCGCTGGACATCGGAGTGCGTCTGGGAAAATCAACAAACAGTGAATTTCACAACTAATCTTGGAGGAACTGTTGGGTGAAGTTCACTGCACAGAATCAGACAAGTTAATTGTTTTAAGTGGACTACAGAAAGTCTGCAGTAGTGAGTAGAGTGGATTCTTTCTTGATTATATGTTTTTGGAGATATGTCTCTTGATTAAACTTAAAATATAAGCCATAACTATTCATTTAGTCTGGGGCAGTGTTTGTAGAGGGATAAGACGGTGATATTTACTAGGTCTGTAGATTGTGAAGGAGCAAAAAAAAGATGGGTTAACTCCAGGAAAGGTAAGAGAGGTAAGTAGCTAGTGCAGGATTCTTTTGTGGCTAGACCCATTTCAAACAGGTCTTGGAAAATATAGGGGTTGATGGATTTTCAGGGGAGCGTAGCACGAACAGCCAAGTTTCAGGTATTGGGACTGGCTCTAATGCAACGAGGGGTATGTCGGGTTCCAAGAGATCAATTGTGTTTGGGGATTCTCTAGTCCAACGTACAGACAGGCGTCTCTGTGGCCAGCAGTGGAAAATCAGAATGGTGTGTTGTTTTCTTGGGGCCAGGATCAAGGATGTCTCGGAGAAGGTGCAGAATGTTCTCACGGGGGAGAGGGACCAGCAAGACGTCATTGTCCACATTGGAACCAACGATACAGAAAGGGAAAAGGTTGAGTTTCTGAAGGGAAAATACAGAGAGTTAGGCAGGAATTTAAAAAGGAGGTCCTCGAGAGTAGTAATATCTGGATGACCCCCAGTGCTACAAGCTAGTGAGGGCAGGAA
Source organism: Chiloscyllium punctatum (assembly GCF_047496795.1). Lineage (NCBI taxonomy): Eukaryota > Metazoa > Chordata > Chondrichthyes > Orectolobiformes > Hemiscylliidae > Chiloscyllium > Chiloscyllium punctatum. The sequence continues at coordinate 31,285,840 of NC_092741.1, forward strand.
TAGGAGGATAGAGCAAATGAATGCATGGCTGAGGAATTGATGTATGGGAGAAGGATTCACATTTTTGGATCTTTGGAATCTCTTTTGGGGTAGAAGTGACCTGTACAAGAAGGACGGATTGCACCTAAATTGGAAGGGGGCTAATATATTGGCAGGGACATTTGCTAGAGCTGCTCAGGAGGATTTAAACTAGTAAGGGTTGGGGTGGGACCCAGGGAGATAGTAAGGAAAGAGATTGATCTGAGATGGGTACAGCTGAGAACAGAAGCAAGTCAAACAGTCAGGGCAGGCAGGGACAAGGTAGGACTAATAAATTAAACTGCATTTATTTCAATTCAAGGGGCCTAACAGGGAAGGCAGATGAACTCAGGGCATGGTTAGGAACATGGGACTGGGATATCATAGCAATTACAGAAACATGGCTCAGGGATGGGCAGGACTGGCAGCTTAATGTTCCAGGATACAAATGCAACAGGAAGGATAGAAAGGGAGGCAGAGAGAGGAGGGGGAGTGGCGTTTTTGAAAAAGAATAACATTACAGCTGTGCTGAGGGAGGATATTCCCAGAAATACAGTTATTTGGGTGGAACTGAGAAATAAGAAAGGAATGATCACCTTATTGGGATTGTATTATGGATCTCCTAATAGTCAGAGGGAAATTGAGAAACAAACTTGTAAGGAGATCTCAGCTATCTGTAAGAATAATAGCGTGGTTAGGATAGAGGATTTTACCTTTCCAAACATAGGCTGGGACTGCCATAGTGTTAAGGGCTTAGGTGGAGAGGAATTTGTTAATTGTGTACAAGAAAATTTTCTGATTCAGTATGTGGATGTACCTACCAGAGAAGGTGCAAAATATGACCTACTCTTGGGAAATAAGGCTGGGCAGGTGACTGAGGTGTCAGTAGGGGGAGCACTTTGGGGCCACTGACCATAATTCTATTGGATTTAAAAAATGATGGAAAAGGATAGACCAGATCTAAAAGTTGAAGTTCTAAATTGGAGAAAGGCCAATTTTGATTTTATTAAGAAAGAACTTTCGAAAGCTGATTGGGGGGGCAGATGTTCGCAGGTTGGGGGGCAGATGTTCGCAGGTAAAGGGACAGCTGGAAAATGGGAAGCCATCAGAAATGAGATAATGAGAATCCAGAGAAAGTATATTCCTGTTAGGGTGAAAGGAAAGGCTGGTAGGTATAGGGAATGCTGGATGACTAAAGAAATTGAGGGTTTGGTTAAGAAAAAGACGGAAGCATATGTCAGGTACAGACAGGATAGATCGAGTGAATCCTTAGAAGAGCATAAAGGCAGTTGGAGTACACTCAAAAGGGAAATCAGGAGGGCAAAAAGGTGACATGAGAAAGCTTTGGCAAATAGAGTTAAGGAGAATCCAAAGGGTTTTTACAAATACATTAAGGACAAAAGGGTAACTAGGGAGAGAATAGGGCCCCTCAAAGATCAGCAAGGTGGCCTTTGTGTGGAGCCACAGAAAATGGGGGAGATACTAAACAAGTATTTTGCATCAGTATTTACTGTGGAAAAGGATATGGAAGATATAGGCTGTAGAGAAATAGATGGTGACACCTTGCAAAATGTCCATATTACAGAGGAGGTAATGCTGGATATCTTGAAATGCATAAAGGTGGATAAATCCCCAGGACCTGATCAGGTGGAACCAAGAACTCTGTGGGAAGCTAGGGAAGTGATTGTTGGGCCTCTTGCTGAGATATTTGTATCATCGATAGTCACAGGTGAGGTGCCAGAAGACTAGAGGTTGGCTAAAGTGGTGCCACTATTTAAGAAGGGTGGTGAGGACAAGCCAGGGAACTATAGACCAGTGAGCTTGACGTCGGTGGTGGGCAAGTTGTTGGAGGGAATCCTAAGGGACAGGATATACATGTATTTGGAAAGGCTAGGACTGATTAGGGATAGTCAGCATGGCTTTGTGCATGGGCAATCATGTCTCACAAATTTGAGTGAGTTTTTTGAAGAAGTAACAAAGAGGATTGATGAGGGCAGAGTGGTAGATGTGATCTATATGGACTTCAGTAAGGCATTCAGGTTCTCCAGGTTAGACTGGTTAGCAAGGTTAGATCTCACAGAATACAGGGAGAACTAGCCATTTGGAGACAGAACTGGCTCAAAGGTAGAAGACAGAGGGTGATGGTGGAGGGTTGTTTTTCAGACTGGAGGTCTGTGACCAGTGGAGTGCCACAAGGATCGGTGCTGGGTCCTCTACGTTTTGTCATTTACATAAATGATTTAGATGTGAGCATAAGAGGTACAGTTAGTAAGTTTGCAGATGACACCAAAATTGGAGGTGTAGTGGACAGTGAAGAGGGATATCTCAAATTACAATCGGATCTTGACCAGATGGGCCAATGGACTGAGAAGTGGCAGATGGAGTTTAATTCAGATGAATGCGAGGTGCTGCATTTTGGGAAAGCAAATCTGAGCGGGACGTATACACTTAATGGTAAGGTCCTGGGGAGTGTTGCTGAACAAAGAGACCTTGGAGTGTAGGTTAATAGCTCCTTGAGTCGCAGGTAGATAGGATAGTGAAGAAGGCATTTGGTATGCTTTCTTTTATTGGTCAGAGTATTGAGTATAGGAGTTGGGAGGTCATGTTGCAGATGTACAGGCTATTGGTTAGGCCACTGTTGGAATGTTGCATGCAGTTCTGGTCTCTTTCCTATCGGAAAGATGTTGTGAAACTTGAAAGGTTCAGAAAAGATTTACAAGAATGTTGCCAAGGTTGGAGGATTTGAGCTATAGGGAGAGGCAGAACAGGCTGTTTTCGCTGGAGCATCGGAGGCTGAGAGGTGACCTTATAGAGATTAAAAAAATTATGAGGGGCATGGATAGAGTAGATCGGCAAAGTCTTTTCCCTGGGGTCGGGAAGTCCAGAACAAGACAGCATAGGTTTAGGGTGAGAGGGGAAAGATATCGAAGAAACCTAAGGGGCAGAGGGTGGTACATGTATGGAATGAGCTGCCAGAGGATGTGGTGGAGGCTGGTACAATTGAGACATTTAAGAGGCATTTGGATGGGTATGTGAATAGGTAGGGTTTGGAGAGATATGGGCTGGGTGCTGGCAGATGGGACTAGATTGGGTTGGGATATCTGGTCGGCGTGGACGGGTTGAATTGAAGGGTCTGTTTCCATGCTGTACATCTCTATGACTCTAAGAGAACTTCAGTTGATGCTGAGTTGAATCTGGTAAAAACAATGACTGCAGATGCTGGAAACCAGATTCTGGATTAGTGGTGCTGGAAGAGAACAGCAGTTCAGGCAGCATCCAAGTAGCTTCGAAATCGACGTTTCGGGCAAAAGCCCTTCATCAGAAATTATTCTTAATGAAGGGCTTTTGCCTGAAACGTCGATTTCGAAGCTACTTGGATGCTGCCTGAACTGCAGTGCTCTTCCAGCACCACTAATCCAGAAGCTGAGTTGAATCTGTAGATTCAGCTGTAGCAACATGCAGAAGAATGCACTCAATTCCCCTCCCCCACCCTCCTCCTATCATTAACTCCTCCCCTCAGCCAAAGAGATGTTGTAGTGACAGAATCAGTCAGAGTCAACTTCTCATAAACCTGTACTATTCCAGGGTTGTCATATTGACGTGTATTTGTATTCTCTGTCTATCAGCAGTGGAAAAATGGGATACTGTAGAGGAAAAGTGATCAAACATCTGTGGATATTCTGTGGTCTTCGGTTTAGGGGTAATTGGTTAGCTCTTCGTCCATTGACATTGTGGAGACATTCCAGGCTGGTTCTGATCTTGAGCCTGGTGTTGGGTGTATCCTTTTAGCTATGTCTGCTTTAAGGAACAGATGTTGTCTATTGTTTAATGCCCCGATACTGTTTCCCAGGCACAGTGTGAAGAGAAATGAGCAGTGACTCATCATAATTCCCTTCCTTCCACCTCCCACCCTCCCCCCAACCTCCCACTTTGAAGTATAGGCCCGCTGGGTCAACAAACCTGTGCTGTATTTGTCTGTGATTCAATGCACACCTTTTAAAGTTTATTTCCTGGAGATCTACCCCCAGAACAGGTAGCTACATATAAATGTCACGCTCTGAAGGAAAGAGTGATACCAATGTGTCGCCCCTTCCCCTTTGTCAAACCCCTTGTCGAGATTGAAAGACAATAGTGCCTGTGTGAGTCACTAGATGTGGAGCTGGAGAAGGACAGCATGTCAGACAGCATTTGAGGAGCAGGAAAGGCTGGCACCCTTGACGTTTGAGTGAGCTTTCCAGGCTGAATGTAGGATCCTTAGATTTTGAAAATCTGGAATGGAATTGCCAAAATGGAATTGAGCGAGAGGAACGGGCGATCCCCGCTACCTGCTGTTTACAGGTGATCAAAACATTGTGAAGCTGCTGCTCAGGCCTTCCCCATACACGGTAACTTCAGGGTCACAGTAACAAGCTGAACCCAGGTATCAGCCATTCCGTTGGCATGCTCTACTGATCGTCATCTTATCGAGTCTGACAGCATGGGAAGAGATCCTTCAACCAATCGTGTTATTGTTGACTCATTGAAAGAGCTATCACATCTGCCCAAGGCTCTGAAAATGCTGTGTGCATGACAGGAAGGAGAGAGCAGACCCTACTTCCTGGTGTTGACTCACTCCAGGTAGGTCACCACATTAGCACTCGCCTTGCCAGAGTAAGAGTCATATGGTTAAACACAACACCAAAGGTGGCCACTCAGCCCATTGAGTACATACCAGAACTAGTGCAGGGAATATTCATGCAGAAATGCTCTGTACCTAAGCACTGGAATGAAAAAGGGAAAGAGTACTCATCTGACAAACAATGCTGCTGTATATACCTGACTCTATGATTCTATGAGCTGACTGATTGTTTCAACAACAGATTGCATTTTATCCATATTCATTCATGGGATTTAGGCATCGTTGACTGGGTCAGCATTTATGCCCATCCCAAATTGCCCTGAAGAAGGTGCTAGTGAGCTGTCTTCTTGAGCTGTTGCAGTTCATGTGGTGTAGGTACATCTACAACACAGTTAGGAAGCGAATTCCAGGATTTTGACCCAGTGAAAGGATGGGTTTTAGTTTCAGGTGGGGATGATGCTATTGCTTGAGGGGCACTTGTACTGGTACTGTTGTCCTTCTAGGTTGGGAAGGAGCTGTCAGAGGAGCCTTGGTGAGTTTTGAAATGCCTCTTGATGGTATTGGTGCTGCTTTGCATTGGTGACGAATGGAGTGAATATTGAAAAAGCTGGTAGTGGCAGCTAATTAAGCAACTGCTTTGCTCTCAAGCATCGTAAGTGTTGTTGGAACTGTGCTCGTCCAGGCACGTACAGAGGATTCCATCACTCCCCTGACTTGTAGACACAGCTTCTAAGTTACAAGAACACTTCCTAGCCTCTGACATGCTCTTATATTTGTATGGTGAGTCCAGTTCAGTTTCTGATCAATTGCAACCCCCAAGATGTTGATAGTAGAAGATCCTGTGATGGCAATTCTGTTAAATGTCAAGTAACGATGGCTAAATTCAGTCTTATTGTAGATGCCCATCATCTGGCACCTTTTCAACTCAAGCGAGATATTGTCCAACTCTCGCTGCATATAGACATGGGCTACTTCAGTATCCAAGGAGTCACAAATGATGCTGAACATTGTAAAATCATCAGTGAACATCTCACGTTATGTGAGAAGCAAGGTCATTGATGAAGCAGCTGAAAACAGTTGAGCCAAGGCCTTTACCCTGAGAAACAGCTGCAGAGATGTTCTTGACCTGTCATTAATAGAGGGCTGAGGGAGTAGAGGGTGAGCAAAAGTGCGAGAGAAACCCAACAGGTCTGACTGTAGAGAGAGAAATGAAGTTATTGTTTGGAATCTAGTGATCTGTCATCAGAACTGAAAGTTGCCAGAGTTGTGGGTATGTTCGCCAAGCAGACATTTCATCCCCTGTCTAGGTGATATCTCCAGCGCTTTAGAATCTCCTGTGAAGTGCTGCTGTACTGTGTCTTCTGGAATTTATTTGGTTCCATTTCTGCTGCTTTCCATTGCTGGTCCTGGCTGTCCATTGTAGTGGCCGGTATAAAGGGTCGAGGTCTATGTATTCGTTGATGGAGCCCGTGGATGAACGCAATGCTTCTAGAAATTTTCTGATTGTCCTCTGTTTAGCTTGTCCTATGATTGTTGTGTTGTCCCAGTCGAATTTGTGGTCCTTTCCATCTGTGTGTGTGGCTGTTAGGGACAACTGGTCATTGCGTTTAATGGTTAGTTGGTGTTCATGGACAGTGTTCCATGAACAGCTGGAACTAACAACCGGAAGCAGCAGGAACAGAACCAAATAAATTCCAGAAGACACAGTACAGCAGCGCTTCACAGGAGGCTCCAAAGCACTGAAGATATCATCAAGAAAGGGGACGAAATGTCTGCAAATCAGCTTCCCAGCTCAGTGAACACACTGACAATTATGGCAACTGGCACCTGAGCTACAAATCTTTAAGCAAACCTTGAGAACTGAAAGTGCTTGGGAAAGGTTGGATTGGGTGGTATTAATGCTGATAACATTCCTCTCCCAACTTCCCATTGACACAGATACACACACACATATACACATGCGCACTCTCTGTCTGTCTGTCTGTCTCTCTCTCTATGTCTGTCTCTCTCTCTCTCTCTCTCTCTCACTCTCTCATATAAACAATTCACAAGTCCTTAAGCAATACAATATTGGATAAAACTCCTGACCAGCTAGGTCTTTATGTTCAATAGACTCATTGCCTTCGTGAGACATATCCATCAAGTGGTAGGCAGCTTTTGCTTTACCCCCAAGCCATTTGACTCCAATTGCCTTTCTACTAGCTGTGTAAAGGTGTAAAAATGTTCCAGTTTGTTGCACTGACATTCATCGAATTTATAAACATTAAACTTTCATCAACCACATCAGAAGAAGGCCTGAACCGACTGATTACTTTGGGTCTAGAGTCGGTTGTGGCTCTGTTGGTTGTCGTGTTGCTGTTGGATCATCTCTCTCCAGTTTCAGATTCCAACCTCAGGGCTTGTGCACATGCTTAAGGCAAGCAATGCTGTGGGAGTGCTGCACTGCCCACATCTTCCTGATCAATTCACACCTAAACTACTTGCTTGGTTAGATATACAAAACACTTTGCAAATGAAAGAATTCCTTCTTTTTCTAGTGTAAAAGTAGTTAGCCACCTGACAGAAAAACCTCTTAATATTCAGTTGATGGGCAGTTGAATTGATATGATTTGTTGTACACTATGCCCCAAGTCAGTGTAACCCACTGGGGCAATGGCCTGGAACTTGTTCCCTAAAAACATTGCGTGAACTGTCCAGAGATGTGCAGGTGAGGTGAATTGGCCAAGTTAAATTGCCCATAGTGTTAGATGGGTTAGTCAGGGATAAATGTAGGAAAATCGGTCTTGGTGGGTTAGTCTTCGGAGGGTCGGTATGGACTTGTTGGGCCAAAGGGCCTGTTTCCACACTGTGGGGAATCTATTCTTTAAAAAAAACCTAAACCAAATGGACTGCAGTGTCTCAGGAAAGTAGCTCACGACAAACTTCTCAAGTGGGGAGTATTCCATCACTATCCTGACTTGTCGACAGTGGGTTGGTTTTGGGGAGTCAGTAGGTGAGCTACTCGGTGCTGAACTTTCTGACCTGGCCTTAGAGGCAGAAATGCAAAAGTCTTCCAGCAAAGCTCAATGCAAGCTGGAGGAACAACATCTCATCTTCTCTCTAAGCACTTCACAGATTTTATGATTCAACATTAATTTAACGATTTCAGAACATAAAAACCCCCTTCCATGTTCACCATCCACCCCAGGTTGTGTTTTGTATGGGTGGTTCCCGGCAAATGGCAACACAATTTAACCAATAGCACCAATCAGCATTTATCTCCCTCTCGGCTTACTGTCACCAATCTCTTTGTTTGCCTCTTTAATTTCTCTATCGCAGCACCCTCACCATGAAGTCTATTTACTCCTTCTCCAACCCCAGCATCACAATACCGCCACCACAACCACCACCCCCACCCCATCCCAACCCCCCCTACCCCCCACCCACCAGCCATTATCAGCATTAATACCAACCAATAACACCCTTTCCCCAGCACTTTCAGTTCTGACGAGAGGTTGCCAGATTCCAACCGATAACTCTATTTCTCTCTCTACAGATGCGGCCAGACCTGCTGGGTTTCTCTAGCACTCTTTTTTTTTGTGTTTCAGATGTCCAACATTAGCAATACTTTGCTTTCAGCTACACAATCAGTGTCAGCCGAGAAGGAACATTATTCAAGCATTTAATCTGCAGATCGACTGCATGAAAGGATGGGCCAAGCAGATTGAAAGTTATTTTCAAAGGCAGTGGAAACATTTTCAGGGATATAGGGAAAGAGAAGGAGACGTAGAACTAATTGGATATTTGTTTCATAACACTGGTACAGCCATTGTATGTCTTTCTGTGTTCGAAGATCCTGTATAAATTAATCAGGCAAATGTTGAGTGTGTTCTGACATTGTCTGCCATCTTAGCATGAATGCTAATCTTTAGTAATTGCAGTTCCTATAATAACATTAATGCTTTACATTAATGACTTACAAAATATTTCACATCATTAGTGTTTTGACCAAAGTACATGAAATGCACTGTATTCAAAGTCTCAGTGCTTCAGTAGTCACAGCACGTGTTAAAAGCCATTCTCTCTAGTTTAGAGTTTGGCCAGTCACACGTCGTAGTTTATCCATTTCAGAATGCAAATCTACCAATCTGGTTTCTTTAATAAGCAACAAGACCATTAATTTATTGCAGCTCCGTTACTTTTTCAAGAAGAGGTAGAGTTTATTAACACAAAGGTTATATGATGGTCACAGCTGATGTTACTACTGGATAAGTCAGATCCCAGACTAAAATTTGGTTCAGTCGATCATAGAGTCATAGAGTCATAGAGATGTACAACATGGAAACAGACCCTTCAGTCCAATTCATCTACGCAGAATTATTAATTATCTTTAAGGCAAGAGATGGATCAATTCTTGTTAAGCAGGGGAATCAAGGGTTTTTGCAGTAGATGAAAATGTGGAATTTGAAACAAATCAACCATGATCTTGTTGCATGGTGGAGCAATCTTGAGGAACCAATGGACTATTTCTGCTCTAATTTCATATGTTACGGTGGTCAAAGAAATAGATGTTAAGGAGCATCTTAGAGAAGAAATGAGGAACGGAGAGGTTTGAAATGTTTGGCTGAGGCATTTGAAGGCAAGATCATCAAATAATGCTTAAAATCTGAGATGGAGAGATTTTATGATTCTTTTGCTTTCAAGAGAACAGTGTTTCAGAACTGTTTTTGATTACCTCTGTGTGTAGTTTACTAGATGATTTAATTTATATATAAACTTCCACAGTAGCATATGAACAGGAGCAGGCCATTCAGCCTATTGTGTCTGCTCCACCTTTCAGTTATACTATGGTTGATCATTCATTTTCACTTGGCTGTGTCATCTCAATATCTCTTTGTGTCGTTAGTCTTCAAAAATCTACTGATTTCTGTTATAATCATTGTAGACCTGAATAATATCATAATGTCATAAAAATTGTCTCTGAGAAAAATGGCAGGACTGGAAACTCTAAATTAATGAAGCTACCAGTGTGTTAAAATATATATAAAAGATCTATTGTACATGGAATAATATTATCCAGCCAGCATAAATGGACAGATGTTCTCCAAAGTTATTTTGCCTTTATATTAAAAAGTTGTCACAAGCAATTTAATGAGGAATAAAGAGTTATGAGATGCCAAGGACTGATTAATTAAAAGCATGTTCTTATTAATTCTGTTAGATCCTCACATTAGGAAGCCTGACTGATTAGAAAATCTGTACAACTGATGGGAATACACAAGTAATTGAGAAATAACAAGCAACCAATTTGACTCTTTGCAATTTCAAGTCAGCAGGATGAGATTTCCACTGTAAGTGCTATTGTAAAGTCCTGCCGTGTTCTAATGAAAACCTATTAGATAGAACAGGCAGCTGTAGCCTTGAACCATGCTGGGGTGGGTACCCACTCACAGTATTCTGGGTTCAGGTTTCTCTTACTTTAACCAGAGCATTCAATCCTAACTGACACATTGAATGAGTGCTGAGGATCTGCAATCATTTGTTTGGATGAAATACCAGACAGATGCCCTCCACTGTTATCCCAGGAGGATATCAATGGTCCTATGGAAATGTTTCAAAGAAGACTACTCAGTGTTCCAAGCTTCCTGGTCAATTCTTCTGCTTCAGGATCATTGAAACTTTCCAAGTTAGGGATCAGGCTCAGGCCACTAGGCTTGTTCAAGCCTGCCATTTGATAAGCTCCATGGCTGACCCAGTTGGAGCCCAAATTCCACTTTGTTATGTCTGATACTTTTTGGATGCTTTCTTAGAAAAGTAACTGTCAAACAAAGGCGAAGATACTGAGGATGGTGAAAATCTGAAACAAACACAGAGAACAGCAGAGAAACCCAACAGGTCTGGCAGCATCTGAGGAGAAAGAAGCGGAGTTAACATTTTGAGCACAAAAGTGACTTTTCTTCAAAGCACACCATAGTTCTGAGGAAATCCATGTTTTATAGGCGACTTCTTGTTTTTAAACTACTTCTAGAATCTATATGAGGAGAAACATCCTCTTAGCATCTGCTTTTTTAACCATTCCACCATTTACATTTCAACAAGGTCACCACTCAATCTTCCAAAACCCAATCAATACAGACTCAGCCTAACCAATCTTTCTACATCAGATGACCCCTTCATCCTAAAACTCAGTCAAGTGAACCACCTCCTCTAAGTTGCTTCCAACACAACCATGGTCTTTCTTAAAAAAATTGACAAAACCTAAACACAGTCCTCTTGATGTGGCCTCAGCAATGTCACTTAAAACTGTAGCAAAGCATCCCCACTTTATATTCCATTCTCCTTGCAATAAGGATATAAAACATAAGAACTAGAAGCAGGAGGAAGCAATTCAGCCCCTCGAACCCACTCCATCATTTAATACATCATGGCTGATCTCATCTTGACCGCTATTCCATTTTCCTGCCCTCTTTTCATAACCTTTCAACCTGTTGCTAAATATTAACAACTTTCCATTTGCCTTCCTAATTACTTGCTCTACTGCTTGCTTTGATAACTTTCGTGTATTAGGACCTCCCAGGTCACTATGTAAGTTAGAGTTCTACATTTTATCTGCAATTGAACAATATTTTGCTTTTCTGCTTTTTCAGATAAAGTGGGCAAGTTCACAATTTCCCATATTGTACTTCACCTATCATCTATTTTGTCCTTTCACTTATCCTATCTAAATCCCTTTGCAAACACCTGATGCCGTTTATATGACTCGCTCTCCTCCCAATCTTTGTGCCATCAGCAATTTTCATAACCATCCATTTGGTCCCATTAACAAACTCATTGAATATTGTAAATAGTTGAGGGCCCAGCATTGTTGCCTATAAGACTCCACTCAATATATCTTGCCAAAGCAAAAATGGCTTACTTATTCCTACTCCCTGTTTCCTGGTAGCTTACTGATCCTTTTTACATGCTAATACGTTACCTTCAATGCCATGAATTCTGAATTAGACATGACTTCTTTCCAACGACATAACAAGTTTTACTTTTAAAAATCTGAAAACAAGGCGATAGCGACTTGAAAAAAAACCTCAACTAAGCACTAACTGTGATATGTTAACGGCCACAGAATGCCCGTTAACTCTATTTTATGCAGCACTTGCAAAAATCGATGGCATTTAACCATTGCTCCTATATTGGCTCAAATTAATCAAGTCTCTGTCCATATAATTCCATCTTTTCCACTTCTCACAAATTCTTTCCAAGTTTCTTTTACAATTCCTTTCTTATTTTAACATATTTACAGGTTGTTTCTTGAAATTTATCCTGCATGTCTTGACAATGCTTTGTACAAACATATTGTCCCAATCTTTCCCAATTCAACCCTTATCATGGTTTCCAGGCATTTCTGCCTTCTAGCTGCTAACTCACTAACCATTAGAAATAAACTTTTCTCAATCATTTTACTGCTGCCTTTCTTCATTTTTGACTACCTCTAATAAGAGTTCTGTTTTCTCATATCTGTCTTTGTCAAAATTTGTCTATATCCCCTGAATCATTGGCACAAATCTCCTCAGAAACTCCCCATGACATTCCTCTCGAGTCACCAGGACGGCACTGTAACCCAAACAATGCAATCAATAATGATAACCAAATAACTGATCCTTCCAGTGATGTTCATTATTATGACAAAAATGGCTGCCTCTCTGCTGCAACATGGTGGCTCAGTGGTTAGCACTGCTGCCTCAAGTTCGATTCCAGCCTTGGGTGACTGACTGTGTGGAGTTTGCACATTCTCCCCGTGTCTGCGTGGGTTTCCTCCGGGTGCTCCAGTTTCCTCCCACAGTCCAAAGATGTGCGGGTCAGGTGAATTGGCCATGCTAAATTGCCCATAGTGTTAGGTGCATTAGTCAGAGGGAAATGGGTCTGGGTGCGTTACTCTTCGGAGGGTCGGTGTTGACTGGTTGGGCCGAAGGGCCTGTTTCCACACTGTAGGGAATCTAATCTAATCATAACTGTCATCAGTGGTTCATTATGTGGGAAGTGGCTGCACCGTGAGATGGCATTATAAATGCATGTTTTTTTCTTGCTTCTCTAGGTGTTAATGTTACTATAGAAACATGGGATTGCTGGGTGATTAATGATCGTTAATTCACCTTCAACTATCCTGGCAGTCTCATATACGTTGATAATGAAGTTGTTGAATACCACAAGAATTTGGCACTAGCACAGTCTTTCTGTTTACTCTGAAAGATTGACAATGTAACCTGCTGTAGAATTATTAAACATGTGTGCTGTATTCCAGCACAGGATTTTTACAAGTGAGGTTCAGGCATTATAACTGACACAGTGCGTCCTGTACTGTGAAGAGTTGCCATTGTACCCCATTTACTCTTGGGGATTGCCACTGTAGATTGACACAATGTTCTGGTTATTCTAAGGCACTTCCGCTGCATTCTCACACAATGTTCACCTCAGTCTGTGAGGTCATCACACATTTCCTTTGAATACCTTCCTGTGAATTCGCTAGGAACATTTATTATGCTAAACGTTTTAATTTTTTTCAAAAATGTGTTTCATGGGATGTGTGGGTCACTGGCGAGGCCAGAATTTATTTCCCAATCCTAATTGCCCTTGAGCAGGGGTGTTGAGGTGCCTTTATGAATTGGTGCTGTCCTTGGGACATAGAGACATCCACAGTACTGTGAGAAAGGGAGTTTCAGGATTTTGACCCAGCAACAGTGAAGGAATAACAACATAATTCCAAGTCAAGATCATGGATGATTTGGAGGGGAAGTTGCAGGTTCTGGTGTTCCCATGAATCTGGTGCCCTTGTCCTTTTGATTGGTAGATACCTTGGTTTTGGACGTTGCTGTTTAGGGAACCTTGGTGAGGTGCTACATCACAACTTGTGGATGGTACACATTGCTGCTACTCAGCATCGATGGTGAAGGGAGTGAATGCTTGTGGATGCAGTGCCAATCAAGTGAGGCTGCTTTGTCCTGGATGGCACTGAGGATCTTGAGTGTCATTGAAGCTGCACCCATCCAGGCAAGTGGGGAGTATTCCATCACTCTTCAGAGTTGTGCCATGTCAGTGAGTTACCACAGGATTCCTAGCCTCAGACCTGCTCTTGTAGCTACTGTATTTGTATGGCTTGTCCAGTTCAAGTCTGATCAATGGTGATCCCTTGGATGTTGTTAGTTGGAGGAAGGGCTTGGAGGTTGTTCAACAACAGTAATGCCATTGAATGTGAAGCGTTGAGGGTTAGAAACTGTTTGTTGGAATGGTTATAGTCCGGCAGTCGTATGGGACAAACGTTACTTACCATTGATCAGTCCAAGACTGACTCTTTGCTATAAATTAACATGGAGTGCTTCAGTAACTGAGGAGTGGCTAATGGGCATGAACAATCCCTGGCGGATAGGATCAAGGATAACCCCAAGGCATTCTATGCGTATGTGAGAAACCTGAGAATGACGAGAACGAGGGTAGGTCCGATCAAGGACAGTGGTGGGAGACTGTGTATTGAGTCGGAAGAGATAGGAGAGGTCTTGAACAAGTACATCTCTTCAGTATTTACGAACGAGAGGGACCGTATTGTTGAAGAGGAGAGTGTGAAACGGACTGATAAGCTAGAAGAGATACCTTTTAGGAAGGAAGATGTGTTGGACATTTTGAACAACTTGAGGATAGACAAGTCCCCAGGGCCTGACGGGATATATCCTAGGATTATGTGGAAAGCAAGAGAGGAAATTGCAGTACCGTTGGCAATGATCTTCTCGTCTTCACTGGCAACTGGGGTGGTACCAGGGGACTGGAGAGTAGCGAATGTTGTGCCCCTGTTCAAAAAAGGGAATAGGGATAACCCCGGGAATTACAGGCCAGTTAGTCTTACTTCTGTGGTAGGCAAAGTAATGGAAAGGGTACTGAGGGATAGGATTTACGAGTATCTGGAAAGACACTGCTTGATTAGGGACAGCCAGCACGGATTTGTGAAGGGTAGGTCTTGCCTTACAAGTCTTATTGAATTCTTCGAGGAGGTGACCAAGCATGTGGATGAGGGTAGAGCAGTGGATGTAGTGTACATGGATTTTAGTAAGGCATTTGATAAGGTTCCCCATGGTAGGCTTATGCGGAAAGTCAGGAGGCATGGGATAGAGGGAAATTTGGCCAATTGGATAGAAAACTGGCTAACCGGTCGAAGTCAGAGAGTGGTGGTAGATGGTAAATATTCAGCATGGAGTCCAGTTACAAGTGGAGTTCCGCAGGGATCAGTTCTGGGTCCTCTGCTGTTTGTAATTTTTATTAATGACTTAGAGGAGGGAGTCGAAGGGTGGGTCAGTAAATTTGCAGATGATCCAAAGATAGGTGGAGTTGTGGACAGTGAGGAGGGCTGTTGTCGGCTGCAGAGGGACTTAGATATGATGCAGAGCTGGGCTGAGGAGTGGCAGATGGAGTTCAACCCTGTCAAGTGTGAGGTTGTCCATTTTGGAAGAACAAATAAGAATGCGGAATACAGGGTTAATGGTAGGGTTCTTGGTCAGGTGGAGGAACAGAGGGATCTTGGGGTCTATGTACATAGATCTTTGAAGGTTGCCACTCAGGTGGATAGAGTTTGTAAGAAGGCCTATGGAGTATTATCGTTCATTAGCAGAGGGATTGAATTCAAGAGTCGTGAGGTGATGTTGCAGCTGTACAGGACTTTGGTTAGGCCACATTTGGAGTACTGTGTGCAGTTCTGGTCGCCTCACTTTAGGAAAGATGTGGAAGCTTTGGAGAGGGTGCAGAGAAGATTTACCAGGATGTTGCCTGGAATGGAGAGTAGGTCGTACGAGGATAGGTTGAGAGTTCTCAGCCTTTTCTCGTTGGAACGGCGAAGGATGAGGGATGACTTGATCGAGGTTTATAAGATGATCAGAGGAATAGATAGAGTAGACAGTCAGAAACTTTTTCCCTGGGTACAACAGAGTGTTACAAGGGGACATAAATTTAAGGTGAAGGGTGGAAGGTATAGGGGAGATGTCAGGGGTGGGTTCTTTACCCAGAGAGTGGTGGGGGCATGGAATGCGCTGCCCGAGGGAGTGGTAGAGTCAGATTCATTGGCGACCTTTAAGCGGCATTTGGATGGGTACATGGATGGGTGCTTAATCTAGGATAGAAGTTCGGCACAACATCGTGGGCCGAAGGGCCTGTTCTGTGCTGTATTGTTCTATGTTCTATGTTCTATGTTCTATGTTCTATGTTCTAAATAGTGCAGTCATCAGTGAACATCTTCAGTTCTGACCTTTTGATGCAGAGAAGGTCAAGTTGTTGATTAAATCTGAAACACACTTCCTTTATTAGAGTCATAGAGTTGTACAGCACAGAATCAGACCCTTTGGTCCAATTCGTTCATGACAACCAGATATCCTGAATTAATCTTGCCAGCATTTGGCCCATATCCATCTAAACCCTTCCTACTCACGTGCCCATCCAGATGCCTTTTAAATGTTGTAATTGTACCAGCTTCCACACCTCCTCTGTTAGCTCATTGCATACACACACCACCTTCAGTGTGAAAAAGTTGCCCCTGAGGACCCGTTTAAATCTTTCCCCTCTCACCCTAAACCCATGCCCTCTAGTTCTGGACTCCCTGACCTGAGGGGAAAGGACCTTGTCTATTTCCCCTATCCATGCCCCTCATGATTTTATGAACCTCTATCAGGTCAGTCCTCTGCCTTTGATGATCCAGGAAAAACAGCCCCAGCCTATTCAGCCTCTCCTTACAGCTCAAACCCTCCAACTCTGGCGACATTCTTGTAAGTCTTTTCTGAACACTTTCAAGGATTAATTATGTGAACTGTGAGAGTATCCCTTCTCTTAAAGATTGACAATGTGTAATGGTGCAGTTATTTCCTTCATTGTCTGGTTATTATAAAGTTAAATATTAGTTTTTAACCAGTAAATTTTATTTGCACACTTCACTTTGTGACTTGTTGAGCTAATGGACCCTCCACCCTGCTATCTGAAGACACAGGTCCATTGCGAGACACGGCACAGAAATAAACAAAAGTGAACTTTAATTGCAGGAAAGCAGAACATTAAAAAAAAATGTTTTAATGCACAGCAAATCAATCAGGAGCAGGATAAAGAATGATGAACTGATGACACTTCTTGTTCATTTATGATAAAGGAGCCACTTGTTCATCTTTGTCATCCAGGTGATGTGGTCACACGTACACAGTGCTGGCCAGGAGCAAGCTCCAGGACATTAGAACATAAGAACTAGGAGCAAGAGTAGACAATTCAGCCCTACAAGGCTGCTCTGCCATTAAATACGATCATGCCCTCTCCCCATAAACCTTTAATCCATCACAAATTAGAAGTCTGTCTATCTTTTCCTTAAATTTACTCAATGTCCCAGCAACCACCGCACTATGGGGATGTGAATTCCAAAGGATCACAGCCCTTTGAAAGAAGTGATTTCTCCTCATCCTTCTGCTACTCATTATGCTAAAACATGATATCTCATTCTAGGAGTTCTGAGGAAAGGTCACTGAACTCGAAATGTTAACTCTGATTTCTCTTCACAGATGTTGCCAGACCTGCTGAGCCTTTCCAGCAATTTTTGGTTTTGTTAACTCTTGTTCTAGATTCTCCCACAGAAAGAAACATCCTACCTCAATCTACTTTGCATATTTTAGCATATTACAAACATCAATTAGATCTCCTCTCATTCCCCGCAACTCTGTAGAGTTTCGACCTAAATTGCTCAATTTCTCTGCATGGGACAAACCCCTCACCTCTGGAATCAACTTCGTAACTCCACTCTGATCTGTTTCCAATGCAACTTTATCCCTCAAGTAAGGGGATTAAAACTGTGCACGATACTCCTGTCTCACTAATGTCTTTTACAGTTGTAGCATCACTTCCCTACTTTTATACTCTATTCCTTTGGTCAAGGATGTCATTATTTCTATTAACATTTCTTATTACCTGCTGTGCCTGCACATTAGCTATTTGGATTCATGCATAAGGGCACTAAGATCTTTCTGCATTAAACCACTCTGAAGATTATTTCAGTCTGCAGTGTGTTGTATAGCAGACTGTATAAGGGCAGCACGGTGGCTCAGTGGTTAGCACTGCTGCTTCATAGCACCAGGGACCTGGGTTTTAGTCCCACCTTGGGTGACAGTCTGTGCGGAGTTTGACATTCTCCCTGTGTCCATGTGGGTTTCCTCCCACAATCCAAAGATGTGCAGGTCAGGTGAATTGGCCATGCTAAATTGCCGATAGTGTTAGTCAGGGGTAAACATAGGGTTGGGAAATGGGTCTGGGTGGGTTACTCTTCGGAGGGTCAGTGTGGACTTATTGGACCAAAGAGCCTGTTTCTATACTGTAGGGAATCTAATCCCACTGGTTGCATCTTGCAGCCAGGAAAAGACCCATCCATCCCGAATCTCTGCTTTCTCTTGGTTATTCAATCCTCCATCCAAGCTAGTAAATTATCCCTAACCCAAAGTGATCTTAGCTTTTGTATTCATCTTTTGTGTGGCATCTTCACAAATGCCTTCTGGAAATCTAGATATACAACATCCACAGGAGCACCATTATTCATCATCAAAAAACCCGAGCAAATTAGTCAAACATGATTTACCTTTCATAAACCCATGTGGAGGCTGAGGGGAGATGTGATAGCAATCTATAAAATTATGAGATGCTTGTATAGGGTTGACGGTCGGAGTCTTTTGCCCGGAGTTGAAATGTCTAATGCTAGGTGGCATGCAGTTAAGGTGAGGGTGGAAATTTCAAAGATAGAGTCAAAGGAGTGTGGAACGCATTGCCAAGGGTGGTGATGGAGGCAGATACAATAGGGGCATTTAGGAGACTTTTAGATAAACAAGGGCTGGAGGGATATGGACCAAGGGCATGTAGAAGGGATTAGTTTAATATGAGGTCATGTTCAGCACAATACTGTGGGGCCGAACGGCCTGTTCCTGTGCTGTCCTATTCTATGTTCTAGAATAATGCTGACTCTGATGGTTTGTATTTTTTTCAAATGTCCTGTTATAGGTCCCCTAATAATTGATTCTAACAATTTACCAATGGAAAATGTTAAACTATGAATCGTTTCCTAATTTCTACCTCCTGCCTTTTATGAATAAAGGTGTTATATTAGCATTTTTCCAATCTTTTGGAACTTGTCCTGCAGCTAAGGAATTTTAAAAAATTGTAATGGATACACTATCGTTGCTGCCACTTCCTACTTGTATGCTGCGTATTTTGTCCCTAGAGATGATGACTTTTCTAAGTTCTACCTTTTCTATAAGTTATCCACTTGATGACAGGACTCTGAACAACACTGATGAACAGAGGGATTTTGAGGTCCAAGTTCATAGCTCCCTGAAAGAGGCCATGCAAATAGATAGGGTGGTGAAGAAGGTGTGTGGCATCCTTGCTTTTATTGGTCGGGGAGTTGAGTATAAGAACCAGTAAGTTATAATGCAGCATTATAAGACTTTAGTTAGGCCATACTTAGAGTATTGCCTTTAATTCTGGTTGCCAAATTAGACAAAGGATGTGGAGACTTTGGAGAGGGTGCAGAAGAGGTTTACCAGGATGCTGCCTGGATTAGACGGTGTAAACTATAAGGATAATCTAGAAAAACTCAGGCTATTTTCTTTGGAATACTGCAGGCTGAGAAGGGCTTTTGCCCAAAACGTCAATTTTCCTGCTCCTCAGATGCTGCCTGAACTGCTGTGCTTTTCCAGCCCCATTCTAATCTAGAAGCACATGAAAATGCAAGGAATGAAGGGATATGTGGAGCAAGGGCAGGCAGAAGAGAGTAGTTTAATTTGGTGTCATGTTTGGCACAACATTGGGAGCCAAAGGGCCTGTTCTTGTGCTATACAGTTCTATGTTTTATGTTCTATAACGTCTGTATTGCCTTTTACAATTGGATTGATACTAATATTCTCCACCAGGAAAACTGAAGCAAAATATTAATTTATTGATGCTGCCATTTCCCTATTATTAACTCTTCAGTCTTGTCCTCCAGTGGGCCAATATTCTCTTTAGCTAGTCTCTTCTCTTTTATATAATTGTAGAAGTTTTTGTTATCGGTTTTTATATTTTGCATTAGTTTTCTCTCATAATTTGCCATTGCTCTAGTTATTGCTTTTTAGTAAATCTTTATTCATCTTTAATATTTTTCTAATCCTCCAGCCGGCCAGTCACCTTTGCGATATAATATGCCTTAGTTTTTATCTTGATATTACCCTTAACTGTCTTGCTTAGCCGCGGAAAGGGCCATTGATGCCTCCTTGAAAACAAAACTGCCATGATATCAGGGGCAGACACTCTGGAGTTTGTGATGATACTGTGTTTTTAAGAGATATGTTCTGTCCTGTTTCTCTTGCAGAGGGGTATTGCCCCTGTGGTGCCAATTTAGGCTGGCAGTTGGTAAACAGCTTCAAGTTCTCCCAGGGTTTTTTTTTAAATAAGACACAAGAATCCTGAGTGGGCGGGGTCAGGCTCACACAGAGCCAATGGACATTAGTTTTACTTTTAGTTAACTGGTGGTTTTTGCTGGCTCCGTGAGCTGAAAGCTTGAGTTCCCCGCTGCTCGAGTGAAGTCTTTAGACAGAGAGGCTTCCTCTTGAAAACCAAAAGGGGCAGACTGTTTCTTTCAGTGTCTTTTTGCTTTCTACTGGGCTGGAGAAAAACGTAAGCATAATAACTGCATTGCTGAATTGCCTTTGGCAAGGGTGAGTTTGTGGGATGCTGCTTAGATAGGATCAGTCAATGGTTGGTGGTTAAATAATAGATTCTGGATTAGTGGTGCTGGAAGAGCACAGCAGTTCAGGCAGCATCCAAGTAGCTTCGAAATCGACGTTTTGGGCAAAAGCCCTTCATCAGGAATAAAGGCAGTGAGCCTAAAGCGTGGAGAGATAAACTAGAGGAGGGTGGGGGTGGGGAGAAAGTAGCATAGAGTACAATGGGTGAGTGGGGGAGGGGATGAAGGTGATACTATCTTTTTATGTATTTCAATAGAGTAAGGTAATACCAAGTCTTCATTTTGTTGTATTTTAACAGTGTTATAATAACTAAGTGTGTTTTAATCTATTCATATTGATGTACCAAATTATATCTAATATATAACAATTTACATTTGCCTTTCCAAAAAATGTTACGGTCAAAGCTATCTCCATAACATACTTTGGGGAACTGATCTGGTCCATAACAAATTCTACTTCTTTGTTCATGTTTGGACCAGGGTTGTAATGAGGTCTGGAGTTGAGTATCTCTTGTACAAATCAGATTGGGCAGCCTGAAGGAGAGTTACTGAGCACGAGTATTGTTGATGACACCTTCTCTTCATGCAACTGTAGTGGGGAACTAGTCTGATCATCACTGGAATGCCATGCACAGTTTTGGACCCCTTTTCTACGCAAAGGTATACTGGCATTGGAGGCAGTCTGAAGAAGATTCAAATAGGCTGGTACCAGATATGAAGAGGTGACTTTATTAGGAGAGGTTGAGTAGACTGGACCAGAACTAGTCATAATACAGAAAAACATAAGGCAAACTTGTTGAAGCATATGAGATTCTTAGAAAAGCTGTGGACAGGTTGTTTCCCCTAATGGGAGAGTGAAGGACCATTGGGCGTAATCTCAGAATACGGGGCTGCACATTCGGGACAGAGATTAGGAGGAATCCCTTCTCTTGGAGGCTAGTGATTCTATGGAATTCTTAACCACAGAGGGCGGAGGAGGTTGGCCCACTTGGTATTTTCAAGGCTGTGCTTGAGAGATTTTTGATCAGTGGGGGAATCAAGGTCTGTGGGGAAAAGGCAGGAAAGTGGAGTTAGGGATCAAATCGGCCATGATCCCATTGAACAGCAGAGTAGACTCGATGGGCTGAATGGCCCACTTCTGCTCCTACGTCTTCTGGTACTATTTTGCTGATGATTGAGATTGGACAGGTGGGGAGTGCCTCCTATATGAGGGCTCATGTGTGCGAGTTAATTCCCACTTTCTCCACTCTGAGACTTGAAACCAGGAAATGTTCCTCTCGTCAAGGTTCCCACCTTTTGTGCTGATGTACTGATGTTCTCAGGAGATTTACTTTCTGTTTTTACATAGTTTGACTCTCTGTCATGATCTGCTGAGGGCTGCGTCTCTTTACTACATTTCTGGACCTCATCGTCACCTCGCTCAACTCCTCCGCTGTTGCTAAATGATCCCGCTGCTTAATCGTAATGGGTTAGCTCGGTTGCCTGGATGGCTGCTTTGTAATGCAGGGTGGGTTCAAGGGAAGAGCCACTGAAACCACCTCACATTCTTGATTCAACACTCTTTGTAACGTAACACAGAAGGTGACAAAAGGGTAGTCAGTTGTAATTTATTCATATCCACCTGAATGGGAGAGATTGAATAAAAGGCCGCATTTTTCTCACCAGGAAGCCACTTACATTAAGATGCCAACACACTACCAATTCTCTACCCTTGGTGCAATGGTGTCATTTGGCTCTGGTCATTTATCTTCTGTTCTGTTTTATGTTCCATTAGCTGTGAATCCAGTTTATTAGAAACTTCCAGTATTGACGTTAAGTGTTTCTTTTTACCCATCTAAATTATATCCATCGTGTGAATTTCTCTTTACCATGAGTTTTAAAGCCCATCATAAAACAGAAGCTATTGACAGCCATCTTTAAAGAAAAAATAATATTTTATGCTCTTAATATCCTGTGTTTGAATAGAAGTAATTTCCAGGCTCCATAACTGCTCTTATTTTCCTACCTCTGACAATAACCTGCATTTTATTACCTTTCTTGTATTTGGCACTGGTTACAAATCACTCAGTCTAACAACCTTGTTTAGTATGCATTCATTTCTTCTGTGAACAATAACCTTTGTTCCCACCTTTTGTGCTGATGTACTGATGTTCTCAGGAGATTTACTTTCTGTTTTTACATAGTTTGACTCTCTGTCATGATCTGCTGAGGGCTGCGTCTCTTTACTACATTTCTGGACCTCATCGTCACCTCGCTCAACTCCTCCGCTGTTGCTAAATGATCCCGCTGCTTAATCGTAATGGGTTAGCTCGGTTGCCTGGATGGCTGCTTTGTAATGCAGGGTGGGTTCAATCCCACACTGATTGAGGCTACCTCCGACTCAACTTCTTCCCTCGCCTGAGATGTGGTGACCCTCAGGTTAAACCACCACCGGTTGTCTCTCTCTAATGAAAATGCAGGTCCTATAGGTGTGTAGTTGAAGAGTGTGGTGCTGGAAAAGCACGGCTGGTCAGGCAGCATCCGAGGAGTAGGAAAGTCAACATTCATCAGGATGAAGAGCTTATGCCCAAGATGTCGATTCTCCTGCTCCTCAGATGCTGCCTGACCCAGCACCACACTCTCGACTCTGATCTCCAGCATCTGCAGGTCTCACTTTCTCCTCTAGGTCGGTAGTGACCGGTTCAGCAGAAACTTTCCCTGAATAAATATTTGGAAGATGGAAGCCATCGCTCTTGGTCCTTGCTCCAAGTTCCATTTCACTAACTCTAGAACCCACTGCCTTCTCACGCTGAGAGTCAGTGACTCCTTTCGACATCTTGGTTGACCTTGAGATGAGCTTCTATCCTTGTATCTGCATCATCATTCCTACTTCCACTTCCTAAATGTTGCCTGGCTTCGCCCTGTCTCGATGTATTTGCTGCTGAATCCCCCAGTCATGTTTCTGTTATCTCTATAGCCATGTCTCCCAACCAAAGTCCCTGATGGATGTCTCTCACCCGCCCCAACATCCCCAACCCACAATCCCTTACCTCCTTCCGTCAGCCTTGAAATTGAAACCGGGCACAGGAAATGACCATTGTTTGGCTATGCGTGGGTCACAATGAGGTTACATAGAAGTTTGGAGAGGGAGTAGGCCATTCAGCCCTTCAAGCCTGCTCCTTTTTTCAATGTAATCATGGCTGATCATTCAATCCTGTTCCTGGTTTCTGCCCACACCCTGTCAGTCCTTGAGCCCTAAGAACTATATTTCACTCCTTTTTGAGGATGAGAAGTAGTTGAGATTTGGAACCCCAGGCCTCACCTATGCTCCGTAAAATTGCGGATAAATTGCCGATCAACGGGACACCTCTCGGGATAGTTTTCTGTATCATCTAATGTGCAAAAGCTCCAGTGGAAGATCGGAAGGTTCTGCCCTTGGGCAAGTGTGCTGGTTGTATGTTAGTTGCACGTCTATGTATCAGCACAGTGGACATGTGAGTCCGTGTGAAGGCCAGGTAGACCAGTGCCAGTGTCATGCTCTGAACAATCACCAACTTTAGAAATAATGATGTGATCCAGTCGATGAGGGAGTGCAACAATTCCACATAGATCCTCCCATCCCTATCCAGATTAACAATTCATAAACCTCACTGTTACACCATTCACCAGCACTCTGCTCAGTTCAGTTAACCCAATGTGAAACAAGAAAAGCAACATCGTATTGTCTTGGGGCCATTTGTCATTTGTAATCAAAGTCGAAGATGCATATTCTAGATTTAATTTGGCAATCGTGGCTGGTAAAAAATAATATTTCTCCATGGTGCCTGGCTTTGCAGATGGGGTAAATTAACATTCATTGTCATACTTAGCAAACCATAGATATGTTTATCTGCGCAGGTAGCATTCCCTCCACTGTAACATAGCAAAGTCGAGGAGTCAGTCAATGCTCAGGGGTGACAGCCTCTATGGCTGACTCTCCAGTGCAGTGCTTGCAAAGTCAGAGGTGCTGTCTTTCAAATGAAAGGTTAAACTAAGGCCTCACCTTTCTTTCGCAGAGCATCCGCGGATAAAGAAAAACACTTTGAGCCCAGTATATCTCTTCTTTGGATTTGAAATGTTAACCCTTGTTTCTTTCTCCACAGACAATGCCAAACCTGTTCAATTTCTCCAGCACTTCTCTTGTCTTCCCAGTTGGGTAGCCCAGCCAATACTTATCCCTCAATCAACATCACTGGGTAAATAACACATTGCTGTCTGTGGGACCTTGCCTGCCCAATCTGTTGTCAGTTTTGCAGCAGTGTCTACACTGGTAAACAGTACTTTATGAGCTGCAGACATTTGAGACATACTGAGGTGCAAGTCTTATCTTTTTACTGTCATAAAACCAACCTCAGGCACTCACGGTTGAAGTGCTAAATTAAAAATAAAGAACTGGGGATGCTGGTAATCTAAAACAGAAGCAGAAAGCACTGGAGAAACCCAGTAGGATCGGCAGCATCTCCAGAGGGAGGGTCACCGGACTCGAAGTGTTAACTCTGTTTTTCTCTCTGAAGATGTTGCCAGACCTGCAGAGTTTCTCCAATGCTTTCTAGCTTTGTCACAGGTTACGTGCTGTGTACCCATAGAACTGGGTTGAATTATAAGTTATTCATTAGTTTTAACAGCACATGATGAATGACCCGGATTTTCTAGTTTTTGTTCTTTAAGATTGCTAATTCACTAGTGCAACAAAGTGTGGGGTTTGCAATGTGGCATCCCGAGTCTGATGTCTAGGATGTGACATATGTCGTGCTGCGTAATGATTTTCTTTATAGCTTTGGTTCTCTTCTTTCACAGACTTTCATTTAATCCATTCAAAAGGTGTTAAATCAACACAGAATTAATTGCTCTAGGCTAGGACTCTATTCTAAACATTCACTATTCTGTGTGGGCTAAATTAAAAACCTTTTAATCTTAAGATTTGCTGATAGTGTGTTAATTTTGTGCTCATTGATGTAGTTGGACCACCTTGCTAATGTCCCTCACACTGTATTTTTGGTACAAATGTTCGATGCAAGAATCATAAATTTTCAAAGTGCCCTGGTTGGAATGAAGGTCCACTTCTGGATGTAATTAATATTCTGGGTGGCCACATTCTCAATCCGGTAACATTAGTGCTGCAAGGTTGCATCTTTTCAAGCTGGGTTTCAATTCCAAAAGGGGCAAGGATGGAAAGAATGTGCAAAGTGAGCCTGGGTAGGTACCAAAGACTAATATCAGTGGTTTTTGTCGAGGTTCATCCCAAGTAGCTCTGTGATGGAGGATTCTGTGCTCTACGATCTCTTCCCTGGGACACACATGGAGCCAAACATCGACTCCGCATGAAGGACCATCAGGTGAAAGACGTTCTTTGGTCTGCCTGAAACGTGTTGGTCTTCCAGAGCAAGGAGCTGATCTTAACTGAATGTTGCAGACTGGCACATTCCAAGGTCCAGGACTACGTGCTGAGGGACACACTAAAGCTGGGAGCAGCTGCCGCCAAGGCGCAGTGGGGAAAGAGCTCTGTCTGAAGTCTTCCTGCTAAAGGTCAATGAGGACCCGTTCAGTTATCAGACCCTCCTAATACCTCAAATGCACAAGAAAGTAGTCTTGTACAAGTACCAGAAACCTTTAGTTTGTTTGAATAGAGACAAACTCCAATGTTTGTTTTCTTGGTATGCTACTGTACAGAACTGAACTACGTTTGTGGCGATGTTTGTATAGAAAGATATTTTTGAAACAGAAAAGATACTCCTTTGTGCTGTAATGTTCTCCAGTTCTCTGAAAGCCAATCTGAATCAGAGTAGGTGAAACTGCACTGTATTGTATGAAACTCGCTCATTACAAAACTGTTTAGAGAAACAGAGCTGAAAACAGGAGGTGGGTCACGTTCGGACCAAACGATAGAGATCCCCTACCCCGAACCCTTCAGCAAAGAGGGCAGAAAATGGATTTTTTTTAAAAATATATAACTTCACTTTCTACATTTTCTTGCATGATAACAAGCTTTTCATTAACATACAGTGTGTGCAGCCCACAGTAATGAGCTGGGCAATCCAGAGGAGTCTGCACCAGAATAAAAGATTAACTTAATCAAATATGACAATAAAGGGAGAAGGAGAGACGGAAAAAAAATGGATGTTTGCTTTAAAATTAACAAATCGTAAACAACTGAAGTAAACCGAGCAAATAAAAGCAAAGACATACACAAATGCAAGGGAACTAGCACGTTAGAAAACTGATTGAATAATTAAAAGGGCTGCCTGAAAGGTCAAAGCAAATGCATGCACATGGGGTAATTACAATAATCATCATATTTATTGCCTTAATTGCTGCAATCAGGGATCTGTTTATGAGATGATGACTGTTGGGTGACTTGCCTTTAATATAAAATATTTCAGGCTGCCCTATTTTAGGTTTTGCCGTTAGTCAGTAGATGGTGTTGTTGAAAGGTATTACATTAAACAGCCTTGATGTTTGTATTGTAGAAAGACACTGCTATAATTGATCTAAATAGAAGGAACTGTGTAAAGGGAGGCAATGGCCCTAGTTTTATTATCGCTAGACTATTATTCTGAGACCCAGGTAAAAATGTTGGGGCCTTGGGTTCAGATCCTGCCATGGCAGGTAGTTGAGATTTGAATTCAACAAATAGCTGGAATTACAATTCTTGTCTATTGATCAAATGGTGGGGAAAGACCCATCTGGTTTACTAAGGTGTTTGCAGAGAGGTAACGGCAGGCCTTATGTGGTCTGGCCTATCTATGATTCCAGGTTCAGTCTCAATTGCTGTTATAACCATAAAAGGTAGGAGTAAGCTATTCAACCCCTCAAGTCTTGCTCTCATCTTCGTGGCTTAAAATCAAGCTCAATGTCCTAATCCTACCCTCCCTACTATATCCTTCGACCTCTTAAGCCACAAAAGATATGTCTAACTCCTTCTTGAAAGCATAAGGATTGGTCTTGACCACTTTCTGTGGTAGAGAGTACCACAGGCTCACCACTCTCTGCCCAAAGTTATTTTTTTCTCATATCAGTCTCAAAGATTCACACCTCATCCTTAAATCAAAGCTCCTGGTTCTGGAGTCCACCATCAGGACCATCCAACCTGCCTAGTCCTGCTTAGAATTTTGCAGGTTTGTATGAGAATATCCCCATTCTTCTCGACTCCAGTGAATACAAACCTCACCAACTCAACTTCTCCTCATGCATCAGTCCTTCCATCCTTGGTTTACCAAATGACAAATTCCTCTCCAGGCCATACTAGCTCATTCTGAATTGCATTTCTCACCCCCTCTCTCAACGTCTCCAGAGAAGGAAACATTTCTCCTATGCCAACCGTATAAAGTCCGTTCACTGTCTTGAAAAGCCAATTCAGGATACCCCTCAGCTTTGTCTTTACAGAGGGAAGTCCATCAACCTGCTCGATCTTTCCCAGTAGTCACAAACTCTCAGCTCCTTTTAGGCCCACTATCTCCAGTGGTTCAATATATTCTTTGTAATATGAAGACCTTGTCCATGAAGGACTGAGAACTATAAGATGTGCCAGCGCAAAGGTTAAAAAAGATTGTTGAAGCAAAAGTCAGGTATTTGTTGGGTAATTCTGAGGTAATGGGGAGAGGTAGTAGTTGGGATTCAGAAAGATTCAGAGCATAGTCCCAGAATCCCAACTTCCTCGTAGGAACTCACAGGGCAGCACAGTGGCTTGGTGGTTCCTGCAGCTGCCTCACAGCACTAGGGACCCGGGTTCAATTCCACCCATGGGCAACTGTCAGTGTGGAGTTTACATGTTCTCCCTATGTCTGGGTGGGTTTCAGTCAGGTGCTCTGGTTTCCTCCCACAGTTGAAAGACATGCAAGCTAGGTGAATTGACTGTGCTAAATTGCCCATAATGTTCAGTGATTTGTAGGTTAAGTGCTTTAGCCATGAGAAATGTGATGTTGCAGAGTCAGGAATGGATCAGGTTGGGAGGTTAGTGTAGACTTGATGGGATGAATGGCCTGCTTCCACACTGTAGGGATTCTACGAACTACCAGCTCCTCTGCCGTATATTTTCAGATCTAAAGGATTAACATTTGCATTTGGCAGAATGCAACAAGAGATGTCTGAAAGGCAGTTGATTGATTTTACTTTAGCTTCATAGTTACAATCTTTTGGCATTAACAGAAGAGTAGTAAGCTAACTGAAGTAATAATGTTCAGATTAAAATCTATTATTTCAGCTGCGAGCATAAAAATTAGGAGCAGAAGTTCCTAATACAGTCCTTCAAGCCTACCCATGATTCAATGAGATCATGGCTAATCTGTTATACCCCAAATTCCACAAAGTCATCTACCCCCAATACACTTTATTTTCCTACCTATAACTGCTTTAAAAATAATCAGTGACCCACCCCAACCCACCTTCAGAGGCAGAGAATTTCAAATTTGCACAACTCACTGACAGAAAAACATCAACACATCTTTGTCCTAAAACTTGGACATGACTTTTAAAACAGTGTCCCGTATTTCTGGACTCACACTTACAGGTCAG
Organism: Chiloscyllium punctatum; assembly: GCF_047496795.1. Taxonomy (NCBI): domain Eukaryota; kingdom Metazoa; phylum Chordata; class Chondrichthyes; order Orectolobiformes; family Hemiscylliidae; genus Chiloscyllium; species Chiloscyllium punctatum. The sequence goes on from NC_092741.1 coordinate 31,314,753, forward strand.
AAAGAGAGAGAGAGAGAGAGAGAGAGTGAGAGAGACAGACACCAAATGGGAAAGAGGAGGATCCAACCTATTCACCGGCACCTAATTGTATCTGAGAGAGAGATAATATGGGGAAAAGAGATACAATAATCTCATAGTTGTACTATAGGCAAATCATGAGGTAACTGTTCCTTGGAAGACACTGTTAGGGATTGTACTTCAACTCCCAAGCTGTTGATAAACATAAATTTCCAAACTGATCCAGAAAAAGAAAGATTTTATAGATACAGTGAAGGAAGCTGATTTATGAGTAAGAATTTCAATTTGCCACTAACTTCCAGTTAAGTAACAGCACAAGAGTAAGGTTTAAATAATTAGAATCCTGATAGTGCAGAATGAGGCCTTCAAGTCTGCACCGACCCTTTGAAGAGCATCCCATCCAGACTCATCTCCACCCCCTGTCCCTATAATCCCTACATTTCCCTTGGCTAATCCACCAAACCTGCACATAATTGGATTGTGGGAAGAAACTCACACAGACACAGGGAGAATGTGCAAACTCCACACAGACAGTCATCCAAGTCTGGAACAGAACCTGGGTCCCTGGTGCTGTGAGGCAGCAATGCTAGCCACTGAGCCACCCATGTTAAAGTAGGGTAACTTAACATTGTAAGTTAAGGTATTGCAGGGCAGCTTAGTCAAGTGGAAACCCTGTGGCATTGCATGTAGGGAGTCATGGACACTTCTCATGACATGGACAAACCCTGTGACCGAGCACTTTAACTCCCACTCCGCCAAGGACATGCAAGGCCTGGGCCTCCTCCACCACCAAACCCTAGCTACCCGACACCTGGAGGAAGAACACCTCATCTTCCACTTTGGGACCCTCCAACCACGAGGGATCAATGTGGATTTCACCAGTTTCTTCATTTCCCCTCACCCCACCTTATCCCAGATCTAACTTTCTAACTCGGCACCACCTTCTTGAACTGTCCTACCTGTCCACCTTCCTTCCTGCCTATCTGCTCCACCCTCCTCTCTGACCCATCACCATCACCCCCACCTTCGTCTACCTATCGCATTCCCAGCTCCCTTCCCCCACAGCCCCACCCCACTCCCATTTATCTCTCAGCCCCCTTGGGCCACCCCCTCATTCCTGATGGAGAGCGAATGCAATCGACTCTCCTGCTCCTTGGATGCTGCCTGACTGGCTGTGCTTTTCCAGCACCACACTCTTCAACTCTGATCTCCAGCACCTGCAGTCCTCACCTACTCCAAGCCCCATGTGCAGGAGGTGTCACCAACAGAACAAACTTGAACTCCGAGTTTCAGAGTTCGAACAATATGTACTTCTCTGAGGCAGATAACCAAATGGAGAGCACATTCAGAGAGGTCACATCGGTCAGGGGAAAGCAGAAAGGAAGTAGTGATGGCCAGGTAGATCGAAAAGGAAGGCACAGGCAGTGCAGGAGTCACCAGAGGCCCTGCTGACTCGTTAATTTTCTGCTTTGGATATCGGTGAGGGCAATGCATCGTGGTGTCATATTGATGGCCATTCGACCAATCATGTCCATACTGGCCCCCAAAAGAGCAACTGAGCTAGCCCCATTCTCCAGGCCTTTAAATTCATCACTTTCAAATATTTATCCGGCTATTTTTTGAAACCTCGTATGGAATCCGCCTCCACTACTCTCCCAAATCCTAAAAACTCTCTGAGTAAAGAGGTTTCTCCTCATCTCACTCCTAGCTCTCTGAAGCTGTGACCCCTAATAACTGCCATAACAAGTAATAGAAACATTACTCTTCATCCTGTCAAAATTTTCTTTATAATTTTGAACACCTCAGTAAAGTCATTTCTTAATCTCCCTGGCGCCAAAGAGAATAAGCCCAATTTCTCTCATCTTTCCTTGAGTCTAACATCCTGGTATCATTCACGTAGATCTCCTTTGCACTCTGTCCAGGGTTTCAACTTTCCTTCCTTACATGTGGTGCACAGATCTGAACACAATACTCCAAATATGGTCTTGAAGGAGTTCGGCCATTGTAGAACTACATGTACATAGAACATAAAACATGAAGCATTCTAGCACAGTACAGGCCCTTCGGCCCTCTGTGTTGCGCCGACCAGTCATACCAATCTGAAACCCATCTAACCTACACTATTCCACGTATGTCCATATATTTGTCCAATGACGATTTAAATGCACTTAAAGTTGGTGAATCTACTACCGTTGCAGGCAAAGCATTCCATACCCTTACTACTCTCTGAGTAAAGAAACTATCTCTGACATCTGTCCTATATCTATCACCCCTCAATTTAAAGCTCGTAAGACCTTCCCTCCATTCCAGGCAACATCCTAGTAAATCTCTGCACCCTTTCCAAAGCTTCCACATCCTTCTTATAATGTGGTGACCAGAATTGTACACAATACTCCAAGTGTGGCCGCACCAGAGTTTTGTACAGCTGCAGCATAACCTCCTGGTTTGATCCCTCTATTAATAAAAGCTAAAACACTGTACACCTTCTTAACAACCCTGTCAACCTGGGTGGCAACATTCAAGGATCTGTGTACCTGGACACCGAGATCTCTCTGCTCATCTGCACTTACCAAGAATCTTACCATTAGCCAAGTACTTTGCATTCCGGTTACTCTAACCAAAGTGAATCACCTCACACTTGTCTGCATTAAACTCCATTTGCCACCTCTCAGCCCAGCTCTGCAGCTTATCTATGTCTCTCTGTAACCTACAACATCCTTCGTCACTATCCACAACTCTACTGAACTTAGTGTCGTCTGCGAGTTTACTAACCCACCCTTCTACGCCCTCATCCAGGTCGTTTATAAAAATGACAAACAGCAGTGGACCCAACACTGACCCTTGCAGTACACCACTAGTAACTGGACTCCAAGATGAACATTTCCCATCAACCACCACCCTCTGTCTTCTTTCAGCAAGCCAATTACTGATCCAAACTGCTATATCTCCCACAATCCCATTCCTCTGCATTTTGTACAATAGCCTACTGTGGGGAACCTTATCGAACGCTTTGCTGAAATCCATATACACCACATCAACCAGTTTACTCTCATCTACCTGTTTGATCACCTTCTCAAAGAACTCAATAAGGTTTGTGAGGCACGACCTACCCTTCACAAAACCGTGCTGATTATCCCTAATCAAATTATTCTTTTCTTGATTATAAATCCTATCTCTTATAACCTTTTCCAATACTTTACCAACAACTGAAGTAAGGCTCACTGGTCTATAATTACCAGGGTTGTCTCTACTCCCCTTCTTGAACAGGGGAACCACATTTGCTATCCTCCAGTCTTCTGCCACTATTCCTGTAGACAATGACAATTTAAAGATCCATGTCAAAGGCTTGACAATCTCCTCCCTGGCTTCCCAGAGGATCCGAGGATAAATCCCATCCGGCCCAGGGGACTTATCTATTTTCACACTCTGCAGGATTTCTAATACCTCTTCCTTGTGAACCTCAATCCCACCTAGTCTAGTAGCCTGTATCTCAGTATTCTCCTCGACAACATTGTCGTTTTCTAGAGTGAATACTATCGAAAAATATTCATTTAGTGCTTCCCCTATCTCCTCTGACTCCATGCGCAACTTCCCACTACTATCCTTGATTGGCCCTAATCTTACTCTCGTCATTCTTTTATTCCTTAAATACCTATAGAAAGCCTTAGAGTTTACCCTGATCCTATCCGCCAACAACTTCTCGTGTCTCCTCCTGGCTCTTCTGAGCTCTCTCTTTAGGTCTTTCTTGGCTACCTTGTAACCCTCAAGTGCCCTAACTGAGCCTTCACATCTCATCCTAACATAAGCCTTCTTCTTCCTCTTGACCAGAGATTCCACTTCCATCGTAAACCACGGCTCCCTCGCTCTACAACTTCCTTCCTGCCTGACAGGTACATACTTATCGAGGACACTCAGGAGCTTATCCTTGAATAAGCTCCACATTTCTAATGTGTCCATCCCCTGCAGTTTCCTTCCCATCCTATGCTTCCTAAATCTTACCTAATCGCATCGTAATTGCCTTTCCCCCAGCTGTAATTCTTGTCCAGTGGTATACACCTGTCCCTTTCTATCACTAAAGTAAACATAACAGAATTGTGATCTCTATCACCAAAGTACTCACCTACTTCCAAGTCTAACACCTGGCCGGGCTCATTACCCAGTACCAAATCTAATGTGGCTTTGTCCCTTGTTGGCCTGTCTACATACTGTGTCAGGATGCCCTCCTGCACATACTGGACAAAAACTGGCCCATCTATAGTACTCATACTATAGTGTTCCCAGTCAATATTTGGAAAGTTGAAGTCCCCCATGACAACTACCCTGTCTCTCTCACTCCTATCGAGAATCAGCTTTGCTATCCTTTCCTCTACATCTCTGGAACTATTCGGAGGCCTATAGAAAACTCCCAACAGGGTGACCTCTCCTTTCCTGTTTCTAACCTCAGCCCATACTACCTCACTTGACGAGTCCTCAAACATCCTTTCTGCAACTGTAATACTGTCCTTGACCAACAATGCCACACCTCCCCCTCTTTTACCAAATTCTCCGTTCTTACTGAAACATCTAAATCCTGGAACCTGCAACAACCATTCCTGTCCCTGCTCTATCCATGTCTCCGAAATGGCCACAACATCAAAGTCCCAGGTACCAACCCATTCTGCAAGTTCCAGATGCTCCTGGTGTTGAAGTAGACATGCTTCAAACCAACTTCTTGCTTGCCGGTGCCATCTTGTGCCCCTGAAACTTGATTTTGGACCACCCTACTCTCAACCTTTTCTATACTCGAACTACAATTTTGGTTCCCATTCCCCCTGCTGGATTAGTTTAAACCCACCCCAATAGACTTAGCGAATTTCCCACCCAGGATATTGGTATCCCTCTGGTTCAGATGAAGACCATCCTGCTTGTAGAGGTCCTACCTACCCCAGGAAGAGCCTCAATTATCCAAGAATCCAAAACCCTCCCTCCTGCACCATCCCTGTAGCCATGTGTTCAACTCCTCTCTCTTCCTATTCCCCGCCTCACTAGCACGTGGCATGGGCAACAAACCAGAGACAACTCTGTTCGTCCTAGTTCTAAGCTTCCATCCTGGCTCCCTGAATTTCTGCCTTAAATCCCCATCTCTCTTCCTACCTATGTCGTTGGTGCCTATGTGGACCATGACTTAAGGCTGCTCCCCCTCCCCCTTAAGGATTCCAAAAACATGATCAGAGACATCACGAACCCTGGCACCTGGGAGGCAAAACACCAACCATGAGTCTCTCTCGTCCCCACAGAACCTCCAATCTGTCCCCCTAACTATGAAGTTCCAATGACTACTGCTCTGCTCCTCTTCCCCCTTCCCTTCTGAGCAGCAGGGACAGACTCTGTGCCAGAGCCCTGTGCCCCACTGCTTTGCCCTGGTAAGTCCCCTCTCCCCACCCCCCTCCCCCCAATAGTATCCAAAATGGTATACTCATTGCTGAGGGGAATGGCCACAGAGGATCCCTGCACTGCCTGCCAGTTCCCTTTCCATCCCCCGACTGTAACCCATCTGCCTTTTTCTTGTACCTGAGGAGTGACTACCTCCCTGTAACTCCTCTCAATAACCCCCTCTCCCTCCCGAATTATCCGAAGTTCATCCAGCTCTAACTCCAGTTCCCTAACGCGGTTTTCGAGGAGCTGGAGTTGGGTGCACTTCCCACGGATGTGGTCAGCAGGGACACTAGTGGTGACCCTTACCTCCTACATTCTGCAGGAGGAACATTCAACTGCCCTCACCTCCATTCCCACGATTCTAAATTCCCAGAGAGACTGTTGAAAAAATAAGGAATAAAAAATAAACTTACCAATCTGGTGCACAGACCTTTTTTTTTGGTTAGAGGAGGAGGACGGGTGGGAGACATTACCAAGTAATGTTTTGGGTAACGCAACCACACAAATATATGACCTTCCCAGAAGTCCTTCGCTCCTCCCTCACACCTCTTGGCAAATGGAGGCCTGATCCTGAGATAAGTCCCACTTAATTCGGGAAAACTCACCCTTCCCGGCAGCCCTCGCTTCACCGTTCCTTCTCTCCTCGCTGCTCTGGCAAAATGTGAACTAGCTCTCGACATAAGGAGGAAGGGAAGTATCAATAAGGAAGGTTTTATCAAGAGAACAGACAGGTATTTCTGTGATAATCAACATAAGCCCTGGATGGATTGTTGTCTCCCTGGGGTTAAGGTCAGAAATATTACAGAACAGCTGTCTACTAGGCGAAGGCAAAGAGCCCAAGGTCATGGTCAATACTCTAAGGTTATGGCTTCGAACCCACTGTGTGCTTGAGTATGTTATTTAAACTGACACTGGAGTGAAACGTTGAGATGTGGCCTTCTCTATTGGACCTCAGTCTGGGAAACAATCAATAACCTGACTTTTTCTCTATGGAGATTCCTTTCAGAAATAACCTGCTCGATCAGCAACGTTCTCAAAACAAAACAAACCTGATCAAAAAGTGAAGGGTTCCAACTCCATGTTATCTTGTGTTTATCACTGCAGTACTGTAGTACGGTTTAAACTAACTTCGTGGGGGTGTGGGAACCAGGAGAGAACATTAAAAAATAATACTAGAGTGCACGAAATGCTGGGAGAAGCAGATAGCACATCCTGTGAATGAAAACAAAAATCAATGATGATTACAATCACCATTAGTCTAGCTTTCACAGTTAAAAAAACACAACAGACTTTTATTCAGCCATTTGGTACAGTGGGTTTTGAACTCAATCTCCAAACATGTTAACCTCCAGTCCTGGATTATTAGTTCAGCTTGTGCCCATCGCTTGCAGGATTAACATGTCAATGTGCAAACAAGTCCTGGGTGAGCCCATTGACAGAGCATATAAACTAACAGTATGGTTAGTTTTCCAGAGAATGTGAACTGAGATTCCAATGTGGCAATTTGAGAACTTGCATTTCATTATTTATAATAATTTGGAAATACAAAACCTAAAGAGATGAGTTATATGGGGTCTGCTTCACAGTGCCTGGGATCTAGGTTAGATTCCAATCTCAGGTAACTGTCTGTGCAGAGTTTGCACATTCTCCCCATGTCTGGGTGCTCTGCTTTCCTCCCACAGTTTAAAGATGTGCAGGTTAGATGGATTGGCCATACTAAATTGCCCATAGTGTCCAGGAATATGTAGATTAGATGGATTAACCATGGGAAATGCAGGATTACAAGGAAAGGGTAAGATGCTCTGCAGAGGGTTGGTCTGAACTCAAGGCCCAACATTTCAACTCCCCCTCCCACTCTGCCGAGGACATGGAGGTCCTGGGCCTCCTTCACCGCCGCTCCCTCACCACCAGACGCCTGGAGGAAGAACGCCTCATCTTCCGCCTCGGAACACTTCAACCCCAGGGCATCAATGTGGACTTCAACAGCTTCCTCGTTTCCCCTTCCCCCACCTTATCCTAGTTTCAAACTTTCAGCTCAGCACCGTCTCCTTGACTTGTCTGGACTTGTCCGACCTGCCTATCTTCTTTTCCACCTATCCACTCCACCCTCTCCTCCTTGACCTATCACCTTCATCTCCTCCCCCACTCACCCATTGTACTCTATGCTACTTTCTCCCCACCCCCACCCTCCTCTAGCTTATCTCTCCACGCTTCAGGCTCACTGCCTTTATTCCTGATGAAGGGCTTTTGCCCGAAACGTCGATTTCGCTGCTCGTTGGATGCTGCCTGAACTGCTGTGCTCTTCCAGCACCACTAATCCAGTATTTGGTTTTCAGCATCTGCAGTCATTGTTTTTACCTCAATTGGCTGAATAGCCTGCTTCCACAACGTAGGGATTTTATGAATTAAAAAAATGTTTGAATGTTTAGCAAACCTTCCTGCTTTACTCATCCTTGTACAATTCCAAACACTTTCCTGGCTTTAGTTTACATTAGAGCCCAACTGCTCATCCTTGATATTAATTTGCATACCATTTTATAATCTGACCAGAGCAAAAAGCAGTGAGCAAGAAACAGTCACCTGCTAACAATGCCCATACCCTGAGAGTTCTTTGTTTATAATTTGGGAGGTGGAATGAAACACATGAAAGCGTTGCTTCCACTGAGGTGAGAGACTGTAAGCATCAAGTAGTTTGTTGAAATAAATGATATCCTGTATTAGTCACGTCGCATGTTTAATCCAGCATTTCCATATGTACACTTAGCACACAAGTGCTTTCTACTTCAGGCAATGAAAGTATTATTGCCATTTTGATGAATGTGTTCACATGTGAATTATGTACCAGCTGTTTTCTTCACAGGGAATGGAGAAAGCTCTAGTCAGGTTGAGAGAAACAAGTGGGAGTATTCCATCTCCATACACTTTCACTGCCAAGATATAGCCATGAAGAGGAGAATGTAATACAGAGCAAGGAAGGTCTGACTTGAGGTGAATCTATAAGCAGATTCGCCTCTGGTTTATTCCACAATTCAGATAGAACCTGGCTAATCTGTACCACGCTTCCAATCACACAGATTGATTCATAATCCATAATACTTTTAACATAGGGAAAAACACCCATCAGTCTTGGTTTGGAAATTGTCGGTTGACTCCCAGCTTTGACGTGGAGAGAGTTCCAGATCTTACTGACCTTGGTCCTGGTCATTGTCCGGAGTGTGAAAGAGTGAGTGGATATTGTTCAGAGGGTGAACACTGTCTGGGGGATGAGGGAGTGAGTGAGTTTTGCCAGAACATTTAAGTAAGGGGCTGGCGAGACATTAGTGAGTGAGCATTGTCAGCATTGTGAGGGAGGGTGAATGGAGTGATAGGGAGGTGATGATTGTGAGTGGCTGAGGGGGGGATGAGGAGTAGTGAGAAGGCGGTCAGGGAGGGGGTGAGCGCTGTGGCAAGGGCCTTCCGAAAAGACCACTCCCTCCGTGACTCCCTCGTCAGGTCCACACCCCCCACCAACTCAACCTCCACTCCCGGCACCTTCTCCTGCAACCGCAAGAAATGCAAAACTTGCACCCACACCTCCCCCCTTACTTCCCTCCAAGGCCCCAAGGGATCCTTCCATATCCACCACAAATTCACCTGCACGTCCACACACATCATTTACTGCATCCGCTGCACCCGATGTGGCCTCCTCTATATTGGGGAGATTGGCCGCCTACTTGTGGAACGTTTCAGAGAACACGTCTGGGACACCCGGACCAACCAACCCAACCACTCCGTGGCTCAACACTTCAACTCCCCCTCCCACTCCGCCCAGGACATGCAGGTCCTTGGACTCCTCCATCGCCAGACCATAGCAACACAACGGTTGGAGGAAGAGCGCCTCATCTTCTGCCTAGGAACCCTCCAACCACAAGGGATGAACTCAGATTTCTCCAGTTTCCTCATTTCCCCTCCCCCCACATTGTCTCAGTCCCAACCCTCGAACTCAGCACCACCTTCCTAACCTGCAATCTTCTTCCTGACCTCTCCGCCCCCACTCCCACTCCGGCCTATCACCCTCCCCTCGACCTCCTTCCACCTATCGCATTTCCAACGCCCCTCCCCCACGTCCCTCCTCCCTACCTTTTATCTTAGCCTGCTGGGCACACTTTCCTCATTCCTGAATTTCGGCTCATGCCCGAAACATAGATTCTCCTGCTCCTTGGATGCTGCCTGACCTGCTGCGCTTTTCCAGCAACACATTTTCAGCTCTGATCTCCAGCATCTGCAGTCCTCACTTTCTCCTCCTAATGGAGGCAGGGTGGTGAGAGCGGGTGATGGAGGTGGGGTGGTGAGGGGGAGTGAGGGATTGAGAACTAACTGCCATGGTTGAGGGAGGGTGGTGGATGTTGGAGGTGAGCGGATGAGCATTGTTAGGGGTGACAGTGAGTTGGGGGATGAGGGTAAGTGTGAACATAAGAACATGAGAACTCTGAACATGAGTAGGCCGTCTAGCCCCTCGAGCCTGCTCCACCATTCAACTAAGATCATGGCTGATCTTTTCATGGACTCAGCTCCACTTACCCACCCTCTCACCATAACCCTTAATTCCTTTCCTGTTCAAAACTCTATCTTTGCCTTAAAAACATTCAATGAAGTAGCTTCAACTGCTTTACTGGACAGGGCGTTCCACAGATTCACAACCCTTTGGGTTCCTCCTCAGCTCAGTCCTAAACCTGCTCCCCCTTATTTTGAGGCTATGCCTCCTGGTTCTAACTTCACCCAGCAGTGGTAACAAGCTCCCTGCTTCTATCTTATCTATTCCCTTCAGCAATGTATATGTTTCTATGAGATCCCCCCTCATTCTTCGAAATTCCAACGAGTATAGTCCCAGTCTACTTAATCTCTCCTCATAAGTCAACCCCCTCAACTCTGGAATCAGCCTAGTGACCCTCCTCTGCATCCCCTCCACTGCCAGTACATCCTTTCTCAAGTAAGGAGACCAAAACTGTGCACAGTATTCCAGGTGTGGCCTCATTAGCACCATCTACAGATGCAACATGGCCTCCCTATTTTTAAACTCCATCCCTGAAGTGAGGGGTGAGTATTATCTGAGGAATAAGGCTGTGTGGTTCTGCAGCTGACGGATATTTATAACTCCCCTGCAACTCCATGGATTGAAGACAGATTTTAAGGAGTGGGTCTTCAGTTCCTGAAAAAGTGAGGTACATGGCTTCACTGAGGTTACATTTTCCACTTGGCTTCCCAACTCTTTACCTCATTTCGATACAAAGAGCTGGCACAGCAAGTTCCTAAACCAAGAAGGTCAAAAGGAAGTACAATGGAACAGATTGTGAACCAGGCAAGTACCTTTAAGACCGTTACAATAATCAGAGCATGATGTTCTCGTACAAAGATACCCATCGCACTTCCAGTCTCTCTCCTTGTGTACTGGAGTCAGTGTAATCACTCAGATTTACATGTGTGGAGCGTACAATAACATTTATAAACACAGAACCCAGACAATGTAACCCAAGTCTGTAAGGTTACAGCCTTGCAAACAGTGTTGTAAATAAACATCAAGACATCTGTCACACAACTCTGTGGCCAATGTTCCATGGGCGAGCCTACAGAACACACAAACAACATTGTGATGCTAGCAGACACTGAAAGCTAGAGATGACAGCTAGTTACTGCAGGAAGTAGATGCTAAAGGTGACAGCAGTGAGGCAGTTGTGAAAGACTATCTCCCCCACTCAATATTCCTCTCCCTTTCCTTACTCCATTACTCCACATGCAGCCGCCTCCCCAAAATATTTGTTCCTGCTCAGGCCCAATATTCCCTTCATTTTGAACAACTGAAGGATATTCTATTCATTATATTAAGGGCATTGTAAGTAACAACTGTTACTGTCCACTAAGTGCTGTGGATAAAGGAAGAGTAGAGAGGTTGGATGTTATGAATTACAGTACTTGCACTCTCTTGACTCTTGTATTTTTACAGTCTGTTTGCTTCTTGTTTGTCTGCAGATTCCTTTGAGTTTGTATGAATTACCAAAGCAGCAACTTGAAGGAAAAGAACCAATCTCAAAGCAATCTTCAAGCAATATTATATATAAAATTTACAATGCATGATATCTGTTCAATAAGTCAACAGGTTATTTTAACATTGAATAATGGTGTAAACTAGGTGATATTGAATTAATTGGAAAAGTAATATTAAGATAGATGCATAATGAGCAGTAATCCGATATCATCTGTTTCAAACTATTAGCCAAATGAAAATTACCACCTAACTATTCCCACAGATTAAGCAGTAACTTCCTAACGTTAGCCCGGTATCCATCTGTCGCCCCGTATTGATCATTTAACCACATTTCTAACTTTAACGTGCATGAATTTAGACTTATTTTAGCATGTGGTAATTTAGAACATCAAGTCACCGTTATACAAGGCCATAGTTCTGAAACAGTTAGTGTTAAAACTGCATTAAGTTCCACCTAATCTGAAGATATGATACAGTCTTTGCATCAGGAAGACCCAGTCTAGCATGAGGTCCTGATGGAGAGAGGTGTGTCTCCCCTGGCTCTTGACAATCTTTGTAATTATCCTGAATGACCCACTGTAGCTTTTGCTATCATGAAATAGGATACATCCGGTGTAAGACTCTTCTTGTTAAGGTTCAACAGTTGCTAATTCGACAGGCCCTTATAGTCAACAGATAAAGGAGGACTGAGGGCTCTTGAGGCACAGTTGTAGTATCCCTACCTCTGAGCCAGAATGCTCAGATTCATGTCCCACTGCTCCAAAGTTGTGTAATAATGTCTCTGACCAGGTTGATTAGGAAATATCAATAAAGGAGGATTGGTGAGGCTCTGATGGTGCAGTGAAATTCTCTCTACCTCGGAGTCAGGCAACCCAACATCTTAGAACAGATTAATGAAAGATATATAAGGCAGGATTGGTGGCAACATTCTACACCAACCACAAGACACCAGTGGTTGGTCCCTCAACAGTTACCTTTGACATCTTCCACTTTGCTAGTCACAGGATTGTCCCTTATGCTCCGAACTCTTTTCCATTCTCCTTTTTTCCTTGTTAAGTTCAAAAGACCATAAGATATAGGAGCAGAAATTTGGCCATGTGGCCCATCAAATCTGCTCTGTCATTCGATCATGGCTGATGGGTTTCTCAACCCCATTTTCCCACTTTCTCCCCATAACCTTTGATCCCCTTGGCAATCAAAAACTAATCTATTTCTGTTTTAACTATACTCAATGATCTGGCCTCCACAGCCTTCTGTGGCAGTGAGTTCCACAGATTCACCACTCCCTGGCTGAAGACGTTTCTCCTTATCTCTGTTCTAAATGGTCTTCCCTTTACTCTAAGGCTGTGCCCTCGGGTTGTGATCCTGCCTACTAATGGAAACATCTTCCCAATGCCCATTTTGTCCAGACCATTCAGTATTCTCTAAGTTTCAATCAGATTCCCCCCTCTCATCCTTCTAACCTTCACTTGTGTATAGTCCCAGAGTCCTCAAATGTCCCTCATATGTTAAGTTTTTCATTGCTAGGGCCATTCTTGTGAACCTCCTCTGAACCTGCTTCAAGGTCAATACATCCCTCCTGAGGTATGGGGCCAAAAATTGCTCACAATACTCTAAATGTGGTCTGACCACAGCCTTACAAAACCTCAGAGGTACACCCTTGCTTTTATATTCTAGTCTACTCAAAATAAACGCCAACATTGTATTTGCCTGATTCAACTGACTCAACCTACAAGTGAACCTTCAGAGAATCCTGAAATAGGACTCCCAAATCCCTTTGCACTTCAGATTTCTGAATTTTCTCCACTTTTAGAAAACAGTCCATACCTACCAAAGTGCATGACCACACACTTTCCCGAATTGTATTTCATTTGCCACTTGTTGTCCACCCTACTAACCTCTCCAAATCTTTCTGTAGCCTCCCAGCCTCCTCAATACTACCTACTCCTCCATCTTGTCTTTGTATCATCTGCAAACCTAACCAGAATGCTCTCAGTCCCTTCATCTCGATCATTAATGTATAAAGTGAAAACTTGTGCTGGCAACACTGACCCTTGCGGAACACCACTCGTCTCCAGCTTCCATTCTGAGAAAGATCTTTTTATCCTTGCTCTGTCTTCTGCCAGGCAGCCAAACTTCTATCCATTGTTAATGCCTGTTAAAGGCACCAATTAGCCCAAAAAGGCACCTTGTTCAGCTTCTCAACTACAACTAACTCACTTTTGAAAATGACGGCAATACTGCCAATTCAGGAACAATCAGCAACTGGCAACATTTTGACAAGGATTTTCATAACCAGTAAATTAATTAAAACACAATGAGGTTTTTATCATCTTTCATATTGACAGGGGTGGGGAGTTAGAATGGAAATGCAATCACTACATAGGAAAAATATATTTACTTCAGTATCAATGTTTCATTATAAAAACCATATTGTTTGCAGAGAGAACACTAGAGTATTTGCCTGACCTACTTGTGTTAACTACACCTAAAGGTTCAGATATGCTGTTGACATTTAAGTTAATTAGAAAATCTTGCATTTGTTATTTGATGAAAATAAATCTTCCTTTTTGACTGGAGCAGACTGCAGGCCAACCTTCTTCTGTCGGGCCTGAGAATTACAACAACTCTTTCGCTTGCAAATGTAGAACTTTGCCGAATGAAGAAATGAAAAGTCACAGCGCTCCCTATTTGAGAGATTGAATTGGAAATCAAGAATGTACTTTCAATGTCTATCAAATATTAATTAGACATAGCTCGGTGCACTGTATACAGTCCTCCTCTCCAGGTTGTGCAAAATATACAGAGGCATTGGGAGCCAATGTACAAACATTGACCAAAATGTTACCAGAGCTAAGTGATCATATTTGTGCTGAAGAATTCATCTGTGGCACGGTGACTCAGTGGTTAGCATTGCTGCCTCACAGCACCAGGAGCCTGGCTTCAATTCCACCATGTGTAGAGATTGCATGTTCTCCCTGTGTCTGCATAGGTTTCCTTTGGGCGCTCTGGTTTCCTCTCACATTCCAGAGGTGTGCAGGTTAGATGTATTGGCCATGGGAAATTGCCCTGTCGTATCCAGGGATGTGCAGGCGAGTTTTTTTAGCCATGGGATATACAGGGATAGGGTAGGGATGTGGGTTCTTCTTGGGAGGGTTGGTGCAGACTTGATGGGCTGAATGGCCTTTATCCGCACTATAGAGATTATATGAATTGAACTGATTACAGTTCTTTTCTGTTGTGAATCTTGACTGAGGCATGACCTGATACCATTCTTAATAATTATGAAAATGTTTGTTAGGGTAGACTTAGTGATGGTACTTCCACTTGTCTGACAAACTGAAGTTAGTGACCATGACTAAAATAGCCACTAGTAAGTTCAATAAGGAGTTCATGACAAACATCTTTCCACAATGAGTGGTACATCTGAGGTTAAATAACAAAGAGATAAACTTGAAGTTTTAAGTATGTTGATTGTAATGCCTGTTTACAGATGCGCCTGAAAAAGACACAAGTTAACTTGAAGAGGAGAAAATCCAAGGTACAGACAGACGAGCTCACTTTCCAACCCCACCTCACCAATTTGAAAATGGGTAAAGTTGAAGTGGTCTTGCATGATTTAATTGTGAGATGTCTTATTGTCATCAATTCACATTTGGTTCTATATCCGTAATACCTTGATTCTAAAATTTTCACTTTTGTGTTCAAGTCCCTCTGGAACCTCACCTCTTCCAATCTCTGTGTCTCCTCCAGCTCAATAATGGTCCAGGAACTCACATGACCTCTAAGTCCTAGAAAGTCAAGGGCAACAGACACATGGTAGTGCCAGAACAAAGGAAGTACACACTGGCCTGACTTGGAACAATATTACTGTTCTTCTGATCACCAAGGTTAACATCTTCTTGTTGACACGTTGTCAAATGTTGTTCACACCTCTTTGTCCCATAACATTTGTCCCTTAATGATTAGAAATCTGTCTATCTCAGCTTTGACTAACCCAGACTCAGCAGCACTCTGCAGGAGATAATTCTGCAGTTATTCTACTCTTGAAGAGAAAGAATACTCCCTTCATCTCTGTCTTAAACGTGCAACCCTTTAACCTTAGTTTTCATCAACTGGTCCTGGACTCTCCCACAAGGGTTGTGAAGTTATGTAAGCTGAGATAAAAATCAAGTTCCATTGACAGCAAGGGAGGGACCCAAATGTGGAGAGTTAACTAACCACCTATTTCACATCCCCACTACAATTTTAATTTCCAGAAGAAGTCATTAGCAATAAAAGTTAAGATAGACATAAAATAGACTTTGCTGTCAAGGTTGTGGTGCACAATTAAGTAGGTGTAGTTATATTGTCTGATTGGATCACTAGCAGGGAACTTATGAAATGTATCATACAATGTAGACCACGTCAGCTAGTCCTATTGAAGCGACTAACAATTAAACCCACCGACTCCAACAGGGGAAAGAACTATTCTCGACATCTACCCAGTCAACTTGCCTGATAATCATCAATGTTTCGGTAAGGTTCTTCTCATTTTTGTAAACTCTAAAGTCCAAACTTTTGAAGCTCCTTTCATAAGTAAATAGGTCAACCTGTTAAATCATCTCTTGACTGTCTGTGATGCTGAAACATGTTTCCTTCGATAAGGAGACCCAGTCTGACTAGTGCCTTGCAAAGTTTTAGCAAGGTTTCCCTATTTTTAAACTCTATTCCCTTTGAAATAAAATGCAAATGTTTCTTAGATTAGATTAGATTATTTACATTTTGGAAACAGGCTCTTCGGCCCAACAAGTCTACACCGACCTGCCGGAGGGCAACCCACCCAGCTCCATTCCCCTACATTTACCCCTTCACCTAACACTACGGGCAATTTAGCATGGCCAATTCACCTGACCTGCACATTTTTGGACTGTGGGAGGAAACCGGAGCACCCGGAGGAAACCCACGCAGACACAGGGAGGATGTGCAAACTCCACACAGAGTCGCCTGAGGCGGAAATTGAAGCCCGGTCTCTGGCGCTGTGAGGCAGCAGTGCTAACTACTGTGCCACCGTGCCGCCCATAATGTTCTATCTGTCTTCCCTATCACCTGGTGAACATAGATACTAGTTTTTTGTGATGCATGCACGAGGCCCTACAAATCTCTCTATTTTGTAACTTTCTGCAGTCTTTCCCCATTTAAGTGATATTCAGCTCCTGCCTAATCTTACATTTTCCCACATTATATTACATCTGCCTCATTTTAGAAATGCAATTTGCTGTTGATCCACTGCCATCAACTTCACAAACCTGTTTTAATGAGAAGCTTCAAGAAAGTGAGGCCAGGAATCAGACCACAGTCAATCACTAATGCACCAGATCTGTGCTGCATTGGCTTCTCACAATGGTATCGTGTTACAGCAGCTTCACTTTTTTTAAACTTGACTAGTTCACAGGCTTTTTGTTTTGATTTGATTTATTGTCACCACAGGTACCTAAGCACAGAGAATTTCTTTTTGTAAGCGGTGCAGGCAGATCATAGGAACAAGGACGTACAGATCATAAAGTGCGTAGACAGGGTGAGGCACACAAGGTTAAGGCTGGAAAAGAGGTACACAAGCAAGATCAACATTAACAAGATCAATATTATTTGAAGACAGAAGGATACAGGGTTGTCAAGTTACCTTAGCCAAGATAAAAGGGGTAGCCATGGGCACACGTATGGGCCCCAGCTATGCCTGTCTCTTTGTTGGCTACGTAGAGCAGTTGATCTTCTGTAATTACACCGGCACCACTCCCCACCTCTTCCTCCACTACATTGATGACTGCATTGGCGCCACCTCGTGCTCCTGCGAGGAGGTTGAGCAATTCATCAACTTCACCAACACATTCCACCCTGACCTTAAATTTACCTGGACCATCTCTGACACCTCCCTCCCCTTCCTGGACCTCTCCATCTCCATTAATGATGACCGACTTGACACTGACATTTTTTACAAACCCACCGACTCCCACAGCTACCTGGATTACACCTCTTCCCACCCTACCTCCTGCAAACATGCCAGCCCATATTCACAATTCCTCCGCCTCCACCGTATCTGCTCCCAGGAGGACCAGTTCAACCACAGAACACACCAGATGGCCTCCTTCTTTAGGGACGGCAATTTCCCTTCCCACGTGGTTAAAGATGCCCTCCAACGCATCTTGTCCACATCCCGCACCTCCGCCCTCAGACAACACCATTCCAACTGTAACAAGGACAGAACGCCCCTGGTGCTCACCTTCCACCTTACCAACCTTCGCATAAACCAAATCATTCGCCGACATTTCCACTACCTCCAAAAAAACCCCACCACCAGGAATATATTTCCCTCCCCACCCCTTTACGCCTTCCGCAAAGATTGTTCCCTCCGTGACTACCTGGTCAGGTCCACGCCTCCCCCTACAACCCACCCTCCAATCCTGGCACCTTCCCCTGCCACCGCAGGAATTGCAAAACCTGCACCCACACCTCCTCCCTCACCTCTATCCAAGACCCTAAAGGAGCCTTCCTCATCCAACAAAATGTTACCTGCACATCCACTAATATCACTTATTGTATCTGTTGCTCCCGATGTGGTCTCCTCTACATTGGGGAGACTGGACACCTCCTAGCAGAGCGCTTTAGAGAACATCTCCGGGACACCCGCACCAATCAACCACACCGCCCTGTGGGCCAACATTTCAACTCCCCCTCCCACTCTGCCGAGGACATGGACGTCCTGGGCCTCCTTCACCGCTGCTCCCTCACCACTTGACGCCTGGAGGAAGAACGCCTCATCTTCCGCCTTGGAACACTTCAACCCCAGGGCATCAATG
Organism: Chiloscyllium punctatum; assembly: GCF_047496795.1. Taxonomy (NCBI): domain Eukaryota; kingdom Metazoa; phylum Chordata; class Chondrichthyes; order Orectolobiformes; family Hemiscylliidae; genus Chiloscyllium; species Chiloscyllium punctatum. The sequence continues at coordinate 31,333,044 of NC_092741.1, forward strand.
TGGACTTCAACAGTTTCCTCATTTCCCCTTCCCCCACCTCACCCTAGTTCCAAACTTCCAGCTCAGCACTGTCCCCATGACTTGTCCTACCTGCCTATCTTCTTTTCCACCTACCCACTCCACCCTCCTCCCTGACCTATCACCTTCATCCCCTCCCCCACTCACCTATTGTACTCTATTCTACTTTCTCCCCACCCCCACCCTCCTCTAGCTTATCTCTCCATGCTTCAGGCTCTCTGCCTTTATTCCTGATGAAGGGCTTTTGCCCGAAACGTCGATTTTCCTGCTCCTCGGATGCTGCCTGAACTGCTGTGCTCTTCCAGCACCACTAATCCAGAATCCAAGATAAAAATCAAGTTCTATTGACAGCAAGGGAGGGACCAAATGTGGAGAGTTAACCAACCACCTATTTCACACCCCCACTACAATTTTAATTTCTAGATGAAGACATTAGCAACAAAAGATAAAATAGACATAAAATAAGCTTCGCTGTCATGGTTGTGGTGCACAATTAAGTAGTTGTAGTTATATTGTCTGACTGGATCACTCGCAAGGAAATTATGAAATATATCGCACAATGCAGACCATGTCAGCTTGTTCTATTGAAGCGACTAACAATTAAACCCACCAAATTCCAACAGATCGCTTGACTATACATCCACACACCATGCATCTTGTAAAGACTCTATTCAATTCTCCCAGTTCCTCCGTCACTGTCCCATCTGTTCCAATGATTCCAACTTCGACAAAGGAACTTATGAAATGTCCACCTTCTTCCTCAACCGAGGATTCCTCAGTACCATGGTTGACAGGGCTCTCAGCCAGGTCCTACCCATCTCCACATCCATTTCCTACATGACTACCTTCACCCGCTCTCTTCTCTCTCACAACAGCGATAGGATTCCCCTTGTCCTCACCTACCATCCCACCAGCATCCAAAAGATCATCAGCTGCTATTTCCGCCAACTCCTGCAAGATGCCTCTCTCCTTCCATGCTAACCTTCCACAGGGACCGTTCCCTCTGGGGCATCCTGGTCCACTCTTCACACACACACACACACACACACACACACACACACACACCAGCCACGCAGCACCTTCCCATGTATTTGCAAAAGGTGTAACACCTAACCATTTGCCTTCTCCATCTTCAGTATCCAAGGGTCCACATGTACCTTCCAGGTGATGCAGCACTTTGCTGCACTTCACTCAATCTAGTTTACTGCATTCGCTGCTCACAATGTGGTCTCCTCTACATTGGGGAAAATGAGGGTAACTTGGGTGACCGCTTCACAGGACACCTACGTTCTGTCCATACGAAAGACCCTGAGCTTCCAGTTGCCTATCAGTCCAACACAACCCCCTGTTCCCTGGCCAACATCACTGTCTCAGGTTTGCTGCAGTGCTCCAGTGAAGCTCAGCACAAGCTTGAAGAACAGCATTTTCTGCTTGGAAACCATGCAGCATTCTGGATTCAATATCGAGTTCAACTGTTTTAGGGCTTGAACGCCTTTCCTCGTGCTTTCCCTCACTCCCACCTTGTCATTACATGAGGTGTTTCCACACACAACCCATAGGCAGCCACTAATAGTCCCCACTACCAGCTATTTGTTCCCCAGACTGACCTTTCACCATTCCTTTATCTGTCCATCTGTTTTTTCTATTTCTTTCGGCTCTATCTCCACCTATCGTTTACTCGTTACTCCCTTCTACCACTCTAGCTCTTGCATAAGAGCCATCTTTTTCCTGGCTACCATCTATTCTGAAGAAGAGTCACTGAACCTGAAATGTTAACTCTGAGTTCTCTCCATGGATGCTGTCAGACCTGCTGGGATTGTCCAGTGACATCTGATTTTATTTACCAAGGACTGATGTTTGTCAATGTTCACCTGCACCTTGGATACCTTCAGTGAGTTTAGCAATCAACATCTGGTTTCTGTTTACCCTGCTTCTCCCTGCCCTTTCCTGGCTATTATTCTGAACGTCACTACTTGCGGAAGGAGTAGAAGGCACACTGTTTGAGTTAGTTGTGTGATCTGATGGAAAAGGGTGTAATGCTTCTTATAACCACTCGCAGTTTTACTCTTCACTGAAGTCGTGAGTAAAATTCATGGCATCAAATACTGTAAGTTTCCAAATCAATAAAGTTGCTTTGTATTAGTGCAGAGCCATTGTGAGCCTCAAAGCTGTAAAGAAGTTCAAAAAGCATTTGTAGTTCCTCACAGCAGACAGCATCCTAAAGGATCTGCATTTCATAGAATCCCCGCAATGTGAATGCAGGCTATTTGGCCCATTGAGTCCACACGGACTGCCTGAAGAGCACCCCAACAAGATCTCCCACCACCCCCCCCCCCCCACCTCATAACCTTGCATTTCCAAGGCCTAATCCACCTAGACTGCACATCCCTGGACACTATGGACAATTTAGTATGGCTAATCCACCTAACCTGCACATCGTTGGATTGTGGGATGAAACCAGAGCACCCAGAGGAAATCCACATAGACACAGAGTGCATGTGCAAACTCCACATAGACAGTTGCCCAATGGTGGAATTGAACCTGGGACCCTGGCGCTGTGAGGCAGCAGCGCCAACCACTAAGCCACCGTGCTGCCATGTTTGTAGCATTTCAATATTGTAGCATTGTGGAGAGCTGCACCATGTAACATTCTTGCACTGTAGTGTCAATCAATTTTGATACTGTATCATTATTATGGCATGGATTATATGTCCCATGCCTCTTGTGATCAAACCTACAACTTCATTTGTTTTTTTTTACAGTTTTATCTCCCTGATGTGCTACTTTTAATATCTCACGAAACTTAGCTTCCAAATCCTTCAGCTCTTTCACAGCACTGAACCTACTTCTGTTCTGAGTATAATTGCTCCTGTTACTCTTTTTAGCAAAATGAATTTCTTCACACATACAAACTCTGAATTCTGCATACTACTACTTTCACCTTCTCCCTGCCTCGGCGACATCATGATTGCAGCCTTCTTAGGTCTGTTAAATAATCAATGAAGTTTTTATCTACAATTGTAAGGTGTCCCTTGAAGCCCATCTTGCAATTTTGTTTCCTGTTCTGCTCTCCTGAAGCTAATTCTGTAGGATCAGCCAGTAAGTCACCTTTCACCACGAAGCATCCTTACATTGTCATCCAGAATTGAACAAAAGAATAATTTGGCAGAAAGAATTTAAAAAGAAGCATTTTATCTGACTGGTGAGAGATTGCTGAGCTTTGAGCTGCAGAGGGATCTGGGTGCCCTAGTGCATGAATCCCAGAAGGTTATAATGCAGATATAGCAAGCAATCAGGAAAGCCCATTGGATGCTATACTTTCTCATTAGGGAAATAAATGCAAGAGTAAAGAGGTTATTCTTCAGCTATACAATAACTGGTGAGACTGCATTTGGAGTACTGTGTATAGTAGTGGTCACCATATGAGTCCGAAATGCACAGCAGATCAGGCAGCATCCAAGGAACAGGAGAACTGATGTTTCGGGCATAAGCCCTTCATCAGGGATCCTCACTTTATCAGTCTTCTCTTTCTACTGGTCACCATATGTACAGAAGGATGGTAATGTGTTGGGAGCAGTTCAGAGAAAGAATTAGAGAATGAACAGATTGTCTTATGAGGAAATGCTAGGCAGACTAGGCCTATATACCCTGGTGTTTGGAGAGTCAGAGATCTAGAGGAGTCTTAACCGGGTGGATATTGTGTCTTGAGGGAGCATCCAGAACTAGGGGCCATCATTTAAAACTAGGACATAGAACATAGAATATTTCAACACAGTTCAGGCCCTTCGGTCCTTGATGTTGCACCAACCTGTGAAACCAATCTGAAGCCCATCTAACCTATACTATTCTATTTTCATCCATATGTTGATCTAATGACCATTTAAATGCCATTACATTTGGCGAGTCTACTACTGTTGCAGGCAGGGCATTCCACATCCTTACTGCTCTCTCAGTAAAGAACCTACCTCTGACATCTGTCCTATATCTATCACTCCTCAGTTTAAAGCTATGTCCCTCATGCTAGCCATCACTATCCAAGGAAAATGGCTCTCACTGTTCACCACATCTAACCCTCTGATTATCTTATATGTTTCAATTAAGTCACCTCTCAAACTTCTTTTCTCTAACAAAAACAGCCTCAAGTCCCTCAGCCTTTCCTCATAAGACCTTCTCTCAATACCGGGCAACACACTAGTAAGTCTCTTCTGAACCCTTTCTAAAGTTTCCACATCCTTCCTATACTGCGGTGACCAGGACTATATGCAATTCTCCCAGTGCGGCCGCACCAGAGTTTTGTACAGCTGTAACATGACCTCGTGACTCCGAAACCCAATCCCTCTACCAATAAAAGCTAACACACCATAAACTTTGTTAACAACCCTATAAACCTTGATGGCAACTTTCAGGGATCTATGTACATGAAAACCAAGATCTCTCTAGTCATCTACAGTACCGTGAATCTTACCATTAGCCCAGTACTCTGTACTCCCGTTGCTCCTCCCAAAGTGAATCACCTCACACTTTTCCGCATTAACCTCCATTTGCCAACCCTCAGCCCAGCTCTGCAGCTTATCTGTGCCCCTCTGTAATCTACAACATGCTTCAGCACTATCCACAACTCCACCGATCTTAGTGTCATCCGCAAATTTATTAAACATCTTTCGACACCCTCATCCAGTTATTTATAAAAATGACAAACGGCAGTGGTCCCAAACAGATCCTTATAGTACACCACTAGTAACTGAACTCCAGGATAAACATTTCCCATCAACCAACACCCTCTTTCAGCTAGCCAATTTCTGATCCAAACCGCTAAATTATCCTCAATCCCATGCCTCCGTATTTTCTGCAATAGCCTACCATGGGGAACATGATCAAACACCTTACTGAAATCCATATACACCGCATCAACTGCTTAACCCTCATCCACCCATCTGGTCACCTTCTGAAAGAACTCAATAAGGTTTGTGAGGCATGACCTACCCTTCACGAATCAATTTACTTATCTCTAAATGATTATAAATCCTATCTCTTTTAACATTTTCCAACAATTTACCCATAACCGAAGTAAGGCTCATTGGTCTATAATTACCAAGGTTCTCTCTACTCACCTCCTTGAACAAGGGCACAACATTTGCTATCCTCCAGTCTTCTGGCACTATTCCTGTAGACAATACCAACATAAAGTTCAAAGCCAAAGGCTCTGTAATCTCCTCCCTGGTGTCCCAGAGAACCTTAGGATAAATCCCACTCGGCCCAAGGGACTTATCTATTTTCTCACTTTCCTGAATTGCTAACACCTCCTCCTTGTGAAACTCAATCCCATCTAGTCTCAGAGCCTTTATCTCAGTATTCGCCTCAACAACATTGCCTTTTTTCAATGAGAATACTGATGCAAAATATTCATTTAGCACTTCTATATACTCAGACTCCACACACAACTTCCCACTACTGTCCGTGATTGGTGCTAATCTTACTCTAGTCATTCTTTTATTCCTGATATATCCAAAGAAAGCTTTGAGGTTTTCCTTGATCCTACCTGCCATGACTTCTCATGTCCTCTCCTGGCTCTTTTTAGCTCTCTCTTTAGGTCCTTCCTGACTAACTTGTAACTCTCAAGTGCCTTAACTGAGCCTTTTACGTAAACCTTCTTCTTCCTCTTGACAAGAGATTCATCTTCTTTAATAAACCATGGCTCCTTTGCTTGACCACTTCCTCCCTGCCTGACAGATACATACTTATCAAGGACCTGCAGGAGCTGTTCCTTGAGTAAGCTCCACATTTCAATTGTGCGCATTCCCTGCAGTTTCCTTCCCCATCCCATGCATCCTAAATCATGTTTAATTGCATCATAATTGCCTATCCCCCACCGATAACTCATGCCCTACCGTATATATTTATCCCTTTCCATCATTAACCATAACCGAATTGCGGTCACTATAACCAAAGTGCTCACCTACCTCCAAATCTAACACCTGGGTTCATTACCCAATACTAAATCCAATGTGGCCTCACCTCTTGTTGGCCTGTCTACATACTGTGTCAGGAAACAAAAACTCACCATCTAAATTATTCAGACTATAGTATTTCCAGTCAATATTTGGAAAGTTAAAGTCCCCCATGACAACTA